>NC_080066.1:111705815-112436275 GCF_949987535.1 Balaenoptera acutorostrata | reverse complement strand
TTAATAACTTTATTTTACTTTCTTTTTCTCTTTCTTTCTTTCCTTTTTTCTCCCTTTTCTTCTGAGCTGTGTGGCTGACAGGGTCTTGGTGCTCTGGCTGGGTGTCAGTCCTGTTCCTCTGAGGTGGGAGAGCCAAGTTCAGGACATTGGTCAACCAGAGACCTCCCGGCTCCACATGATATCAAACGGCAAAAGCTCTCCCAGATATCTCCATTTCAATGCTAAGACCCGGCTCCAGTGAACAACAAGCAAGCTACAGTGCTGGACACCCTACACCAAACAACTAGCAAGACAGGACACAACCCCACCCATTACAGAGAGGCTGCCTAAAATCATAATAAGGTCACAGACACCCCAAAACATACTACCGGATGTGGTCCTGCCCACCAGAAAGACAAGATCCAGCCTCATCCACAAGAACACAGGCACCAGTCCCCTCCACCAGGAAGGCTGCACAACCCACTGAACCAAACTTAGCCACTGGGGGTAGACACAAAACACAAGAGGAACTATGAACCTTCAGCCTGCGAAAAGGAGACCCCAAACACAGTAAGTGAAGCAAAATGAGAAGATAGACATATATACGCAGCAACAGATAAAGGAGCAAAGTAAGAACCCACCAGACCAAACAAATGAAGACAAACTAGGCAGTCTACCTGAAAAAGAGTTTGGAGTAATGATAGTAAACATGATCCATAATCTTGGAAATAGAATGGAGAAAATACAAGAAACGTTTAACAAGGACCTAGAAGAACTAAAGAACAAACAAACAATGATGAATAACACAATAAATGAAATTTAAAATTCTCTAGAAGGAATCAATAGCAGAAAAACTGAAGCAGAAGAACGGATAAGTGACCTGGAAGATAAAATAGTGAAAATAATTACCGCAGAGCAGAATAAAGAAAAAAGAATGAAAAGAATTGAGGACAGTCACAGAGACCTCTGGGACAACATTAAACACACCAATATTCGAATTATAGGGGTCCTAGAAGAAGGAGAGAAAAAGAAAGGTACTGAGAAAATATTTGAAGAGATTATAGTTGAAAACGTCCCTAATATGGGAAAGGAAATAGTCAGTCAAGTCCAGGAAGCACAGAGAGTCCCATACAGGATAAATCCAAGGAGAAACATGCCAAGACACATATTAGTCAAACTATCAAAAATTAAATGCAAAGAAAAATTATTAAAAGCAGGAAGGGAAAAACAACAAATAATATACAAGGGAATCCCCATAAGGTTAACAGCTGATCATTCAGCAGAAACTCTGCAAGGCAGAAGGGAGTGGCAGGACATATTTAAAATGATGAAAGGGAAAAACCTACCACCAAGATTATTCTACCCAGCAAGGATCTCATTCAGATTCGACAGAGAAATTAAAACCTTTACAGACAAGCAAAAGCTAAGAGATTACAGCACCACCAAACCAGCTTTCCAACAAATGCTAAAGGAACTTCTCTAGGCAGGAAACACAAGAGAAGGAAAAGACCTACAATAACAAACCCAAAACAATTAAGAAAATGGTAATAGGAACATACATATCGATAGCTACCTTAAATGTAAATGGATTAAATGCTCCCACCAAAAGACATAGACTGGCTGAATGGATACACAAACAAGGCCTGTATATATGCTGTCTACAAGAGACCCACTTCAGACCTAGGGACACATACAGACTGAAAGTGAGGGGATGGAAAATGATATTCCATGCAAATGGAAATCAAAAGAATCTGGAGTAGCAATTCTCATATCAGACAAAATAGACTTTAAAATGAAGACTGTTAGAAGAGACTAAGAAGGACACTACATAATGATCAAGGGATCAATCCAAGAAGAAGATATAACAATTGTAAATATTTATGCACCCAACATAGCAGCACCTCAATACATAAGGCATATGCTAACAGCCACAAAAGGGGAAATCGACAGTAACACAATCGTAGTAGAGGACTTTTAACACCCCACTTTCACCAATGGATAGATCATCCAAAATGAAAATAAATAAGGAAACACAAGCTTTAAATGATACATTAAACAAGATGGACTTCATTGATATTTATAGGACATTCCATCCAAAAAACCCAGAATACACTTTCTTCTCAAGTGCTCATGGAACATTCTTCAGGATAGATCATATCTTAGGTCACAAATCAAGCCTTGGTAAATTTAAGAAAATTGAATCGTATGAAGTATCTTTTCCAACCACAACGGTATGAGACTAGATATCAATTACAGGAACAAATCTTTAAAAAATACAAACACATGGAGGCTAAACAATACACTACTAAATAACCAAGAGATCACTGAAGAAGTCAAAGAGGCAATCAAAAAATACCTAGAAATAAATGAAATGAATGAAATGAAAACACGATGACCCAAAACCTATGGGATGCAGCAAAAGCAGTTCTAAGAGGGAAGTTTATAGCAATACAGTCCTACCTCAAGAAACAAGAAACATCTCAAATAACCAACCTAACCTTATACCTGGAGCAATTAGAGAAAGAAGAAGAGAAAAACCCAAAAGTTAGCAGAAGGAAAGAAATCATAAAGATCAGATCAGAAATAAATGAGAAAGAACTGAAGGACACAATAACAAAGATCAATAAAACTAAAAGCTGGTTCTTTGAGAAGATAAACAAAATTGATAAACCATTAGCCAGATTCATCAAGAAAAAAAGGGAGAAGACTCAAATCAATAGAATTAGAAATGAAAAAGGAGAAGTAACAACTGACACTGCAGAAATACAAAGGATCATGAGAGATTACTAGAAGCAACTCTATGCCAATAAAATGGACAACCTGGAAGAAATGGACAAATTCTTAGAAAAGCACAACCTTTCCAGACTGAACCAGGAAGAAATAGAAAATATAAACAGACCAATCACAAGCACTGAAATTGACATGGTGATTAAAAATCTTCCAACAAACAAAAGCCCAGGACCAGATGGCTTCACAGGCAAATTCTATCAAACATTTAGAGAAGAGCTAACACCTATCCTTCTCAAACTCTTCCAAAATATAGCAGAGGGAGGAATACTCCCAAACTCATTCTATGAGGCCACCATCACCCTGACACCAAAACCAGACAAAGATGTCACAAGAAAGAAAACTACAGGCCAATATCACTGATGAACGTAGATGCAAAAATCCTCAACAAAATACTAGCAAACAGAATCCAGCAGCACATTAAAAGGATCATACACCATGTTCAAGTGGGGTTTATCCCAGGAATGCAAGGATTCTTCAATATACGCAAATCAATCAATGTGATACACCATATTAACATATTGAAGGAGAAAATCCATATGATCATCTCAATAGATGCAGAAAAATCTTTCGATCAAATTCAACACCCATTTATGAAAAAAGCCCTCCAGAAAGTAGGCATAGAGGGAACTTACCTCAACATAATAAAGAGCATATATGACAAACCCACAGCAAACATCGTCTCAATGGTGAAAAACTGAAACGATTTCCTCTAAGATCAGGAACAAGACAAAGTTGTCCACTCTCACCACTGTTATTCAACATAGTTTTGGAAGTTTTAGCTATAGCAATCAGAGGAGAAAAAAAATAAATAAAAGGAATCCAAATTGGAAAAGAAGAAGTAAAGCTGTCACTGTTTGCAGATGACATGATACTATACATAGAGTATCCTAAGGATGCTACCAGAAAACTACTAGAGCTAATCAATGAATTTGGTAGAGTAGCAGGATACAAAATTAATGCTCAGAAGTCTCTTTCATTCCTATACACTAACGATGAAAAATCTGAAAGAGAAATTAAGGAAACACTCCTATTTACCACTGCAACAAAAAGAATAAAATACCTAGGAGTGAACCTACCTAAGGAGACAAAAGACCTGTATGCAGAAAACTATAAGACACTGATGAAAGAAATTAAAGATGATACAAACAGATGGAGAGATATACCATGTTCTTGGATTGGAAGAATCAACATTGTGAAAATGACTATGCTACCCAAAGCAATCTACAGATTCAATGCAATCCCTATCAAACTGCCAATGGCGTTTTTCACAAACTAGAACAAAAAATTTCACAATTTGTATGGAAACACAAAAGACCCCGAATAGCCAAAGCAATCTTGAGAAAGAATAACGGAGCTGGAGAAATTAGGCTCCCTGACTTCAGACTATAGTACAAAGCTACAGTAATCAAGACAGTATGGTACTGGCACAAAAACAGAAATATAGATCAATGGAACAGGATAGAAAGCCCAGAGATAAACCCACACACATCTGGTCACCTTATTTTTGATAAAGGAGGCAAGAATATACAATGGAGAAAAGACAGCCTCTTCAATAAGTGGTGCTGGGAAAACTGGACAGCTACATGTAAACGAATGAAATTAGAACACTCCCTAACACCATACACAAAAATAAACTCAAAATGGATTAAAGACTTAAATGTAAGGCCAGACACTGTAAAACTCTTAGAGGAAAACATAGGCAGAACACTGTATGACATAAATCACAGCAAGATCCTTTTTGACCCACCTCCTAGAGAAACGGAAATAAAAACAAAAATAAACAAATGGGACCTAATGAAACTTAAAAGCTTTTGCACGGGAAAGGAAAACATAAGCAGGATGAAAAGACAACCCTCAGAATGGGAGAAAATATTTGCAAATGAAGCAACTGACAAAGGATTCATCTCCAAAATTTGCAAGCAGCTCATGCAGCTCAGTATCAAAAAAGCAAACAACCCAATCCAAAACTGAGCAGAAGATGTAAATAGACATTTCTCCAAAGATATACAGATTGCCAACAAACACATGAAAGTATGCTCAACTTCACTAATCATTAGAGAAATGCAAATCAAAACTACAATGAAGAATTACCTCACACCAGTCAGAATGGACATCATCAGAAAATCTACAAGCAGTAGATGCTGGAGAGGGTGTGGAGAAAAGGGAACCCTCTTGCACTGTTGGTGGGAATGTAAATTGATACAGCCTCTATGGAGAACAGTATGGAGGTTCCTTAAAAAACTAAAAATAGAACTACCATACGACCCAGCAATCCCACTACTGGGCATATATCTTAAGAAAACCATAATTCAAAAAGAGTCATGTACCACAATATTCATTGCAGCTCTCTTTACAATAGCCAGGACATGGAAACAACCTAAGTGTCCATCGACAGATGAATGGATAAAGAATATGTGGCACATATATACAATGGAATATTACTCAGCCATAAAGAGAAACAAAATGGAGTTATTTGTAGTGAGGTGGCTGGATCTATAGTTTGTCATACAGAGTGAAGTAAGTCAGAGAGAGAAAAACCAATACCATATGCTAACACATGTATATGGAATCTAAAAAAAAAAAAAAAAGGTTTTGAAGAACCTAGGGACAGGACAGGAATAAAGACGCAGCCATAGAAAATGGACATGAGGACACGGGGAGGGGGAAGAGTAAGCTGGGACGAAGTGAGAGAGTGGCATGGACATATATACACTACCAAATATAAAATAGATAGCTAGTGGGAAGCAGCCACATAGCACAGGGAGATCAGCTCAGTGCATTTTGACCACCTAGAGCGGTGGGATAAGGAGGGTGGGAGGGAGATGCAAGAGGGAGGAACTATGGGGATATATGTATATGTATAGCTGATTCACATTGATATAAAGCAGAAACACACCATTGTAAAGCAATTATACTCCAATAAAGATGTTAAAAAAATAAAGAAATAAATCAATTAAAAAATTAAAAATAAAAAAAAAAGAATGGAGATGTGAACCCCCCAAAATTATTTTTACCCTATCATCAGGGCAAGAGTCCTTTGTTCTATTTATACCCATTTTTGAATAGGGTTTTCCTTATATTAGTGTGAGATGGTCTAGTTTTTTATAGTAGCTGTTTTGATCTTGGTAGCAATCCATTTGTTTAAGTAAATGTAACCTTATTTTATAAAAATATTATTATTCTCATTTTATAGGTGAAAATACTGGGGTTTATATTGTCTAAATTATTTATCTGGACTATGCCAGTTAGGTAAGAGTTGGGGCAGGTTTCCTAGCATCTAATTCAGTGTTCTGCCCACTATACTGTGCCCCTGTTTGCTCATATATAGAAGAGAGTTAAGTCTTATTGCCTTTAACTTCACCCTCTTGCTTCACTGGTCATGGAGTGAGGTTTGTCTGGTCCGGGGATTAGAGAAGTAAGTTCTCATCCAGGTCAGTAGGCCCCTGAGGCTAATGTATGATCAAAGCAATAAACCAAGTAAGGAATATAGATGACAATATGTCTATAATGCTAGGACAAATGAAGAAACAGAAAAAAAAAACCACAAACAAAACAAAAAACAAAAATGGTGTAGTGGCCATAAACAATGAACTTCCCCAATCTCTGGCTGCAGGGATCATAATGGACGGCCTCAACCGCTGTATATTAAAATTTGTCACTCCGTTCACCCCAAAGCCCCCTTTTGGACAGCCTGCTTCCAGAGAATAAAAGAATAATGCAGGATTACTAAAATAAGTCTGTTCCTGATAGGCCTGTTTCTGGAGGATACAGGACTCCTCTGACTGTCAACTCTATCTAAAGGATTCCCCATTGTCTCATTCCAGGGTGGTGGCAGTGGAAGTGGTTGAATTCTGTATATATTTTGAAGGTAGTACTGATGGAACTCACTGACAGTTTGGACGTTAAGAGTACGAGAAAAAGAAGTCAAGGATGCCTCCAAAGCTTTTGACCTGAGCAACTTGAAAGCTGGATTGTCATCAACAGAGATGGAGAAGGCTTCAGGTAGAGCATATTTCCAGGATGGAGGGGAGAAGAAGATCAGGTGTTCAGTAGTTTTGTAGCGTTGAATTTGATGTGTCTGTTAGACATCTAAGCATATGTGTTAGGTAGGCAATTTGATGTATGAATCTGGAATTCAGGAAAAAAGTCTAGATTGGAGTTATATGTTTGGTAGTTATCAGCACATAAATGGGTTTGAATGAGGTCACTGAGGAAGTGAGTGAGGACAGAGGAGAGAATTGATCTAAGGACTGAATGGAGAAGTGGTCAGAGAGAAGAGGAAAAACTGTCAAAGAAGCCTGAGAAGGAGAAACTAGTAAGGTAGGAGGAAAACTAAGAGAGTATGGTACCCTAACTGTCTCTGAGACATACCTAAGGAGTTGGGAAGATCAGAGTTGCAGACCTGAGTATGAGTTTTAAGAATAGGTTAGGCTAGTGTTCTTCAATACAAGGGCTTTTGGATTGATTGTGATGTTGAGAGCAAGACCAACATTATGATGCTTTCGACTATTTTTTATGGGCTATGAATCAGTAAAGATGCTTTTAGTTTACTCAAACCAGCTTCAACAATGGAAGATATCTTTTGATTTACATATCTAAAATGTTCAATGATGAGGTGAGCTTCGGGTGAGATTTGATCCAGTTGCTGAGTGATGTCACTTGGGATGTGAGTTTTTTCTGTTTCTGCATTTGATTTCTACAGTATAGGTTTCTTTCTAAAGCTGGCTTCCCTCATAGTTTCAAAACCCCTGTCAACAGCATCCAGGCTGGTGTTAAATGCTTTATCATTCATTTTTGGTGTGACAGAGAGAATTCTTTTCTGGCAATTATCGCGAGAGAGAGAGAGAGAGAGAAAGAGAGAGGATGCTCCTTTCTAAAAAGTCTCCAAAAATATTTCATGACATTTGTCCAAATTAAGTTTGTATCCATCCTTGTGACCAAGAAGATAAGAGGCACAGATTGGCTGGACCCATTCAGAACCTTCCCCACAGTGACACTGGAGCTGGAGATAGGTCAGTTCTGCCAAAATCGTGACTATGAGGTTAGAAGGAAGGAGAACATGGAAACTGTGGATATCCACTATGGTCTACAAGATAGCTAGACTTCTTGTTGTTAAATGCATCATGTGGTTGAGAGTTTGGAGTGGTCTCTTTGGAACATGATGAAGAAACACAACAAACTAGGTAACTCCAAGACTCATTAGTGTAATTGGATAAAGAAAATATTCTCAGAGAAGGTGGCTATTTCTTCTTCAATGAAAAAAAAAATGTTATACTGTTTGGCAGGGGGTAATTCTTAAACCTGGATTGTATCTCAGAATTACCAGATCCCCAAGCGCTATCCCAAGACTTCCTGAATCAAAATCTTCAGAAATGGGCCTCAGGATCTATATGTTTATCAAGCACTGCAAAAGACTCTCATGTAGCCAGATGGGAAGCTCTGGGAGCTGACATCTGAGGCTCATGCAAAGCCCACCTTCAGTAATAAACAGTATCACAACTCTGGGCTGTGACAACAAAACCAAGGGACAAGATGGCCTGTGGTTTGGAAGTTCAAGCTCCATCAATGTGAATGAAGAGAAAGAATGTCAGTGCTCTCTGGTGGCATATAACTTTCCTGCAGATAATAAATATTTATATATTCTGCTGGGAATACATGTCTCTCCCCACCCTACCACATTCTTTTTTTTGGGGGGGGGGTTATTTATTTATTTATTTATTTATTTATGGCTGTGTTGGGTCTTCGTTTCTGTGCGAGGGCTTTCTCTAGTTGCGGCGAGCGGGGGCCACTCTTCATCGTGGTGCGCGGGCCTCTAACTGTCGTGGCCTCTAGTTGCGGAGCACAGGCTCCAGACGTGCAGGCTCAGCAATTGTGGCTCACGGGCCCAGTTGGTCCACGGCATGTGGGATCCTCCCAGACCAGGGCTCGAACCCGTGCCCCCTGCATTGGCAGGCAGATTCTCAACTACTGCGCCACCAGGGAAGCCCCACATTCTTTTTAAGCTATGGATGACATGGTTTCATTTATACAACTTTCTAAGTAAGCTGCACTTCAGAGCCAAAGAATTCATTAATCATGAGTGGCAGTAACCCTACATCCAAATGTGGCTCTCCAATTAGATAGAACTCAAAATTCCTCACAGCTGTTTTCCTCTAGAATCCTTACTATGTGCCAAGCCCTGTTCTAAGGTTTTATATATATTGACTCATTTAATCTTCAACACAACCTTTAGAGGGAGGTGCCATTATTATCTCTACTTTATAAATGAAGACACTGAGGCACAAAAGCCCAAGTCACTTTACTACATTGACTCAACTAGTCAGTGGCAGAGTTGGTTCTAGGACTGCCATTGTGGATTAGTATTAGGGAGTAGGGACCTAAGTTGAGGAATGCCTTTTGTGATATCAAACATGGAGGCCACCTGCTCATGAAATGACACAGTGACTTGATTAATTCTGGATGACAGGGAGCTATCTTAAGATCATTTGGATCATTAGCACATTCAATAGTGGCCCCCTTTAAAACATGAATGAGAGGGAACAGGATGGCATGCCTAACAGTGCTTTTCCTATCCTGACATACTGTGATTTGACATTCGGTGTAACCAAATTTGGCATCGTGAAGCACCTTCTAATGACATTTTGCTGTATTTCAGATGGAGTCATTTTATGTGTTTTGCAGGAAAGGAGTGGAGGAAACCTGAAGGATGGGATCAGATTCATACCAGAAGGAGCAGATTGCTAATCAGGGCAGGGTAGGGGAGGTTTTAGAAGAAGCAAGTCCTGTGAGGCAGGCAAAGCTTTGCTAATGCAAATTGATTCCTGGAGGGCTTCCAGGTCACCAAGAGCTGGGCGATTATCTCTGCTGTTGGAATAGCTCTAGATAATGAATGGCAACCATAGACACGAGTGAAAGTTACTTGCCTTTTGGACACTTCTGCAGCTTGTGCTTGTGGCGTATTTAAATAATAGGCCAAAGAAAAATAGGACTCATTTAATTCAGAGTAGCTTGTTGAAGAGTGCCATGTCTAATAGCTATGACTTCATTTGTCCAGTGATTTTATTGATAGAGTAATGCTATACTTTATTCTGTACATTAAGGTGGGTGGTACCTTGGGTTTCTAATCTAGGAATTGGTTGATTAACTGATTGATCCATTGATTGGTTGGTTGATTGATTCATTCATACATCTAACACATTTATTGATTAAGGGAAAAAGATGAGTGAAAATGGTTTGGGTAGTTTAACTTCTCCAGAAATGTCTAGCAGGTCATGATTGAGAAACCATGTATACCAACATCAGACATTGTCCTGAACAACTGGGCAAAAGGCCTTTTTTATGCAGCCTTCGAGGAATAATGATTATTTATCCCCACAAAACAAGACTGACTTTGCTTTTACTAACCAGATGTCGTACTTCCTTTTTTCATCCAAAGCATAATCTTTATTTTCGTGTTTTAACCCAATCATAAACATTAATGGCCTTTTCCATTTAGTTTTCTCCATTTACCCTGCCTGACCTAGAATATCTCCTGCAAAGACAACTTGCTTATGTCTTATTGAGTATACCAGGGCCACTAAGTCACTGCTAGTGCCTATTGCTTAATAGCTACCATTTAGTAGTGCACTAATGGCACACAAAATGCTGCCCAATAATTCTCAGCACAGCCCTGAGTTAGGTATTCTTATTTCCATATAAAAGATGAACACTCAGACCTTAGAAGATTAAATGTTTTGCTTAAAGTTAGGCTACTGGTAAGTGGAAGAGTTGGAAGTTTGAAATCCAGGCCTCTGTTGCCCCACAGCCTTTGTCCTTCATGCTGTACTGGAGTTTACCGCACAGAGTAAATACTTTGAAATTCATTTCATTTCATTTGTCTCCTTTTAAGGTAATGGCCATTTTATTTACTCTGGCTGACTTTCCACAATTATTTTCCAGTTTAGTGACTCATTTATAAGTCTCTCCTTTGGAATTTTTTCTTCATAGATGTTGAAATTATGGGCATTGACCTCCAAGAACCCTCATTGTATTCAAAGGGAGACACATAGTCTTTTCTCTTTATTTCTCCACCTCCCTTTGTGCTTTTACTGCTAGCCTTTCCTGCCTTACTTTCATTCTCCTCACTTACTTATCATCTCGACCCCTTAGTTCTACTGGACCACAAAGAAATGTGTTAAGAAGAAATGAGAAAAAACATTTTAAAATGTATTTTTGGATAGGAATAGGTAAAGCATTGCTGGGAAAATATATCCATGTTTATTGCCAAGCTACCTATAGGAAATACAGGTGTGTGTATTGTCTTTCTATTAAATTGCATGTTTCCTAAGCCCATGGACATGTTTTAGAATCAGGCATGGTTTTGTTATATTATCCAGATTTAAATACTGCATAGAAATTCAAGAGCCAGGTGGAGACTTAAATAAATCACTGGGTGCAAGAAATCGTTTCCACCCATTTGGTCTTTGTGCTTGATGTTGAAAGATATGTACTTCAGAATATTGTATAACTTACAGGTCCAAATAATATTCTAAAAATAGGAAACTTGGTGGTATGTGTCATTTAAATGCACAGGCTAAAATGGATATAAGTAAAACCACTCAACAGCTGGTACAAGTGTGCTGCTATAAAAGAGCACTGTTAAAGATGTCATTAGAATGCAGGGCTCATCCCAACATATATCACCACATCTCGTGTCCTTTTCTTTCCTCATGCTGGATGAGTGTAAATAACCCAATTTTATTCCTTATGTAAATAAATTCTGGAACTAAGTTTGGTTCTCAGACCAGAGAAGAACCTACTAGACTCCAATTCTTTTTGTTGTGAAATAATGACATTTCTAGGCTATGACATTTCAATAATGTTCTAGGAATCCTTATTGCTTAATTAGGACATACCATATAGATGAGGAAGCTCTGGGAGAGATGTTTTCTCTACACATTTTTTTTAGATGATACACTCTATCATCTGTGTTTAAAATTTGGACGTTAGCTTTTCTGTCTTCTAAATCTCCCATCCTCCCCTTCTTGTTGCCTTGCTCTCTTACCATCTTCAACTCATCTTCCATAAGACTTTCAAGTGATTTCAGTCATAAGCAAATAAAATATGCCCCTCTTCTGCTTAAAAAAAAAGCAGTGGCAACCTAACGTCTATCATATAAAATTTAAAATCTTTAATATAACCTACAAATTACTTCATAATCTAACCCACCTGTGCATAATTTTCAAGTCATCTCCTGAAAACTTACCACCTTCTCACCACATCAAGAATCCCCTTTATTTTAGCCAAACCAAACCACTGGACATTTCGTGAATATGCTACATTTTCTCACTACTCTTATTTTTGGTGCTTGTTATTCCTTATGTAACTGCATTCTCTCCATTGTCAGCTTGGTGAGATGCTCACCATTTATATCTGGTCTTTGGCATCCACTCCTCTCTGAAGTCTGCTCTGTTAGCCTCAGGAGAGCAGGTGGCAACTTATATAGCCTCCACTGTTGCATTTACATCTTATGATGTTGATTGGGAGAGTTTGGTCATTCATGAGACTCCTTGAAAATGGGGTTTCAAGCCTTTAACCTTTGAATCTCCAAAATCTAGCAAAGTGCCTATAACATAAAAGGTACTCAGTAAGTACTTTTTTGAATGGAAATGATAATTTTGAATTCACCTAGAAAGTACACCTAACTCAGCGTGTTTATGACTTTATAATAACAAGTTCAGACTTTGAAATAATTCATGCCTCCCCCCAAAATATCATGAAAATACCTGTCATGTATATAGTGGCCTATATATATCAACTCAGAAGGCATGTAATGGCTGTTTGCCCCAATTTGAGTGATACTAAGATTGATCAGAAGATTCAGATGGTGATAACCTGAACTTCCCATTTAAAGTTCCCCACCAACCTTTCTTCTCATGGTTTTATATATTGGTTATTGTTGCCTGATTCAGTTATTTCATTACCAATTACAGAATGATTTTTAAAATTCTGTCATTCATTACACGTTTATTAGTTGGAATTCTTTTAAAAACAAACTTTTGCTCATCAAATATGGCAATTTGGTTATCTGAAATATAGTTCATACAAGAAAGGCACAATAATGCTTAATTATTTATTGGCAAATTTTAGGACAAGGAATTGGTATACTAGTTACTTTCAATGGTGTCCAGGGTACATATTTACTTTTGAATTTATTCCTGTTATTTAGAACTATGCAGTGTCCTTAGTATATAATATAATGTCACATCTTCTATTTTGACCATAAAAATTCTCAGCCTTTGATTTATGTCACCCCTTTAGTATCTAGGAATTGTGTAATGATCTTCAACACAAACCTGTAAGTGATTTCTTGTACCAATCAGCCAATCAAGTTCAGCAAAGTAAAGCCCAATTATCTTAACACCTGGCACCAAAATTCCTGTGAGGGAGAGATCAATCTATGCTTAGGAAAATACTTTGATAAGTTGCTTGGGATGGAACAAGAGAGAGAGGAGGTGAAAGAGAAAAAAAGAAGCAAGGTAATATGGCAAGAACCTGGAGACCAATGGATAAAATTAGCTGACCGACTTTTTAAAGAACAGGCATATGTAATGTTTAATGTTACATTGTTTATGGTATAAACTATTGTCACCTCTCCCAATACTTTAGTAAAGCCTACTATATAACACTCGAAAGCCTGATATAAGGGAATAAAATGTTTAATGTATTGTAGGGGAAGAGGAAACCAAGGAAAGGGGCTAAGTTCCTTGTCTGTGTTGATATGAGTGGAAGAATGAGATGATAAATGGAATGAGCCAAGCAGAGAAAGGAGTTGAAAGCCATAGATGGCTCTGAGAACTGGAGTCTTCCCAAAATGCACAAATTCTGGAGGAACAGTTTGGAAATTCCTCAGGAAACAAAAAGGCAAATTGAGCCAATCATATCCAGTTCTTAAGCCACAAAGTAACATAATCATTACAAAGAAATTGCATGAAATATGTCTCAAAAGCTTACAATAGAATTTATTGACTGTTCTTTCTACCCTCTTCCACCACAGATTAAGACTTTTCCTTTCTTTCTGCTACTCTTGCCCAGTAATGGTATCCTTAGTTATTCCTTTGCTTCACTAATACCCTCTTAGCTCTGTAATCAGCAGTCTATCTCCACTTGAACTTGAGGTTACCTTCCATCAGGCATTTTGATCACACCAGTTTCCAGCTGGAAAAGTTCAGGATGGCTTCTGTCTCACCGTGGATGAAGTCTGGGATTGTAACCTCAGATTCTTCACAAGATGCCCTGAATCCGTTTACCGCCTTAGTTCTTATCCACCAGGTTGGCTGCTCTGACTGTTCCAAGAACAGTGAGTTCAAAGCCCTGTTTTGGTGTTCATGTTATTCCCACTTTTAAGTTTTTTGAAAGCAAACACTTTGTGTTTGAAATCTCCTTCCATTTTGCCCCAATTCCCAAGTAACCCATTAGAATTGTTAAAATGATGAAACAATATTTACTGCAATAAGTTTGGAGGATTCATTTATGTAGAACACATTGTCACTATATTAGTTATCTAGTGCCACATAACAAATTCATGAAGAAAAGTATGTTTGTTTTGAAAGATGGGAGACATAAATACATGTTTGTCTGCTGATGATAAAGGCACAGAGTATAAAAATTTGATGATATAGAAGAGAGAGGAAAGAGTTCTGAATCTTGTCCTTGAAAGATTGGACTCGTCCAAGAGGAGTCATGGCTTTAGATAAGAATGTGAGTCATTTATTTATAGTAAAAGGTAGGAAAGCACTGCATATGGTATAGGTATTGGTAATTAGGAAGGTCCACTGGTGGAAGTGGAAGTTCTCTTATGATTGCTTCAATTTTCTCAGTGAGATAAGAAACAAAGTCATCGGCTGAGAATGAAGATGTGGGTGGATGTGCTGAAATATTTGAAAGGAATGAGATAGTTATCTGTGAGTAGGAGAACAAATGGACTAGGGAACTATAGTATGATTGCTGGACACCATTAAGGACTCATTTAGATTTATAGTGAGATCATTCAGCCATGTTCAATTGCCTAGGTGTAGGTTTGAAGTAGGCAGAAAATTGGATTTATACATTTTAACATTTGGTCAAATGACTATAATTAAGTAACAGTGAGGCAAAGGAATTGAAAGCATATGCAAGGGAGTTAATGTAATGATTGATTATGAAATTTAAGGTGATTTAGGAGGCAAGAAAAGCTTATACAGGAGTGAGGGAAAGCAAAAGTACGGTAGGATTAATGGAATGGAGATACATGTTGAGTGAAGGTATTGTTGAAGTTGGGGAGGTAGAGAGAGTACCCCAACATGGTAGTTTGAGAATAGAATATGTTAAATCAAGATCATGGAGGGGTGGAAATTGTTAGCAATATCTAAGGCATGACTATTAGTGTTAATGGCTAAGGTAAGGTGGAGTGTAAGTCTTTGAGAAGTTCATCCTTGTAGGTATGGAAACTGTTGTAGACATGGAAACAAGACTGTTGGATAGAGTGACAATGAACCAGATGTTTGACTTTCAAATGAGAGTGGGTGATCTGGAGGACAATAATGACAACAATAATAAAGGAGTAGTGGGTAATAAAATCCAATGACATAAGATTTAAAAGAAATAATAAGAAGAACATAAAAAATTATTTAGGGACTTCCCTGGCAGTCCAGTGGTTGAGACACTGCCCTTCCAGTGCAGGAGGCATGGGTTCAATCCCTGGTCGGGGAACTAAGATCCCACATGCCAGGCAGAGCAGCCAAAAATAAATAAATAAAATGGAAAAATATTTTTAAAAAGTGTTCTTAGTATCCTTAGAGATATTCAAAAGGCATTCATAGGGCTTCCCTGGTGGCGCAGTGGTTAAGAATCCACCTGCCAATGGAGGGGACACAGGTTCAAGCCCTGGTCCAGGAAGATCCCACATGCCGCGGAGCAACTAAGCCCGTGAGCCACAACTACTAAGCCCGTGTGCCACAACTACTGAAGCCTGCGAGCCTAGAGCCTGTGCTCCGCAACAAGAGAAGCCACTGCAACAAGAAGCCCGCACACTGTGACGAAGAGTAGCTCCTGCTCGCTGCAACTAGAGAAAGCCACCGCAACTAGAGAAAGACCCAACACAGCCAAAAGTAAATAAA
Organism: Balaenoptera acutorostrata; assembly: GCF_949987535.1. Classification (NCBI taxonomy): domain Eukaryota; kingdom Metazoa; phylum Chordata; class Mammalia; order Artiodactyla; family Balaenopteridae; genus Balaenoptera; species Balaenoptera acutorostrata. Next base: position 112,420,370 of record NC_080066.1, on the reverse strand, counting down.
TAAAATAAATAAATCTATAGAAAAAAGGCATTCATAAATCATGAATAGGTTGTTATGGAAAGAGAACAATTTAAAAATAAAAAATAATGTGTAGAAATTAAAAGTATCATTGCAAAATAAAATCCAATAGATAGGCATAACCATAAAATGGGCATATGTAAAGAACAACTTAATGGTCTGAAAAATAAAGATAAGAATATTGCCCATGATAGAGACCAAAATTATAAAGACATAATATCTAAAAGAGAAGAGTTGAGAGACATGAAGGAATCAGTTGAGGGTCCAAAGAAGTTCCAGAAGGAGGGAATGGAATACTCAAATCATTAATAGAAAAGAATCTCCCAGAGTGGAAGAACGATCTTATTCCTCATACTGAAAGAGCCAGCAAATGTTGAACATGGTACATGAAAAAAGACACCTACATAGACAGAGCACATTAAGATTAGAATACCAAGGATAAGGCAAAATTCTAATAGCTTCCAGAAAGGAATAGATTTTTAATTACTAATGAATGAGAAACAGATTTACATCAGGCTTTTTTCTAATCAACCACCTGGAATGTAAGAAGAAAACTGAGCAGTATCTTCAAACTAGTGAGTGAAGATACTTTTTTTATTGTGGTAAAAAGCACATAACATTAAATTTACCATCTTAACCATTTTTCTGTGTGTACAGTTCAGTACTGTTAAGTATATTCACATTGAAATGCAAAGGATCTAGAGAACTTTTTATCCTGCAGACCTGAAACTCTACACCCATTAAATACAAGTCCTTCCTCCCCACTTCCTCCAGCTGTCAGCAATCACTTTTTTACTTTCTATTTCTATGATTTAAACTACTTTAGATACTTCATATAAGTGAAATTATGCAGTATTTTGCTTTCTGTGACAGGATTATTTCACTTAATATGTTCTCGAGGCTCATCATGTTGCAGGTTCCCCTTGTACAGCAAGAGAATGTAGATTCTAATTAATTTTAAATGTGTTTGAAAAATTTAAGTATAAATATGCGTGACAAAAGTGTAAGTAATCACTGAATAATATAAATAGGCTCTATAACTTCCAAATAGAAGAAAAGGAATAAAATAGAACATCAATAGCTCAAAAAGTTCAACAGGGCAAAGGAGGGCAAAAGAGAGAATAAGAAAGCATAGTCATAGAAAACATAAACTAGGTAGTAGGAATAAGGACAAATATGTCATTAGTTATGATATTGGTTATGATGTTTAAATGGGTAATAATTTTAATATTATTTAATTATATTTATTAATAAGGTGTTTGTTGATGGGTGTAATTTCTCTATTAAAGGATGGAGATTTTCAGATTGGGTAAACAACAATATTTAGATATGGTTTAGAAGCAACACTAAACAAAATGGTTCAGAAAGGTTGAAAAGAAAAGCATATGCGAAACAATCTAACAAAACTAAAGCATGTATAGCAAGACATCGAAAAGTAGATTTAAAGCCAAAAATATTTGATAAACAAAAGGGATATTTTATATGAACAGCTCACTGAGAAGATACAGTAACCATAAAGAAAAAGCTGCTAAAAGAGTACAGAGAGACAGTAACTTACCTGAAATCACAGTTGGAAACAGTATACTTCTCTCAGAATTTGAAAGATCAGCTGGAAAAAAAATAAGTCAAAATAAGTAAAATTTCAGTAACAAGCAACAAGCTTGATCTAAGGTACCTTTATAGCTGCCTCTATCTTTATAACCCACATATAGGAAATCCACATCCTTTTCAAACCTTCATGAAAAATATGTGAAAAGAAAAAGTAAACATTAGTAGAGCTCCCCTCCCCTCCAATTTCAGTATATTCCAAAAACCAGAAATAGTTTAGGCCATGTGCTCTGATCACAATGCAATAAAATTAGAAATTAACAACAAAAGGGTAGAGAAAATAATCTCTAATAATTGAAAATAATTACTTTTGAAGAGGAGAGCAGAATTTGGTGGGTAAGGGGGAAGTAAAATGGGATTTTCATTTTTCACAAAATTTATACCTCTGTACTAAGACTTTCATAATCTTACCTCTGTAGTTAAAAAAGAAAAAGCAGGGCTTCCCTGGTGGCGCAGTGGTTGAGAGTCTGCCTGCCAATGCAGGGGACACGGGTTCTGAGCCCTGGTCTGGGAGAATCTCACATGCCGCGGAGCAGCTGGGCCCGTGAGCCACAGTTACTGAGCCTGCGCGTCTGGAGCCTGTGCTCCGCAACAAGAGAGGCCGCGATAGTTGAGAGGCCCGCGCACCGCGATGAAGAGTGGCCCCCGCTTGCCGCAACTGGAGAAAGCCCTCGCACAGAAACGAAGACCCAACACAGCCACAAATAAATTAATTAATTAATTAATTTTAAAAAAAAAAAGAAAAATTAAAAAAAAAGTGACTTACTTCCCCTTATTCCGTAAAATCAGTTAATTCTTAAAAAAAAAAAAAAGAAAGAAAAGAAAAAGCAATTAGCAAGTCATTCCTTCAATGAATGAATAGAACCTCGAAAGTTCTCCTTATCTTCTGTCTTCATAATATTCCTGTGAATATTGTGGAGGTAGGCATTATTCCAATTTGATGCAATGAGAAACTGAGGTTTTAACAAAGCAGGTTAGAAGACTAAGCAGCTAAATTGCATTATTTTCCCTTTTGGGGGGACTTACAGGATGAGTCTGCCTTTCCTCTAGATTCCTATTTTCTAGAAATACATAAAAACAAGAATATTCATTTGTTTATGCAAACAAGTCAGACCCATGCTGTAAAGACAGAATGCTATATTTGAAAATTTTCTTATTTAAAACGTAATCCACTCTAATATTATGAGCAGAAATCATTTTTTAAAGATGTTTTGTTTGCCAAGGACAAATTCTAGCTGTTGATCGAGGCAGTAGAGTTCACTGTATGCCTTATTCTCTGAGAGGTAAATACAAGGAAATGATGATTCTTATTACAAGGTACCAGGCCTTTTATCCTTGGAAGGAACAAGACATTTCTGATTGGGGAAAGTTTATGATCCCTATTTTGATTTAAAAAATCTTTTAAAAATAAACATCTTAAGTATTCAAGAACATATATAATGTTTTTCTTTAACAGAATATACAAAATAATGAAAGCATCTTTTTTTTATGCAAAATGAAATCACATGACTTAGGAAATGAGTTCAGAGTTCAAATTCCTCAACCCATTGCAAAAAACTAATAGTTACTTTTCAATATTTTTCTCTAGGTCCCCTCTTTCTGCATTGAGACTTCCTGTAGTATTCAGAACCCTGACTCCTGTCTCCTTGATTTTCCACCAGGAACATTAAGTTCCTCTCCATTCTACTATACAGAGCTCTAATCAATCTGCCACCCCCATACTTTCACACCCACACTCAACATGGGGCTCAGTAACACAACAGGGCCTGCATGTAATGGGACCCACCCTCCTTAGAAAGAGTTGGGATCATAAATAACTAGGTTGTCTAGTTGACAGCTTGTTTTCTGTGGCCTGCAAAAGGTAGTGCACTTTTCTCAAGGACAAGTTGAGTATGAGGAAGATCCTATCCTGAGAACTCTTTTTATTTAAGTGGCAATAAAATTCAAATACAATATTTTACATTTCCAAATACCTCTGTGCTGTGTGCATCATAGAAACATGGCTTTGTTCTCCAAGACGATCAAGAAACCCTAGAGAGGGACTTCCCTGGCGGTCCTGTGGTTAAGACTTCGCTTTCCAATGCAGGGGGTGCAAGTTCGATCCCTGGTCAGGGACCCAGGATGCCTCGTGGGTCAAAGATCCCACATCCTTGTGGCCAAAAAACCAAAACATAAGACATAAGCAATATTGTAACAAAATTCAATAAAGACTTAAAATTCTCATCTCTCAACTTGCTTCACAAGAAAACAAAAAACAAACAAACAAAAAAAGAAACCCCAGAGAGAGTGACAACATCAGTTCTAGAAGGAATATATTTGCTGCATATGTGTGAGTTCAGCTATCAGAATTTTAAATTAAACTAAATTTATTAAAAGCCATTTTTGTACATCCAAGTCATTTTTATATGTTTGACACAATGTAAGATAAAGGGTAAAGGTCTCCCTGTATATGGCACTTAAAGTTTACTTCATTACATTTGTTTCAGCACTTGGGTGGTATAAAAATTAGTCATGTGAACGCCAAGCTGAAAATATGACTCTCAGCCTCTGCTAACAGCTGCCTTAAAAACAGTTTTGCCTTTTCAGTGGTAAATGGATTTTGGGAAGTGGATTTTTGTGGAAGTCTGGGATATTTTCAAGTGCATTCTTGGGTTTCTTTGTTTATTACCTGGGAACTCCTCGCTGAGAATCTAGTCAGGACACGTTGGTACATTCTGGAGAAGTTCTGTTTGTACTGATGAATTCCTTTTGAGCTTCAGAATAGATTCCTCTGTCGAGGTACCCATTTTTGGTGGCAAAGGGTTGTTTTAGAGGACTAGGAGAAGGAAGCCTGTGATATTGTGATTTATAATAAGAAATATGTATTTGGTCTTTGATGGCATTCCTAGCACAGAGCTCCTTGGAATTTCCTAAGTGGTGAGAGAGATAAAAGAGTCTGTTGTTATGTTATTGAGGTGACTTTTGGAATGCCTCTAACTCTCCTAAGGATTGAGTCTGGTTGCCAGGGCAACCAACAGGGTGATGAGAGGGTTGGAACTTTCAGTCCCCACCGGCACTTCCCAACCTCTGGGGAGGGGAGAGACAGGGTTCTGAGAGCATCCCAGTGGTGAGCATGTGGAGGTGTGGGGAGAGTGACACACCTGGAGAGGGTTTGGAGGCTCCACGTTCTTTCCCACAGACTTTGCTTTGTGCATCTCTTCCATCTGGCTGTTTTTTTTTTTGTTTTTTTTTTAATATTTTATTTATTTATTTATTTATTTATGGCTGTGTTGGGTCTTCGTTTCTGTGCGAGGGCTTTCTCCAGTTGCGGCAAGTGGGGGCCATTCTTCATCGCGGTGCGCGGGCCTCTCACTATCGCGGCCTCTCTTGTTGCGGAGCACAGGCTCCAGACGCGCAGGCTCAGTAATTGTGGCTCACGGGCCCAGTCGCTCACGGCATGTGGGATCTTCCCAGACCAGGGCTCGAACCCGTGTCCCCAGCATTGGCAGGCAGATTCTCAACCACTGCGCCACCAGGGAAGCCCCATCTGGCTGTTTTTGAGTTATATCCTTTTATGATGACCTGGTAATCTAGTGAGGAAAATGTTTCTCTGGTTTCTGTGGGCTTTTCTAGCAAATTAATCAAATCCAAGGAGGGGGTCATTTGGAGCTCCTGATCCATGTATGGGCAGTTGGTCAGAAACACAGGTGACGACCTGGGCTCCTGATTGGCAGCTGAAGTGGTGGTGGCGGGAGGGCAGTCTTGTAGGACTGAGCCCTTAACCTGTGGGATCTGATGCAATCTCCAAGTAGATAGTGTCAGAATCGAGTTAAATTGTAGGACACCGAGATGGTGCCTGAGAATTGCTTGGCGGTGCAGGAGAATACTCCCCCACACTGGGATTGTTGGAGGAGAACCTTAAAACCAAATCTCTAAGAAAGAAGGTCTGAAATCATCAAACTCATTGACACTTCAGTAAGATCCAGCAGGAAACTCTAGGCAGAGCTATGGATAAGTACTGAAAGTGCATTAAGATCTAAGCAAGAATCAGTACTGAGCAGGATTTATTAAACACCCATTTGTACATAATACCAGTCTAAATGTTGTACACTTAGATAGGTTTTGCATTCTTGAAAATTTCCCTTTGAAACCTAAGGTAATTTCTAATTCCTTTCTTTGAACTCCATTCTTTTTTATCATTTGTTCCTGCTGCATAATTCCACTCACTGATTCACAGTTGATTCCCACCTAACCCCCTTCCCTTCTCTTTACAATTGTTCCTTTATATTTTTCTAGCTGTCCATTCCACCCTTCTCTCCCTTGGTCTTATCTTTGTCTCTTTATTTGATTCAAATGGGGAAGTTGTTGGAGTTTAAAGTGAAGGTTATTGCATCTGACATCCCTTATCTGCCCTCCTGGGGCTTGTTTGGGAGTCACCTTCCCACACATTCTCAGTGTAGCATGTGATTGTTGCTAGTACAAATCCACAGCTCTGGTGAAATCTGAAGGGTAATTTGAGGAGCCAGCTGGTCTTGTGATCATGGATGACCAACCGAAAGGTAATGCTTAGAGTCAGGACCTAAATAGGCCCCAGAGGCTTGAGTTCCATTTAAAAGAGAGTATCTTCATGTTTCCCAGCTGTCCCAGCCCTTGGCAATTCCAGACTCATGGGGTTTCTTTCAAGAAGCACCTGTTTGCATTGTAGCCTGAATTTGTAGCAAATTATTTCTACACAGTTGGAAATAACATCAAATTGGCTCTTTTACCAGGCACGCTGGTTGGGCGCATTTGGGTTTTGTAGATGTTTGTGTGTTCTTGTAGTGTGAAAATGCCTTTATTTAAAACAAATACATTTTCCAGCTCATTATCCCACAGTATGAAGCCCAATTCTGTTAAAAATAATTACAATGGCTGAATTGTTTTGCTGAGAAAAACAGGTATCCACATGCCACTACAAATTCAAACTTTTGTTTCCAACAGACTTTTGATGCATCATCCCAGGATATTGTGGCTTGAAAGTTTGAAGAATATTTCTCTAAGGTTATTGTCATAAATATTTTTACTGACTTGATGATGAAAAATCCTTACCAATACTCACATTAAGTATATTTCACATCTCTCTTAGATTAAATCCAAGGAGAATGAGTTTCTTTTATTCTTTTTTTGATTATTGAAAATATTGAAAGTTATGAGATACTGTAGTCTTGTTGGGAGGAAAATAAAAGGTTCATCTTATGACTTGCCATGTATGTATAAAAAAGTCTAATTTGCTTTGGGAAAATAGGAGTTAAAATCTGAATATGGTAGAACGTAAAAGATGCAAAAATTTCAATTCTCACACAAAATCTGACACCTTTGGGTCCATGAACCTCTGCTTTGAACTTCAAACGAACAAACCTCTACATTCTTTGTCTATATTTATCTTTGTCAGGACTACACAAGGCACATTTGCATGGCTTATTCTTCCCTCCATCTGTAATTTGAAGATAATTAAAGAATAGGCAGACGAGGGAGATGGTAAGAAAGAGAGAATTGAATGCTCTGTTCACCAGAAATTTTTTTCAGTGTCTGAACCTTCATGTTATTCAAGTAATTAGAGTTGATCGTTAATTCACAATAGCTTTCTAAGGTTAAAGCAGTCACGTTATCCGGGGAGACTGGAAAATTCCTCCAGGCAAATACAATTTTTGCAGTAACTGTTTTGGTGTGCAACAAAGTTTGAATTCTACTGCTTTGGCTCTCCTAGAAAAGACACTGGGCAGAGAGACACTCTAGTCCCTACGGGTGCCTTTTCCTGACCCTCAAAGATGCTCCTTGAATAGTGCTGTGAGATGTTGGAAAATACCGTATTTTATATCCTCCTCTTTGTGCTTCACACTGCACTTTAACATACTAAAAGTTCTAAGCAATAAAATACTTTTATTAATTAATAAAGTAATTTTATTTAACCAAATTTTCCCAAACTTACATGATCACGGTACCCTTTTTATATGCAACATTTATTAACATCCTGGGATTCCACAGAAAGAATGCTATTTTTTGTTTAAAATGCTTTGCAAGTAAGAGTTCTAGAATTATCTCCTGAGGTACAGGTTATGGTTGGTAAGAATTATTGTATGCACTGATATTGCCAAAAGTATTCTAAAATCTTAGAAGATGTGTGAAGACCCAGGAGATAAGGAGGATGTAGCAGTGAGTATAAGAAATATATAATTGAGTCTCAAATTTGGTTTAGGCTTTTCTGGCAGACTTGTCATTCTAATTTCTTTTAGAATTATCAAAATTTGTTCTTGAGATATAAGTTAATGTTTACAGATACTATTATACATGGGCAACGTTGCTGGAAAGTAAGGGACTGGCTGAATGTTGGTGGGAGTTCAATTTTAGGGGAAAATAGTCCCAAAATTTATAATTTAAAACTATTATATTTAATATATATATTGTTTTCAAAAGTTTAAAATGGTGATGTTTGAGTTTCTCTCCCCTCTACCTCTCTCTGTGCCCTCCTGCCCTTTTGCATATTTAAAAAGCAATTCTAAATCACCTCCTGTGTACACCGTTGTATGTTAAGTACCACTGGGGGGATAAGAAGAAATAGAAGCCATGATCCCCATCCTTGAGTAGCCGATTAGAAAAGACTTCAGGTTAGATTTTTCCACTGACTGGGTAGCTTTGGCTACACAGAACAAAGAGGGGAGGTGCGTTCTGGGTGGGAGGTTCAGCTGAACAAACAACGAAAGCAGAATGAAACCTGGTCTCATCCCGTAGTCAACTAGCACCAGGAAGCAGAAATAACGCAGGTTGCCTTGAGTCAAGTGGTTACTAACTCTTAGCTGTATGGCTGCTCACTCAGAGGGACATGACCTCTATTGGCAGCCGGATCCCCTTTGTTGTTTTTATATGGATATACTCTATCTTCATCCCAGTTTAGAAAAGTTCAAGAGTTTTTTTGAGGTCTGTGAGGATACAATTATTTATGAAACTGGATTGACATAGGGGAAAAGTCTGCAAGACATTTGATGGCTGTCCTTCTGATGAATGTGATGGCAACTTTATGCAGGATGATCTAGAGGAACATGTTCCCCTGTGGTCATGGTTAGGTTAATGAAAACTCTTTTTCAAGTGGTATTTTGGGGATCTAAAAGGGACTCTTACTTACATCTAGTGAAGGAAGGAAAATATATTGAACCATGGCTAGAAACCTAGCTTCCAGGTTTCTGCTGGAAAGTTGATGATGTTTTCCCCACCTTGGAAAGGAAAGGAAGAAAAGGCAGATGTTCCACTTTTCTAAATAAATACGCAAGTCTTTTTGTTCCCTTTTGGGAGATTTAGCTGGTTTGGGAAAAGGTAGAAGGTAACGAAGAACTGGAGGAAAAGGTAAGGAAGGGTCAGACTGGTTCATGGTTGTTTGCTTGATGCCAATTTAAGTTGCTAGCCCGGATCACTTCTCATCTTCCTTTCCTGAGATGCAAGAGGGAGACAATCAGCTATTTTATAGTGGCTATTGGACTTGAAAGATCAGAAAAAGTGCACATTAGGGAATATTATTTCTGGTGAAAGATTAACAAGACACTACTCACTGACTCTCTGCTATGTACAACCTTTGTTTTTTCAAGTGCTTGTTATAAGGGACTTTACCTGTGGGCTATAGTTAGCTAACCAATTAACTAGAAATTACTCTCCAAGAATTAACTAGGGCTTTGCAGTCCAAAGATAGAAAATCCCCAAGAAGAAAAATTGAATAATTTAAATTCTATTGAAATGAAGAAGGCTTTGGAAATTTTTCTGTTTTCTGGGATTCTGATTTGTCTTTTTAAGCACCATCAAATTCTGGATTTGCTGCCATGCTTAGATCAGTCTAATATAGCAATGTAAGTGCTGCTTAAACGAGGCAAGAGGTTTTGTTTAATGTTAAAACTATCATCTCTCTTCTTAAAAGTATAGAACCAGTTCTTTAAAATGTAGCCGATAAGAGATGTATGACAGTGTAATTATTCTAAGGGAATTTTAAATTGGTGTATAAGTACATTTAAAACACAAACCTGAAAAAATACCCTTCAAAAATACAACACAAGCATTGAAATACTATGTTGTCACCTTTACCAAGATATCTAAAACTCATACCACACAGTAAGAGGTCTAATATGAGTATAAACAGTTTAGCTTTTTCAACTAGAATCATTTAACTGCTTTACTCTTTATATTACAGCAGCTAAGACTCATTTTAAGACCTAAAATGTATCAACAAGTATGGCGTCATGTATTCACATGTAGACAGTCTCAGTGATAGGGATTATTAAAAAATTAGCCCAAATAACCAGTTATTTCAGTCTCCAAGAGTAGAGTACACAATCTGAGGGCCACAAAGGCTGGGGTGTAGTCCTTGGAGCCAGGAGGCTACCAAACAGCCTTTAAAGTGTGGTCGGACTGTGAGGACTTTGGGAATTGGTCAACAATTGGCTAAATAAGCCCTGGACTCAGTCCTTGCCTTGAGCTGCCAGTTACACAGCAATGTGGGCAGTGCTACATAGAAGTAAGCACAGGGCACTCTAATGACTCCTTGAGCATCTAGCTCAGGCTTGGGAGGTGGGGGGGTCAGCAAAGACTCCTTAGGGAGTGCTTATCATTCCATGAAGTAGAAATGTATAACAGGGAAGTTATTATCTAAGTACAGAACAACTAAATGCCAGTTACTGCAAGTGTTCATAGATGATAGGATCATAGTATAATAATATTACAACTTTATGTGTGTATGGTGCATCCAGTTTAATAATTCATCTATAGCATAATATCATACCAGCTGAATGTTATCAACTTGAATATTTCCTGATCTTCTCTTTTCCAGACACATGGTAGGATTATACTTCCCATTGAACTAAATGTGGTCATCAGACTTGCCTTGACAGCAGAAATGTGAGCAAAAGTGATGTGTGTCACTTCTTGGTGGACATTTTAAAAGCTTGTATGCAATTCACCCTCTCTTTTTCCATACTGTGGTGATCTAGGAAGCCTGTGTCCAGATGACTCACTTCTCTACTGGGTTTTGAGTGACTAGAGAAGCAGAGTCACCCTGTCAGCCCGTAATGGACATATCGGGTGAGAAATATATTTTTGTCTTTAGCTACTGAGGTCTTTTCTTAACAGTGTAATCTCATCTTCCTTGGTAGATATAAACACTGTTCATTGTTCCTAAGAACTCTCATGGTACCTGCTAAAGGAAATTAATGCAGAACATGCAGAGCTTCTAATGCTTTTTTTAAAAAATAGACTTCTTTTTTTAGAGTAGTTTTAGGTTCACAGCAAAATTTATCTTAAGGCACAGAAATTTCCCATATGTTTCCTGTGCTCACATATGCATAGCCTTCCCCATTACCAACTTACCTCACTAAAGTGGTACATTTGTTATAATTGATGAACCTATCTTGACACATCATAATTACCCAAAGTGCATAGTTTACATTGGGTTTCGCTCTTGGTGTTGTGCATTCTGTGGGTTTGGACAAATGTATAGTGACATGTATCCACCATTGAAGTATCATACAGAGTATTTTCATTGCCCTAAAAATCTGCTGTGCTCTGCCTGTTCATCCCTTCCTCCCCACAACCCCTGACAGTTACTGATCTTTTTACTGTATCCATTGTTTTGCCTTTTCCAGAAGGTCGTATAGTTGGAATCATGCAATATGTAGCCTTTTCAAAATGGCTTTTTTCACTTAGTAATATGCATTAAGTTCCCTCTATGTCTTTTCATGGCTTTATAGCCCATTTTTTTTTTTAGTGTAGGATAATATTCCATTGTCTGGATGTACCACTATTTATTCATCCATTCACTTACTACAGGACATCTTTGTTGCTTCCAAGTTTTGCAATTATGAATACAGCTGCTATAAACATATGTGTGCAGGTTTGTGTGTGGAAATAAGTAAGGTTTCAACTCCTTTGGGTAAATACCAAGGAGCACAATTGCTGGATCACATGGTGAGATTGTGTTTAGCTTTGTAAGAAGGAGCAAAACTGTCTCCCAAAGTGACTTGTACCACTTTGTGTTTCCACCAGTAATGAATGAGAGTTCCTGTTGCTCCATGTCATTGCCAGCATTTGATATTCTCAGTGTTCTGGATTTTGGCCATTCTTATATGTGTATAGTGGTATCTCCTTTTAATTTGCATTTCTCTGATGACATATGATGTAGAGCACCTTTTCATATGCTTATTTGCCATCTGTATATCTTCTTTGTAGAGGTATCTGTTAAGATTTTTGGCCCATTTTTCAATCACGTTTTTTCTTATTTTTGAGATTTCTTTGATATTCTGGATAACAGTGCTTTATCAGATGTGTCTTTTGTAAATATTTTCTCCCAGTTGGTGGCATGTCTTTTCATTCTCTTGACAGTATCTTTTGCAGAAAAGAAATTTTTAATTTTAGTGATTTTTTTTCATGGATTCTGCCTTTGGCATTGTATCTAAAAAGTTAATGCCCTACCCAAGGTTATCTAGGTTTTCTCCTATGTTATCTTCAAAGAGTTTTTAAATTTTGTGTTTTAAATATATATATATATATATATATTTATTTATTTATTTATTTATTTATTTTTGGCTGTGTCGGGTCTTAGTTGCAGCACGTGGGTTCTTTCATTGTGGCATGCGGGCTTCTCTCTAGTTGTGGTGTGCAGGTTTTCTCTCTCTAGTTGTGGTGCGTGGGCTCCAGAGCACGTGGGCTTTGTAGTTTGAGACACACGGGCTCTCTAGTTGAGGCGCACGGGCTCAGCAGTTGTGGTGTATGGGCTTAGTTGCCCTCTGGCATGTGGGATCTTGTTCCCCGACCAGGGATCAAACCCCTGTCCTCTGCATTAGAAGGTGGATTCTTTACCACTGGACCACCAGGGAAGTCCCTGTGTTTTAAATTTAGGTCTGTGTTTGTTTTAGAGTTATTTCTTGTGAAGGGTGTAACATTTGTTTCTAGATTAATTTTTTTGCATGTGGATGTTCATTTGTCCCAGCACCATTTGTTGAAAAGACTGTCTTTGCTCCATTGTATTGCCTTCACTCCTTTGTCAAAGATTAGTTGACTATATTGATGTGGGTATATTTCTGGGCTCTCTATTCTGTGCTACTGACCTATTTGTCTGTTCTTTCTCCAGTACGCACTGTCTTGATTACTGTAGCTTTATGGTAAGTCTTTAAGTTGAGTAGTGTCAGTCCTCTGACTTGGTTCTTTTCCTTCAATATTGTATTGGCTCTTCTGGCAATTTTTGTTCTTCTAGTGCTTTTTGTGCCTGGTGTGTAATACGGTGGTCCAAAGGCCTTTTTTGGACTTGTATCCTGATAATTGACTGCCAAAAAGCTGAGTTCTGGCGCAGTGAGTTGTTCCTAAAAAAGGGATAGCCATTGCCTCCAGACAAAATGTAAATGAGCCAGATCCACAAGAAGCATTTAAGTAATAATAATTCACGTCCATATGATTTTTGTCCTAGAACAAAATGATTATAATTCCAAACACATTTCAACAAACCTAATATCACCTCTTAAATTATAGTTAAAAATAATCCAATAACCAATTTGTGTTAGTGTATTTACTCTTTAGGCAGGTAAAAAACACAATTTGCTTTTCCTATCTTGGTTCATGACAGCTGTGCCTTCCCAGTCACCCAGGCTCTGTTCTCTCTGTCATTCCTCAAAGCCCAAGCAATTGCCAAGGCCTACCGTGTCCTGCTCCAGAGTTCCTCTGTTATCCATCACTTTCTTCCCTCTGCATTGCCAAGGCCTAGCTCATGTTCTTTTCATCACTTTCTGTGTTACTGTGTCTTTCTGATTCCAATTTCTCAGATTCCAGAGAACGTATTCTCTATGTTGCTATTGTTCCTTTTCTAAAGCAGATTTGGATTTTTAGCTAAAAATGTGAAACCATATTTTGATGAATTTTTATGTCTCTTTTAGTATTTCTACTTTCTGGGCTCATTCTCCCCTTATCTATTGGCATTAGTGTTTCAGCTTCTTGTTCCCATCACATAGATAAGTTTAGTTAAAAATTTAATTTATGTGGGAAGACATTTATGACATCGTACTATTTGAGAGATATTCTTTCCCATATTGTAGTAGTAGCACACTAACAATAAAACAAAAACCCTAGCCTGAAATTCAGCTCAGATTATATTTGTTTATCTTTTTCTCAGAAAACCTTATTAGATTCCTTATTCCCACCGAATAAAGGAATTCAGGGATATCTAAGCTTACTTCTAACTTCACCTACTAGTTTGTCCTTTAAGGTAGAAACTCTTATGATTCCCTTGCCTATTTCATATATTATAGTACATATTCAAAATAAATGTTTTTAGAATTGATTTTCTGAATGAATTATTTATCTTAATGACTAATATTGGGTATATGAGAGCCTGGGGTTATTTGATAAATTTGCTGAAATTTACTGAACTTTTAATAAAATATAATGAATATCTTCAGTTGAAAAAGAACAGTGGCCCCAGACTTAGGCTAAGCTAGTCATTTCAGCACTGAATCTCATGGGTAAATTTAATAGAAGGTTGGACCAAAATGTCATGTATAGCAACAACTTCTTCCAAGATAGTGAAGTCCAGTGGAAAGGCATTTCATGTATAGATGCTGGCGCTACTAAATCAATTGGTCAGGGAAGACCATAAACCCTGTATGTACAGAACATACAATGTCCATTTTAAGTGAGCCCTAGATCTGCCCATCTTGCTGATCAAACGAGGGGTTCAAACAGGACTGTAAAAGGAAACACGGTTTTTTGGGAGAATCTAGGGAAAGTATCTTAGAGAAGGTGGGATTGAGCCAGCCCTTGAAAATTGGGAAAGGTTTGCAAGGAAACAAACAGAAAAATACTAGGGGTAGGAATAAATAATTGAGAAACCTGTCTGATTGGAATTCATGTTAAAGAAGGGGATTTAGGTAAGATTGAGTAGATAGACTAAGCTAGAATCTAAGAAGGTTGTATAGCAAACTGAGAAGTTTGACCTCTCTACTCAGGGCCAGTACTTCTAAACTGGGGCCAAGGGTAGGAGGAGGTAGCGAAACTTCCAGGAGAGCTTCTTAAAGCTTTATTGCCCTCTCAGTGCCTCATCACTAAGCTGCACTGAGTAGTCCCACTGCAGTGAGCCCCTGTTACTGACATAGTGCTTAAATTGTTTTTGGCAAGAACAAATATTTGTAAGCCACTGCTGTAGGCACTTAGGAGCTACTGGAAGTTTATGAGCAAAAGAGTTTATGCCAAATAGTTATATAATCAGACAATGACCTTCACCTGGTGTCCCAAATCCCTCTTGAGCCTCTCCTTGACACCACTAAAGAAATATATGACAGGTGGAGGCAATAGAGCCTGTACTTGTCTTTTTAACCTACTATTTATGACATATTATAAAGTTATAACCAACAGAAGTAATGTTTCAAGTATTTTCCCATATTTCAAAGAGGAAATATGGAATTGTAATATTCATGCACATCATAAATTCTAGGGTCATTGTTACCTCTTAATACACAGGTGATATTTTTGTACACTTTAAAGAGAGATTATTCTGGGTAAATGTCATGAAATGAACTCTATCTCAGGGCAAAGGTATGGCCAATATATAAATCCCTTTTAAAAGTAAATGAAGACGTGTGTCTTTCCATCTGTTCTAAGTGCTGCACCTGAAGTCCAGATCTGAAGCTGAAGCCTGCCAACATTTACATGCTGATTAATCCTATAAAATTTGATAGAGTCATTCCACTACAACACCTGGAATAATTGCATAGTTGCTGGCAAAAGAGAGCAGAAGGTACTGTTAAATCTGCCAATCATGGTGTAATTAATAGTTCCCCAGAAATTGCACTTAATACTAGAGTCCTGACCTTTTTGTTTATTCACGACCCATTTTCTTTGTATTTTTCTTCCTTTGATTTGATTGTTTGTTGCTACATTTAACAACAACAAAAAGAAGAAGCAAGCCACCCACACCAAAATCCTCCTTTTATCCATTAAAATTAAGCATTAATAATAACAGAGGCTGAGAGAACAGTGAAGCTGCTGAATCCTAAAGCACATCAATAAAATGTGGAATTGGCTCTTTTATCAGTAAGGTAGGTCTATTGGCTTCCCAGTGCTAGACTGGGCCCAAATCACAGTGCAACCCTAGTTTGGGAACAATTCTTATGTTAAATTATGCTAACTTGTTATTCTAGAACACCGTTTGATTTTTTTTTTAATGTTTTCTTAATAGTGCCTCCATTCTCATATCAACTCTTGAGAGCCAAGTTAAAAAGAAAGGACTCAGGTGTTTTAGTTTCCCATTTTATTGATAGAAAACTAAGACATGAAATGGTTGTAACACTTTTCTATAGTTAATTCTGGTTGAATTTCCAGATAATCTATGGGAAAAAAGTAAGACACTGGTCCACAGAAATAAGTGGCATTAGTGGAAGGTATATGGATTTTAGCATAACAGACCTTGGGTGAGTTACCTAAGCTTGTTGATCTTCAGTTTTCTCATCTATAAAGTGCTAACAATGGTGTGTATACATTTGTATTGAACTTTGTCTTTTCACTATGTATTTTGCTCGGTTGTTACATTTTCTAAATTTGAAAACTAGTTGTACAACGTGTGTTATGTAAGAAGTGCTAATAATTTATTAACTCCTTTGCAAACAGTGTTTGCCTTCTAATAAAATACAATTTAAAAAATTAGCAAATGGAATAATTGGGTCATTTATATAGATGAGAGATGCCTAAAATTAGTTTTAGAAAAAGAAGATTGTAAATAAATAAATCATTTAGAATGAGTGGAGATGAAAATTTCACTATACTACAGTTTTCTGAGTTCCTTAAAAATAACATTTATTGTGGTTTTTTTGTGATTACAAAAAGAATATTCATTGTATAAAGATTGGAAAATGTATAAGAGAACAAAAGGAATTACAGTTATACATGATAGATTGAAGATACCCTTTTTCTTGAAAAGAAATTGCCCAGCATGTCAGTAAACACATTTTAAAAGGCATAAAACCTCAAGGACACACCAGAGAGAAAGGATATGACAGCAGACAGAGATGCCAATAAAATTTTGAATGATGGGACACAGATGGATTGGTGCTAAATCATTTAGAAGAGTGAGAAAGTAGAAATATAGTCACATGCAAGGGGGAATAGGGGAGAATTTTAAAAACACCTAATAGTTTTGAGCCTCCAAATTCAGGATTATAGGCACATAAAATGTTCAGTAGTCTTGGGCAGGGTAGGAATGAAAATGGGAAGATTGCTTTAAAATGTATATTATGAATATGTTGGTCCTTAGATTTCCTCATCCCAGCAGAAGGCACCTTTGATGGAAAGGTTGAACCAAAGAGACTACGGATCCAACGTACAGCTGAGGCATGAGTTAGGTGAAGTGAAAATCTGTACTGAAGAATGTATATTCCTACTTTTTAGGTTGTATGTGGAGGGACTTTCCTAGACTAACATTCTTGGCATCTTGCCCTATTTCTATCTTCCTTTTTCCCACGGAGGAGGAGAGAATTACCTGATTGTTGATCACTGTTTTGTGACTGGGAGGAGCTAATTCATCAGTCTTTTTTCTTCTCTCTTAGTGTGAGGCAGTGATTACGGATAAGTGAGCCTGCTCTGCAGCCCTGAAACTTCCCTCAGGAATGCTGACCAAGGTCTAGATAGGGGCAGAGAATTTGAGCAAGCTCATTCTGCCCTCACGTCTAAGCCATATTCTTCTAACCAATCAGTGAGAAAGACGATATTTGGACTTTAGTCTCTCAGGTGGTTTAAAACTTTGGCAGAGCTTTAAGGCAACAGACATGTTATTAATCGATTTCCTAAATATTGTACAGTTTGCATCTTAAACAAAAAGATTCACAATCCCCTTTCTCCACTTGACTGCCAGAATATTGGCCACTGGCATGATGTACTTCAAACAGAAGATGAGACAAACTTCTCTGGGGAACTGACCAAAGGAAAAAACAACACATGTGTTGGCATTTTGGAGTCCTCCAGTGAGATAGCCAGATTCCTGGGTGTTCATCTATGGTAATGCCCAGTGGTCAGTAAGCCTGTTTAGGCAAGAAGTGTTTTCTGTCATCATTTTAGTGCTTCACTCTTAAATATAAATTCACAGTCAAGGACTTTTGAGGAAAGACTCTAATATAAAAGACAAGAAGAAAAAAGAATGAAAGAAAGGATTTTCAGAGAAAATAGACATATCAGAAGAAAACATCACACTTCGTATTTAATATCCTCAAAGAGAAAATAAATTATTCCATGAAATAAGAATAGGATGCTATAAAAGGTAATATTCAGGAATGAGGAAAAGGTCTTAGAAATTGAAAATATCATAGTGTATTAGTTTTCTATTGCTGCTGTAATAAATTACCAAAAATTTAGTGGCTGAAAATAGCACAGATGTATTATCTTACAGTTCTGAAAGTCTAAAGTCTAAAGTGGGTCTCACGGGACTAAAATCAAGGTATCATCAAGGCAAAATTCATTTCTGGAGGCTCTGGGGGAGAATTTGTCTTCTTGCCTTTTCCAGCTTCTAGATGCTGACTGCACTCATTGCTTGTGGTTCTCTTACATCTTCAAGTCCAGCTGGTTGGGTCTTCATTACATTGCATCACTCTAACTCCTCTGCCTCCCTCTTTCACATTTAAAGACCCCTTGTACTTACACTGGGCTCATCCAGATTATCTGGGATAATCTGCCAATCTTAAAGTCAGCTAAGTAACCACCTTAATTCCATCTGGAAATTTAATTCCTTGCTCTGTAACATAACATATTCACAGGTTCAGGGATTAGGCTGTGGATATCTTTGGGATGGGGGTATTAGACTATGTACCATAGATAGCAAAAGATAATCTAATTGAAAGACTGAAGATAAAATTGTAGAAATAGGCCAGTCAGTAAAACAAAAAGATAAAGAGATAGGAAATAGGGGAGAAAAAAAGTCAAGACATTTGAGAACCAAGTCCAATTAATAGAAATTCCAGAGAGAAAATACAGGAAAAAGAGGATGAAATTACTTTAAAACAAACAAAAATAATATAAGAATATCTCCCAGAAAAAAAAGACTTGAATTCCAGATTAACAGAAATTCCAGAAAGATAATACAGAAAAAATTTATAGGAGGAAATTATCAGAGGGATAATACAAGAAAATTTCCCCAACTTCCCCAAAGTATTGAATTTCCAGATAGAAGGAGTCCACCCAGAGTCCAACAGAATGTTTGGGAAAGGATCATATCATAATATACCACACATTTCAAAATACTAGGAGTAAAAAAAGATGTAAAAGTTTCCAGAGAATGAAAAAGTCATGTACAAACTGGCCTTCTCTAATGATACTGACATTCTCTAAAACAATATTGAAAACTCAAGGAAAAATAATACTTTACAAATTCTGAGAGAAAATAAATCCATTCCTGAATTTTGATCCTGAATAAATTAAGAGGAAGAGTTGAAAACCATTTTTATCTTCTGTGCATCCTCTCTCAGAAAGCAAATTAAGGATATGAAAATGTGGCAATGAACTAAGGAAGGAAGAAACAAAGAATTCAGTAAGAGAGTGTGCTAAAAGGAAGTTTCAAATAAATGGTGAAGGGAAGTTCCATGCTGACTGCTCTGAAGCATATCCAAATTACGACCAGTCTCAATGGAGTAGAAAGACTGAGAGTTTCAGTGGCAATATCCCAAAGAAAAAAAAATTAAAGGGAAGAAAGAAAACATAATGTTTTCTCTTTTAATGAGAAGAATTTGACACTTCTGTCAAAAATTTTAGACCTACATTTCGTTTCTTTTTATGGCTGAGTAATAGTCCATTGTATATATGTGCCACATCTTCTTTATCCATTCATCCGATGATGGACACTTTGGTTGCTTCCATGTCCTGGCTATTGTAAATAGAGCTGCAATGAACATTTTGGTACGTGACTCTTTTTGAATTAGGATAAATACTTCGAAAAATAAACAAATGAAACAAGGCAATTAATAACGCGAGTAAAAACAAGTTTTAAAGAAAGCAGACATAAAGGTAGTATATCATGTAAATCAGTTCCAAATAGTATTTACATAATAGTGAAAACACTAGATACTAATTTAACTGAGTCATTGTTATGTAATTATTTGGGGAGGATGGGGGATATATGTAAGTGTGTAGTTTAAGACAGTGAAATCTTTATTTTTCATAATAGGAAGTCAAAGAAAATGTCAAAAGTAGATACTTCAAGTATTTTCAATATAAACTTATTATTTTGAAAACAAGATAACCAGTTAAAAGAGTTAAAAGAATTGGGAATTCAGAATGTTAGGGCAAATTACAACTTAGTTTTTTTTTTAACTATCTACAAATAATACTTTAAAAAAATAAAATTTAAATTAATTTTTCTTTTTTATCTAGTTCATAAATTACTATTTTCCTCTCATTCACTATGCTCCAGCCAGACTGACCTTCTTCCCGTTCCTTGAAAATGACACCTTCCCATCCAAGAGTTTTTACAGGTTTGTGATATTCTGTTTTTCAGGAACATATGCCTTAGAAAATTTCCAAGTTTCCCTTCTAATATTCATCTCTCAGCTCAATCATCACCTCCTTAGGGAGGTGTGGTAAAGATGATTGAAATTTTTGGTACTTCTCTCATCAAAGGGTAAAATCTATTTCCTCTTTTCTTGAATCTGAGATGTGCTGTGACTACTTGATCAATAGACTATATATCAGTAGTGATGCTATGCTAGTTCCAGGCCTAGATTTTTAGAGGATTGGCAGTCCCCACCTTGGTCTTTTGGAATCCTCAACTTTTCTTGTAGAAAGTCTGACTACCCTGATGCAACCATTCTGTGACAAGCCCAAGCCCAACAAACAGTGATGTGTAAGTTCTGACTTGCTTGAACTCAATTCCCTGCAGGGGGCAGCAGAGGGCTCTCTTCAGACAGAGGCTAGGAAGTCTCCTGCTACTGAATCTGCTCATTTCCACGTGATACCTCTTGTGCGGACCCTCATCACAGCCCTGCTCTTCTCAATTCTCCCACATCGTCGTAGGTAACACTCACTCCATTTTTCTATCTCCTGACCAGCCTGGCCTCTCTAATTTTTCTCTGTCTTATAAGAGAGTCTGTGTTTTCATATATTTTCTTTCCAAGCCTTGTTTCTGGCCAAAATTTTAAGCCTTTTCCTTTAAGGTCTTAGACTTTTGATTTTCAAATAACCAATTCTCAAAGTTCTTCAAAACTTCTGACCATTAGAAATATAAAGGATTGTCTCTGCTCTGAACTTTATAAAAATTAGAAACTCAAAATCTGACCTTTTCCTTTTCATTCCTGCCATAATGGACAATGAAAGCCCCTGACTCAGTTGGCTAAGGAGAAGGTTCTACGGTAATGGTACCTACAAAACATATCCCACCATGCTATCAGCTGCAGGGCTGGAATGTGAACACTGGGTGACTTTCAAGGCTCCATATAACCATGTGTTTTGTGTCTCTCCAGAATTTCTCCTTTTTCAACAAACCTACCTTTCTCTCAATCAGGGAAAAGGAGGGGGAAAACCCTTGGTTATAGGCTTTCCTCAGTGTGTGTGTGTGTGTGTATGTGTGTGTGTGTGTGTGCATGTAGCATGTTAGACCTAATTACATGGTAGTGGTATTACCAGAAAAATGGGTTCTTATGCAAAGTTGATGACTAACATCAGTCTACCCTCTTTTCTCTGGAGGTGTAGATATAAGATTTTCCCTAAGTATGAATGCTATGGAATCAGTCACATTTAAAGTACTTTATCTGAATTCAAAAGGAAAGAAATTACCACAGCATTCTAGGGTCAGATTTCAGTTCTGTTGTTAGAGTTCTAAATGATTCTAAATTTGTTAGTCACTGTTGGAAGCTTCATGATTCTTCCTGTTCCTCAAGAGTGTCATACTGTGTAGGAGCCATGTTGACTTGCTGACACACACCCTAAAGGCCCCAAAGAATTAATTAACAGCTTCTGGAGGTGTGTGTCTTTATTAAATACTCTCTTATCGAAACTTTCAATATAATGCTATGCAGAACAACTAAAACCGACATTTCCTCAGATGTTGAGACAGAGAGCAGGGACTCACCACTCCTCACTTCTTAGATGACTGCTTATTTCTCTCTGGGTCTCATCATTTCCTCTATAGACTCCACTCAGACTTTCAGATGAGTTTTTTGAAAGAAAAATTAAATGAGCATAGCAATTTTATTGTTAATAGATGTTAACCATAGATGTGGAATGAGGTAGACAAAGAAAGGGAGGAACTGGAAGGTGTAGGTTTGTTTCCCACAAGGTCCACCTGGCAGCATTCATGGTATAGCAGGCTTTGGAAACTGGGAGATTGAGACAGTGACTGGAAGTTATAGGGGTGTGTTACGTGGCACTATGGATACTGAGTATTCCAATGTTATAAATAAGTACACTGAATTTGGTTGTTCAGCTTTCTATGCATTGATTCTTCAGAAAAACTGACTAGGGTAAATCAGGGCTATATGGAAAAAGAAAATTCCTCATTTGGGGAGTTGAGGGTTTCCTGCTGATTCCATTTACAGGTATCCCTCGCTTTTTGAAAGTTTGCTTTACGCCTCTTTGCTTTTACGAAAGACCTACTTTAGTACCTATTTTCACTAATGGAAAGAAATCTGAAGAGGATTTTGATTTTATGAAAAAGATGAAAAATGAAAATAGTGTTCAGTGAGCCCTTATAGAGGTAGTTGCAGTGAGCCCTTGTAGAGGTAGTTGCAGTGAGTCCTTATAGAGGTAGTTGCAGTGAGCCCTTGTAGAGGTAGTGCACACGCAGAGCAGCAAGGGTGACACCACCAAGCTCCTTCCCCGGGAACTACATGCAGCATCTCAGCATCAGGCTGCCATACCTTTGAACTGTGTCTGTGAGCATCTGTCTTCATCTTGATTTATTTCATGCATCCGTTAGCAAGATGTGTCTTAAGGAAATTGCTTCATCACTGTCATTTTGGCTTATAAGAGATTTCATAGGAAAACTCTACTTTCAGATATCGGGGGAAACCTGTACTCCTTGAGGCAAAAATGCACAGCAAACACCCATTATCTAGAATCTACACAACTGACGCAAATTTTAACTGAAATCTTACTTAAAAAATAGGACAATAGGTCCTTCAGAGGAGGATGTCGTTTAGCTCTCTTTGCTATGTAACATTTAGCCTAGTGCTTTGCATGTAGCACGTGATCAACAATGTCAATACAGGTTTGTTGATTTAATTAGTTAACCATCATAGAAAGAAGAACTTATATTCAATATAATTATAGAGTCAAGTATAATCAATTTATCTGAGTATTCTGACTTTCAGTTGTTTTGAATAAATGGGGATTTACTGGGAAAAAATGTTTTCTGGGATCATTTTATGTAATAGTTGATTATGGGTTTGTTTTCTGTACTCCAGATATTCATTCAGTGTATATTTATTTAGAATTTAATATAATACTTGCAGAGCACTGGAAAAACATGCATGAAAAAGGAACACTCTGTGCTGTTCCAGGTGTTTATGCTGTAGCTGAGGGGCACAGCAGGGGAATGTGTACATAAATTCGTTAGCAGATATTTAATAACTTAGATGCTTAGAAAAGAACATCTGATAGTCATAGAAGGCTTTGCAGGAGAGGAGGCATTTATGTGGTAAGAAAATGAGGATGACTTCACCATTTCTCCAGAAGTGGATGAATGATTATATTACTGTATTTTAGGAGTAGGAGGATTTTGTGGAATTAAGAAAATAAAATATTTTTCCTTGATTTGATGAGCCAGAGAGACATTCAGAGGAAGATGCCTTGTAAGCTGGTGTTTTTCAGACATATTGAACCACAGGCCACAGCAGGAAATTACATTTTGCATGTTGACACAGGGCATACAGATATAAATATCAGACAGAAACTAAAGTGTCACAAAGCAGTCCTTATCCTTACTATATGCAATACACTATGATACTTTCTATTCTAACCTGGTCTACTATAGTTCGTGCTGGTAGTGATCTTCTAAATGGACATCGGGACCCAATCACTGCTGTAGACAGTTGTGAGTGTGGTTCTACAGCTCATGGTGCAGATAGAGTTTAACATAGAGACTTATGAGTGATCAGCTCCAGGAGGAGGCAAAAGTCACAAGAGTGACCAATTAGTGGGGCTTCCCTGGTGGCACAGTGGTTGGGAGTCCGCCTGCCAATGCAGGGGACACAGGTTCGACCCCTGGTCCGGGAAGATCCCACATGCTGCGGAGCAACTAAGCCTGTGTGCCACAACTACTGAGCCTACGCTCTAGAGCCCGTGAACCACAACTACAGAGCCCGCGTGCCACAACTACTGAAGCCTGCGTGCCTAGAGCCTGCGCACCACAACAAGAGAAGCCACCGCAGTGAGAAGCCCGCACACTGCATCGAAGAGTGGGCCCTGCTCGCTGCAGCTGGAGAGAGCCTGCGCACAGCAATGAAGACCTAACACAGCCAAAAAAATAATTAAAAAAAGAAAAAAAAAATCTACGAGCAGCCAGATTCTAGAAGTTGGTGATAACATATCTTTACCTTTCTCATATGCTTCCTTTTCAGATCATAAGTCAGTTTTAGGAGTCCAGAAATCCCTTTTCTATCTAGGTCTTCATCCTCTTCCCATATTTTCCTTGTTCTTTTATGCTCCTCTAACCTCCTTCTCAGTATCCTAGCTCCTGAGATCCTGAGAAGGTCCCAATACATCTGTGGAAGAGTGTCGTAGATCCTTAAAGTATATCCTCCTGTCCTCATAGAAATAGACTTAGGCTTTTTAAGATTCTTAGTAGTGGAGTTGCTATAAAATAAACACACATTTTTGTTGTTAATACTGGCCACGTCTCATAATATTACTTTAATATGTTATCGTGCTAATGCAGTCTCAACAACTGCCGTTTGAAGGAAAACTCATTCCCTATTCATGATGTTTTCTTGTGGAAAGGCTAGTATAACAATACTGGCCTTTTTCTGTCCCTTCACTCATTCCTCTCTAGTGAGAAAAGAATGAATTCTAATCGGTGTGTCTGGTAGCAGACTGGGCATGCTCCTCAGTCCCTTTCTCCTGCCCTTCCCTTAGGGCATCTTGTCTCAGTCTCCATGTAGTAAAGGAAGGCCTGTGATTCTGGGAGGTAGGATCAATTCAGTGAAATGTTAGGACCTGGTGCATTGGCTGAAAACATTGAGAGGTTGACAAAGACTGGAATTTAGGGAGCAAAATAGTGCCCTGAGATGAAAGCTTCTGGCAGAACCTTGATCAAGAGGCTTTAACACAATCCTAAATTTTGTGTTTTTAATTTGGCTTATAGGCCATGGAAGCTGTGGTATAAGCAAGTAAAACTGAGGCAAAAAATGTGATTATATAGCAAACAGAGAGTTTGTAAACATACCTTTTAGACATGTGGAGGTGGAATAATCCTTAGCTATTTTACTGTGTTTTTCTGCAAAATCTGGGGGCTAGGACTATCAACAGCAACTAAGTTACTTATTCTAGAGTGCGCTGATGTGTGGACTTCTAGCTTTGACTTCTTTATACCAGGCTTCTTGGCAGCATAGAGAGGCTACTCGGAGTCCCATTCTTTTAGATGATGGATTTGGAGCAAAGGGAGGAAACTAGAAGAGATGACTTTAAATTCACATGGCTTGTCCAAAGTTTCCAGACCTACACCTCACTACAAAGTCTCAAGTTGTTTTTGAATTGTTAAAGATATAATGGCTGACCGTGGCATTAGAATTCAGAGGCCAAATTGTGGATTGGCCCATACAAGTGTGGTAGAAATTAATAAAAAATAAACCACAAGAAGGATTTGAGTTTTTTTAGAAAGAATAAAAAGCTGTCTTCTTGGGAGGAAGCAAACAAATTGTTCATTGAAATTATTGTAAACCTAAAGGCAATTAAAAATCTTGGCCTGAAACACGACCTCTAGGGATCATAAAGGAGAAGCTGCAGTGGTTTCCAAAGTGTGTTTCAGTCTTACTGTCAGAACAGGAATAGTGGAATTATAATGAGCTATGAGGAGAGGCATTTATATAAGACAAATATTAAAATCTTGGCTGGATAAAGGTGAAGAAGAAAATGAGATATTGAAGGCCAGTATTGACTGTAGGGTCACAACTGTGTCTAACTGCTTTGAGAGAGCATTATCACAAGGGGACATATATTTTAGTAGTTGTTAGTTGTTGCTAAATCAGAAATGGTGACAGGGGCTGGAGATACCCAACAGAAGAAGGCTGGCAAGACTTTAGAGAGCAGACTGGAACAGACTCTATCAAAGAGAGCCAAACTCCAGGAAACTATAAGAAATTTAGAGACATTAGACACCATATCATAGACTCCAGATCATATCATGGAGTCTAAATTTTTAAATTTAGACTCCATATCATAGAGAGTCTGTTATGAGATAAATTGGGTTACTACTACCTTTGAAAGAGTAAGCCAGCACACTAAATGCTACAATAATCTAGACAGAATTTAATGCGTAAATCCACAAAAATGTGCACTATTGTTGGAAATACAAAGTAAGGGTGGAGGTGTGGCCGGTGGATAATTTTGAAAAACTCAGAACCTACTGACTTCATGTTTCTCATTATGGAGGATGCCTCAATAAAAAAAATTTGAGTAACATATTAGAATAAAAATATGTAGGGGCCACAAAGCAAGGAAAAAAAAATAAAAGGAAAGACATTTGACTCTCAGTTCCCGCAAACAGTTCTAGTCTTCATGGATTCAGGAAGGAAAGGATCAAAGTATTTTAAACTATTGGAAATATAACTGAGTTTCCCAAAGGGAATTGTAAGATCAGACATAAGAGGCATATCTAACTACTGTAGATGAAGAAGAAAGAAAAACGATTGAAGGCCGGGAACATTCAAAAGTTTAGGAAAGATAGCATCAGGAGGAGACTGTGACATGGATATTTGTTGGCCCTAGAATATTAGGGGTCCAAGCTTTTAAAACCATAATAGCATCGGCATTTCAAGAATCTTTTGAAGTGTTTCTCCAACTGCAACTGATACGAGGATGAGGGGCAAAATTTCTCTTTGAAACAGATTTCCTAACCTAATGCAAAGTTTCTCCATCTCATCACTATTAACATTCCGGGAGGAATATTTCTTTGTTGTAGGGACTGTCCTGTGCACTGTAAGTGGTTTAGCAGCATCCCTGGCCTCTGTGCCCTAGATGCCATTAGCATACCCCTTCCTCCCCACCTCCCTAGTTGTGAAAATCAAAAATGTCTCCAGATATTTAGCACTGTTGCATGTTCCCTGGGGACAAAATCATTCCCGGTTAAAAACCACTGACCTAAGCAATTCCTGTTAGAAGAGGTATGGAAGAAGCCAGTGTGGCACGGAATGGAAAAGTCTGTATGCAAGACATTGTGGGTGTTATAAGGTGGAGCTTGCCCTCAGTTCATCACTGGTGCGTTAGAAACACAGAGTCCAAAGGCAGAAAGGAAGTAAAGGAACCGAATGTGCTGATTCAGGAAGAAAGGCATCTCAGATTAGACCTGAGGTCTAAGGTTACCATTATTGCAAATTTTGTAAGAGGGCAGGATAATCTCATGCAACTTTCTATGAGAGGTGAGTGCATAAGTGTCACCCTCAAGCCCCACCGTGTCTTCCAGATATGGTAAATGCATCATGCTCAAAGTAACCTCTCTGTGGGAGAGTTCTCCCATTATGTTGAATTTTTAAAGTTGTGGACAATTAAATTTGCCATAGATGGCTAGCGTCCTAGTTATGTAGAAACCAAGATTTTCATTATCTATCTGCCTTCTCTCAGATACACTGAGTCTCTGCCGTGGCCTTTGGAAATGCTTAAGACCTTTGTCTGTGTGGCACGGAATGGAAAAGTCTGTATGCAAGACATTGTGGGTGTTATAAGGTGGAGCTTGCCCTCAGTTCATCACTGGTGCGTTAGAAACACAGAGTCCAAAGGCAGAAAGGAAGTAAAGGAACCGAATGTGCTGATTCAGGAAGAAAGGCATCTCAGATTAGACCTGAGGTCTAAGGTTACCATTATTGCAAATTTTGTAAGAGGGCAGGATAATCTCATGCAACTTTCTATGAGAGGTGAGTGCATAAGTGTCACCCTCAAGCCCCACCGTGTCTTCCAGATATGGTAAATGCATCATGCTCAAAGTAACCTCTCTGTGGGAGAGTTCTCCCATTATGTTGAATTTTTAAAGTTGTGGACAATTAAATTTGCCATAGATGGCTAGCGTCCTAGTTATGTAGAAACCAAGATTTTCATTATCTATCTGCCTTCTCTCAGATACACTGAGTCTCTGCCGTGGCCTTTGGAAATGCTTAAGACCTTTGTCTGTGTGGCACGGAATGGAAAAGTCTGTATGCAAGACATTGTGGGTGTTATAAGGTGGAGCTTGCCCTCAGTTCATCACTGGTGCGTTAGAAACACAGAGTCCAAAGGCAGAAAGGAAGTAAAGGAACCGAATGTGCTGATTCAGGAAGAAAGGCATCTCAGATTAGACCTGAGGTCTAAGGTTACCATTATTGCAAATTTTGTAAGAGGGCAGGATAATCTCATGCAACTTTCTATGAGAGGTGAGTGCATAAGTGTCACCCTCAAGCCCCACCGTGTCTTCCAGATATGGTAAATGCATCATGCTCAAAGTAACCTCTCTGTGGGAGAGTTCTCCCATTATGTTGAATTTTTAAAGTTGTGGACAATTAAATTTGCCATAGATGGCTAGCGTCCTAGTTATGTAGAAACCAAGATTTTCATTATCTATCTGCCTTCTCTCAGATACACTGAGTCTCTGCCGTGGCCTTTGGAAATGCTTAAGACCTTTGTCTGTGGACATAATTTTGCCTGGAAGATCTGCTTAGGAAACAGGGATTATTTCATATTCCAAATTTCATTGAAGATGGGGCCAGCACTGTTATATTCTTGTATGTCTTAGTAACCATTTGGAATCTTGAAAAATGAGGCTCATCAGAGATTTTGAAACAGAGTCAGATTCACAGCTCTGAAGGAACTGTACTTCATTCATTATAGGATTGAAACTGCTGTGCCTCAACCAGTGCTTCTCATAGAGAATCTCTCCAGCTGAAACTGAACAAAATAAGAAGGCTGACCTCAATTTAACTTTAAATATTTGTAATTCAACTTTCAGTGGCAAGATAATTTTCATTTGTGCTTCAATTTTATTGGATTTAATTTGTGAATACTTTGAAAGTGAGGTACATGAGTGTTCAATTTCTTCATTTCTTGAGAAATTAATAATGAAAGAGAGTTTATGTTAAAATTTGAGGACTCTTTATTGCTGTCATTTTATTACTGGAGTATCTTTGATCTCACTGTAGAACCTCTGATAGCTATGTTAATGTGGCTGGGAAAAAAATTGGAATTAGAATAGTGAGTGATCGTTAGGCTATGGATAATAGAGTGGTCTTAGAAATTTTAACCCACTGCCTGGTTCTGATCCATTTCAGAGCATTTTGGAGGCAAAACTATGCTGACCTAAGAAAACCCAAAATGGAACAATGGTGGCTCTTGGAGTGTGGTCTCTTGAAATTGAGAGTTGATCTTGTGGTGATAGTATGCTACAAATCTTCTTTCTTGGAAAATAGCTCCATTTCTGGTTTATCACTAGCGTAACAGTTAGCCCAATGCGTTTAGAGACTGAAAAGCTGAGCAAAATTGGATGCGGAAACATTTGTCCTTACTTCCTTATATTTCCTTCAACGTGGAGGGATGTGTATTAGTGCAACACTCTTGTCTCACTTCACTTCCTGCTGGTGGTGGTGCTCTGAATTCAGCTCGGTGATTTGACAGAGGAATGCGCAGTCCCAGCTCTGCCCCTTCCTCCCGCCGTTTTCTTCTGAGCAAGGTGCCCTCCGGAAGCTCTGTGGGAGGCTTGCTTTAGGTATGTTCCCTTTTGCTCTCAGTCTGACAGCGGTAGACTCCCACAAGAAAGGCCTGACGATGTTTTGCACCACCTTTCCTACTCTGAGGTTTCGTCGTAATGCTAATACTTATCTCTACCCTACTCCTCATCTGTCTCTGAAGTAGTTCAGAATTCAGGACAGGAGAAAACGGTGACAGTTTATGAGACCCTTCAAACTCCAAATGATCCTCTTAGCACTTAAGGAAGGAATAAAGGGGGTCGGAATACAAAACTCCGTCCTACCACCCAAATCTAAACTGTCCTTGAGCCTTTTGTTCCTGTCTCCCTCTCCACAGGTACTCCCATTTAAGCTAAAAACCAGGCCAAATTAAACCCTTAGGATAATAAGCAGACACCCAGTTATGTCCTCCATGGCAGAGATGCTGCTGTTTAGAAGGTGGAGGAAATGCTTTGGATCTGATCTGTTCACTCTGGGATTGTTCTCATTTCCTAGAGGATTGGCAAAGCACCTCCCTATAGGGTTTATTTCAGAGGTATTCTGGCTCATCGTCCAGTGCTTCTTCATTATACCATAATGTCTAGTAAAATCTGAGAATCCCTCTTTGTATATTTCCACTGCTGAGTGACATGCACAGAGGTGTTCAATGCAGTAGATCCCATTAATACACTGGCATCAGGATATAAGCCAACATTTGCTTTAGAGATGTTCTCTAACAGTTGAGTGAATAAATTCTGTGAGTATCATAGGTACACAAAGCATAGTTTTTTAAGGAGTCCTCACCTTTACCATTATCTAACTGGTGACTTTGGCCAAGTCACTAAATAACTTTAAGTTTCAGTTCCTCAATATGTTTGTTAAAAAAAAAAAAGATAATGATACCTACTCAAATATGTGATGTTAAAGTAATACCACAGATGTAGAAGTGATTGAAAAGTTGAACGGATTTTAGGAATGTTATGTATCTGAACGATAGTGTAACCACAGCCATGGACGACTAAGGCTCTTGATGATGGGTGTTTGGTGAATGTGCTTTTTGTGAGTCATCCATTCTATTGTGTGTAGCACTGGGCACAAAGCAGGCACTCTGAAGTATCTCTTCATATGATTATCACATTACAAACAGCTGAAGGATCCAGCTTTCCACAGGATCCAGTATACGTTTCTAAATATGAAGGTGTAGCATTTGGATAAACCCTTTTTGTTAATGTTGATAGTGAACAAAACAGTCAGAACCATGTGTTTATTTTGCTCAGTCTTTGATTCTGCATAGCTAGGCACTAGTTTGACTCTCCTTTCTTGCAGGGAAAAGGCCCATGACTCATAACAGGCCTTTCCCTAGACCAGTGTTTCTCAGATATGTTAATTCTGATTAACAGTAGGTTGATTCTGTAGGTTAGGGTTGGGCCCCAAGATACTGCATTTCTAACAAGCTCACAGATGATACTGATATTATTGGTCTGCAGACACTTTGAGTGGGAAGGCAAGTCTCAGAGGCCATAGACAGATCCTTTCTAAAAAGGACCTTAAAAAAGAACAAAAAGGGGAAAACTACTCTTGCAATTAATTTGAAATTGATCAAGGTTCCAGCAGGGGAGGGGGGAGCAGTGTTGTGTTTTATAGCCTAACACCTGTAGCTTGAGGAATGATTTGTCTATCTAGAAAACTTTATGAAATTCATGAAAAAGACAGGTAATCATTGACCAGATTTGAAGAATTCTTTGTAAAGCTTAGCAGCTGGAAAGAGTTGAACAAATATGATGCATATTTTCTTGCCCATTGAGGTCAGTTAGTTGGCAGATAGGAAGAGCTATCTCTCGATATAATTGTCATTGTTGTAGTCAGTTTCTTCATCATGAAAACATCTATTTGGAGCACATCATTAATGATCAATTCTGTTATGCATCCTGTCAAAAGTCTACCATATAGTCTGTATGAGATAGGCCACGTTGTGACATCAACCTTGTCCAGGTAAATAACAATATTCAGTCCCTTAGAGATAGCTTCAACCTTGTATGCATGCAACTACTACAAGAATCAAGAATCAAATGAAGTATTTATTTATAAAAGTATTTATCTCCCCTTTGATGGTAGGTAGGAGGAAGCCAATATAATCAGAACACCAATTAGCTTTTATCATTTTCTTTATTCCTTCTGTTTTTTCATGATCATAGTCAATGATGAATCTGATGTAATGACCATCAAAAGCAAGAAAAATAAAGTGCCCACACTATCAAGGGCCCCCCTTTTTGTAATGAAAATGATCACAATAGGATCTCATTAAATTGGGTCAATTGAGATTGGGTGAGTTTGAGTATAACATATGAATCATGACATGTTTTAATAATGTATTACTTTCAAATATCCACAATAACTAGAATGAAGCTCAAAGAACACTTTTTAATGAATAAATAAGAATACAATTAATCATTTGATATTATAAGTAGATTCTTTTAAAATGTTTGAGGGTGTCAGAAAATTGTTCTTTGAAGTTGTAACTTTATTGCTCCTTTTTACCATTACCATGTATGTAAAAGTTTTGTTTAAAAATAAATTGACCCAAACTTAAAAAAAAAATCCTAGTCCTTCTATATGTGCCATATGATGGAGCTGGAAAAAATGAAATCTTGCTGACATTACAAGTTTGCTTTTCTGTTTGGCTGAAGTTCTTTCAGGCCCTCGGCCTGTGAACATAAGCTCTGGTTATATTTTGACCAAGTCAAGAGACCGTTTTTAGGTGGCATAAGGATAATGCATGGTTCTCTTTCCTTCCTTTTCATATGAGTTAATTTCTGTTGCTGTCTTCGTGTTCCAGTGTTGTTTAGAAGCAGGCGATGGTATCCTGCCAGATGCTTGCATTCCAAGGTTCTTGTCTATAGGTGGAGCCGCCTATCTGGCGTTTGATGAAAACCCTTTCACTGATGATTCTATTTTCACATTTTTTTTTAATAATCTCCCAATTAACTGCTTCAATATGTTTATGAAATTTCTAACCTGATAATACCAACAGGCATAACATTTGGTAGAGATATTTTGATGTGAGCATAGCTGGTAGTGGTAATACAGCAATAATTGCCGGCTCATTTACGGACTATTTAGGTCGTGCAGTGAGCCAGATGAGAACAGCTAATGAGCACAGCTTCTTGCTGTAATTAGTCAAACAGTGGTGGCTCACAGATGATTTACAGTTTGCAAAAAAAATCTGTGTATTTACTGAAGTGCTTATGTATTCTGTAAAGTTGTGACAAAGTAACAACTTGGGGATGTTGTGCTTTCTGCCCCCACATACCTTTCAGAGAGCTTAAACAATAATGCTCTCAGCACCCGCAGCTTTGGCGGCGAGTGGCGCAAGTGATAGGTAGCTTCAGGTTTTCTTTTTTGCCTGTTTCTCACCCAGTATTTCTTTCATATCCCACAGTTTCTTTCACATGCCTCTTTAACAGTGTGGCAGGTACAACAAAGCATCTCCACAGCTTTTCCATTATGTCTGCTGTAAGGTGAGATTGTTTTGTTAGTCACATTTTTAAGAGCCAAACAGCTGGAATAATCACAAGTAACTGCAGAGTATGGTGACCTGTCTTTAAAAGGTGGATTCTCCGTTTCTGGAGAGTACTGAAGCCAGAAAGCTATACCTGTAGATTTAGAAGGATCTCACTTGGAAAATATTCTGTTAAAAAAAAAAAAAAAAAGATTGGTTTGAAGCTGCCCTTGGTTTTGGAATTATGCCAGAGGCATGACTTTAGATGCCTGTGATGATTAGCTTTCAAGGAAAGATGGTTCTGCCACTTTTTAAAAATATTTTTCTATAGGTAAAAAAATATTACTGTTAGATTTTTTCCATTATATTTTTTTCTTAATTTCTCTTCTTGCAATCAATTAGACTAATTTCTTTTTTGTTCTAATCTTGGTACCAATAACTTGTTAATGTCTCTGGTCAAACTTAAACATTGCCACACCACTTGCTAACCACACTCATCACCGTGGCAGCCAGAAGTGACTGTCTTGTACAGCGATCCCATTGAAGACAGAAGGGTGTTTCCTTTTGGCATCAATCTGATGGGCATTCCAGAAAAAAAAGAAAAGAAGGACAGAATGAAGGAAGAAAGGAACCCTAACCTATTGAAGCATTTAGTTAATCAGAGAAAGCAATTAGAAGGAATGAATATGTCTTGGGCTATCTGAATATTTTTTAAAGGTGGATTTTTCAGTTACTTGCAAGAAAAATCTTTCTAAAGGATACAGTTCCAAGAAGTTGTTCATGACTCCTTTTGTCATAAGTCCAAAACAGCTCTATACAAATGGTAGCCCACACCATCTCTTGGTGATGAACAGAGTTGATAAATTTTGCCCTGGCTTAGATTTTTATTGGAGTTAGAAGGGTGTAAGCAGAGAGGTTATGAACTTCTTTGATATTGGTAAATACCATTTAAAAGAAAGCACATGGAACTAGAAAGTACTAAGGGGGTAATAAATGTTTATTGTCAAGATTGGGCAAAATTAGGAGTAAGGAACTCAGAATGACGACGGCTAGGTCTCTGCTTCTCCAATGTGAGTAAGTGGGACTTTCTTACTAACAGACAAACCCACACAGTCAGTTTTGTTCTTACTACTTGTCTGCTCTTATAGGTAGGCCTTGATGTGCTTTCTACTTGGCTGCTTGCATTAATTTCTATTAGTGAATCAACAATGAAAAAAACCCATCCTCACACCATACTCTGCTAGAGAGCAGAGACTATGGTCTTTTTAAAAAGTATTAATTGATAACCAATTCAGGGCAAGTTCATTCTGAAAAGTTTATAAGACATAAAATGGTATAAGTGTAGTCAAAAAGTCAAGGATATTAACATTTTCTGTTGATAAGAAACTGTCAAGTGCTCCTTTTAATGAAGTGTGCTTGTTTTGGTGGCCTAATGGCGCCTACTTATTTCCTTATTTACAGAGGCAACCTTCTGTCACCACTATCTCCCAGGAAAAAGAAAGCAATAATGCACTGAGATTAAGAGATATCCGGACCAGTTTCTTAGCAGAAACATGGCACTGCAAGCAGTGCTCTAAGCCCCAAGCAATGGAAATGTGATGCTCTGAGCAGGGAAACCCTCACTTTCTTCAGCTATAAAATGCAGACAATACCAGCCACTGTGAGAAATGAGGGAGGATTGAGTGGCTAGCATAGTGCCTAGTATATAGTAGATATTCAATAAAAGGTAGCCATTATTCTCATTAAAAATAATTATGATAGATGTAACTTGCTAGAAAAACCAGCTGATCTCAAAAAGTTGAAGTGTACTTTTGTGACAGTGATGTTCATTTAAGAATTATTAGCTGTTCTTCTTTGATATAGGTTCTTTAACAAACTGCATATGGGCATAGGGAGCGCCTTGAGAAGGACACATTAGTTGGTGGCCTGTAAGTGGTGGCCTCTACGTAAGGAGAAATGGGATTCACACCTGGGAGACTACCTTCAACTCATAACAGTAATGGTGAAAATGTCTAAGCAAATTT
Organism: Balaenoptera acutorostrata; assembly: GCF_949987535.1. NCBI lineage: Eukaryota > Metazoa > Chordata > Mammalia > Artiodactyla > Balaenopteridae > Balaenoptera > Balaenoptera acutorostrata. The sequence goes on along the minus strand of NC_080066.1, from coordinate 112,385,373 downwards.
TCTACTACGCTAACCTCCAGTAATTTCTCCTTCACTTTTGTTAGTCTTTTCTGACATTTTACTTAGAAGTGTTAAACTTAACACTATTCTTTTTTTTTTTTTTTTTAAAGTATGCAGCAGCTAACTTTCGACTGTTTATCAGCTACCTGTTTGTCCATTAGGCTTCTCTTACTTAGTGCATATTCCCCTATTTATTTGCATTGTTACCCAGAAAACATAATATCAAGATTCTGTTGCTCCAATTAATCATTGAACAGGTCTGGCAAAAAAATTTCACAGGAGAGAGAATTTTTCCTTGTAATCATGATATGTATTAAACACAAACTTGGTTATAAATCGTCAAGGCAGTTACTTAACTGAAATTAAACTTGATATGTGAGCCTCTTGGACCAAATCCCCTTGGACATTCTCAATTATTGTGTAAGACAAAATTATTTTTCTCTGCATGGGTCTTCTAAGAGTCTGAGAGGCCACTATGTAATCATCTTAAGTATGACCTCTTGAGGAAATGGCTCACACACACACACACACACACAGAACACGGTAGGCACAGTTATGGGGTCTGAGAAAATTGACTAAACTTGTAGGATAAGAGACTGTCACAAGTTCATTAAAGATGAAAAAAATTATGAATCTTCATGTACCTGGGATTTAAAAAATTATCTCAAGGAGGTAACTTTTAAATGCTTGTCAATGACCATAGAATAGTTAATTTATGTGAGAGATAATAAAAATTCTTAAATGGATAAAAAACACGTATCTGCAGTTGTTATAAAAGACTTTTTCAAAGTGAGGTACCATTTTGTACTCAGAAGACTGGCAAAATCTCTAGAAGATGAACATGAGTTTATATATGTAGAAATGAATACTTTCATACTTATTTTTGTAGCTTCATTAAGACATATTGATGCATAATAAGCTGTACATATTTAAAGTATACAATTTGATGCGTTTTTAACATACCTGTCATATCTTTAAAGACATTGTCATATCAGAATAATGAACATTTTCATTGCCCCCAAGAGTTTCTTTGTGCCCCTTTGTAATTGATCCATCTCTCCTCCTCTCCTTTCTTCCCAATTAGTGATCCTCTTTCTGTCACTATAAATTAGGTAACATTTTATGGAATTTTATAGAAAGATAATCAAAGAGTATGTACTCGCTTATTGTCTCACTTATATCACTCAGCATAATTATTTTAAGATTCATCTATGTTTTGTGTATCAATAGTTTATTTTTTTATTGCTGGGTAGTATTCCATTGTATGGCTATACCACAGTTTGTTTACCATTTGATAGTAGACATTTGAGAGTTTTTTTTTTCTTTGAGGGTGAGCTATATAAAGCTGCTCTGAGTATTAGTGTACAAGGTTTTATATGGACATGTGTTTTCATTTCTTGGGTAAATACGTTGGAGTGGAATGGATAGGTCACACTGTAGGTGTATGTTTAACTTCTTAAGGCACTGCCAGGCTGTTTTCCAAAGTGAAACTTTTCAGCAGTCTCTGAGAGTCCCACTTGCTCCACACCTGTGCTAACATGGGTATGGATCATTTAGTATGATCAGTTTTGGGTTTTGGTTTTTATTATTTTTAATTTTGTCTATTATAATATGTAGTGGTATTTCACTGTGGTTTTATTTTATTTAAGTTCTACAGCTGTGTTTTCTTTATCAGAATTCTCTTGGGTACTCTAAGTCCTTTGTATTTCCACATATATCATAGAATCAGTTTGATAATTTTTACCCAAATGCCTGTAGGGGTTTTTATTAGGATTGCATTAAACCTGCAGATCAATTTGGGAAGGAGTGACACCTTAGCAATAATAAGTCTTCTGAGCCAGGAACACGGAATATCTCTCCCTATATTTAGATCTTCTTTAATTTCTCTCATCAGTGTTTTCTACTTTTCAGTGTATAGGTCTTGTACATATTTAGTCAAAATATATCTCTGTTTTATATTTTTTGGTGGCATTATAAAGGGTATTTTGTGGATTGATTTAATTTTAATTTCCAGTTGTTTGTTGCTGGTATATAGAAATACAATTAATTTTTGTTTTTTGACCTTCCATCCTGAGAATCCTTCTAAACTCACTTATTAGTTGCCTCTTTTGAAGATTTCCTAGGATTTTATGGGTAGACAATCATGTCATCTGCAAATAAATATCTGCATGTCTTATTTATTTGTTTATTTATTTATCTATTTATTTTCATACTTCATTGCACTGTTTAGGACCTCCAGGATCATTGGAGCAGACATTCTGTCTCTTTCCTGATCTTAGGGAGAAAGCAGGCAGTGTTTCACTATAATATATGATGTTAGTTGTAGCTTTTAATGTATATGTCCTTTATCAGGCAGAGGAAATTGCCTTCTATTCCGAGTTTGCTGAGGGTTTCATCATGAGTGGATGTTGGATTTTGTCAAATGCTTTTTCTGCTTCTATTGATATGGTCATTTGGTGTTTCTTTTTTAATCTGATAATTTGATTAATTGCATTGATTGATTTTGAATGTTAAACCAATTTGAATTTAAATCAAATTTAAGTCAAACCAACTTGAATTTCTGAAAAAAATCATACTTAGTCATGATATATTATTCATGCTTATATTTTTGCATTTGCTTTGCTAATACCTTAAGGCCTTTTACATCTATGATCATGAGGGATATTGGTCTGTAATTTTCTTTTCTTATAATGTCTTCATCTGGTTTTGGAATCAGGGTGATGCTGCCTTCATAGACTGAGTTGGGAAGTGTTCCCTCTTTAAATTTTTCTGTAAGAGTTCATGTAGAATTTGTATTATTATTTACTTAAATGTTTAGTGGCATTCATTAGTGAAGCTATCTAGGTCTGGACTTTTCTTTGTGAGAAGGTTTTAAATTGCAAATTAAGTTAAGTAATAGGTAGAGAAGTCTTTAGTTCATTTCTTGATTGGGCTTTGATAGTTTATATCTTTCAAGAAATTGTCCTTTTCATCTAAATTGTTGCATTTCTTAGCATTTTAATCTCATAGAATGTGTAGTATTGTCACCTCTGTCATTCTTGATATTGGTAATATGGGTCTTTTTTTCTTGATTTCTGGTTAGAGGATTATCAATTTTATTAATCTTTTCAAAGAAACAGCATTAATTTCTTTATCGATTTTCTATTTTCTAGTTTATTTTTTTCTGGTCTGATCTTTATTATTTCCCTTCTTCTGTTTATTTTGGTTTCATTTGCTCTTTCTTTTCCTCAGTTTTTAGTGTAGATATTCAAGACAGTTATTTAAGCCTCCCTTCTTTTTTTTCTAATTCAGGTGTTTAGTGCTACAAAATTTCCTCTAAGCATAGCATTAGCTGAGTCCCACAAATTTTGATATGTTTTCATTTTCATTCACTTCAAAACTGTTAATTTCCCTTATGATACTATTTTGACACATAGTTTTTTTCAAAGTTTGTTGTTTAACTCACATGTATTTGGGGATTTGCTAGAGATTTTTCTGTTAAAGATGTCTAAGTTCATTTAGTGTGATCAGAGAACATACTTTATATGGTTCGAATCCTTTAAAATTTATTAAATTTTCTAATGGCCCAGATTATAGTCTGTCTTTGTAAATCTTCCATAAAAAGAAAAAGAATGTGTCTTCTTCTGTTATTGCATGGAATGTTCTATAAATGTCACATATCTTAGGTCAAGATAACTGAGATTATCATGAGTCTTCTAAACCTTAAATACTTTCTGTCTACTTGTTCTATCAATTACTGAGAGATGGGTATTGGAATCTTTGATCATTATGTACATTGGTCTTTTTTTACCCTTTAAATTCTGTCATTTTTTGCTTCATATATTTTGAAGCCCTGTTATTAGGTGCATAAACCTTTAGGACTTTTATGTTTTCCTTCTGAATTGATCCCTTTATCATGATGAAATGACTCTATCTTCTTTATCTTGACAATATTCTATGCTCTGATATCTATTTTGTCTTATATTAATAATGCCACTTCAGCTTTTTTTGACTGGTGTTAGTATGGTATATCATTTTCCATCCTTTTCATTTTAACCCTTTGTGTTTTTATATTAAAGTGTGATTCTTGTTAGCAGCATATGGTTGGATTTTTTTAAATCCAATTTGACAACCTTTGTCTTTTAATTGTAGCATTTGAACCATTTATATTTAATATTACTATTGATGTTTTTAGGCTTAAGTCTCATCTTGCTATTTGTTTTCTGTCCTGTCCTTTGTTAGCTTTTTCCTCTTTTTCTGTCTTCTTTTAGATTAATTAATTATTTTTTGTGATTTCATTTATTGGCTTGTTTTGTTCTTTTAGTGGTTGATTTAGGTTTTTTTTCAAAGATATGTATGCAACTTGAATTTGTCATCTATTGAAAGTGAGACACTATTCTGTAGTTACCAGATTGACAAAAATTTTAAAAGAGGAATATGAACTGATTGAAGAAATAAATATACTCTTACATTTCTGGTAGGTGTATGAATTGATATCATGTGTCTGGGGTGCAATTTGGCAGTAGTATCAAAAACCCTAAGATAATCCATTTGACACAACTGTTCTACTTCTAAGATGTTAACTTAAGGAAAAAAAAAGTGGGTGGATGCACAAAGGTGTTTGTATAGTGATATTTTTACCACAGCATTGTTTGTAATAGCAAGATAATGGAAATGCTTTGAATATCGAGCAACATAGGAGAGATTAGATAAATTATACTGTAGCCATTTTTTAGAATATCACACTATCATTAAAATGATGTTGTAGATTTGTAATTTTGCCATAGAATGATGCTGTCTTGCGTGTGTTCTCTCCCTCCCTTTCTCTCTCTCTCCATATACATGTATGTGTGTATATATACATGTACATACATACATATAGAATTACAGGATAATATGTAATCTCATTTTTTGATTGACAAAAAAACACACATACATGTGTGTATTTTTTCTAATGGGAAGAATGTGAAAGTATAACAGTGCCTATGTCTAGGTGATGGAATTTTATCAATTTTACTTTAATTTAATATTTCTTTTTTAATGTAATAATCATGAATTAAGTAATTTGTTTTAGTTAAAGCTAAAATATAATAGTGATAGCAGTGACTACTTTGAGCTTAATTTTCCTATTATTTAGTCATTTTACCAGAATAATTGAGGTGATACTATTGACTATGTGCCTCATAAAAATGTTTTAAAATGTCAGGGACTGCACCTAGTCCCATATTGATTTTGGATATTTTGTATTATGTTATATGATTAAGTCTTTTAATAGCATTGATAAACATTCATAAATGACAGAGGCAGTTTGCAGCAAAACAAGGACAGTGTAGCATCACATTATTAACTGACTATCACATCCCACTTGTCTAGAGTAATGTAAAATGAACTTATCTTTTTACAAAAGATAATGGGAGAAATTCAAGCCTTTGGTTTCACTTAGTTCAAGTACATAACCCAGTTCTCTACAGTTGCTTCATCTTGAAAGGGTGTCATTTTCTGAGACGTTCTCTGATTTTGCTCATGTTAGAAATATCTTCAAGAAGTCTTTTTCAATAAGTTTCACAGTTCTGCTTTGAGCCTTAGATAAAAGTACATTGCTTAAAGGTGGTAAAATTTAGAAAACACAATAAACTGAATTATGTTGGAACTTATGTTTTAATTCAGTTTCATACTTTCTTTGTGAGTATTTGGGGCATACAGCTTCTCTCTCAAGGGGATTTATTTTCTGATTTGTTTTCTTATGTTTATTCTCATGAGAAACACCTGCAACATTTCATGAAAATCATTGCCCTCATATATTTTTCAGAGTTTTTCTTTCTTCTCCTCTGAGGATTCATTTATTAGGTATAAGTTAGAAGAACCAACCTGAGGCTTTGGTTTACATACCAATAATCTGTGGCTTCCCATCAGTGATTTCCATTGTAGGTTTTTATTACTGTGAGAATACCTGAATTTTTCTGAGGAAATAAGATTTTTTTTCTTTTTTTTTTTCTTGTGTTTGGTTAAGGGAACTTATCTTCAAGTGTAAATTTCAGCCTAAATTGGAAGAGATAAACATGTAATATGCCACAGTTTGTCAAGTGCTTTAGGCAATTATTATATGGAATAAATCATAGGTAGCATCAAGAGTAGGTAAGAAAATATGGCAGATTTACAAGATAGTTTGCAGTTAGAGGAATTTGGCTTTAGAGAAATTAATTTAATATACCATAAAACTTGATGAACTAGTGTTTGAGTGTCCATCAAGCTAATAACTTTCCCAGTATATGTAGTGCCTATACTAATTAAATCTGAAAACAAGGAAAAGATGAAACTCTGGAGCTGGAACTTGAGATCAGGAGATACAGCATAATCCCATTTTTAAATCTGGAAAGCCTAAGGAAGAAAATATACCTAACCCAGTTCCTTTTGTCAATTAACAAATATTTGTTGCCTGGCTCCTATCTGCAAACCGTCTGCCAAGCACAGGAGACTCAGTGAACAAGACAGACATGGCTCCTGTGTTTAGGGAACTTAATTCCTGCACTGTAAATAGCTTCTATCTCAGAGTATTTGGGGTGCTTTTTAACTTTTGTGCTCCTCTGTATTTTCAAAAATTCCTATTCCTAAAAATACGATTTCAAAGAAACAATGAATAAGTACCGCATTTTAAAAAGTGGCCTCAGGATAAATAAAATCTATAAATCAATACAGTCGTTATTCACTGAAGTCTGTACTCTTGTTTCTAGTCAGCTTGCTGTGGCGTGCCATCCTGAGTTTGTTTCTCTCATTTAACGGTTCCAGTTTGGTTTCACTTTTTTGCTTTCCCTACCGTTGATTCATGGTGATACACTTCCTACCTCAAGATTTTGTATGTTCTGTTTTGCAGGCTTTGCAACCCTCTGAATCAATGGCTTTTTCTTACTTTAATTCCTTTATCTCTGTCAGTTCATTTTGGCCTCATTCTTTAAACTAGTCATTATAGAACACCCAGAAACTCCAACCCAACAACTCTGAATGTGCTTTAATAATTACGTACTTCATTTTGAAGATTAGAAAGGGAGGATCCCAAGTGTCCTATTCTCTATCTAGCAAAATATCTGAATGTAGAGAAGGACAGGAGCTAGTATATTCTGTATGGACTCTCATTCTTTCAATCAGTAAATATTTGAGGGCTAACATTTACTGTGTGATTATTCTGTGTTAGGCATCATGGTAAGTACTTTATTTAAATTATTTCAACTAAAATGTATAAGTATTCTATGAAGTAATTTCTGTTAGTTTCCTAGGGCTGCTAGGAAACCACAGACTGACTGGCTTAAAACAACAGGATTTTATTCTCATCTTTCAGGCCAGAAGTACAAAATCAAGGTGTTGGCAGGTTTGGTTTCTTCTTGCAGGCTTGGAGGGAGAATCTATTCCACGCCTCTGTCTTAGCCTCTGATGGTTGCAGCAATCCTGACATTCTTTGGCTTTCACCTTCCTAATTCCAACCTCTGCCTCTGTCACCACGTGGCCTTGTTCCCTCTGTGTCTGTGTCTTCACATGGTGTTCTTCTTTTCTTATTAGGGTACCAGTCATTTTGGATTAAAGGTCCACCCTACTTCAGTATGACCTCATCTGAAATAATTACATCTTCAACAGCCCTATTTCCAAATAAGGTCACATTCTGAAGTTTGGGGAAGGAAATGAATCTTTGGGGGATAGTATTCAACCAGTATATAAATATCATTCTCCTTTACACAGATGAGGAAACAAAGAATCAGAGCGGTTAACTAATTTACTTAGGGTTACATGTGTTGTGGGGAGTTAGGATTCAAACTCAGATCTGTCAGTTGACAAAGTCCATGCTCTTTAACACTAATATGAGATGCATGAGGAAACTTTCCATATCTCAGTAAATTTATAATCCAGTTGGGGAGCAGAGTCACAAAAATTTAAGTAATAGCAAAAAGGGAGTACTTCAAGGAGACTATACAAAATAAGCTACTAAGTATCCTGCTAATTATCTTTACAAACAAAATAGCACACAGTTAGAACATAGTTTCATTTTTTCTGTCTTTTAAAAATGTGGTGTACGGAGAACTACAACAAAGTACAAACATGATTATTGAATCTATGTGTCATTACTTTTTGCTTCCTTCAGTACAAGTTAAAATCAAAGCTCGCTGCTACATTCTTTGCCTTTTATAGTTTATAGTATCTCTTTATATATATAATCTGCATCTTAAATTCATCTATGCCAAGGCCAAGACTTTTGCCCCAGAATCTTCTCTTTCCTTCAAATAGAATTAGGTAGTATCCTAACTCACTCCTCTCTGTCTCTGGCAACTCACTATCATGTTTTGGGGCCCATAGGAGCAGCTGGGCATGCTAAAGGCATAAGGCTAATACTAGAAACCACCTTCTGGGAGTTGAAGATGACAGGGGTAGACATTACCTACGTGACTGGGTCTTCAGCTTAAAGAAGAACAAACGTTATCTGTGTCAAGGCTGGCAGGATTGGAGGCACCATGATCATTTATAGAACTGGGGTACAAAGATACAGTGGGGCTGGCTACAGAGTTGACTTGCTGGTGATTCTCTGAACTGCACTTCTAGGTATGAATAGATTTCCTCCAACACCTGATTTATACCAGTGACAAAACTTAGGGCAGAAATAAGCTAAGTTGTTCCTGCTGTGTAGTGTGGGTGGAAGTGCTGTGTGTGTGTTTCTTTTATCACACAGAAAGGTGCAGAGATTAAGTGGCTCAGCTCCCATTGAATCAAGACTATTGGACATTTCCCTACACATTCTCCCAGGGAAAGTAGTATTTAGCTGTAAATAATATTTATATAGTTCTTTGGGAGAGAGAAATAACATTTATTAAGCACCTGAAATGTGGGAGACATTCTTTTATGTGTTTAACATATATTATCTCATTTAATTCTTATCACGTCTTTTTATGTTCCTCAAAATAATGCCACCAGGAGGTATTATTATTATCCTGCACTGTAGATAGGAAGAATGAGATTTGGTGAAGCTAAAAGCTTTTCCAAACCACTAGGCTAATAAGCTCCTTGAGGAGAGAGACCATGTCTGGGGTTTTTGTTGATTGGTTGCTTTATGTTTTTATTTTCCACCATGGCAAACCCCAACTCAGCATGGTACAGCAGGACACATGTTGGCATTTGTGCCAGTGTGTGTTCATCCTAATTTTAGCTCATCTCTTTCTCTTTGTTATTTGGGAAATGCCATAGCATTAGTTAGCTCTCATCAAATAACCATATGCCCCCTACATTTTCCGTTCTCCTTTTCTGTGAATTTGGTGTCATGTGACTAGTTGTAGCCGATGGCTACACAATGGAAGGTATACATGCCATTGCTGGTCATTTTAGAGCTGCTGTGCCTCTTCCACCTCTCTCTTTTCTGCCTGTGGCGACCTTGAAAGGCAGATGTTTCAAACGGCATAGCTGCAAAAGGAGGCTGGTCAGATTACTGACTCAGCATTTGGAGAACAACCATATAGGAGAGCAATACAACCACATATAAAGTGTAAATGTAAACTTTCACTGTATTATCTCTCTGAGATTTTGGGGTTGTTGGTTACTGCATCATAGCCTATCCTGTCATTATTAGCACAGATAATACCTTTTGTTGATTTTCTTCAATACCTTCTTCCTCTTAAGATACTTTCCTTGTCCCTTACATAGGGCTGCCTAGAAAAAGAATGGTATGCTTTTGAGTGGGGAGGACTTTGTCCACAAGTGTGATCAAGAACATCTTAATTATATTCATTACACAATGAGAATTTCATTAGTGTTAAGTTTAATGACATTGTCAGAAGCAAAGAATTCTACTATTGAATACATCTTACAAATTGCTATAGGCACTGTGTTATTGGAGTATGTTTAATGAAAGTTAATAAGAAGCATGCTATGTGGGATGAAAGCTTTTTCTTTACTTCATTGTAACGGTGACTCAATCCAGGCTATAGCAGACCATTCTAATTACGGGCTCATATCTTGGATTTTTAGCATTTAAAAATGTTAATTTGAACCTAATTATTGAACGGACAACCTAAAAGTTGCCACTTTTGTTTTTATTGACTCAGAGTTTACAGAGACAATTAAATAATGCAGTGCAAACCTACAAGGAGGATTTCCTTTCACTTTTTGCCCGCAGAGTAGTAATATAGCAGCCGTTCTGAGGCAAAAAGTAAGATATTCATTGAGGCTGCCTTCAGTTGCTTGAGGATACAGACCATCTGGCAATGAGAGGAGATGGGGCTCAACGTGCCCTTTGTTAATAAAGTGATTGCCACTGGGAGGAATAATTCTTCCTTTAATTGTGTACCTATTTGAGAAGAGAGAGCAATCAAAGGGTCTCCCTTCTCAGATGAAAATAATGAATGACCTTGAAGACTCAGCACTAGTCATCCTTGGAAAACTGGATTCTCATCAACTCTGCTCATTATGAGTTCAGTCTGAGTGTACACAAAGCATCTATTGACTTCAGTGGGAGTTCTAAGGCACAATCAGTCCTGAGGGAGGCGATGTTTTTAAATTGTGCTTCCTATCTCACTGAAAGGCTAGAAAACGAAGGCAGAAAACACAGACGCCTCAGTTATGAGCCTTAGAATAAGATAAAGCATACAGTATGGGTTTCACATCAGTATCAACAATTAACTGCAACCACTACTTGCAAATGGAAGCTTGTGGTGCTTGGTGTCACTCAGTCACTGCTACTATGAAGGAGAGAGAGAAATGTAAAAGGATCTTCCCAGAAACAGATATTCAGTTTACAATTCATCTGAGACCAGGATAAGTGGAAGAGAAATGCTAGAGTTCATGGAGCTTAGATTTTATCAACTGGTATTAATAGTTATGATTTCATGACTTTACTTTTTAAACTAGCAAATATCGAACCAAACTTCATTGTGCTCAGTTCTATGTCTGTTATGGCAGTTATCTACCAGTTGCTTGATAAATCCATTTTATTGTTGCAGACAATGATGATGATGAAGATGATGATGACAGAAATGCAGAAGAAATATGACATAGGCTCCCCTCTCACACATTTCATGGAATATAGATGTTGTAACCTGATGACCTTAGTCATGTTTTACTAAAGTTATTTCCTTTTAGTCATGATTATGGTTTCAATACCATCTATGCTATCAAGGAGAATTGCTATGTGTACCAAAAATCAGATGTTTCAAAATTGTATTGATCCATCCCTCTGAGTAGACAAGTGAGAGAACTGGAGTGGAATGAAGGGATTTCTGCCTGAGTCATTATTATTCATTATCAGTTGAATCATTTGAAACCTTGAGTTAGGAATAAAGAGTTTGTCAGTAAGCCATATCTAAAAACTACTAAGTTAATGCTCCTTCTACCTATCTTATGACCAGAACATGCCTTATGTCCTTTACTTTGGTCTCATAAAAACTAATTTTAAAATCAGCCTGGGCAGAGTCCAAAAACCTAAACTTAAAGTGATATATTGACCATTAGTAACTATACATCACCACTTAGCAAAGTGCGTTTTTTACTTTTAATGAAGGGATTTTAATGACATAAATCTAAGTAATTTTATTACCATGCTAGGAACATTGTAAGTAATCAACAAATATGTTTGAATTGTTTCTCTCTGTGTCTCAGTTGAGTCCTGTACAAAGACCTGTTCTCTAGCAGGTTTCTCTTTTATTCTGCTTTCTATCTCTAATCTTCTTCCCTTATCTAACTCCAATGACAGAATCTTTCCATGAGTTGCGTGCACTTTCAAGCACACTGCAGGTTTCTCAGAACAGTTAAACAACAACTCTAATTACTATGTATAATTGAAGAGTAATTTTCCACAGTACAGGTGCAGTTACCTGAAATCCATTTTTCCGCAAAATACTTAACTCTTTTCCCCATGTTAATTTTGCAAGGAAACTATTTATCTTTCAATAACCTCCTTTTCTTTCTATTTAAAAGGTGAATTGGGCTTTACTTTCTTTGCAACAAGAGATATTATCATATCAGTTTATTTCTGTCAGCACAGTTTGCTGAGATTAAATTGATTCTATTGAGGAGGGCATGGGCTTTGTCCATTTACTAGAATTGACTATCATTTAATGCAACAGTGATTATTTACTTTTATTTCTTCTGGTCCAAGACCATTAATGCTCTTTACTAAGAATCTAAGTACTGTCTGTCGTAAAGAAATGAGCTCTGCAAAAGCAAGACCCTATCAGTTTTGTACTCTTTGCAGTGTTAAGTCAGGTGTAGCGGGGAGGGCAAGAAATGGAAGGTCTCCTCCACAAAGAAATGTTTTCTTTTCTTGATTTTTTGGAAGTCTGATGTAAACAAAATAGCATTTTATACTAAATATATAACTAACTTCCATTAGTTTCCTCAACCTTGAAAAAGTACGAATGTGCAGCTCTGTATACACATTGGAAAAAAAAGCTTTGTTAGAGAATTTGTTCTGTTTCAGCTTAATAATTAGTAATATAGCCTTTAGTTTCAGGTAATATTTAATCTGTTAATGGAACATTAATGAATAGAAGGAAGACTAAAATAGAAGTGTTGCCTTACAGCTTAAAGATGGCTGGAAATAGCTGCTTTTTGAACTGATGACCCCGCCTCCCCAAACTCTAAGCAAGTGATGCTCTCCGTCTAAGGTATCTTTTATCTTCATAATTAGAACTGAGAAAATTAAATCCTATTCCTGAATTCCAGATATTTCAGCTTCTTTGCCTCATGTCATCTTTAACTTAATAATCATCCTAAAGTTGTTGTTGTTGTTCTTTGAGGAGGTTTAATCCACTTTTTAGGACAGTCTGAGTGTCTTGTGATTCTTGAAAACAAAATGGCAATGGCATTTTATGCTGCAACATGCTACATAACACTTCCCCAGCAGCAGAAATTCAGCGCACCATAAGTGAGGGTTCTTGGATTCACACACACACACACACACACACGCACACACACACAGAGTTATTAACAGTCTTGTAGGACTTTGCAGGGCAGATTCTATGCCTGAGTTTGCTGATTAATTTGTATAATTCTTTTGCAAGTGTTACCCAGTAGGCTTCTTGGGTATACATTAATACAGTAGACTTAAAGTCACATATGCACAACAAAACAAATCATAAATAATGAGATACAAAAAACCAACTGTCACTGAGGTAGCAATTATTGGTGTCTCATTTTCGCTTCAGTGACTTTTTCCTTTTACCCTGAGACACGCAAACAGAACAAACAATTAGCAAAATAATTGATGATCAGTACCTTCAAAGCTTGTGGTGACCTGGTTTATGCTTTATAAGCCTAATAATGAGAACACCTCTTATTACTGATTAGTGTGCTGCCTGGTGCTCTCTGATGGTGCTCAGGAGGTACATCTGTATCAGACAAAAGGTTTTTATCTGCCCTTTACAGTTAGTTGGTCCCTAATGAACTGAGCTTTTGTCCCTTGCTGTTTTTAGATTCCAATTAAACTTGTTTATAGAACAGACAAATAAAGATGAACTGTTTTCCATGACTTAATATTGTCTTCCAATAGGGTTGTGTTGAAGTTGGTGGCAATTAACATATACAGTAATGTTTTTAATCATTTACATATTAAACCACATGCAAAATGTGTCCATGTTTTCTGAATCTTCTTTGTGCTTGTCAACCCATTCTCTTAACTTGCATTGGGTATGCTAATTACCCTCTGTCAAGCTAGGGTAATTCATCTTTTCCAAGAAAAAAATTCGGTTTTCATTTTTATGCTTGAGAAAGTCAAAGAATGGCAATTTATTCTGGAGCTTTCAGAACCAGAAAGAAATGCTTTAAGGTTATGACAAACTGATTTTATGTTGTGCACAGCAAGAAGTATTAAACAGATAAATAGCATGTCATGTTAGAAATTTTATGTTAGAGTATAATTTCGTACCTCTTTTGTTGAATTTTCTATCAACTTGCATCCTATATTAGGTCCGTATGCAAAATACATGTATAAAATATTTCTTGATCACAAAAACATGGAGAATGAAATAGGGAATCCTTTTGGTAGCCACATCATCCCCAAACAAATTAAAGTCCCACAAACCTGAGAGACTGTGGAACTGTTAGTTCTCTTGTAATCTGTAGATAGCCTCAAGTTTTCACTTTCACAGTTTTTAAACAAAGATTTTAAATATCGTCATACCTTATCAGTGAGATGGGGAACTCTTTAAAATTCCTCTAGGATTTTCAGGAAATGTGTGACATTAGCTCACACTCCCATATCCCGAACACTATTCCTTCCATATGGCAGGCCCTCAGTAAATGTCTATTAATGGATTCATTTCTCCATCTCCGTCCATTTGATTCACCTGATTTTGAGTTAAGTATTAGTGAAAAAGCTATGCCCTGGGCTTCCAATGGCCTTGATGAACAAGGAGACCACCTGGGAGACTGTTTAAGTAGGTGAGCTTTTTGTTTTCGTGAAACATCCAGAGTATGTCTTGCATAGACGCTGCAGTGGAACGCCAAGCTAGTACTATCTGATGCCTTTTGAAAATTGTGATGAATTTGTTGTCTTCAACCGATTAGAACAAGTAAAAATAGAAAATGTTCTTTATTCTGTAGTCCTGAGGAAAAGATGGGAATATAATTCTAGTTGTATTCTAATTTCTTTTCCTCTTTGTTCTGGAACAAATCTTAGACAGTTTGCACAAGGCAGGTTTTGGATGGCTATCAATCCTTCAGACACTAAAACTTGCTACTCTACAATGCAATATAAATAGCTTGGATGATCTATAATTTTTAAAAATATATATTTCCAGCTATGTGTTTAGTCTTTGAGATTAATACCAAGTGGACATTTTTTTTTCCTTATGCAGTTATGGTCAGTGAAAGTGCCAGATAATCCAATCCTACATAATAGAAGATTTCCCAGTAGGTCATGTGTACATGTGGTTGAAGTGGGTATGTAGAAATACACAATCAAATTGCTAGATCAGTCAGCTCTTTCTGTTCCTTTAGTAAGACGTGCTGACAGATGACCATGGCACATGGAGTGGCAGTGATTACTAGGCTATTCCATAGGGAACCCACACATTTTTGCTCCCACAAGGTAAGTTGCGTGCTTACCAAGAGTTAGTTGTGTTTGCTCCCAAGCCTATGTATGCCATTGGTACTTGTTATCTTAACCACATAAAATTGCTTATAATCTTAATTACTTTTTACATCCATGAAATATGAGTGCAAAAAAGAAAGCTATGTTTCTGTGACAACTAAACTGAATGCTTTGGAAAAACATGTTAAAGTTAACTTACTAAAAAAAAAAAAGTGTTGTAGAGTTCGATTTGGGTGAGACAAAGGAATACATAAAAATCTTTAAGGATACCCCACTCAGATTGCTATGTAAGTCTCTATTAGTTGAAGAAACTCCAACTAGAACTCATAGAAAATGCATTATGGATGTGATTTATGCAAGAAAGATAAACAGACAGACCCACACTCAATGAAAAGGCCCACACAGAAATGAAAATTATTTGGTTCCTCCTCAAAATATTGGTGAAATAATGCACAGTCATATATTTTAATTTAAAATGCTTAGAACATATTCTTTTAACTATCTCCCACTTTAACTTCCTTTTTGGGTTAATTTGACAACTGTTATTCCCCCCATTTGCTTTGATAAGACAGCATCTAGTGTAACATAAGTAGAATTTCCTTATAACCAGTACTTTGGGTAATTGATTAACTAAACACCTTTGGCTAGGAGCCCAGACTCATATTTATTTTCCTGCATCTTGCTCTGTGGTGATGTTAGAGTGAAATAACTCTAGAGCATGGAAAAATATTTTTGTCCCAATTTGAAGCATGGTAAGGAACTAAATTATGGGTAAGCCAAATGACTGATTCAGGATCAGATCATTTATAAAGTGGAGTGTCTAGGTGATCTCACACCAGTTTACTCCTCAAAGCATGAATCCTGTACATTTATTTCTGTAACTGTAATTTCTTCAAAGGCTAGCTGTTCTCATTTGATGAATAGTAGGCTATTGGATTTTGGCAGCAAGTTCCAGGATTTCTCCCATTTTATATGCATATCTAGCACAGAGTATGTAAGTGAGAACTAGGCTCTGGGTAACTGACACATTAGCATGTGTGAAAATAGCTCAATTAACACAGGTAGAATGTGAGAACGTCCATTAATTCCTCAGGAAACAATGGCTCATAGTGCTAGGACCAATGCAGGGTCTTGCAGATGGTGTCCAACCAACTGTGTTTGCAAAGACACAATGCAGCATCTGGAGGGCTGGCAAAATACAACAGCTTCAGAGACAGCAAGTCAAATTTGATCAGAGAGACCAACACTTGACCACATGAGTGTCTCAGCTTCCTGGGATGTGTTCCAAAATCCATCCATCTCATCCAGTGTGACAGTCAAAAAAAGTCACACTTCACATCTCTGCATCAAGCCATGTCTCTGACTGTCACACAACTCAGCCTGCCTGACAGAATAAATTTATGGCATCCTCCAAAGGCTTCCTCACCTTTTTTTAAATGCATAACCTTTTCTTTCCCTTAAGTAAAAGAATATGCGTAATAGACACAATGAACTACAAATGCAGTTTTCTGTGGACAAAGGAGGAGACCAAGGATTTTAATAATTTCATTGATTTTAGAAAATGCTTCTTCTCTTACCAGTGGTCCCTTTGTGGAAATCAGGGCACCAGGCAATATAACCACCTGAGCGTGTGCAATGGTTAACAGAAAGGGCTCTTGAGTCCAACTTTCTGAGTGTGCATAGCATTATCTATTATCAGCTGTGTGCCCTTGGGTGAGACACTCAACATTCCTGGGCTTAGTTTATATTTCGTTTTTTAATTGGGGGGGAGTAATGTATCTATCTCTAGAGTGTCATGAGGCTACAAGTAGAATAGTTAGGATATTGTCTAGAATATAATACAAAGTTAGTGAATGTTATAAATTATTTTTTTAACATCTTTATTGGATTATAGTTGCTTTACAATGGTGTGTTAGTTTCAGCTTTATAACAAAGTGAATCAGCTATACATATACATATATTCCCATATCTCCTCCCTCTTGCGTCTCCCTCCCAACCCTCTAGGTGGTCACAGAGCTCCGAGCTGATCTCCCTGTGCTATGCGGCTGCTTCCCACTAGCTATCTGTTTTACATTTGGTGGTATATATAAGTTCATGCCACTCTCTTACTTCATCCCAGCTTACCCTTCCCCCTCCCCGTGTCCTCAAGTCCATTCTCTATGTCTGTGTCTTTATTCCTGTCCTGCCCCTAGGTTCTTCAGAACCAATTTTTTTTTTTAGATGCCATATATATGTGTTAGCATACAGTATTTGTTTTTCTCTTTCTGACTTACTTCACTCTGTATGACAGACTCTAGGTCCATCTACCTCACTACAAATAACTCAATGTCATTTCTTTTCATGGCTGAGTAATATTCCATTGTATATATGTGCCACACCTTCTTTATCCATTCATCTGTTGATGGACACTTAGGTTGCTTCCATGTCCTGGCTATTGTAAATAGAGCTGCAATAAACATTGTGATACATGACTCTTTTTGAATTATGGTTTCCTCAGGGTATATGCCCAGTAGTGGGATTGCTGGGTCGTCTGGTAGTTCTATTTGTAGTTTTTTAAGTAACTTCCATACTGTTCTCCATAGTGCCTGTATCAATTTACATTCCCACGAACAGTGAAAGAGGGTCCCCTTTCCCCACACCCTCTCCAGCATTTACTGTTTGTAGATTTTTTGATGATGGCCATTCTGATTGGTGTAGGTGTTACCTCAATGTAGTTTTGATTTGCATTTCTCTAATGATAAATGATGTTGAGCATTCTTTCATGTGTTTGTTGGCAATCTGTATATCTTCTTTGGAGAAATGTCTATTTAGGTCTTCTGCCCATTTTTGGATTGGGTTTTTTGTTTTTTTGATATTGAGCTGCATGAGCTGCTTGTAAATTTTGGAGATTAATCCTTCATCAGTTGCTTCGTTTGCAAATATTTTCTCCCATTCTGACGGTTGTCTTTCTGTCTTGTTTATGGTTTCCTTTGCTGTGCAAAAGCTTTTAAGTTTCATTAGGTCCCATTTGTTTATTTTTGTCTTTATTTCCATTTCTCTAGGAGGTGGGTCAAAAAGGATCTTGCTGTGATTTATGTCATAGAGTGTTCTGCCTATGTTTTCCTCTAAGAGTTTTATAGTGTCTGGCCTTACACTTAAGTCTTTAATCCATTTTGAGTTTATTTTTGTGTATGGTGTTAGGGAGTGTTCTAATTTCATTCTTTTACATGTAGCTGTCCAGTTTCCCCAGCACCACTTATTGAAGAGGCTGTCTTTTCTCCATTGTATATTCTTGACTCCTTTATCAAAAATAAAGGTGACCAGATGTGTGTGGGTTTATCTCTGGGCTTTCTATCCTGTTCCATTGATCTATATTTCTGTTTTTGTGCCAGAACCGTACTGTCTTGATCACTGTAGCTTTGTAGTATAGTCCGAAGTCCAGGAGCCTGATTCCTCCAGTTCCGTTATTCTTTCTCAAGATTGCTTTGGCTATTCGGGGTCTTTTGTGTTTCCATACAAATTGTGAAATTTTTTGTTCTACTTCTGTGAAAATTGCCATTGGTAGTTTGATAGGGATTGCACTGAATCTGTAGATTGCTTTGGGTAGTATAGTCATTTTCACAATGTTGATTCTTCCAATCCAAGAACATGGTATATCTCTCCATCTGTTTGTATCGTCTTTAATTTCTTTCATCAGTGTCTTAGAGTTTTCTGCGTACAGGTCTTTTGTCTCCTTAGGTAGGTTTATTCCTAGGTATTTTATTCTTTTTGTTGCAATGGTAAATGGAAGTGTTTCCTTAATTTCTCTTTCAGATTTTTCATCATTAGTGTATAGGAATGCAAGAGATTTCTGTGCATTAATTTTGTATCCTGCTACTTTACCAAATTCATTGATTAGCTCTAGTAGTTTTCTGGTAGCATCTTTAGGATTTAGAATCTTTAGGATTCTCTATGTATAGTATCATGTCATCTGCAAACAGTGACAGCTTTACTTCTTGTTTTCTGATTTGGATTCCTTTTATTTCTTTTTCTTCTCTGATTGCTGTGGCTAAAACTTGCAAAACTATGTTGAATAATAGTGGTGAGAGTGGACAACCTTGCCTTTTTCCTGATCTTAGAGGAATTAGTTTCAGTTTTTCACCATCGAGAACGATGTTGGCTGTGGGTTTGTCATGTATGGCCTTTATTATGTTGAGGTAAGTTCCCTCTCTGCCTACTTTCTGGAGGGTTTTTATCATAAATGGGTGTTGAATTTTGTTGAAAGCTTTTTCTGCATCTATTGAGATGATCATATGGTTTTTCTCCTTCAAGTTGTTAATATGGTTTATCACATTGATGATTTGCATATATTGAAGAATCCTTGCATTCCTGGGATAATCCCCACTTGATCATGTTGTATGATCCTTTTAATGTGCTGCTGGATTCTGTTTGCTAGTATTTTGTTGAGGATTTTTGCATCTATGTTCATCAGTGATATTGGCCTGTAGTTTTCTTTCTTTGTGACATCTTTGTCTGGTTTTGGTATCAGGGTGATGGTGGCCTCATAGAATGAGTTTGGGAGTATTCCTTCCTCTGCTATATTTTGGAAGAGTTTGAGAAGGATAGGGTCTTCTGTAAATGTTTGATAGAATTGGCCTGTGAAGCCAGCTGGTCCTGGGCTTTTGTTTGTTGGAAGATTTTTAATCACAGTCTCAATTTCAGTGCATGTAATTGGTCTGTTTATATTCTCTATTTCTTCCTGGTTCAGTCTCAGAAGGTTGTGCTTCTCTGAGAATTTGTCCACTTCCTCCAGGTTGTCCGTTTTATTGGCATACAGTTGCTTGTAGTAATCTTTCATGATCGTTTGTATAGCTGCAGTGTCAGTTGTTACTTCTCCTTTTTCATTTCTAATTCTATTGATTTGAGTCTTCTCCCTTTTTTCCTTAATGTGTCTGGCTAAGGGTTTATCAATTTTGTTTATCTTCTCAAAGAACCAGCTTTTTGTTTTATTATCTTTGCTATTGTGTCATTCATTTCTTTTTCATTTATTTCTGATCTGATCTTTATGATTTCTTTCCTTCTGCTAACTTTAAGGTTTTTTTGTTCTTCTTTCTCTACTTGCTTTAAGTGTAAGGTTAGGTTGTTAATTTGAGATGTTTCTTGTTTCTTGAGGTAGGATTGTATTGCTATAAACTTCCCTCTTAGAAGTGCTTTTGCTGTATCCCATAGGTTTTGGGTCATCGTGTTTTCATTGTCATTTATTTCTAGGCATTTTTTGATTGCCTCTTTGATTTCTTCCGATCTCTTGTTTATTAAGTAGTGTATTGTTTAGCCTCCATTTGGTTTTATTTTTTACAGATTTTTTCCTGTAATTGATATTTAATGTCATAGTGTTGTGGTCAGAAAAGATACTTGATATGATTTCAATTTTCTTAAATTTACCAAAGCTTGATTTGTGACCCAAGATATGATCTATCCTGGAGAGTGTTCCATGAGCACTTGAGAAGAAAGTTTATTCTGCTCTTTTTGAATGGAATGTCCTATAAACATCAATAAAGTCCATCTTGTTTAATGTATCATTTAAAGCTTGTGTTTCCTTATTTATTTTCATTTTGGATGATCTGTCCATTGGTGAAAGTGGGGTGTTAAAGTGCCCTACCATGATTGTGTTACTGTTGATTTCCCCTTTTATGGCTGTTAGCATTTGCCTTATGTATTGAGGTGCTTCTATGTTGGGTGCATTAATATTTACAATTGTTATATCTTCTTGGGTTGACCCCTTGATCATTATGTAGTGTCCTTCTTTGTCTCTTGTAATAGTCTTTATTTTAAAGTCTATTTTGTCTGATATGAGTATTGCTACTCCAGCTTTCTTTTGATTTCCATTTGCATGGAATATCAGTGTCCGTCCCCTCACTTTCAGTCTGTATGTGTCTCTAGGTCTGAAGTGGGTTTCTTGTAGACAGCATATGTACGGGTCTTGTTTTTGTATCCATTCAGCCAGTCTATGTCTTTTAGTTGGAGCATTTAATCCATTTACATTTAAGGTAATTATCGATATGTATGTTCCTATTACCGTTTTCTTAATTGTTTTGGGTTTGTTATTGTAGGTCTTTTCCTTCTCTTGTGTTTCTTGCCTAGAGAAGTTCCTTTAGCATTTGTTGGAAAGCTGGTTTGGTGGTGCTGAGCTTTTGCTTCTCTGTAAAGGTTTTAATTTCTCCATCGAATCTGAATGAGATCCTTGCTGGGTAGAGTAATCTTGGTTGTAGGTTTTTCCTTTTCATCATTTAAAATATGTCCTGCCACTCCCTTCTGGCTTGCAGAGTTTCTGCTGAATGATCAGCTGTTAACCTTATGGGGATTCCCTTGTATGTTATTTGTTGTTTTTCCCTTCCTGCTTTTAATAATTTTTCTTTGTATTTAATTTTTGATAGTTTGATTAATATGTGTCTTGGTGTGTTTCTCCTTGGATTTATCCTGTATGGGACTCTCTGTGCTTCCTGGACTTGATTAACTATTTCTTTTCCCATATTAGGGACATTTTCAACTATACTCTCTTCAAATATTTTCTCAGTCCCTTTCTTTTTCTCTTCTGCTTCTGGGACCCATATAATTTGATTGTTGGTATGTTTAATATTGTCCCAGAGGTCTCTGCGACTGTCCTCAATTCTTTTCATTCTTTTTTCTTTATCTGCTCTGCAATAGTTATTTCCAGTATTTTATCTTCCAGGTCACTTATTCGTTCTTCTGCCTCAGTTATTCTTCTATTGATTCCTTCTAGAGAATTTTTAATTTCATTTATTGTGCTGTTCATTACTGTTTGCTCTTCAGTTCTTCTAGGTCCTTTTTAAACGTTTCTTGTATTTTCTCATTTCTATTTCCGAGATTTTGGATCATCTTTACTATCATTACTCTGAATTCTTTTCCAGGTAGACTGCCTGTTTCCTCTTCATTTGTTTGGTCTGGTGTTTTTTTACCTTACTCCTTAATCTGCTGTGTGTTTCTCTGTCTTCTCATTTTGCTTCAGTTACTGTGTTTGGGGTGTCCTCTTTGCAGGCTGCAGGTTCAGTCCCCATTGTTTTTGGTGTCTGCCCACAGTGGCTACAGTTAGTTCATTGGGTGGTGTAGGCTTTCTCATGGAGGGGACTAGTGCCTGTGTTCTGGTGGATGAGGCTGGATCTTGTCTTTCTCATGGGCAGGATTGCATCCAGTGGTGTGTTTTGGTGTGTCTGTGACCTTATTATTATTTTAGGCAGCATCTCTGCTAATGGGTGGGGTTGTGCTCCTGTCTTGCTAGTTGTTTGGCATAGGGTGTCCAACAGTGTAGCTTCCTTTTCGTTGAGTGTAGCTGGGTCTTACCATTGAGATGGAGATCTCTGGGAGAGCTTTTGCTGTTTGATATTACATAGAACTGGGAGGTCTCTGGTGGACCAATGTGCTGAACTCGGCTCTCCCACCTCAGAGGCACAGGCCGGACACCCGGCCGGAGCACCAAGACCCTGTCAGCCACACGGCTCAGAAGAAAAGGGAGAAAAAGAGATAGAAAGAAAAATATATAAAATAAAATAAAATAGTTATTAAAAAAGAAAAAAATAATTATTAAAAATAAAAAAATTTAAAAGTAAGGAAAAAGAGAAAGAACAAGGAAAAAAAGAAGAGAGCAACTGAACCAGAAAACAAATCCACCAATGATAACAAGTGCTAAAAACTATACTAAAAAAAAAAAAAAAAAAAAAGAGACCAAAGAAAAAGACAGATAGAGCCCTAGGACAAATGGTAAAACAAAGCTATACAGACAAAATCACACAAAGAAGCATACACATACACACTCACAAAAAGTGAAAAAGGAAAAAATATATATATCTGTATATAAAAAAAAAGGAGGAAGAGAGCAACCAAATCAATAAACAAATTTACCAGTGTTAATAAGCTCTAAATACTAAACTAAGATAAACATAAAACCAGAAACAAATTAGATGCAGAAAGCAAACCCCAAGTCTACAGTTGCTCCCAGAGTCCCCCTCCTGAATTTGGGATGATTTGTTGTCTATTCAGGTATTCCACAGATGCAGGCACATCACGTTGTTTGTGGAGCTTTAATCCGCTGCTCCTGAGGCTGCTGGGAGAGATTTCCCCTTCTCTTCCCTGTTCGCACAGCTCCTGGGGTTCAGCTTTGGATTTGGACCCGCTTCTGCGTGTAGGTCGCCTGAGGGCATCTGTTCTTCGCTCAGACAGGACAGGGTTAAAGGAGCAGCTGCTTCGGGGGCTCTGGCTCACTCAGGCCGTGGGGAGAGAGGGGTACGGAATGCGGGGCGAGCTTGAGGCACAATGATAGCCACGGCTCGCTCCCATCTCTGGAGCTCGTTTAGGCGGTGTTCTGAATTCCCTCTCCTGGTGCACCGCAAAACAATGGTCTCTTGCCTCTTAGGCAGGTCCAGACCTTTTCCCGGACTCCCTCCCAGCTAGCCGTGGCGCACTAGCCCCCTTCAAGCTGTGTTCACGCAGCCAACCCCAGTCCTCTCCCTGGGATCCGACCTCCAAAGCCCAAGCCTCCGCTCCCAGCCCCCGCCCGTCCCGGCAGCCTAGCAGACAAACCTCTAGAGCTGGTGAGCTCTAGTCAGCACTGATCCTCTGTGCGGGAATCTCTCCGCTTTCCCCTCTGCACCCCTGTTGCTGTGCTCTCCTCCGTGGCTCTGAAGCTTCCCCCCCAACCCTGCACCCCCCGTCTCCACGACTGAAGGGGCTTCCTAGAGTGTGGAAACTTTTCCTCCTTCACAGCTCCCTCCCTGAGGGGCAGGTCCCATCCCTATTCTTTTGTCTCTGTTTTTTCTTTATTCTTTTGCCCTACCCAGGTATGTGGGGAGTTTCTTGCCTTTTGGGAAGTCTGAGGTCTTCTGCCAGCATTCAGTAGGTTTTCTGTAGTAGTTGTTCCATCCACATGCAGATGTATTTCTGATGTATTTGTGGGGAGGAAGGTGATCTCCACATCTTACTCCTCCGCCATCTTGAAGGTCTCTATATATTGTTTTTAAGCCTCTGCTATATGTTAAATTCATGTTACAGTCATGAGAGAGAGAGAACAGAGCATGGGGCCTATGGAAATGGGACTGGAGGTTCTTTTCCTGTTCTAGTCTAGGCTTATGAGAGAGGATAATAAAAAGCCCTCTGAATGGTACTGTCAGGGCTGCCAAGGTAATACATTGTTATAAAGTGTGCACTTGCCTGGAGTCCCCCTGTGCCATGTAATTCTACTGTCAGGAATTGGTGGCAGCAGGTAGCCTTTAGGTAAAGATTTGGGTATTCAGGATCCTGGCCATCTTGCCATCTGTTGTGACTAAGTAATAATGATAATAAAATAACCATACAGACATAGTAACCATGTTTATTATAGTGCTAGACACTGTTTTAAGCACTTTTCATATATTAACTCATTTTTTCTTCTCAACTACCCTATAAAGTCTTTTCCCATTTTACAGAGGAAGAAACTGAGACTCAGTGATTAAGTGTAAGAGCTGGAATTTGAACCCAGGCAATCCAGGTCTGGCATCTGTGCCCTAGGCTATGATATTAGGAATAGATATGTGTTTCCATTATAATCTGTATCATTATATTGTGCTATGACTTTCAACTCTTCCATCACTTTTATCCCCAAAAGTAAGAATTCCAGGGACTATTAGAAATTGTAAGTAATAAATTCATTAGGAGTAGGTATAGTAACATAATTCACTGATAGTAGAAGGGCACTTACAGCTTTCATTACTGCAATTCTGTAAATTCTCCTGGGGAAAAATAATTGAGAGGCATTTTCTATTGGGGAATGCTTTTGTGTTTAGTGAATGACACTTACTAACTATTAAATCGCCAAATCATAGCCTAGTCTATGAATCTGAGTTCGATCAGAAAATCAGAAGCCACCAAGGTATTTTGGTTAGAAATTAGAAATTCCTCTAATTTATTAGAGGAATTAAAGGTATATACAACTTCTGGAAATTCTGAGAGGATGAAGTCAGGAGACCTTTCAGGAAATATGTCAGGAAATCCAATGAGACAGGGTTTGCAGGGAAGCTGCAGCCAATGATCTCAACTCCTTGTAGTGCCCTTTTGGCTGATTCTTAGTAGAAATCCTCAGAAGTCAAAAGCAGGTCACACCTCACATAATCTAAGCTTCCTGCCTGCAGTTGCCACTGGGGAATGAGCTTCAGCCAATGACAGTGCCTTTTATAGGCACTAAGGGCCATGAGAGGGCCAAGGACTTATGGGAAGTGTAATTCCAAACTTCCCTCCTACCATGCAGAGATGAATGCAAATGGGGTGACACCGAGACCGCACTCAGTACAGACCCTGCACCACACTGAGGCTCAGTCTCCGGAAGTCAGCTCAGTCATACTCCTACTTTTCAACAAGATTTTGTCAACCCTATGAGGACAGTCATTTTCAAAGTGCAGGAGAGAGTTCGTATTTTTTCCTTGAGATAGTAAAATGGTATAATACAGAGAGTTCATTTATTAATTCAACAGATACTTACTGGCCACCTTCTTTATTTAGAACACTGTTTTAGGGAGTTCCTCATTACTAAGGTGTAGGCCTAACACTGCATGTTCAATTCAGACTTTATGAATGAATAATTTAATTTTACATCATAAAGGTGTTAATATCTTTTCTTGCCTTCTAGTAGATACTGTGATCATTGTGTGTCATCAGCAGGACAGATAAATGCTAGAGGAATTCTGAAGAGGAATTGGCCATTTAAAATTTTTGTGGCCGAGGAAGACCTTGTTAAACACATGGAATTTGAGCAAGGCTTAGAGAAAATGACCAGGCACTGCCATAAGTGATTTAATTATATCAGACACTAAACCTAGGCCTCTCTGAGGGTAGGTACTCTTCCTGCTCTCATTGTGCATTGGTGGTAGCTGTGGCTCAGAGAGGTTGTGTGCCTACCCTCAGTTGCCTAATACCAACTGGCAGAAATTATTGGAGGTGGGCCTCAAATCCAGGTTAGTGAGATTCCAAAGCTTCTTTCACCATCACCCATACTTAGTACCAACTATGTTTTAAGCTCTAAATATAAACTGAGATAAAGAGAGTTCCCAGTGTAAGTTTATGAACATATCAGTAAAGCTACACAGGTGACCCAAGTTTCACATAGAAACATAGACATGAACACATATCGAAATAAGTATATTTAATGTAATATACTTATGTCTGATACCAACAGAGACCCAATGGTACAATTGTGAATTAAGATACTATAAACCCTTTTGTAGTCAACTCTAAATTGTTTGTTTGAGTTAAAGTCACTTGGCTATGGTATAGTAAGTGGTCCAATTTAGGGAAAGAACTTTCATTCATTCATTTATGAGGCAAGTTGGCTCTGTGATTAAGAGTGTGGACTCTAGAGCTATACTGCTCTTGTTTGAATCCTGTCCCTCTTATTTACTAGGTACATGAGCCTCAAGAGTTCTCACCTAAAAAGTAGAAATAATAATAATAATGTATCACCTATTGCTGTGTAACAAATTACCATAAAACTGAGTCAGGAATCCAGGTATGGCCTAGCTGGGTGCCTCTGCTTCAAGGCCTTTCATAAGGCTGCATTTAGAGTGTCAGCAAGAGGGCTGTGGTCTCACCCGAAGGCTCAGCTGTGTGAGGGTCTGCTGACAAGCTCATATGTTCTTAGCAGGATTCAGTTCTTCATGGACTATCAGACTGAAGGCCTGAGGTCCTCTCTAGCTGTTGGCCAGAAGCTTCACTATATCCAGAAGAGTTGATTACAGACAAGTGTTAATACTAGGAGGTGAGGATCATTGCGAGTCCATCTCAAAGGCTGCCTACCACACCTACCTAATGGGTCTGTTGTGTGGGTTGAGTTAATTTATGTAAAAGATCTTTGAACAATGCCTGGAACATAATAAATGATAGATAAGTGTTGGCTCTAGCTATTACTATATTCAAATCACTGGCATGCTTAATAAATAAGACTCAGTTTCTACTTTCAAGAAAATGATAGCCTAAGATACTATATGGCAGGAAATGAAAAGTACTGTAATGGAGGCACAAATGAAGAGCTGTGGATATTGAGAGGAGGGAATGGTCACAGTGAGAGGTGAATGACCAGAAAAAGTTTGATTAATGAAACAATATTTGTGCTGAGCCCCAGAATATGGGTAAGGTTTTGATGGGGCTGGGTGAGGGAAGTTTGGGGGGTGGCGTGGGATGGACAGGGAGCTGTTGAAGGCAGCAAAGCAAAGAAAGTAAGGGTATCCTTAACTTATATAACCGTATGACAATGCCCAGGGTTGCTAGGCATTATCCAGGAAACCATGGCTAATCCAGGTCAACTGCACCATCCAAAATGCAGCAAAAGCTGGGAGGGAAATAGAATGAAAAGAAGGATTTACACCTGGTTATTGAAAATACTGAAAAGCTGATGTATTTTGACTTAGTCCTACCTGTAGTGGGAATCATTGAAGATTAGGAACTGAGCTTCAGGAAGTTTATTCTGGCAGCTGGAAATAAGAATGGATTGGGGCAAGGAAATCCTGGAGAAGAGCCCAGTTAAGTCATTATTATAATAGTTAAGGTGATTAGGGTTAAAGATCTATCTGACTAGAGCAGTGTCAATGGGCTGGGTGAGGAAGGGGGTGAATCTGAAAGAGGAACAGACTCAGCTGATAGTTTTGTTATCTCTGAAGTATAGGATGAGGTTGACTGGCTTTGAGGACAGGCTTAGGGACAAATCCTGACTTTAACAACTTTTAGCTGTATCACCTTGGGTAAATTGTTATAAACTCTTTGAACCTTAGTTTCTTTGTGACAAGAGGATTAAATGATCTAACGTGTGTAAATATATGTAAAGGACTCACCGTGGTGTCTAGCATAGTAAATGCTCAATGAATACTAGTTTCCTCCCTCTGAAAGGGTTGTTATTTACAAGTAGAACTATAAATAGAATTCTGGGTCATTATTTTATAATTAGTCCCACTTGTAATGGGTTTAAGCTTTAACTATTATAGTTATATAATATATATATATTATATATATAATAGCAACAGCAGCTTTTATTAATTTATTAATTTATGCCCAGCACTGTGCTGAGCACTATACATGCATCATCTCATTTAGTTCTGCCATCAGCCATATGAAATATGTGTTTTCATCATCTGCATTTTATACTTCAGAAAACTGAGGCTTAGAGAAATTAACTTTCTTTTTTTTTTTTTTTTTTAATAAATTTATTTATTTATTTTTGGCTGTGTTGGGTCTCCGTTTGTGTGCGAGGGCTTTCTGTAGTTGCGGCGAGCGGGGGCCACTCTTCATCGCGGTGCGCGGGCCTCTCACTATCGCGGCCTCTCTTGTTGCGGAGCACAGGCTCCAGACGCGCAGGCTCAGTAGTTGTGGCTCACAGACCCAGTTGCTCCGCGGCATGTGGGATCTTCCCAGACCAGGGCTCGAACCCGTGTCCCCTGCATTGGCAGGCGGATTCTCAACCACTGCGCCACCAGGGAAGCTCAGAAATTAACTTTCTTAAAGCCCAGCAGCTGATGAGTGGCAGAGCCCATATTTGAACAGGTTTTTGCTGTTTCCAAAGCCTTGCTCTTAGTTATTGAACTGCCTTTCTAAAATATAAATGAGAGCACATGAATATATTTCTCTTTCCATATATATCTCACCTGATATACCATTTATACAGTGAGAGTTGCTAAATCAATACTTGCTTGTTGATGAAAACCCATCACTCATGTTCCAGTTGAGATGATGTGGCTGCCATTTTTCTGGCTTCAGACTCTCTTGGCACTTTACCTCCTGCGTGATGAATGTGGTTTTACTCCTTACTATTTTGGCACTGCTAAAGTGCTTTAAAAATGTTCCCTTCCTGACTTCAAGAGGTGATTTACCAAAATGTCAGTCAGAATTAATTTGAATGATATTCATTGCAGTTCCCCAAGGCCTAGAGTTACTGGCATGTTGTTTTTGCATGTCATATTTTGATGGGAGATAACATTTTAACTGGAGTAGGAAGGGCACGATATTGGATGAGTCAAGCAGTAAGTCACCGGGGACTATATTCATAACTGTATTACTGTTCTGCTTTTACAGGAGTTGTCTAATCACAGTGATTCCAAGCCATTTAAAATTTCCAGCACCCTATTTTTTATTTCATTTACAAAATCCTTCTCCTTAAATTACTCTATGCCATGTTTTTCTTGAAGAGATTTCAAATTGAGTTTACTTTGATGACTTTAAAAAATTATGCTAATACCAGTGAGATCATTAAGGCCATTCCAGGAGGCTGTAGTACCAGGATTTGGAAGTGTTGCTTCCATGATTCCATTTCTCAGCTCTGCTTATTCAAATAAACTTGGAGAATCTGAAGTTCTTTCTTCCTTTTTTGGGGAAGAGACTCTTTTTTTTAAAGCAACTTTAAGATATCTTTGACATATGGAAATTGTATATATTTAAGGTTTACAACTCTATGTGTGTAGATGTATGTATATAAAAGGTCATCATAAACTGAATAACATCAACCCATGTACATATTTACCCTTGTGTGTGTGAGAGAAGATTTGATTTAAGATCTATCCTTTTAGAAAATTTCAAGTATATGGTACAGTATTATCATCACCAGGCTGTAATTTCGATCTCCAGAACTTATTCATCCCAAATAACTGAACCTTCATACTCTTTGACCAACATCTTTCCATTTCCCTCATCCCTCAGCTTTTTACTCTCTGATTTTATGAGTTTAACTTTTAAAAATTCCACATATAAGTGAAATCATGCAGTATTTGTCTTTCTGTGTCTGGCTTATTTTACTTAGCCTAGTGTCCACCAGGTTCATCCATGTTGTTGCAAATGGTAGGATTTCCTTTAAAGACATTATTTCCAGGTGCAAAAGCAGGATAACAATGTTTGCTATTTTCTGGGATCAGAAGAGTTGCATCTCAGACTCATTTAATGTGAGAATTGCAAGCGATTTTAGAAATCATCTAATTCACGCCTTGTCTTTTAGGAAGAAGAACATTAAGATTCAGGGTGGTGAGGTAATTCATCCAAGGTCCTACAATTGCTAAATGATGGAACTAGAAGTGAAATTCAGGACTTCTGACACCCAACCCAAATTCAAATTAAATTGACTTAGCAGGTGCTTAGCTCGTCAGAGGTGCCTTGTTTAGGTGTTCAGTAAAAAAGCCATAATCCTTGAGAATACATTCCTGTTTATTACTGAGGATAAAATTCACTCTTACATATTGTCTTCTGAATTATTGCTAACTGGCTAGCAAATTCATTTTGACTTTAGTACTCAGTATTGCCCATAATTATTTTCTTATCACATTTTAGAAATACATCAATTAAAAGAGATGATTCCATCAAACCAAATGATTTTCCTAAAGTATTTTTGAAATGGAACAAAATCTCTTAATACCAGCATTGGACATTATTTATTAGGTACCTGTCTATACCTGATACAGTTTAGTCATTGTATAGACTAAGACAAACATATATTCTGATTTTTCTACTTTTGTAAAATGATTGCTGACTGGAATGGAGTTGATGGAATGGCATCCAGTAAGTTTAATTAAATAAATAACATGTTAAGATACATGTAACAAAGGGATTACCTTGCAAAGTGGTTAACAAAGAAGGGTCAAGTCAATTATTTAGACAAGTGGCTCCCAGACTTTTGAATTTAAAAGATTAGGGAAATTTCCCCCCAAAGTTTGAAAATCAAATAAAATGAAGCCCTGCTTATAAACAAATTTTATTTTGACAAATAATGAAAAAAAGTTTAAAAGACACTTGATCTTCCATTGACATTATTATATAAGAAACAGGATATATTAATATTTTACAGAGTGTAAGAACATAATTTTAGAATAAAGGATAAGTCTTCCCAAGAAAAGGTAGTTTCAGCCGGCACCTTTATACCAATAGGGATGTGTGTGTGTGTGCACGTGTATGTGTGCACCTTACGTTTTCATTTTGCTACAGGTGGTACAAACTCTGTAACAGCAGTGGTCCAAGGACTGGTATTTAGGAACGATTAATATTTGTTATGTAGAATCTGTAGATATTTACTTCCTGCCCTGAAGCTACGGAAGGATTAAAGGAAAAGGAAAAATTGCAGGAATGTTAAAAAAAATAAGCTACCACAGGTGAGAGCCAAGTACGTTTTTAGGTATAGATATAGCCTGGAAGAAGTCTTAGACTTAGGAATGTAATTATTCAATGAAGAAAGCATTTGATAACTACATCTGAGGAAAACATACAACCTGCATAAAAAATGAGATGGAAAAGAAGAGGTTGAAGAAAACCTTTGGGTCATCTAATTAATTTAAATTTGAGGGAGTTTATTACTTTTCTTCTGAGTTTTTAATCATGGTCAGAGTAATAATGAAGAGCATTGATTCAAGAAGAGAAGGGAAAAGCACTGATAAAAATGGCTGTTCTGAATAAGTAACTAGACATTTTTCCTTTTGAAAATACCCTACTGGAAATAAATGCATACCTGTCAAGCTTCAAGGTAAATGCACTAACTCT
Organism: Balaenoptera acutorostrata; assembly: GCF_949987535.1. Classification (NCBI taxonomy): domain Eukaryota; kingdom Metazoa; phylum Chordata; class Mammalia; order Artiodactyla; family Balaenopteridae; genus Balaenoptera; species Balaenoptera acutorostrata. Next base: position 112,353,836 of record NC_080066.1, on the reverse strand, counting down.
CTTTTATAGGAGTTTGTCCTTTAAAGATATGTCTTTCTTGCTAAGAAAATGTTATTTAAAAATCCATAATATAGAAAATAGCAAACAGGGGCTTCCCTGGTGGCGCAGTAGTTGAGAATCTGCCTGCCAATGCAGGGGACACGGGTTCGAGCCCTGGTCTGGGAAGATCCCACATGCCGCCGAGCAACTAGGCCCGTGAGCCACAACTACTGAGCCTGCGCGTCTGGAGCCTGTGCCCCGCAACAAGAGAGGCCGCGATAGTGAGAGGCCCGTGCACCGCGATGAAGAGTGGCCCCCACTCTCCGCAACTGGAGAAAGCCCTCACACAGAAACAAAGACCCAACACAGCCATAAATAAATAAATAAATAAATTAGTTAAAAAAAAAGAAAATAGCAAACAGTTATTACAAACTCTTCCTGAACACCTTGCCTGGGAACAGCAAGGCCAGGCTATGCCAGGAGCAGAGAGACTCCCTTTAAGTCAGGAAAATTATTTCCAAATTACCTTCCTTCCAAGGTGTTTGGGTGTGGGGAGGCTTTTTCTTCCTTTCATGTGTCTGGTAGCTACTCTCATTTGGAGGATGAGGCTTTGGAAAATCATGACTGGAGACTGAGTTTCTTCTTGCCAAGTGGCCAATACTTCCTTCACCAATATCATGGAACATCTGTGTTAACCTGTGATTGGAATCTCAAATTAGAATTTGGGATACCATTTTCCTTTCAAAAGCAATGTTATTAATGATAGTTACATCCTAGGATGGAATAGAAAAAATTAACTCCTTATGTAACCTCAGTGCCAGTTCTGATTATTTACTGAGCACCTACCAGGTGTCAATCACTTATCTGGATCAATAATGGGCCTTCCCTAATTTTTTTTTTTTTTTTTTTCCCCCGCTGCGTTGGATCTTTGTTGCTGCGCATGGGCTTTCTCTAGTTGTGGCAAGCGGGAGCTTCTCTTGTTGCGGTGCACAGGCTCTAGGTGCATGGGCTTCAGTAGTTGCAGCATGCGGGCTCAGGATTTGTGGCACGTGGGCCCTAGAGTGCATGGGCTTCAATAGTTGCAGCGCATGGGCTCAGTAGTTGTGGTGCAAGGGCTCTAGGATGCGCGGGCTTCAGTAGTTGTGGCATGTGGGCTCTAGAGCACAGGCTCGGTAGTTGGGGCACATGGGCTTAGTTGCTCCGTGGCATGTGGGATCTTCCCGGACCAGGGATCAAACTCGTGTCCCCAGCATTGGCAGGTGGATTCCTAACCACTGCGCCACCAGGGAAGCGCCCCTAATTGTTTTTTAACTCTGTAACTGTGATGAGATTATTTGTTCTAACTGGCTATGGCCTGTTTTATGTATTCTCCATTAAGATTTCTCTAAGTGGCCTCATTTGTACTATTATGATAAATGAGTGTAGCCAATTAGTCTTTTTTTGTTGTTGTTGAAACAATTACCAATAAAAACAAATATTCCATAGACCCAGGTCAGATTGCAAGAGATTCCTTATTCAACAGAATTTCACTTTTTTCTTGAATTTTGAATTACAGTATTACCTATAAACAATTAAAGGACCTCTTTATTTCAAGTAATGAAACTAGGGATTTATACTAGACCCCAAAACACAGTTCAAAGAAGATAATTACACTACTACCTTTACTTTCTGATAATGGAGATGCCCTAATTAACGAATGTGGAAGAAGTTGCATGGGTCAAATATTCCTTCCTTCTCATCAGGAGATCTTTTGTAGCATAACTGATGCTTGCTCTAAAGAGGTCACTGGGAGGGGTAGTTGGGGAGCATTTGGGGAGATGCAAGGTAAATAAATGGATACACTCTTCTGTTATAGAAGGCACCTTTACCTTCCTCTCTATCCATAACTTGTTTTTGATTGTAAGGATAACTTTTGTTAATCTTAAAAAGAGCATAATTTAGTATTAGGTAACAGCTAAGGGAGGCAGTGAGATAAGATGCACAAAGGATTGAGAGGTTACGTGTGAAGTATGAAGTGTGACCAATAAACCTTTGTCTGTATGGCATGTTGAATATCCATACTCTGGACCACATTTTCTGGGTTTGAATCCCAGCTCTACCACTTCCTAGTTGTGTGACCTTAAGCAAATCACTCAGCTCCTCCAGGCTTCAGATCCCTCATCTGTCTGTAAAATGGAGATACTAACAGTATGAACTTCAGAGGGTTGTTATGTGAATTAAGTGAGTTAATATATCGAAGCTCTTAGAATGAGACCTGGCACAATAAGTATTTGCTGTGATCATGGAGCAGTGTTCTCCAAAGGAGAGAGTGTATTCCTCAGAGACTGACAATCCAAATATCTATTCATGTCTATTTTTATCTTAGCCTTTTACGTTTCCTACTTTGTGTATGTTTTCTAATGTACATAATATTTATGAATTATGTAATATATTTATATGTTTCATACATATTACATATACATGTATTAGAGGTACATAAATTTTTTTATAGTCATAAAGATTGGGAGACCATTGATATAGTAGTCTCCTAATTTTGTTTCAAAATCTAATTTTAATTAGTTCTCCTTGGGAAGTATCTTTATGCATAGCAAATTTTATTTTGTGTGGAGGCTATGGCCAAACTAATCAGAGTAGGAATATACTGCTTTTAAGACTAAACTAATAACACCACTAAATTTACTCAAAGTTTTGTTTTTCTTCTTTTAAATCATTTCTTCAGAATGTCCCCCAGTAGGGCATAATTCTTTAATTTTTATGAACATTCAAATCATTTATATTGACACGTTTCTTGAAAACACGGAATCATTCTGGGTGTCATGTACAGCTAGAAAGACCTCACTTGGGTATTTGTAAACTACTCAACTCCTTTCTACTTCCCCTTTATGTAGGTTTTCTTCCATGCATTGATATATTAATTTCCCAAATTATCTCCTGAAAATCTAAGGACAGGAGTATAAAAGAATCATTAGCTAGGTGAATTTTTTTCCTTTTCAAGTTAGATATTTTAAAAATCTGCTTCAAAACATATGTCCCTTTATGGCCCAAACCATTTTGTTACAACTGAAGAACAAACCTGTGGCATCTAATTTAGGCTGAAAATTAGCAGGAAGCTTTCTGAAAGCACCACTGTGGTGACAGAACAAATATATGAAATAATTATTACCTTCAAAAAATTCTAGAGAGGCTTGCTTTCACAATATGTCATTATATAAATGATCTTTGGAGGGCCCCAGAGCTCATGATAAAACTACCAAATTGCTTATTAGGAGGCAAACAACAGCTCTGCTGAGATAAGTGTAACAGGCTTAGAAAAGCACATCCCTGGTGCGGTCCACCTACACAAATTCAGCTCCTACAGGAACACAGAAAACACTTCGGAATACATTAGCATGCAGTATTTACTCAAAAGCTGCAAAAACATTGTGTTTGCATAATTTTATCAATTGTCAATAGCAGTGCTTGCCAACATTCATATCTTTATTGAGATGCAAAATTAAGAGCAGGAAGAAAGTTTGTATCAATATTAATACTGAACTCACTTGAAAAGATGACATTTATTAATAAAGCATCTGGCTCAACATTCACAGTGGTATTTAAAGGCTAAACACAGTCCTGGTGCAGGAAACATTTTTTAGCAAATCTTGTTCATGAGCCACCTTATAGTTTTGAAATGTAGAAACCATTTTTTCCATTCCACAAATGGCTACTTCCCTAAAATTCTTTTGAAATTTGGGATGGGCTGGATGCAGTCAGAACTAAGAGCAGTAATAAGACAAAGATTACAATGCATTAAACACTCTTTGGAGAATTGTGTTGGTGCAAAGCATATTAGTTTGAAAAACTCTATGTTGGGAAACAGCTGGTGTGGGCTGAACATGGAAACAACTGTTGTAAAACAAATGTTAAGGAATTGCTGTAAACAAGACTCCATCTATTTACAGTATGTTTCAATTCTCTTTCTTTCCTCTCTCTCTCACTCCTCTATCTATATCCATCCTGTCCAATAGAACCAGAATGGTGAAAGATTCCAGTATGTAGGTAGGGGTGTGTGTGTGTGTGTGTGTGTGTGTGTGTGTGTGTGTGTGTGTGTGTGTGTGTGGTGTGTCTGCGCCTGTGTGATGGGAATGTTATATGCACACATGTACACACACGTACATATGTAATATAAAATATATCAATATCTATCAATCTATTCTGCTTTCTTAGGTTGATCTTTTGTGCTCAAAAACTGTAAAAATGGAATAGTGATGATATTATGGCCATGATGTAAATTGTAAAAAAACGACAAATTTTACTCACTATATTACCCATATTCTTCATGACCAACCATCCCTTTGTTTTTTATGAACCAACTTTCAATGTATTGTGGATACATTACCCACAGATACGTTACATTGCTCAAAAACAACCACATTTCACACATGACCTAAACAGTTTGAAACTTGAAACTTTAGATAAAAATGAGGAGGATGCTGAGAATACTTGAAGTGGGGCAGGTACCTCGGATTCCACCTCTCTCTTTACAGTTGATCCACATAAATTTCTAGCAACATTAAGAACCTAACGCTGTCTTGTCCTATTTTCAGTCTGCTTCCAACCCACTCCTGCTCAGCTGTTCAGTACATAAGGAACTCATGCATCATGTCATTTTTTTCATCTTAATGTTGTTGCCCTTGCCTGCTTCCCTAAATGATTATGATTATACAGCTTAATTAAAAGAAAATGAGGACTTCCCTGGTGGCTCAGTGGTGAAGAATCCTCCTGCCAATGCAGCGGACACGGGTTCGAGCCCTGGTCCAGGAAGATCCCACGTGCCGCGGAGCAACTAAGCCTGTGAGCCACAACTACTGAGCCCGTGCTCTAGAGCCCACGTGCCACAACTACTGAGCCTGTGTGTTACAACTACTGAAGCCCGTGTGCTACAACTACTGAAGTCCATGCACCTAGAGCCCATGCTCAGCAACAAGAGAAGCCACTGCAATGAGAAACCCACACACCACAATGAAGAGTAGCCCCCACTCGCCACAACTAGAGAAAGCCCGCGCACAGCAACAAAGACCCAACGCAGCCAAAAAGATTAAAATTTAAAAAATTAAATATTAAAAAAAAAGAAAATGAAAGGATTGTAGATAAACTAATCTAATGGAAAGCTTCTTATGCAATTATTCCTTAGCATATAAATTCCTGGAAGGCAGATGGATGCTCTAAATACCATTCATGTTTTCTTTCATTGCAGACTTCTGGAAACACCTCTATTTTCTAGAAGACACTGGCATCACCATGACTTGATTCTTAGACAGTAAGTGTACTTCTTTTTTAATTCACGCCTCAGCTCCAATATGTCAGGAATCCTCACTAAATCGTGCCGTGATTCTGGTCAAAATCCTGCAATGGTTGTCTGATTCTAGACCATGAGAAAATACTGCTTTGTTTTAATTTTAGTGACAAAATGCTATTAAGGAAAGAATACTTTTCTCAGAAAAGTGGTTTTGTTCCAGTTCTCTCTTAACTTTCATTGCTTTGTTGTATAATTTTAAGGCAAATCATGTGTATTCTGCTTCTTATGAAATGAGAATTACTGGTATTTAGGAATTGAATATTTTTCCTCTGCAGTTGTGGGACATTATATTTATCATTTTTCACCATGTGTGTTATAAAGTTTGATGAGTCCTAATTGTTTTATTTTTAATCCTTAGGAAGAAAAGTACAATATAGAATATGATGATTACTTTTATTATTGCAAGAAATCTATCAAACTATCCCATTGATCTCGATTAGAGTAATCCATTTATTATCTTTTTTTTTGTTTCAACAAAAAACATCAAGTGCCTACTATTTGGGAAGTTGCACACAATTGAATATTCTTTGTCATAGAGCTTACAGTTTAAAAGAGCAGCAGAAAAATCCTCCCAAAGTATTGAAAATTGCATGTATTTAATGAAAGAAAAGGGAGCTAACATTTATTGTGCTAGGCTGCTTACGTAATAACCTCATTTAATCCTCACAACCATCTTGCTTTGCTGGTAAGGACACTAAGGTTCTGAAAGGATAAACAGCCGAAAGTCTCAAGGCCCAGTAATGAGGATAGGGGAAGTCAGAGTCGTTCCAAAAGCTACATTACTTTCATCATAGTGAAGTACATTTGGAATTCAGAAAAATAGGGTTAGGGAATGGTGTCAAAGAAGTCAGTGGGAAGGAAGTAGATCAGGAAGAATTTTAGAGTGAGTAATAGTGAGAAAATCCTGTTTCATACAAATAAGTGTTTGCAAATGGTAATAATTTTTAGCTGCTTACCTATCTTCTCAGCTTGATCTTCAATTAAACTAATCTAGAAACTTGAAATCTGTTTAGAATGGATTTTTGATTTAAAGTTAAACTGTTAAAAATAAATATTTACATTCCTTGTTCTGAATATGAACCTATGACTCGAAGCCTTCAGAGCTCACAGTTAGCACCAAGCTACCTGTAGTATGATATATGTTATGGATTTGCTTATTATCGCTCAACTGACTGTTACTCTGTGGGAGGATCATGTGGTAAGCTGATGCATCTGCACCTTTCAGAGCCCTGACCGAAACAACTTGCTTGAGTGCTCTGCAGGGGAAGAGTGGTTCCAGAGCTCTGAGGGAGACCTAAAAAGAACAAGGATGTAGAGAAAAAGGAACCCTAGTGCACTGTTGGTGGGAATGTAAACTGGTACAGCCACTGTGGAAAACAGTATGGAGGTTTCTCAAAAAACTAAAAGTAGAACTATCATATGATCCTGCAATTCTACTTCTGGTATTTATCTGAAGAGAATGAAAACACTAATTCAAAGAGATATATGTACCCCTATGTTCGTTGTAGCGCTATTTACAATAGCCAAGATATGGAAGCAACCTAAGTGCCAATCGATAGATGAATGAATAAGATGTGATATTTATATATGCAATGGAATATTACTCAGCCATAGAAAGAATGAAATCCTGCCATTTGCGACAACATGGATGGACCTAGAGGGTATTATGCTAAGTGAAATAAGTTAGAAAGAGAAAGACAGATACCATATGATTTCACACATGTGTGGAATCTAAAAACCAAAACAATGAACAAATGAAACAAAACAGAAACAGATTCGTAGATACAGAGAAGAAACTGGTGGTTGCTTGGGTGGGGGTGGATGAATTACGTGAAGGGAATTGAGGTACAGACTTCCAGCTGTGAAATAAATAAGTCACAGGGATGTAATATATACATAGGGAATATAGTCAATCATATTGTAACAACTTTGTATGGTGACAGATGTTAACTGGACTTATTGTGGTGATCACTTCATAATGTATAAAAATATCAAATCATTATATTGTACACCTGAAACTAATATAATACTGTATGTCAAGTATAACTTAATTAAAAACAAATTAAAGCCATATGTTAAAAAAAAAAAAAAAGAGCTAAAGACCTCAGAACAGCTCTCGCTGTCTGCTTTAATGACTCCCAAGAGTCAGTATGGAAGGTGATGCCCAGAGGAATGTGGGGAAAATTTTTTTTTAGTGGAGGAGAGCATGCAGAAAACTAGCTGGCATGCATAGTGTCTTTGTGACCAGTGTACACTCACCTGTAAGTTTTACAAAAATCAATATACATCAATCTGGATTGAGAATAAAGAAAACAGTGCAGAGCTACAGTTCTCCCAAGTAATGACACATTTCCAATACTCAGGTATATGCAGAGTTGGGGAAAAATCTCCATTAAAAATGAGGGAGGAGCCCAAGCAAATAGGCTTGATAATCTACAGTGTATCAAAATTTGATACAGAATTCATAGGTATATGCTTGCTTTTAATGATCAATTTAAAAATAATTTAAAAATACATTTTTAGGAAACAAATTTTGAACAGCTCCTGAGTATTACCACAGAGCTTTATAATCTTCTAAGGGACAGAATTTGAGGAGTACTGGTTTAAAGCATAATTTTCCTCCTGGAGAACTAAAACTGTTGAATATAGACGTAAACACTTCATTTTACTCTAAGCAAACAGGGGTCATTTGTGCCTGTCCAAATCCTTTTTCTTCAGAGGATCTCCTACTGCTTTTGTTGACATTAGTAATTGCCCACTGGGAAAGAAACTTTGTGGAGAGAAATGTCAGATGTTTCCTGCTAGAAACTGGAAGTGGGGAAACATACAAGGGGACTATATGTGAGTAAATAAAGTACTGTTGAATGACTTAAAATACAAAGTAGCATAAATTTTTTTTTCCATTTCTGAACTCGACCTCTACAAAGCTGTTTTGGCTATAATAGAAAGGATTACAATAAAAATGTAATATAATAAATTACAGTACCTCCAACTATATCAGTGATAATTGAAAGTTATTGCATTCAATTAGGTGATTACTCAGTCACACACATCTACGTTTCTACGAATTCCACTTCATTTTACTATATTATAAAAAAAGAATCATTTTAATAGAACAACTGTAGAAAATTAACTAGAGGAATATGTCCACTTTCAGATTAGATATACCATTGTACATTTTGGCATACATATTTAACAACTCGTCCTTAATATATTAATGTAAAATTTTTTGGCTTTCTTCAATTTAACTTCTAAGAGAAAGAAGCAAACCACACACACATACAAAGCTATCTATAAAGGAAATGGAATAAAATAGAATAAACTGAGTTTAGACTCAGCTCTATCATTTACATCTTCTACATCTCTGCACTAGAGTTCATCTTTACATCTTTATGGTGGTCTGTATGTTGAAAATTTATGTTCAGATCAATGTTCCAAGGTATTTCAGTGTATTAACCATCCAAGATAGATTCAAGTACGTTCACTTGTGATGTTCTTACTAAACAATTCTAGTCTGTCTGTCTGTCTGTCTATCTCTCTCTCTCTATCCAAATGTATAATTGTATAACAATACTTTTAATCTTATTTTATTGACTATATGTGTTATTCTCTATCAGTAGAGCAGAGTTTGGCAGACTTTCTGTAAAGGTCCAGATATTTTATAGTTTAGGATTTATGATCATACTGTCTCTGTCACAGCTACTCAATTCTGCCTTTGAGCTCAAAAGCAGCTGTAGCCAGTGAGTAAATTTACGGGTTGGCTGTGATCCAATTAAACTTCATTTATGAAAACAGGTGTGAGCAAGATTTGGTCCTTCATCCTTCTCCATATGTGTAGTTCAAATTCATCTTTTATGGATTGTATGTATATGTAAAATCAAATCCTATTGAGGGATATTTAGGTTTCCAATTTTTACTCTTATAAACTGCTGCAATAACTACCCTTGTGTATGTATCTTTTAACTCGTTGATTGTTTCTTTATAGTAATTCCTAGAATTTGAATTGTTGTGTTAAAGAGGATACAGATTTAAATATTTGAATCATTACAAAATTGCTCACCAGAAGAGCCAGACCAGTTTATACTCATGTGCACTGGATATGAGTGCTTGTTTTCCCATATCCTCCCCAATACTGGGTCATATTTATCGTTTAAATTCTTTCTCAGCTTGGTTGGTAAAACATTGATTCCTCATAGTTCTTTGGATTTTTCTGATTTTAACAATATGGAGCATCTTTTCAGTTTCTTATTGTTCATTTATTTATTCTTCTGTGTGTTGTCTGTTTATGTAATTTGCTTATATTTATACTGACTTTTCCTTTTTTTTCTTATTGGTTAGTAAGAACTCTTTAAATAATAAAGAGGTTAACATTTTGATCTTTATATGTATTACAAAAAAAATTCACCAGTTTGTTCTTAAATTTTGTATGTTTTTCCATGTAGAAGCTTTTACTTTTTAAAAGTGTTTTCATGTAGATCTTTTATTGCTTCTGAATTTGGAGTCATGTTCACAAAGACATATACCAATAGAAGATGTAAAACTATTTTCTGTATTTTTTTGTCATGCTTAAAGCATTTTCCTTTTTGAATCTATAATATACTTTAAAATAGTGCTTTTAGATTTTTAGCTTATTAGCATAAATTTACATGTCCTGTTTCTTATTATTTTAAATCTCTCTTCCATAAATGTGATTACATCTCTTTTCTTAAAGTTATGCACTTGTGTTTTTCTCTTTTATTATTTATCCATTTCCTCAACATTTGCACATTGTCATATGTTATTTTTCTTTTCAGAAAACCAGCTCTTAACTTTATTGGTTAATTCTTCTTGGTTCCTGCTTTTAACTTATTTACTGCTTCTTGTTTTATGAATTAATCCCTCCACTTTCTGTTTATTTTCTTGTACTTTTTTCCATCCTGAATTGAAAACTTTATGAAATTATATTCAGTAGTTCTTTCCTTACAGTAAAAGAAATATTTAAGGCTATAGGTCACATCTCATTTCTATGCATATATAAGGATACCATTAGATTTGATTTCTAAATAACCTGGAATTATTAAGCTCCCACACATTATAGTTTCACAGTTGATTTAACTCAGGTCTTAACCATTAAGAGGTCATGGCTCTTTATCTTGATTCAGATAATTTGGTCAGTTGTTACACAGATGCATGCATTTGTCAAAACTTTTCAACCTATATTTTTGAGAGCTGTGTATTTTACCATGTATAAAATATACTTCAATAAAATTACTACCACAGAACAAAAGAAAAATAAATGTGAGAATGTGGAGGGGGGATATTTGTGGCACAGCTTACTAGCTTCTCTAGTTCCATGGAAATGCACTGGAGGAGCAGGTGCAGGCAACTTCAAGCTTCAAGCATCTGAAAACCAGGCCCACTGCCTTCCTTACCCACTGTATAAGCCCCACTGTGTATACCAATGATGTATACATTGGTATACATCAACCCAATCAGATAAATTTGAATAGTTCAAGGTATTCAAGAATGCATTTCCAACACAGCCAATTTATCTTTGGAAGATTATTCCTGTGGAGTTCATGATCTTCATTCCTTCCACATGAACCGCTACCAAGATTCTCCTTCTGATCCATTGATTTTATTGCTTCATCCATAGATCACTTCAGTTCTAGGAGTTATCATGGATCTCAATTATTACTGTCAGGCCTGATTATCATTTGCTGCCATATGGAAATTTTGACCTGATTATGCATAGGAGATTGGGTGTGAAGTTTCAATACCTTTGCTATATCTTTGCCTCCTTACTAGTCTTGAATTCTGGAAGACTAATTTTATTTCAGTGTATTAATGATACAATGTATTAACTATAAACTGTATAAAAAATTATAATATAGGCAGCCTGATCTTTAGCAATAGCTTATTTTTGAAGGAGTGTGACAGAGAAAAAGCACAAGACAATTTTATGTTCAAACTCAAAAGACCACATGAAAAGAATGTTTCTGAAATAACTCCCTTGGTCACTCTGAGTTCCACATAGACATGCAGGCTGGAAGGTTCATGGCTGAGAACCTCAATCTCAGGTGCCCAATATGTTCTTATCTTGTCCATAAGCATAGGGGTACATGTCAATGTAAAAAGATACATCTTTTTTTTTTTAACATCTTTATTAGAGTATAATTGCTTTACAGTGGTGTGTTAGTTTCTGCTTTATAACAAAGTGAGTCAGCTATACATATACACATATCCCCATATCTCCTCCCTCTTGCGTCTCCCTCCTACCTTCCCTATCTCACCCCTCTAGGTGGTCACAAAGCACCAAGCTGATCTCCCTGTGCTATGTGGCTGCTTCCCACTAGCTAGCTATCTTACATTTGGTAGTGTATATAAGTCCATGCCACCCTCTCACTTCGTCCCAGCTTACCCTTCCCCCTCCCTGTGTCCTCAAGTCCATTCTCTATGTCTGCATCTTTATTCCTGTCCTACCCCTAGGTTCTTCAGAACCTTTTTTTTTTTTTTTGATTCCATATATATGTGTTAGCATACGGTATTTGTTTTTCTCTTTCTGACTTACTTCACTCTGTATGACAGACTGTAGGTCCATCCACGTCACTACAAATAACTCAATTTCATTTATTTTTATGGCTGAGTAATATTCCATTGTATATATGTGCCACATCTTCTTTATCCATTCATCTGTCGATGGACACTTAGGTTGCTTCCATGTCCTGGCTATTGTAAATAGAGCTGCAATGAACATTGTGGTCATTGACTCTTATGGTTTTCTCAGGGTATATGCCCAGTAGTGGGATTGCTGGGTCGTATGGTAGTCCTATTTTTAGTTTTTTAAGGAACCTCCATACTGTTCTCATAGTGGCTGTATCAGTTTACATTCCCAACAAAAGTGCAAGAGGGTTCCCTTTTCTCCACACCCTCTCCAGCATATATTGTTTGTAGATTTTTTTGATGATGGCCATTTTGACTGGTGTGAGGTGATACCTCATTGCAGTTTTGTTTTGCATTTCTCTAATGATAAATGATGTTGAGCATCCTTTCATGTGTTTGTTGGCAAGCTGTATATCTTTTTTGGAGAAATGTCTATTTAGGTCTTCTGCCCAGTTTTGGATTGGGTTGTTTGGTTTTTTGATATTGAGCTGCATGAGCTGCTTGTAAATTTTGGAGATTAATCCTTTGTCAGTTGCTTCATTTGCAAATATTTCCTACCATTCTGAGGGTTGTCTTTTCATCCTGTTTATGGTTTCCTTTGCTGTGCAAAAGCTTTTAAGTTTCATTAGGTTCCATTTGTTTATTTTTTTTATTTTTTATTTTTTTTAAATTTTGAGTTGTTTAGCCAAAGGCACTTTATAGCTACTTTATTTATTTATTTATTTTTTGGCTGTGTTGGGTCTTCGGTTCGTGCGAGGGCTTTCTCTGGTTACGGCAAGTGGGGGCCACTCTTCATCGCGGTGCGGGGACCGCTCTTCATCGCGGTGCGCGGGCCTTTCACTATCGCGGCCCCTCCCGTTGCGGGGCACAGGCTCCAGACGCGCAGGCTCAGCAGCTGTGGCTCACGGGCCCAGCTGCTCCGTGGCATGTGGGATCTTCCCAGACCAGGGCTCGAACCCGTGTCCCCTGCATTGGCAGGCAGATTCTCAACCACTGCGCCACCAGGGAAGCCCCTCCATTTGTTTATTTTTGTTTTTATTTCCGTTTCTCTAGGAGGTGGGTCAAAAAGGATCTTGCTGTGATTTATGTCATAGAGTGTTCTGCCTATGTTTTCCTCTAAGAGTTTTATAGTGTCTGACCTTACATTTAGGTCTTTAATCCATTTAGAGTTTATTTTTGGGTATGGTGTTAGGGAGTGTTCTAATTTCATTCTTTTACATGTAGCTGTCCGGTTATCCCAGCACCACTTATTGAAGAGGCTGTCTTTTCTCCATTGTATATTCTTGTCTCCTTTATTGAAGATAAGGTGACCATATGTGCGTGGGTTTATCTCTGGTCTTTCTATCCTGTTCTATTGATCTATATTTCTGTTTGTGCCAGTACAATACTGTCTTCATGACTGTAGCTTTGTAGTGTAGTCTGAAGTCCGGGAGCCTGATTCCTCCAGCTCCATTTTTCTTTCTCAAGATTGCATTGGCTATTTGGGGTCTTTTGTGTTTCCATTAAAATTGTGAAATATTTTGTTCTAGTTCTGTGAAAAATGCTATTGGTAGTTTGATAGGGGTTGCATTGAATCTGTAGATTGCTTTGGATAGTATAGTCATTTTCACTATGTTGATTATTCCAATCCAAGAACATGGCATATCTCTCCATCTGTTTGTATCATCTTTAATTCCTTTCATCACTGTCTTATAGTTTTCTTCATACAGGTCTTTTGTCTCCTTAGGTAGGTTTACTCCTAGGTATTTTATGCTTTTTGTTGCAGTGGTAAATGGGCGTGTTTCCTTAATTTCTCTTTCAGATTTTTCATCATTAGTGTAAAGGAATGCAAGAGATTTCTGTGCATTAATTTTGTATCCTGCTACTTTACCTAATTCATTGATTAGCTCTAGTAGTTTTCTGGTAGCATCTTTAGGATTCTCTATGTAAAGTAAGATGTCATCTGCCAACAGTGACAGCTTTACTTCTTCTTTTCTGATTTCAATTCCTTTTATTGTATTTTTCTTCTCTAATTGCTGTGGCTAGAACTTCCAAAAGTATGTTGAATAATAGTGGCGAGAGTGGACAACCTTGTCTTATTCCTGCTCTTAGAGGAAATGGTTTCAGTTTTTCATGACTGAGAACGATGTTGGCTGTGGGCTTGTCACATATGGCCTTTATTATGTTGAGGTAAGTTCCCTCTATGCCTACTTTCTGGAGGGTTTTTATCATAAATGGATGTTGAATTTTGTGGAAAGCTTTTTCTGCCTCTATTGAGAAAATCATATCGTTTTTCTCCTTCTGTTTGTTCATATGGTTTATCACATTGATTGATATGCATATATTGAGGAGTCTTTGCATTCCTGGGATAAACCCCACTTGATCATGGTGTATGATCCTTTTTATGTGCTGTTGGATTCTGTTTGCTAGTATTTTCTTGAGGATTTTTGCATCTATGTTCATCAGTGATATTGGCCTGTAGTTTTCTTTCTTTGTGACTTCTTTGTCTGGTTTTGGTATCAGGGTGATGGTGGCCTCGTAGAATGAGTTTGGGAGTGTTCCTCCCTCTGCTATATTTTGAAAGAGTTTGAGAAGGGTGGGTGTTAGCTCTTCTCTAAATGTTTGATAGAATTTGCCTGTGAATTCATCTGGTCCTGGGCTTTTGCTTGTTGGAAGATTTTTAATCATAGTCTCAATTTCAGTGCTTATGATTGGTCTGTTTATATTTTCTATTTCTTCCTGGTTCAGTCTGGGAAGGTTGTGCTTTTCTAAGAAATTGTCCATTTCTTCCAGGTTGTCCATTTTATTGGCATATAGTGGCTTGTAGTAATCTGTCATGATCCTTTGTATTTCTGCAGTGTCAGTTATTTTCCTTTTTCATTTCTAATTCTACTGATTTGAATCTTCTCCCTTTTTTTCTTGATGAGTCTGGCTAATGGTTTATCACTTTTGTGTATTTCTCAAAGAACCAATTTTTAGTTTTATTGATCTTTGCTATTGTTCACTTCATTTCTTTTTCATTTATTTCTGATCTGATCTTTATGATTTTTTCCTTCTGCTAACTTTGGTGGTTTCTTTGTTCTTCTTTTCTAGTTGCTTTAGTTGTAAGATTAGTTGTTAATTTGAGATGTTTCTTGTTTCTTGAGGTAGGAGTGTATTGCTTTAAACTTCCCTCTTAGAACTGCTTTTGCTGCATCTCATAGGTTTTGGGTCATCGTGTTTTCATTGTCATTTGTCTCCAGGTATTTTTTAATTTCCTCTTTGATTTCTTCAGTGATCTCTTGGTTATTTAGTAGTGTATTGTTTAGCCTCCATGTGTTTGTATTTTTTACAGATTTTTTCCTGTAATTGATATCCATTCTCATAGCATTGTGCTCGGAAAAGATACTTGATAGAATTTCAATTTGCTTAAATTTACCAAGGCTTGATTTTTGACCCCAGATATGATCTATCCTGGAGAATGTTCCATGAGCACTTGAGAAGATAGTGTATTGTGTTGTTTTTGTATGGAATGTCCTACAAATATCAAATAAATCCTTCTTGTTTGATGTATCATTTAGGGCTTGTGTTTCCTCATTTATTTTCATTTTGGATGATCGGTCCATTGGTGAAAGTGGGGTGTTAAAGTTCTCTACTATGACTGTGTTACTGTTGATTTCCCTTTTTATGGCTGTTAGCAATTGCCTTATGTATTGAGGTGCTCCTATGTTGGGTGCATAAATATTTCTAATTGTTATGTCTTCTTCTTGGATTGATCCCTTGATCATTATGTAGTGTCCTTGTTTGTCTCTTGTAATAGTCTTTATTTTAAAGTTTATTTTGTGTGATATGAGAATTGCTACTCCAGCTTTCTTTTGATTTCCATTTTCATGGAATATCTTTTTCCATCCCCTCACTTTCAGTCTGTATGTGTCCCTAGGTCTGAAGTGGGTATCTTGTAGACAGTATATATACAGGCCTTATTTGTGTATCCATTCAGCCAGTCTATGTCTTTTGCTGGGAGCATTTAATCCATTTACATATAAGGTAATTATCGATATGTGTATTCCTATTACCATTTTCTTAATTGTTTTGGGTTTGTTATTGTAGGTCTTTTCCTTCTCTTGTGTTTCCTGCCTGGAGAAGTTCCTTTAGCATTTGCTGTACAGATGGTTTGGTGGTGCTGAATTCTCTTAGCTTTTGCTTGTCTGTAAAGGATTTAATTTCTCTGTCAAATCTGAATGAGATTCTTGCTGGGTAGAGTAATCTTGGTGGTAGGTTTTTCCCTTTCATCACTTTAAATATGTCCTGCCAGTTTCTTCTGGCTTGCAGAGTTTCTGCTGAAAGATCAGCTGTTAACCTTGTGGGGATTCCCTTGCATTTTATTTGCTGTTTTTCCCTTGCTGCTTTTAATAATTTTTCTCTGTATTTAATTTTTGATAGTTTGATTAATATGTGTCTTGGCCTGTTTCTCCTTGGATTTATCCTGTATGGGACTCTCTGTGCTTCCTGGACTTGATTGACTATTTCCTTTCCCATATTAGGGATGTTTTCAACTATAATCTCTTCAAATATTTTCTCAGTCCCTTTCTTTTTCTCTTCTAATTCTGGCACCCCTGTAATTCAAATGTTGGTGCGTTTGATGTTGTTCCAGAGGTCTCTAAGACTGTCCTCAATTCTTTTCATTCTTTTTTCTTTATTCTGCTCTGCAGTAGTTATGTCCACTATTTTATCTTCCAGGTCTCTTATCCGTTCTTCTGCCTCAGTTATTCTGCTATTGATTCCTTCTAGAGAGTTTTTAATTTCATTTATTGTGTTGTTCATCATTGTTTGTTTGCTCTTTAGTTCTTCTAGGTCCTTGTTAAATGTTTCTTGTATTTTCTCCATTCTATTTCCAAGATTTTGGATCATCTTTACTATCATTACTCTGAATTCTTTTTCAGGTAGACTCCCTGTTTCCTCTTCATTTGTTTGGTCTGGTGGGTTTTTACCTTGCTCCTTCATCTGCTGCACATTTCTCTGTCTTCTCATTTTGCTGAACTTACTGTGTTTGGGGTCTCCTTTTTGCAGGCTGCAGGTTCTTATATCCTGTTGTTTTTGGTGTCTGCCCCCAGTGGCTAAGGTTGGTTCAGTGGGTTGTGTAGGCTTCCTGGTGGAGGGGACTAGTGCCTGTGTTCTGGTGGATGAGGCTGGGTCTTGTCTTTCTGGTGGGCCGGACCACGTCCAGTGGTGGTGGTTTTGGGGTGTTTGTGACCTTATTATGATTTTAGGCAGCCTCTCTGCTAATGGGTGGGGTTGTGTTCCTGTCTTGCTAGTTGTTTGGCGTAGGGTGTCCAGAACTGGAGTTTGCTTGTCGTTGAGTGGAGCTGGGTCTTAGCATTAAGATGAATATCTCTGGGAGAGCTTTTCCCATTTGATATTACGTGGAGCCGGGAGGTCTATGGTGGACCAATGTCCTGAACTCGGCTCTCCCACCTCAGAGGCAGAGGCCTGACACCTGGCCAGAGTACCAAGACCCTGTCAGCTTCATGGCTCAGAGCAAAAGGGAGAAAGAAAGAAAGAAAAAATAGAATAAAATAAAATAAAGTTATTAAAATAAAAAATAACAAATAATCATTAAAAATAAAAAAAATTAAAAAGTAATAAAAGAAAGAAAGAAGAGAGCAACCAAACCGCAAAACAAATCCACCAGTGATAACAGGAGCTAAAAAAATACTATTAAAAAAAAAATGGACAGACAGAACCCTAGGTCAAATGGTAAAAGCGAAGCTATACCGACAAAATCACACAAAGAAGCATACACCTACACACTCACAAAAAGAGAAGAAAAGAAACATATATATATATATATATATTAAAAAAAAAAGGAGTAAGAGAGCAACCAAATCAGTAAACAAATCTACCAGTGATAATCAACTTTAAATACTAAACTGAGATAAACATAAAACCAGAAACAAATTAGATGCAGAAAGCAAACCCCAAGTCTACAGTTGCTCCCGAAGTCCACCACCTCAGTTTTGGGATGATTCATTGTCTATTCAGTTATTCCACAGATGCAGGGTACATCAAGTTGATTGTGGAGATTTAGTCCGCTGTTCCTGAAGCTGCACAGAGAGATTTCCCTTTCTCTTCTGTGTTTGCACAGCTCCTGGGGTTCAGCTTTGGATTGGCCCCGCGTCTGCGTGTCAGTCGCCTGAGGGCATCTGTTCCTGTTCAGACAGGTTGGGGTTAAAGTAGCAGCTGATTAGGGCCCTCTGGCTCACTCAGGCCGGGGGAGGGAGGGGTATGGAATGCGGGGCGAGCCTGTGGAGGCAGAGACCAGCGTGACATTGCACCAGCCTGAGGCACGCCGTGCATTCTCCCGGGGAAGTTGTCCCTGGATCACGGGACCCTGGCAGTGGTGGGCTGCACAGGCTCCCAGGAGGGGCAGTGTGGAGAGTGACCTGTGCTTGCACACAGGCTTCTTGGTGCCTGCAGCAGCAGCCTTAGCATTTCATGCCAGTGTCTGGTGTCCGTGCTGATAGCTGCGGCTCGCGCCCGTCTCTGGAGCTCGTTTAGGTGGTGCTCTGAATCCCCTCGCCTTGCACACCCTGAAACAATGGTCTCTTGCCTCTTAGGCAGTTCCAGACTTTTTCCTGGACTCCCTCCCAGCTAGCTGTGGCGCACTAGCCCCCTTCAGGCTGTGTTCACACAGCCAACCCCAGTCCTCTCCCTGGGATCTGATCTCCAAAGCCCGAGCCTCAGCTCCCAGCCCCCACCCATCCTGGCGGGTGAGCAGACAAGACTCTCGGGCTGGTGAGTGCTGGTCGGCACCCATCCTCTGTGCGGGAATCTCACCGCTTTACCCTCTGCACCCCTATTGCTACACTCTCCTCCATGGCTCTGAAGCTTCCGCCCTGCCACCCCCGGTCTCCTCCAGTGAAGGGGCCTCCTAGAGTGTGGAAACTTTTCCTCCTTCACAGCTCCCTCCCTGAGGTGCAGGTCCCATCCCTATTCTTTTGTCTCTGTTTTTTCTTTTTTCTTTTGCCCTACCCAGGTACATGGGGAGTTTCTTGCCTTTTGGGAAGTCTGAGGTCTTCTGCCAGCGTTCAGTAGGTGTTCTGTAGGAGTTGTTCCACATGTAGATGTATTTCTGATGTATTTGTGGGGAGGAAGGTGATCTCCACATCTTACTCCTCCGCCATCTTGAAGGTTCTCCCCAAAAAGATACATCTTAATTTAGAGGTGCAGCACAGTCTCCAGATCTTATTGCTTGGGTTTGTATCCTAGTTCTGTTAGTTACCAACTATGTGATCTCGGGTAACTCTTTTAGCCTTTCTATCCTTCAGTTTGCTTATCTGTAGAGTGGGAACAGTACTACTACTTACCTAATTGGGCTGCTGCGAAAATCAAATGAATTGATTCTTAGAATAGTGCTTAGTGTATAGTTAGTGCTAAATGTGTGTTTTAATATAAATTGTAATTAACATTATCCACCATCCCTATAAAGCAATCCATTGGGTTATTATCTTGGTTGGGCTCCTTGTCTTTGCATTCTCAATGCATGAATACCATAGATATGTTTTCCTTTAGTTTCATGAAAAATTGCTGTTTTTAATGTATTATACTCAATTCTTACGGACATAGAAATTACACTTTTAAGTTGTCTCTTGTTTTATTCAGTAACTACGTTTTAGTTCAGTTGCTCTGATTGTTCTTTGTGACCCTTCCCCCTAATATATTTGTTGTTGTTACCCTCATCATCCTCCATCACCCTTCACTTCTGATTCCAGTGTTCTACCACACTAACATGCCTTTCTGGTGGGGGCTCCCAATCAGAGTACACCCCCTTACCACAAGCTAAGCTTATCATAGTACTTCATCATTCTGGCCACAGTGACTGCTCTAGGCATGGAGTCCCAAGTTGGACCAATCATAATTCTTCCTTGGGATTTTTAACATGATAGAAGGGAGGCTCCTTGGTCTTTTGTGTTGTAAAACTGAAAGTTTTGGAGTTAAGAGTAACCAGCAACTATGCTTCCTGCTATGAGATAAAACCCATATGCAGCAAGAGAGAATGAGGCTAAGACATTCTTATAAGCAGAGAAAATCCATGGTGAGATTCCTGTTGCTTTTCCAAATCCTTCATTTCAGTTATTATTACTAAGACCAGTTATACTCTTGCATTTTCTGTTTGTGTAAGCGCCTCTAAATTCCATACCCCTCTCCTCTTTTTTGTCTTTATTTTTGTTTAAGCTAATTCATATTGGATTTTCCTCACAACACAGTGTCCTAACTTATAGAATACCTCTTTCAAGCAGCCAATTTTCTTTATATGTTCAGAGATTTTAAAATGTCTATTCATATTTACAAATAACTGGTTAGAAGTCATTTTCACTAGTTCCGTGAGGACATGGACCATGTCTGTCTTAATAATCACTACATCCCCAATGTTTAACATGGTGTCTTATGCTGTAAGATAGTAAGGTGGTTGGAATTCTCCTCCAATGAACCAGACAGAAGGTAGTTGCCCTAATGCATGGGCTGAGGAGTTACCAGATTGTTTTCTTAAGGGTGTACTAAAGAGGACCAAGGGAGACCTCCCATCAAGTGTGCTAGATGGAAGGGGGCCACAGGGCTCTAGCAGGTAGAGGTTCCTGTCCATTCACTTCTAACCTATTGAAAGGACCCCTCTGTAATTATCTGTTGTAGAAGTGATACACATATTTAGCAACTGGCTTTCAGCATTGGTTGAGCTACCTCACTGGGAAACTTGGAGACAGATAGATGCAACTTAGATTTAGATTAACATATTGCTTCTAAAAAAATCAATAAATATAATTTAGATAAGTTATCAAGTATTAATATAATATTTCAGGTTGTAAGAAATTTAAATATACTAGTCTTCCCCATTCTGTACATTTTCATTTATCATGATTTATTATGATTGTAGTGTATATTTATAACTGTTGTGTTTTTAATCAACAATCTATAAAACTGAGTTCTTCTAAATTGAGTCATTGAAGCATTAAATAGGAGCTAGCTAAAGGAAATGACACATGTAATATATTTTTGTACATATATATGCTAAAATTCACCTTTTTCTTTTTTCTGTAGATAAATAAATGGACAAAAACAAAGTTTTTATTTAGAACAATGAAAATTGAATGTGCTCTCAAATTCCTGGTATTGGACCATATTTTTAAAACAAGATTCATTATAATCTTGTTGGATATTAAATCATCAAATCAGATCCATTTCAAAGATTATTTCTTAATTCTGGATAATGAAGTCATTTTTTTTTTCCCAAGGAAAGCAATCAAAGTAAGAGACACTCCCCTTTCCATGATGCTGCAGAACTGAATCTGTTACTAACTGCATCTAAGGCACTCTGCAGCTAACTAAGCCAAGAAAATGTGCACAATCAGTTGAGTGACTTGACATTGAAAAGCAAGGTTTCCAGTCAGATCCTAATGAGAAGAGAATTTTAAGGGGGAAAAAAAAGAGAAAATCCTAAAGAGACTTGACTGCACTTGCAGACAATTAGGAGGAAAATCCAAGGTTTTGTGTTAGGATGATTACAGGTGTTCCTGGCATAAAATATGATTGTACCAGTTGTTGCAGATCACCTAGCAATTCTCATCCCTGACTGATACCAAAATGCAAATTAAAGCAGCCTTCTCTGGAAGTTACGGATACTGGCATTTCTTCTCTCAATTCTTTCTCTTTTAGTCTCAAAATTCAATTCAAACACCATTATGCTTTCTTTCTCTACCCAGCCTTTCTGCTTTCCTGCTATCAACTATAGCTTCTTGTATATTAGCAGCTTTGGGAATCTACTAAAGCTATCTTCTGATTATACTCAAAGGGGAAGTCAAACTATACTGAATGATGACTTGCAAGTATAAAAAGCTTGTATAGAAATGAACTCTTCCAAGAAGTTAAACTGAGTCTTCTTAAATCAGACTTGACAGACTTAAGAAGTTAGGCTTTTCCAAAAAATCATAGGGGTCATTATCCCGACTTTCTGTGAAAGATAGACATGTACTGTGTCTGATTAAGCACAAACTCCTGGGCTCTCAGCTGGGCCTGTAGCATAAAAGGGAGTTGAACAATAGCTTATGAATTCATTAGAAATGACAGCAATGTTTCTATCAAACATCTCATCGGTTGTATTTATGAGTCACATCAGTAGAATGAAAACTTTCACCACTTTGTGTACAAAACTTAGGAAAGCAATGTACAGCAGCAATTCATAACATGTACACACTAATCATCTGGTTTATAAACCATTAGGTTTGAGCCTGAATACACTGTTTGACAGATGCTTTCAGCCTCTTAGGTTTTAAACAGTTTTCACTTGCCAAAATTCTCACTTCATTATTATGAACATAACATGAGGTGGCAGCAGCTGCTTCAGGTAAGCTAGCGATTCTCATCCACACCTAACAGTGAATCTTAAATTAAGAGTTACCTTCTCAGAAAGTTAGGAAAATTTAGATTGGTGCTTTGAAGTCCTTTTCTGGTTTCAATTTCAAATTACTGTTCAAACACAATTCTTAAATTTTCAAACAATCCAACCCCAGAAATACCCAAACTCGAGCAACTTACAAGTTATTTCTTTTGCTTCCCTATTGTACAAAATCCAAAATTTATGTCCAGAAAAATCTATTTAACTGATGGTATGTCTGAGGTGAAGGGCAAAGCCAGGAAAACCAAGGGCCTGAAGCCTGTGGCAAGAGGCACACATTACCATGAAGAAAGAGTATAAATCTACCTAGAAATCTAGCATGCTGGGCAGCCTAGGGAAGATGAGAAAAAAGGTGTCTTCTCACATGTTGCCTGTCCCTGAGACCAGAGTGCTGCAGAAAATTTGGTTCAGGAAAATGGGCGAAGCATCCACTTTTCTTTTTCTTTCTTTTTATTAGCATGTTTTTATAACTGGCCTTGAAGAAAGATGGCTGATCATGGTCCACTCCAAGCAAAAAATAAGAGAAAAATATCAAAAGCATATGCTGAAGAAGATAGGTAGACAACTAGAACAGGGATTTGTAATTGGCAATTATAAAAGATGCATGGTAGGATCTGATAGTGGTAGGCTTCTCAGTTAGACAAGACATATGTTTTCCCCATGTTTAGTTTCTTTCCTGACGCACTTTGTCTCTTTTTTTGGCCAAAAAAAAACCCCAAAAACAAAATAGAAACAAGACAAGTTTTATAGAGCATGTAGCTAATTTCATCTGCTAACACGTTAGTGTTTAATTGAGGTTATGGTAGTTACAACACTTTATGTCTGAGAAGGACTTCATGGGGCTTTATCATAGTGGCATGTACTCCTGTGGAGCCAGCACGTTCGTGCCACCCTCCCTTCCTGCCGCCTGCCATCCACACACACTTACAGACTCCTGAATGCTTCATTTTCCTCATTTAACTGAATCCCTTTTTTCTGTTTGTATGTTTGTTTGTTTTTTCTCTCCACCTGTAATTTTGGTGAAGGAGTTAAGGGCGTGGCAGTAGGTAAATGAATCACTAAAAGCAACGACAAGCTTAGGTCTTAAATATACGAAAAACCACAAAGTTGAAGTTCCTTTCAACCATATCTCTCAACATCGTGCTTTCAAACACAAGAAAAATGCTCATTTTTCTTACAGGTTTATGTGTTTTAGATTTCCCCAGTGTTATTAATCTGCCAATTCCAGTTCAAGAAGTAACTCCAGTTGTACACATTCTTTTTCTAGTCTCTTATTGTTCCTCGCCTGTTCATGTGCAATTTTTTCATGCCTGGTTATTTGTAGAATACAGATAGAAAACAGTAGAATACTGTGCTCTCTTGTTCCTGAACATAGATAACCAAGTCCCAAGACATTAGGAAATAGAGAGAAAAACAAATGCTTTGCAGGATATGTATTTGGATGCAAAAGATTTATTGCAATAGTATATGTTTTTACTCTATAGACCATTTGGTTAGAGTCTTGTGTTAACTTAATGAGCATATTTCTTATTTCATATTTCTGTAATAAACATGTGAATAAGTACATTTGCAATGTGCAGATAGTGAACCTATAAGTTCTATCTCTTTGTGTTCATCTGTATTTATCAATGGGAAATGGTCACATAAGCAGCGCCATGAACAAGTGGTTACAGTCTAATTTTTCATAATCATTCTTCTTCTTGCCCATGTCTTTCATTATACAGACAGTTTATCATCTAGACCAGAACATTCACATTTTTTCAGTAATGGGCCATTCAATCAGATATATATGTCCTCAGATTGTAGGGACTTTTAAAATTTTAAAAAATATAAATTATAGCCTATATATATTAAAATATCCAGTTTGAAAGTCACAAAAGAGCAATTTTAATCAACTTATTTATGTGAAAAGCTTACCATTAACAGCATATTGCTAGTCATTGATCATTTTTTAGCAAATCAATAAAAATACTGCTACTTAGTACATTGAGTTAATTTTAAAACCTGAGGGATATTTTTTACTTAAGACACATAACAAAGATGTGGTATATATATACAATGAAATATTATCAGCCATAAAAAAAACGAATGAAATAATGCCATTTGCAGCAACATGCATGGACCTAGAGATTATCATACTAAGTGTAGTAAGTCAGACAAAGACAAATATCATATGATGTCACTTATATGTGGACTCTAAAAAAATGGTACAAATGAACTTATTTACAAAATGGAAATAAACTTATAGACATTGAAAACAATCTTATGGTTATCAAAGGGGGAAAGGGGAGTATAAATTAGGAGTTTGGGATTAACAGATACACACTACTATATATAAAATAGATAAACAACAAGGACCTACTGTATAGCACAGGGAACTATATTCAATATCATAATAACCTATAATGGAAAAGGACCTGAAAAAGAATATTTATTTATTTATAAAACTAAATCATTTTGCTGTATACCTGAAACTAACACATTGTAAATCAATTATACTTCAATAAAAAAAAGACACATAACAATTCTGATTCCAAAATTGCATCATTGGTGGTAGCTTTCACTTTTGAATTTGTGGTTTCATGAAAGAGAATACATTTTCACAGAGTCAAGTAAAATCAAATAAAAGCCAAAGTTTTGCTACAGGGCCACGAATTAAAGGACAGTTCTGAGATTTATATATTCATTTCCAAATTTCAGGGAAACTATATTTTCTGTAATTCTCCCTCAGCTCAGTAAGTTCCATATCCATATTAGCAGCTGGTTTATATTTCACTGGGAAGTTTTTCCTCCGTGCACCTCCACTGCAGAAACCTAAATCGTGATAAATATTTATCAATCTATAAATTACTTCCGACATTGTGGCTTCCGTGGACCTCATGGAAGTTCAGCTGTGCAAGTGATTTTTCTCCCCTAGTGGTGGGAAGAGAATTACTTCCTACAGAGCTTGGGGCAAGATTTAGGAGTCACAGTGTCTGATATCTGCAGTAGAGATTCATAGGGCCGTGGGAAAAAGGAAAGATAGGACCTGGAATTGATGTCCAGGTCAAAGCCTAAAGACTTGTTCCAAATAGATTCTTAATACAGGTAGTGAAAGAAGCCCCGGAGGAGGAGGGGGATGCAGGAAAGGGAGGAAGAACAAGAGCAGCCCAGTGGTGGGTGATATCACGTGTTAATTCCAGAGACAAGGTACCAACACTTGTGGGAGGCTTTTAGTATATTACTACATACACCTATATTTGTGTTTACTAGTTAAGTTCATTAAGAGGTCAAGATTCTACTTGCCCTTTGCTTAGTCTAGGCAGTTTGAGTTTCTTCTAAAAATCCCATAAATTGGCAGAGGTTAATGGCACAGTCATAAGGAGATAGGCCCTCATAATCCATTCTTCTGATCACATTACCTAATAACCCTTAAACCAAAATTCACAGTATATGTTTTTCTGTGGTACAATGGGCACTGGGAACATCAACTTCCATTTAAAAAGAGATTTTTATTCAATTATAGTTGACCTACAATACTATATTTGTTTCAGGTGTACAGCATAGTGATCTTTTTATACATTACAAATATATACAATATATATTATACACATAAAATATACCTATATAATAAATGAAATATGTAAAATAAAAATATATTTTAAAGAATACATAAAAATATACATAGTTTTTTTTACATTATGAAATAATTACCATGATAAATCTAGTTACCCTCTGTCACCAAAGTTATTACAATATTTCAAAACTGTATCCCCTATGCTGTACATTACGTTCCCATGACATATTTATTTTTATCTAAAATTTTGTACCTCTTAATCCCCTTCATCTGTTTTGCCTGTCCCCCATCTCCCTCCCCTCTGACAAATGGCAGTTTGTACCTATGAGTATCTTTCTGTTTTGTTTTTTAGATTCCACAAATAAGTGAAATCATATGGTTTTTTTTTTCTCTCTCTGACTTATTTCACTTAGCATAATACCTCTCGATTCATCCATGTGTTGCAAGTCGCAAGATTTCATTCCTTTTTAATGGCTAATACTCCATTATATATATATATATATATATATATATATATATACACACACATACACACATACATACATACACCACATCTTCTTTATCTGTTCATCTATCAATGGACACTTTGGACACTTAGGGTGCTTTTGTATCTTGGCTATTGTAAAAAATGCTGCAGTGAACATAGGGGTGCATATATCTCTTCAAATTAGTGGTTTTGTCTTCTTTGGAAAAATATCCAGAAGTGGGATTGCTGTATATTAATTTTGTAATTTATGACTTTATTAAATTCATTTATTAGTTCTAATGGTTTTTTGGTGGAGTTTTTAGTGTTTCCTATATATAATGGCATGTCATCTGCAAATAGTGACAGTTTTACTTCTTCCTTTCCAATTTGGATGCCTTTTATTTCTCTTTTTTGCATAGCTGCTGTGACCAGAACTTTCAATACTATATTGAATAAAAGTGGTGAGAGTGGGCATCGTTGTTTTATTCCTGATCTTTGAGGAAAAGCTTTCAGCTTTCCACCATTGAGTATGATGTTACCTGTGGGTTTGCCATATATGGTTTTTATTATGTTGAGGTATGTTCCCTCTATACCCACTTTGTTGAGAGTTTTTATCATAAATGGATGTTGAATTTTGTCAAAAGCATTTTCTGCATCTATTGAGATGATCATATGATTTTTATTCTTCAGTTTGTTAATATGGTGTATCTTGTTGATTGATTTGTGGATGTTGAACCACCCTTGCATCTCTGGAATAAATCTCACTTGATTATGGTGTATTGTTGAATTCAGTTTGCTGATATTTCATTAAGGGTTTTTGCATGTATGTTCATCAGGGATATTGGCCTGTCATTTTCTTTTTCTGTAGTGTCTTCTTCTGGTTTTGGTATCAGGGTTGGGTTATGCTGGCCTCATAAAATGAGTTTGGAAACATACCTTCCTCTTCAATTTTTTGAAGTTATTTGAGAAGAATAGGTATTGACTCTTCTTTAAACGTTTGGTAGAGTTCACCTATCTAGTCTTGGCTTTTGTTTGTTGGGTGTTTTTTTTTTTTTTTAAATTATTAGCACCTTTAATTATTATTTATTTTATTTTATTTTGGCTGTGTTGGGTCTTCGTTTCTGTGCGAGGGCTTCCTCTAGTTGCGGCAAGCGGGGGCCACTCTTCATCGCGGTGCGCGGGGCTCTCACCATCGTCGCCTCTCCTGTTGCAGAGCACAGGCTCCAGACGCGCAGGCTCAGTAGTTGTGGCTCATGGGCCTAGTTGGTCCGCGGCATGTGGGATCCTCCCAGACCAGGGCTCGAACCCGTGTCCCCTGCATTAGCAGGCAGACTCCCAACCACTGCACCACCAGGGAAGCCCTGTTGGGTGTTTTTTAAATTACTGATTCAGTGTCATTGTTAGTAATCAGTCTATTCTGATTTTTTCTTTCTTCATGATTCAGTTTTGGAAGATTATATATTTCTAGGAATTTATTTCTTCTAGGTTGTCTAGTTTGAACTTCCATTTTGAACTGAATAAATTGCTAAAACTTTTTCTTCTCTTTCATTTTTCTGCCTAATCTGAGATAACCGAACTCAGTGTTTGCAAGCTTAGATTAAATTTCTGAATATAAGCAGGGAATTAAGACCTCTGGTTTATGCATGCTAACTATATTAGTCTAATATTTTTAGTTTTCTTAATTGGGTTTGATTTCAATTTAGTTTTGTTGTCCTAAAATTCGTGGATCTCAGGTAGATTTTGCTTGGCACTTAGACTAAATGTGAATCTTCTTTAGAGTTAGTTAGAAAGATAGTGCTTAAAAAGCCATTTGAAATGGACAAAACTAGTTAATGCTGCTAGAATACAAAGCCACAAAAGAAAGGATTTCAAGTAACATCTTGCCTTAGAAAGTTATTAAATTATGTGAGTGTTGAGGATACTAATGTTTTAGATCAATATAGGTAGGTAATACTTAAGAAATTAAAAATTTTTTCTATTTATTCTTGAGTTGGTGATTTTCAGGGAACCTTTCTGCTCTGTAGATTCAGGCTTTATTAATTTTAAAATTTCTTTTATTATTTGCTTCTACCCTATTTATTTTTCTTTCTTCCTTATTCTTGGTTTCTATCATTCTATTATTTATTATATACAGAATGGATGATTAGAATTTTTCTTCTATAGAACCTCTTATCTGAAATTATTTTCATTTTTTTATCCTTCACCTTTAGATAAATTCTGAAATTTGTCTTCTGTTTCGCTAAAGTGAATTTTCTGCAATATCCAATCTGCTGTTTATTGCCCCTTCTCAGGTTTTAGTTGAACAATTTTATTTTTTACCTTCATGAAATCTGACATTTCTTAACTTCTTCCTTTTGATATTTGACATATATTTTTGAGAACTCAAATTAGACATTTTATAAAATGTGCTCTTTTTCTTGCAATAAATCTATTTTAAGGAAGGCATTTCCTCTGCTTCCTCCAGATGGTCTCTCTCCTTTTGACTTACAGTATCTTTTACATGTCTTTCTGAGGAAGCCCTACTTTGCCAACTCTTGGGTTTGGGGTGCCATCTGTTCTAGACTAAAGCTCATCCACACATATTTTCTGTTTGGTGCAGCTGCCTGCTCCACATCCTGCCCTCATTTCTCAATTATAGGGTATTAGTGTATTATTTTAGGGTCTCCTGTACCTGTTTCCCAGGTAATTCACAGTATAGAATAGTCACCAGTTGGCCTTCTATATCACCTTCAATACAATAGAAATGCCAAGTGTCTGGCATATGAGTGGTATTTTCCCCTCATTTCCAGCACAGGTACTGGCATATTAGTTTCACGCTCTTTAGCCTTTTTCATGGCAATTGGGAGTGAGGTGAGTTAAATATCTACATTCATAGTTTTCTTTTTCTCTTAAAAACATGGTTTTTAGGTTCCATGAAGTACCATCTCCAGTTATAGGCGCCACTGAGAGCCCAATGAGAGTCTGGTCTCTCAAATCTTTTCCTTATTACTGTTCTTTTCCCCATCCTCCTTATGGTTTTGAACTCTCCAAGAGTGCATGGGAACCATGGCATTCCCATGCTGAGGTTCCCCTTCCTATATACATTCTCTAAATTCCTTCCTAGCAGCACTAGCACCCTCTTCTGCCTTCAGTCTTCATGTCCTCCCAGAGGTGCTCAGGGTTAAGATTATGTTGCTACATTATTGTGGAGAGAATGGAACATCAGGCTGTTAGACTGCATCAAGCATGAGTTAGAAGGCAGCTCCCTCAGAGTGAGGATGGATTCTCCTCCCTCACTGAGAGAGCAGGGGAGCTCCTGAGACTGTAAAGAATACTTCTTCCCATGGATACAACCTGATTTTAATCTGTTCTATGTGATTGAATAAACTGTTGTCAGGAAACTTATTTTACTTCTCTTTATAACTCTGAAGTGTCTGAGGAACTGAGAATCCAGGGACGTAGAAATCTTTAGAGTCTGGAAAAGTAGTTGGAGCCATTTTGTTTAAAACCAATGTTTTAGTCTCTTTTTCTTTTGATGTTTTTTTAAAATCACATATGTTTGATGATTTGGGGGTTGCATGAAGGATTTTTTTTTTTTTTTTTTGGTAAATCTGTTCCTACAAAAAGCAATCCAAAGCAATCAGGCTTTAATTTATTATATGATTACCCAATTGCTCTTATTGTCAGCACCCTAGCTAGCTTCCTGAGAACTTCCTTAGCCTCTTAGATTAGTTAAAAATTAGCCACAAAGGCTGAGAAATCTGAGTGTTTAAATGTGCTTTGCTGTGAACATATCTTTCTCTTAAAGCAATGACAAAGCTTAGTACAATTTTTGCCAGTGGAAGTGTGCTTGAAAAAGGGAAGCAGATAGCCTAATGAGGACGAGTGGATGTGATGCTAAATGCAGCATGTTTGGAGGAAGAACACCTGGGCCAGGACATGGCCCAGCCTAGCGCCCTGAAAAGCAAAGCTGACAAGGTGGGAGGTAGGTTACTGGGCACCTCAAGAATTTCCTCACATGCCAATCAAGCTGATGTCCCTACCATCCTCTACCCTGAAGTATTAAGGGGAGAAAGCCTGCGGTTCCGGCTCCTATGACTGGATGAATTCCTTGTGGAATGTCAGAACAAGAGAGGCTGCAGCAGGGTGAGTTGTGTTGTACTCCTTTATAGTCCACTCACTTGTATCCCCATCTCCTTTATAGTTTTTGCCATGCTTATTTGCTGGTTTGGTAATAAACCAAAGTGAAAATAGCCTTAGAAGAATCTGAATCTATATTCTCAAAAATCTTTGAGCTTGCATGAGCTTGTGTTTTCTGGTCTGGCTTAGTGTCATACAAACAAGGTCAGTTTTTTGTTTTTTTTTTTATAGCTACTTTATTTATTTATTTATTTATTTTTGGCTGTGTTGGGTCTTCGGTTGGTGCGAGGGCTTTCTCTAGTTGTGGCAAGCGGGGGCCACTCTTCATTGCAGTGCGGGGACCGCTCTTCATCGCGGTGCGCGGGCCTTTCACTATCGCGGCCCCTCCCGTTGCGGGGCACAGGCTCCAGACGCGCAGGCTCAGTAGTTGTGGCTCACGGGCCTAGTTGCTCCGTGGCATGTGGGATCTTCCCAGACCAGGGCTCGAACCCGTGTCCCCTGCATTAGCAGGCAGACTCTCAACCACTGCGCCACCAGGGAAGCCCCAAGGTCAGTTTTTAATGGGAACTTTTCATCCTGGCTATTCTACCAGTGATTTCATAAAAAAGGTTTGAGGGCAAAATTAACCATTTTACCAATGTATCAGATTCATCTTTCAAATGTAAACACTATTCATGATCTGAGAATGACAAGCTTACCTCTGCAGAGCTCTGAAGATTGTCATTTTTGGATAGAAAATATCTCATTAATCAGAATGTTAAATAATCCACAGTACTTATATAATGTGTTATTATTTATCAGTCTTGAGCAGCTCTATTTCCAGAGGGGAGAAACAAAATAATTTCAACCAAGTGAGCATAATATTAATGACAGCAGTTTTATAAATAAATTTAAAATGATACCAGAAAGCATGTGACAACAGAAAAAAAAACCCAATTCTCTGAATTTTTTTTCCCCTTCAGTGTGCAAAACATGCTGCTATACTTTTATCCACAGACTTTGCTTGAAAATTTCTCAAGACACAAGCCAGCTCCATGTCAACAAAGGATGGGTATTTGGTTTGGTGCAATTAAAAGATTTTTACAACTTCTACAATGGAAATCTGCAGGAAACCAGGAAAACTGGCAATTCATCAAACAATCTAACTGAAGGGAAAAAACAAACAGGGTGTAGATGAACCACTGAAAAGAGTACCATTCTTCTCTGTGATATTACTATAGGAGTGATCTTAGGGTCCCATGAATGTGAATTTCAGGCTCTCTTTAGACTAGGAATTATTCCAATATGATGTGAATACCCCTTTACATCCCTCATTCTTATAATTTAACTTGGAGCCTGTGTCCCTAAGCAGCTGTGTTGTCATTCTCCGAATAGGACAAACAGACAGGGACACTGTAGGAGACAGTGGTTCTCTGTGGGACACCACTCAGCCTTCCTGCAGAGAGAATCATGTTTCCAGTTTGAAGTTTGCTGTTTTGATGCAAGTAGGCAGAGTGTGCTATGAAGACGAGCTATCTTTTTATACCTAATTACATTGGCTTCTGAGGCCTGTTCTGCTGATCTGCATACCTGAGAATTAAGTTGTTATTTATGCTGAGACTTGCCACCAGAATGTATTGGGCCAAGAAATAGATTTTCTAATCTCAATATTTTTCTCCAGTGCTTTATCCAATGGGTACCGTTCTTAAAGAAAGGTGTTATGTGACTGTCAAATGCCAGGCTCACAAACAGGAATGTTAGCTCATGTGGATTGATTCCAGGATGACTCCTAGGATTTTTAGTTGTGTTTTGCAGAAGTTTACGTCCTAAAAATATACACAGATTCAACGCAATCCCAGTCTAAATCCCAGCAGTATTTTTTTTGTAGAAATCCCCAAGCTGATCCTAGATTTCATATGGAAAGGCAAAGGAACTAGAATAGCCAAAACAATTTTGAAAAAGAACAAGTTGGAAGACTCACAGTCTGTTTTTAAGACTTATTATAAAGCTAAAGTAATCGAGGCAATGTGGCATTGGTGTAAAGATAAACTCATAATCAAGAGAACAGAATTGAGAGTCAGAAGTAACCCCCCACATATCTGATCAATTGATCTTTGGCAGAGGTGCGACGGCAACGTAATGAAGAAAGTATAGTATTTCATCAAATGATGTTAAAGCAATTGGACAAAGCAAAGAAAATAAACCTTGACCAATACCTCATATTTTATACAAAAATTAGCTCAAAACAGATCGTAGACTTAAATGTAAAATCTAAAACTATCAAATTTCTAGAAGAAAAAAATAAGAGAAAAACTTTGTGACTTTGGGCCAGGCAAAAATTTCTTAGATAGGACACCAAAAGCACCAAAAGAAAAATCAATGAATTGGATTTCATCAAAATGAAAACCTGCTTTGCAAAAGACATTGATAATAGAATGAAAAGGTAAGCCATAGACTTCATGAAAATATTTGCAAAACACATATCAGAGGAAAAACTTTTATCCAGAATACGTACAGAATTCTCAAAACTCAGTAAGGAAACACAGGATACATTTTTCTGGATTTGTACAAATACATCACCAAAGAAGATACATGGATCACATATAAGCATGTGGGGTGATGGTCAACATCATTAGTCATTAGGGAAATGCAAATTAAAACCATAATGAAATATCACTAGAAACTATCAGAATGAATAAAAACAAAAAACAAAAAAAACCCTGACAATACCAATTGCGAGCAAGCACAGTGAGCAAGTGGAAATCTTGTACATTGCTGGCGGGAATATGGCAACATGGCCAATCCAATACACTATGGTATAGCCACTGAGGAAGACAGTTTGCCAATTTCTTTGAAAGTTGAACAAACACTTACTATATGACCTAACAGTTTTACTACTGCTCCAATATTCCAGGTATTTACCCAAGAGAAACAAAAGCTTATGTTTAGGGCTTCCCTGGTGGTGCAGTGGTTAAGAATCCGCCTGCCAATGCAGGGGACACAGGTTCGTGCCCCGGTCTGGGAAGATCCCACATGCCGCGGAGCGACTAGGCCCGTGAGCCACAACTACTGAGCCTGCGCGTCTGGAGCCTGTGCTCCGCAACAAGAGAGGCCGCAATAGTGAGAGGCCCGCGCACCGCGATGAAGAGTGGCCCCCGCTTGCCGCAACTAGAGAAAGCCCTCGCACAGAAACGAAGACCCAACACAGCCAAAAATAAATAAATAAATAAATAAATTTTTAAAAAGGCTTATGTTTACACAAAAACCTGTACATGAATAGTGATAGCAACTTTATTCATAGTCACCAAAAACTAGAAGCAACCCAGATGTCCTGCAACTGATGCATGGATGGACAAACTGTGGTACAGCATACAATGTAATTCTGTTCAGCAATAAAAAGGAATGCACTATAAATCCATTTAAGAATATGGGTGAATCTTAAATATGTTTTGCTAAGTGAAAGAAGCCAGACTCAAAAGACTACATACTATATGATTCAATTTATAAGACATTCTGGAAAAGGTAAAACAATGGAGGCAGAAAACAAGTAAGTGTTGCCAGGGTTTGGGGTGAATGCAGGGTTTGGCTGCAAGGGGACTTGGAGGAATGTTCTGGGGGTAAAGGAACTGTTTGTATCTTTATCATGGTGGTATTACACGACTGTATACATTTGTCAAAACTTACAGACCTATACACTGAAGAGTGAATTTTACTGTATATAAAATTTTTACTTCACTCTGTATGACAGACTCTAGGTCCGTCTGCCTCACTACAAATAACTCAGTTGTCTTCCTTTTTATGGCTGAGTAATATTCCATTGTATATATGTGCCACATCTTCTTTATCCATTCATCTGTTGATGGACCCTTAGGTTGCTTCCATGTCCTGACTATTGTAAATAGTGCTGCAATGAACATTGTGGTACATGACTCTTTCTGAATTACGGTTTTCTCAGGGTATATGCCCAGTAGTGGGATTGCTGGGTCATATGGAAGTTCTATTTTTAGATTTTTAAGGATTCTCCATAGTGGCTGTATCAATTTACATTCCCATGAACTGTGCAGGAGGGTTCCCTTTTCCCCACACCCTCTCCAGCATTTACTGTTTCTAGATTTTTCACAGGGAGATCAGCTCCATGCTTTGTGACAACCTAGAGGGGTGGGATAGGGAGGATGGGAGGGAGGTTCAAGAGGGAGGGGATATGGGGATATATGTATGCATATGGCTGATTCACTTTGTTGTACAGCAGAAACTAACACAACATTGTAAAACAATTATACTCCAATAAAGATGTATAAAATATATATATATACATATAAAATTTTTTAACTGTAAAAAAGAAAGAATCAGCACTTAGAGCTTAGAAAAATCATATTGTAGATTTTTGAGGGTAAGGACCCTGGCTTCTTTTTCATCCTAGTGCCATACAGTAAGTGTGCATGTGTTTAAAACTTGTATAAAGTGAATTTTGTCTACATCAGGTCATAGTGAGATTTCTGTAGTCAGACACTTCTATGTTCTTGAGACCAACTAGATTTATTTTTACCAGAGATTTTTTAAATACACATAGGAAAAGAAATAAATAAAAGAGGTCATTCATTAAAGCATCCCCAAAGGCATTCCCAAGAATTGTTTTGTCTTATGTAACAAAGGAAGACTTTATTTTATAATGTATCTGCATAAATAAGAGCTTTTCCCCAAAATGAACCAATGATGTATTTTTTTAAAGGCAGAAATAACAGAAGAGAAATACATGTGACCCTTTACAGTGTTTTTCTTTCCCCCTACATTTGAAAATGTGACAGCCCCTCGCCTCCAGCACCTCAGCTGCAGGATTGGGATGCGGAAGGATTATTAACGAGGGCGCTCCCATTCTGTTTTCAAACCCACATAATACCCGTTAAAAAAATAGCCTTGCTGAAAGAATATTATACATCTTTCACACCATACTTGGAGATTTCTGACAGCCAGATCCAAAAAAGTACAACACTCCGTAGTCTTTGTCAACCAGAACGACTTTTCTTTACATAGAATCAAGAAGCAGTGCCCGTTTTCCCCAGAGATTCTCCCAGCCTAATATTCCCCAAGTCAAATGTGTCAGGGGAAACTACATCTTGCTGTGGGATTCAGATGTAGTTAATAGAAAGAAACGCTACTGTTGTTGCGGTACTTATGGTGGTGACAATCTAAAAAGTTCTCCTGACAGCAGAAATGACACTTTTGACATGCTATATATAGAGGCAGAAGTGTACCATTTAGAATCTGCAATGGATCGTGACTCAGTCTGCTTGTTCTCACACTTTGTATTGTTCCTTGGCACCACTGTGTGTCTTAAAGCACACACCAGTTCTGCCAGTCACAGACCTCCTTAGCCGATCCTCATTATCACCATGGCACAGAATCAAACCCCCATTCAGCTCTCTCTGCTTTTAAGAAGAGTATCTTTTAAACTTTACATCAATGTCATGTCAGAAAACTAGGGAGCTCCCTGCTTATGGATTTGCCCTATTGAATAGAAAACAAGTAAATGGAATAGTCACTGTTTGTGCTGCAACAAAGGAAAGCTCCCAGCCCTAACATTTACCCCACTGGGCTAGCCAATATCAGGGAAAACAATCTCCTGCCTCTGGGGCAATAACCTTCACGAAATCGGGAACATTCATGTTTTCCATCCTTCTCGACAACCTTCACTCTTCGCCATGAGGGAACAGGAAGAAACTCTTCCAACTTTACTTTCATCTGAAAGGCCATGCATATTCTGTTTGCCACCCTGACTGCTTTTATAGTAATGGAAAAATTTCTGAGTAATGGAAAATATCCTGAGGCCGTGATGGTTTCCTGAGAATAAAATAAGCAGAAAATGGAATGGAAGAGAAAAAGTTATAGAAGGCCCAGAGACAAGGTAAGAAAGAAAGAGAGGCTAAGGGGAGCCAAAAGAAAAGGGGTCAGTGTCTGGGCAGACTGAAGAACACTTTGAGAATTTCATGAGGGCCACAAAACCTTTACATAAATGCTATTCTCTGCTCAGGCAGTTACCTCTGCTGCTGTTCGGAAAATTCAAGGTTCTGCTCTTCATCTCCAGCTTCATTACTTACATTCCAGGCATTTTCCATTGAGAGGGCATTTGTTCTTTTTTTAAAAATTTTATTGAAATATAGTTGATCTACAACATTGTGTTGATTTCTGCTGTGCAGCAAAGTGACTCAGTTATGTGTGTGTGTGTGTGTATATATATATATATAAATTACATTTATATATATACACACACATTCTTTTTCATATTCTTTTCCATTATGGTTTATGACAGGATATTGAATATAGTTCCCTGTGCTATACAGTAGGACCTTGTTTATCCATCCTATATATAATAGTTTGCATCTGCTAATCCCAAACTCCCAATCCATCCCTAACCCCCTTGGCAACGACAAGTCTGTTCTCTATGTCTGTGTGTCTATTTCTGTTTTGCAGATATGTTCATTTGTGTCATATTTTAGATTCTACATATAAGTGATGTCATATAGTATTTGTCTTTCTCTTTCTGACTTACTTCACTTAGGAGAAGACATTTGTTCTTAATGTTCTATCCCACATGGTATGGTACCACAACTTTTCTACCACCACCAAGAATCTTCTTTCACTTGCCTCGGGGTCACAGCATATAAGCACCCACTTACCTTGCCCTTGCCCCTCCCCCCAAAAACAGACTGAGCAACCTTGTCTGTCTGTATATCTCTATATTCCATTTAAAAAAAAATTATTACCATATAAAAGAGCTGGTAAAATTTAGATAAGTTTTTGTGTTTTCTATGTATTCATTCATGAGGTTGTTTTTTAATTGAGCAGTGTATCAATATATAACTTGTTTTGTTCTAAAGGTTTTTACAAAGTGAAAAGAATTTAATTTTATGTATTAAAAGGCATGCTTATTTTTAAAAATTAGAAGAAATAAAATTATAATGAAGAAAGTTTATAAAATACTGTAATTCCATATACAAAAACAAACTATATTACCTTTTACTATATTATGTCCTTGACACTTGTTTCATTTAACATGTCCTGAATCTTTCAGAATGTGTATCAGTTAGGATTGACTAATTTATGCTGCAGTAACAAAAATCCCCAAATCTCAGTGGCTTAATACTACAAAAGTTTATTTCTTGCTCATGTTACATATCCCAAATGGGTCAGTGGAGGGCTTTGTACCACACATTCACTTATGGACCCAGGCTGATGGAAGCTCTGTCATCCTGTGGCTGCGAAGGTTGGAATGCCCTGCTTGCTCAATTTTCAAAGTAGGAGAAGGGAGAGATTAGAAAATCTTACAATGGCTTTTAATTGCCTCAATTTGGAAGTGGCACACCTGACTTCCACACTCCACCTTGGCCAGAGTGAATTACATGTCTCTACCTCACTGCAAGGGTGTGACAGAAAATGAAAGGAGTAAGTGAAATATCTAGTAGGTATTACTGTCTCTGCCAGATGAGGATGGGGAAAGAAAAGAACTCCATTGTTTTAATTTTTATTTCTTTGATTCTTTGCCCTATGCTTTAAAATGCTCCATTGTTCTGGGTGAAAAAAACTCAAGACAATTCAGGACTTCAAGAAATAGGCCAATACAACAATTTGTATGAAATGAGAAAAATTAAATAATTTTCATATAAATTATTATAAAGATATCTTTTGAAACTATATAGTAAATAATTTATC
The DNA here is from genome assembly GCF_949987535.1 of Balaenoptera acutorostrata. NCBI lineage: Eukaryota > Metazoa > Chordata > Mammalia > Artiodactyla > Balaenopteridae > Balaenoptera > Balaenoptera acutorostrata. The sequence goes on along the minus strand of NC_080066.1, from coordinate 112,315,642 downwards.
TACTTATACTTAAAAAGCAAATTCAGTTTCTCAAAGTTTTAAAGCAGCTAGTTTATAATCTCAGAAGTTTTGCCAGAACTTTTTCACCAAGAGCAAGTAAACTATCACCAATTTTGAAAAACAAATTTTGCAGATATTTTCTTCAATCACATATGGCAATCATTTATCATTTTTGTCCCAAACAGTAGAATTTTAAAAAATTGGATGGTTAGGTGCATTCAGCATTTTGGGAAGGTCTGTGAATTAATCGTTTAAGGTATAGTTAAATAATACAAAATATATTTAAATATACTATAAAGCATATTATAAATATTATAACCTTGATAAGGCCATAAAAATCATTATCCTATGAAAGAAAAGCTCACTTGTATAGTTAGATTTTTGAAAAGTGTGTGATGTACAGAAAAATCATATTGAACACAAAGAACAAAGTAAACATATTGGATCAGAATCTTTGATAAATGAATCTGAATAAATGTTACTAAATCGATAAACACACTGTTGGTTTGAAGAGAGAGAAAGAAATTTTGTTCCTGTTTGCTTTTCGTTACTACCTTCCTACCTCTAATGTTTAATTTTCTCATTAATTTATGAGGTGACTTTATCATGTTTATAAGTCAAGGAGAGGATGGCCTTCTATATTTCCTTGTTTCTATGGCATACTTTTTCTTGGTTCACATTTTCATATTTCTGATATCGGGATGCATTTTGCATTTGCTGTTAGCGAGGCAGCAGTCATGACTTTTAGTCACTGTCAGCACATGCATGTCAAAGCTTAGAGGATGGGGGAAGCAATTGAAAGAACGTCTTGGAGACAACAGTGGAGCAGTCATAGGAAATGGCATATAACACTTTTGATAGCGCAGAGTGTAATATTGTGTGGAAAAATATCCTCAACAATCCTGAGTATGAGAGGAATCGACCTGTGAATGCAGAGTTTTAGGAATACCTTGTTCAACTTGTTTGCCTACATTTTCCTTTCTGTGTAGGCTCAAGAGAGATATATGTGAGTGATAAAGTATTCTAGCCTAGTTTAATGGCAACGTTTATTTTTCTTTACAAGTGATGATATCTTAGGGTCAATAAAATAGAGTTTTAGAGAATAGAAGAGGACAAAAGATTGAAAACTTGAAAGACGGATTAAGGTACTAGAAGAGGCAAAAGTGGGTAAGGTCATTGACATAAATAGAGGAGTTACCTTGGGAAAGAAGGTGAAATTCTTTCTCTGTTGGAAGGAAAGGAGAAGATGAACTTTCTTCTAATATCCCATTGTTCCTTATACCCACCTCTCACTCATGCTGCTGCAGAAATCCAAGTCAGTCTAAGAAGAGGAAGTGATTATCCTGTTGCACATTGACACCAGAGAATCCAAATAATAAAATCTGTCATTTATTCAACAAGCCTGCTATATTCCAGGCTTTATACTAGGTGCTTTATTTGCAGATCAGAAGAAAAAATTTGAAAGTGCACTTGTTTCAGTGTCCTAACTATGAAAGTAAAAGTTAAGGCAGGTGAGGTTTCTCAGAGGTGTTTTGAAGGAGGAGGAAGGGAAGGCAAAAGCCTGATATGACAATTTTAATAGGTGATTCATAGATGCCATGACTCTAGTGTTCTACAGAAGATATTGGGTCATACTAATGTAAGATCATCTGTGAGTACATATTCAAGTCTAGAGTAAAGTGACAAATTTAGAATAGCCTTTATGGTATAAAAATAAATACCACTTATAGAGCCCATCTATAGATGAAACAGTAGGCTAAGTGTTTTACATTCATTTCTTCATTTACTTATGAGGAATAATTGTTGGGAGGCAGTACAGCGAAGTGCTATAGAGCATGGGTTCTGGAGGTTTAAATCCTGCTTCTGCTATGTGTTAACTATATGGCCTTGATCAAGTTAGTTACCTTCTCGGTCCCTCAGTTTCCTCATCTGTAAAATGGAGATGATAATAGTGCCCCCTTCATTATGTTGTTGTAAGGATCAAGTGAGTTAATTGTAAAGGGCTTAGAAGAGTGCCATTACTTTCACCTTTTTTATGCATGAGAAGATCAAGACAGAGGAATCTGTGTGATAGTTACTATGATAAAACCTATGTTTCAGGTAAGGAGACCGAGGCATGGAGAGGTTAGGGTCATATACTTAGTAAGTGGCAAAAGCTGTGACTTGCTGTTAGGTCTCTTTTATGCCAAATCCTATACTGCCTTCCTAATATGGTTGGCACTCAATTTGAGGTGAAAAACAATTGCTGAGCAACAGAGTAGACTCAGCTGAAGAGCATAGATTTTTTAGTGAAAGCACCCAATGAGTTTGGTGACTTAAACTTCTGTAGACGAATATGTGCATGACATTTGTGTGTGTATAAATTTAAACATTTTTCTTTGTATCTTTTATGTATATATGCTTATATATGCAATTATAATACAGTATATTTTAATCAAAACACAAAAACCATAATTCATTAAGAAAAAACCTGATATATCAGTATTAAAATGTCCTTCTGACAAGTCACGAGAAAGTTATAAAACAGACACCATATAGAGAAGAGATTTTTTTTTTTTTTTTTACGTAGAATCATTTTGCAATTTTATTTTTATATTTTTTTATTTTTTATTTTTTGGCTGTTTTGGGTCTTCGTTTCTGTGCGAGGGCTTTCTCTAGTTGCGGCAAGTGGGGGCCCCTCTTCATTGCGGTGCGCGGGCCTCTCACTATAGCGGCCTCCCTTGTTGCGGAGCACAGGCTCCAGACGCGCAGGCTCAGTAGTTGTGGCTCACGGGCCTAGCTGCTCCGCGGCATGTGGGATCTTCCCAGACCAGGGCTCAAACCCGTGTCCCCTGCATTGGCAGGCAGATTCTCTACCACTGCGCCACCAGGGAGGCCCTAGAGAAGAGATTTTTACAAACATATATGAGATATAATAGTAGTATTCAGAATATATGAAGAACTCCTATAAATAAGACAAAAAGACAAACATCTCAAAAGAAAATTGGATAAAAATACATGAAAAAGCAACTCACAAAATAGGAAACCTAAATGGCCAATAATTATGAAAAAATCTTCCAGTTTGGCAATCATTAAGGAAATTTAAATTAAAATAAGGAGATTTTATTTTATGCCCATCAGATTGGCAAATGGTCTGACAATATAAATATAAAACATTGGTGAGCACATAGAGAAAGAATTATCAAACATTTCTGGTGGGAATGTAAATTCACATAACCCTTTAGAGAACCAGTTGGTACTAGGTAGTAAAGATGAAAGTGTGTAGAGATGTGTATAAGGATATTCATACAGTATTGCACATAATAGTGAAAAATGGGAAATATCTAATAGGGGAATGGGAAAATTTATGGTATGGTCAATTATATAATGAAATGCTACCTAGCAGTTAAAGTGAACGAGCTACTTACGCATTGTTCATGTAACACATTGTTGAGTGATAAAAAGCAAGTTGAAGAATATGCACAGAATGAGTGCATATATGAATAATTAAAAGAACATACAAAGCAATATCATATATTATTTATACATAGATGTATGTTATAAAATGACCTAGAAGTATATACAAGACCTAGAAGTATACAAATCAAATAATGATAGCATCTGGAGAGGGAGGGAGGGAGGGGTACAGGGTGGAGAAAAGTAACAAATAGTATTTCAGATTTTTCTGAAATGCTCTATTTTTTAAAAATCTGAAACAAAGTGACAAACTATAAGCATTTGTTAGTTCTGGTATGTGAATAGTACATGCATGATGATGTGTATGTGTGTGTGTGTGTGTTTGCATTTTTACTGTATTTAAATTTTTTTCTTCCAAATATTTAATGAGAAAACAGGGTTTCCAGGAGGTCACTGCAATGAGGAAATGGTATTGTTGATTGAACAATGCAAATTTCAAAAGAAGAGTGATTGGCTCTAAAATGCTTCCCTTGACCCTGCAACTCTGCCAGACTACTTTCTCTTCTCTCTAAATTTTTTTGCAACCAATATAAATGCAGGTGTTAATTTGGGAGTTTAACCCCTTGACCCAGTGACGAAGTAACATAGATTATTTTTCCAGATTCGCAGAAAGCCCTGTAAGGCTTCAAGGCAAGAGACACAGCAAGAGGAGTAATTTTGATCAGTAGTGCTCAGATTGCAGTAATTCTCATCAGTTTCTGTGTGGACACTGTTCAAGACAATTTGTAAATTGTAAGATTTAAAAGTAAAAGCCCAGAGTTTAGTAGGTAGGGTTTGGGGATGGGGCAGGGCAAGGCTTGGCATTGCATGTTGAGGTGCCGCAGTGGAGGGATGACCCTGTGTGGCTGGGACAGTGGATGAGAGCCCTGCAACTTGAACAGGTGACAGTCCTTACATTGGAAGCAAAGGGCTTCTTTGCAGGGCTGCTCCCCAACATCGACCTCCCCTAGGGTTCCTGAAGCTGCTGGACTCTCCCTCTGTTTTCCATGCTGGTACTGGGTTGTTGCTCAGATGATCAATCAACTTTTAATGGCTCTTCCTCACTTTTCAAGGAATACTGTTCTCAGTGAAGTGGATACTAAAGAGATAGAGATATAAGCCACTTAGAAGAGGAATGGCATAACTACATTAAAAAATCTCTTTGGTAAGGGGATTAAGAAAAGATTTTTGATTAGCTATGCATCCTTTCCTCTGCCATCACAACTCAGAAGTCAGAAAATAAAATTCCTTTGGAATAGGACTTCTCTGCTGAGCTAATTTTAGGCTTAGATTTTGTGGGTAAAATTCTTTCTTCCTTTCAATTAAACTCCCTCAACAGAGATCTCTCACTTCTGGTATGTAGAGACTTCAGCACAAATTTCCCTCGATTTTATACATTTCCCAGAAAGGCCGACTGTGAAATATTTGCAGTGTCGCAATTTCCTTCCTTTCGATTTTTATTTTTCCCTCAGAGGAATACATTTCCATGATGACATGTAACTACTACTTGGGCTCATGTGATGTATCACTCAGAAAACCTTTCTAAGCCTTAATAACATTTTCACTTCTGTTTGCTATTGTGGTGTATGGTGCTGACACACTCGGAAAGTTTGTGGTCTTTCCCAGCACCTGCTTTTTTTCAAATATGCAATTGAATTTTTCACAGTTGAACTCTAACATTTCTCTCCTAACTGAGCGAAGTTTTACAACACATTTGAAATATTTCTGAGCCTGGGCATATGTTCCTGTTTATCCAACACGAAGCTGAGGCCTCTTTGAACTTTCATCTCCTGATAATGTTCCTCGTATTTTAACATCATAACACTCTAAGATTGGAACTGTTTGGAGGCTTTTGTGCTTTCCAAAGGCTTTTCTCCTTTTTCCCTCCTCCGTGTTTCTCGTCTCTCATTTTAAGCAGCTGTGCAAGGGGTGCAGTAGCAGAGTGTATCGGTGGTCAGTGCCAATAAACCTTTGGTATGTACCCTCTGTTTTCTCAGTGGGGAATTTTCTAAGAATCTTTATCTTACACATATTTAAAATCCTACAAGACCTTCTGGAGAGTTCCAGTACACCATCGTGGGTGTCAGAAGCCCAATCTATGCCAAACATCTTTGCTCCTGAGTTGAGCCCCTTCACTTTTTCTTCTCAGATGCATTTCCAGCCCCCTGTTTGTTCTATTTCTGATGGGTTGCTTCCCATAGGTAATGAGAGGCTAGCATAACAAAGCCTCATCTCCGTTAGGAAATGGAATGATGCGGTTACAGGTTGGATATACTAAAATACTAAACCTCATCTGGAATCTGTCAGGTTTGACTTTTTATCTTTTGTGAGGTTTGTTATTTTAAAGAAAAATCTGGCTCAGAGAAACCTGAAAATGACTTTCTTTGGCTCTTTAACACCTTCTTCACACACCACAGGAGTATTATCCAGGATGCATTTGGCCCCCTATCTGCCATGAAACCTTGGTGAGATATTTCTCTGGAGTTCCTCCAAAGCTGGAGGAGCCCACATGGCATCCTTTTACACCTCTAGGAAAAAAAAGAAGGTATTCAGACTACATTTATTGGCTGATTTCTTGGTTGGCTCCAAAATACCAGCTTTATTTGAGCATTGGTACCTTATGCTAGGAAAATATTACCTTCTCAGTCCCTCTTTTTAGATGAGTTTGACATATTCTTCACCTCTTTTTATCTTCTTCTCCTACCTCTTCTCATGATAGGGCATAATAAGTCTCTCACATGAGTTCTAAGGGAATGGATAAAGTGATAAAGTGTTTTAAGACACAGTAATTATTTGGGTTGCACAAAAGCAAAACTTTAGCCTTGTTGTCCAAAAGATTAGAACCTCCGATTTTAACAAAATTTACAATTGCAGCATCTCATGTGAGCAGGTTTTTATTTCAGCTTAATGTTGTCTGCACTATTAATTATCTTTGAATTCTTCATAAAAAGAACAATTTGTAAATCCAAGATGTCATCATAATTATGTTTTTGTCTTCCTTGAAATTTACTTAAGTGATTGGGCAAAAATGGACTTCTCAGCAATTCTTTTTCTTCATCTGTATTTAAAAGCTTAATTTTTCTATATGTCTTTTATCCACGATTATATTTTCAAAGAAGAAAGTAGCAATTAATTAATTTGTTTGGTATAGATATGCTGACTAAATAATTGGGTCATCTGGATCTGGAATCTACTCTAGGGCCTAAAATACCTGACTGAACTGTCTATACTGGTAATGTTACTTGGATTACTAGATAAGGCTTCCTGAAATTTTTTTTTTTTTTTTTGGCTGTGTCATGCAGTTTATGGCCCCGAACCCAGGCACCCCTGGCAGTGGAAGGGTGGAGTCCCAACCACTGGACTGCCAGGGAATTCCCTGAAATTTTTAATTAGAAAGACGAGACAGTCAATTTTATTTCCCAGGAGATCCAACGCAGCAGAAAATCTAATCATAAGGAAGTTTTGTCCTTAGTTTGGTTGTCTGAAAGAATAATGTGTTCCTAACTAGGAGTCAGATCAACTCACATAACTTAGAAAATCTACACAAACATTCTCCAGATGTGTGGTCAATGGTCATGTGAGGCAGAGAAATCTATTTACTCCCTTTAGTATTCAGTATATTCTGTACTTCTCCTAAGTTTTTTTTTCTTTGTTTTGTTTGTTTTTTTAATTAATTTTTATTGGAGTACAGTTGATTTACAATATTGTGTTAGTTTCTGCTGTACAGCAAAGTGAATCAGTTATACATATACATACATCCACTCTTTTTTAGATTCTATGCCCATATAGGTCATTACAGAGTATTGATTAGAGTTCCCTGTGCTATATAGTAGGTTTTTATTAGTTATCTATTTTATATATGTGTATATGTTAATCCCAGTCTCCCAATTTATCCCTCTTGTCCCCCCTTTCCCCTTAGTAACCATAAGTTTGTTTTCTACATCTGTGACTATTTCTGTTGTCTCCTAAGTTTTTGATAGACTGAATTATGTTTTGAATCAAAGATTTTAGAAAGATTTATTAGAAATGGTTAAAGGTCTACATTTCCATTTTTTGCATAATCATTTAGGGACCATCACATAACTGATTCTCCTCCTAATCTTTCTGTTTTCTAATTCATTTGTCACACATTTGTTATGCACTTATTCATTCAGCTGTTATCTCTCAAAAGCCTAGAAAGTCCAACACAAATTAGTCTTTTAAATAACTGCCAAGTTAATTGAGTATTTTAATTGAGTATGAGTATTTAGCTTTACTTTTTCCTGTAATTCACATAACCTGTATATCATTGGCAACTTCCACGGGCTTTTAATTACAGTAAAATACCTGTGTGCTATAAAACCACTGACTGTGTGTACCATACTTCTGTGCACAAAATTAAGAAGTATACCAGAAATATATGAAAGTCTACTAATGCAAATAATCTTACTAAAAATAAAGTCAAAAGGTGTGCCTCAGAGATATTGTGGGTTCAGTTCTAGACCACCACAATAAAGTGAATATCACAAAAGAGTCACATGAATTTTTTGGTTTCCAAGTGCATATAAAAGTTATAGACTGTAGTCCAATAAGTATGCAGTAGCAGTATGTCTAAAAAACACAATATGCATACCTTAAATCAAAACTACTTTATTGCTAAAAACTGCTAACCATAATCTGAGCCTTCAGCAAGATGTAGTCTTTTTGCTGGTGGTGGGTCTTGCCTTGATATTGATGGCTGATGGTTGATCAGGGTGGTGGTTGCTGAAGATTGGGGTGGCCATGGCAATTTTTTCAAATAAGACAGTGGTGAAGTTTGCCTCATCAGTTGACTTCCTTTTATGAATTGTTTCTCTGTAGCACGCAGTGCTGTTTGATAGCATTTTAGGCACAGTAGAACTTTCAAAATTGGAGTCAGTCCTCTCAGACACTGCCACTGCTTTATCAAATAAGTCTTTGTTATATTCTAAAGCTTTTGCTGTCACTTCAACAATCTTCACAGCATCTTCACCAGGAGTACATTCCATCTCGTGAAACTACTTTCTTTGCTCATCCATAAGAAGCAACTCCTTATCCCTTAAAATTTTATCACGAGATTTCAGCAATTCACATCTTCAGGCTCCACTTCGAATTCAGTGACTTCCTCCACTAAAATCTTGAACTCCTCAAAAGTCATCTATGCAGGATGGAATCAACTTCTTCCAAATTCTTGTTAATGTTGATATTTTGACCTCTTCCCATTAATCGTGAATGTCCTTAATGGTATCTAAAGTTGCGAAACTTTCCAGAAGGTTTTCAATTTACTTTGCCCAGGTTCATCAGAGGAATCACTCTGGCAGCTATAGCCTTACAAAATGTATTTCTTAAATAATAAGACTTGAAGTTGAAATTGCTCCTTGATGAATGGGCTGCAGAATAGATATTATGTTGGCAGGCATCAAGACACCATGAATCTTGTGGTACATCTCCGTCAGAGCTCTTCGGTGACTAGGTGCATTGTCAATGAGCAGTAGCATTTTGAAAGGAATCTTTTCTCTCAGCAGTAGGTCTCACAGTGGGCTTAAAATATTCAGTAAACCATGTTGTAAACAGATGTGCTATCATCCAGACTTTATTGTTCCATTTAGAGGGCATAAGCAGAGTATATTTGGCATAATTCTTAAGGGCCCTAAGATTTTCAGAATGGTAAATGAACGTTGGCTTCAACTTAAAGTCCCCAGCTGCATTAGCCCCTAGCAAGAGGGCCAGCCTGTCCTTTGAAGCCAGACATTGGCTCCTCCTCTCTAACTATGAAAGTCCTAGATGGCATCAGCTGCCAGTATAAGGCTGTTTTATCCACATTGAAAATCTACTGTTTAGTGTAGCCACCTTCATCCATTATCTTAGCTAGATCTTCTGAATAACTTGCTACAGCTTCCACATTAGCACTTGCTGCTTTACCTTGCCTTTTTATGTCATGAAGATGGCTTCTGGCTTCTTTCTTTAAACCTTGTGAACCACTTTCTGGTAGCTTCAGACTTTTCTTCTGCAGCTTCCTTACCTCTTTCAGCCTTCCTAGAATTGAAGAGAGTTAGGGCCTTGCTATGGATTAGGCTTTGGCTTAAGGGGATGTGTGGCTGATATGATCTTCTGTCCAGACCACTACAACTTTCTCCATATCAGCAATCAGGCTGTCTTGCTTTCCTATCATTTGTGTGTTGACTGGAGCAGCACTTTTAATTTCTTTCAAGAACTTTTCCTTTGCGTTCACAACTTGGCTAACTGTTTAGCACAAGAGACCTAGCTTTTGGCCTATCTTGACATTCCACATCCTTCCCTCACTAAGGTTAATCATTTCCAGTTTTTGATTTAAAGTGAGAGACATGCAACTCTTCCTTTCACTTGAACACTTAGAGGCCATTGTAGGGTTATTAACTGGCCTAATTTCAATATTGTTGTGCCTCAGGGAATAGAGAGGCATGAGGAGAGGGAAAGGGACTGGAAAGTGGCTGATGGGTAAGCTATCCAAACACAAACAACATTTATCAGTTAAGTTCACTGTCTTACATGGGCACAGTTTGTGGTGCCCCAAAACAATTACAATAGTAGTATCAAAGATCACTGACCACAGATCACCATAACAAATATAGTAATAATGAAAAAGTGAAATATTGCAAGAATTACCAAAATGTAGCTCAGGGACACAAAGTGAGCAAATGCTGTTGGAAAAATAGCACCTAGAAACTTACTCTACACTGGGTTGCTATAAACCTTCAACTTATGAAAACGCAGTATCTGTGAAGCACAATAAAACAAGGTATGCCTGTACATGAAAACTGAGAAAGGAATCAGAGTTAAGAATTGAAGAGTGAAGTAGTCATACGGCAACAACACTAGTGTTTAACTGAAACTAGCATTGTTTTCAGTTAAACATTTCAGTTAAACAGAGGTCCAAAAATTATTGTAATTATAATTATAATGCGCAACACAAATGTCAAAATGATTCTTAAGAGAAAGCACCAAATGTTCAAAATAATGTTTTAGTCTCAAGTAGGTGAAACTAAACATTTACACTGTATTAACAAAATGATGAAGGACAGGAGGTGGGTGGGTAGAAAGAAGTAGAAGTTTGTTAAATGCCTTATCTTAAAGAAATGTTCTACAGATGAATTGTTTATTTTTAGTTACTATTATTAATTTTCAAGTTATAAGAGTAGTTATGTTTGTTATACATATCACTTGAAAACAGCTTCTATTTACTGATTTAATTTTTTTTCTCTATATCTACTTTTTGTTTTTCCAGTATTTCTGAAATGAGCCAGTTTATAAGGACTTATTTCAGCTATTACTTGGATATATTCTGCAAAATGAAATTCTAATAGTGCTTTCTCTAAGTACGTGAAACTTCGAATTTTTATTCAATCCGGATTCAATGATGAAATCTAAAACCAAAATTTAATTTGTATTTTCCCCCGAGCATCTGTTGTTAAAGCTGCCAATTATTAGTAAAATAGTCAAATATACTAACAAATGAAGAATGAAGAGGAATAATGTATGGCTCAAGGATGATTGCACATGTGGGTTTTGTCTGTGATATTATTGAGACTTAACCAACATGGGGGAAAATGAATCTCACTGGGGTGCTAAGTTATCATGAAACCAGAGGAAGAAGGAGGAGGCCTGGCTAGTCTCTGCTGAAAGGTTTAGTCAGGGTACGTGTGGAAGCACACGGGAAAGAGTGTCAAGAGATGGGTCACCAGCAAGCCTATATTCCCGACTGAGGCCCAGAATGTCTTCTAGAGATTGCCCTGACTCCCCCGGATTCAGTTTATGGGTTTAGAAGTTAACTTCCTCTTGTCCGCGTCACAGATACTCTACGTGAGTACCGAGCTGGAGGATAGGCTACCTAAGCTGCTCTTGAGTCACCTCTTAACTAATGATAGGAAGGAAATGAACACTATCTAGGAAAGTACAAAATGAGCATAATGGCCAGCAATGATGTGCTTTTTGCTGAAGCAGTGACTTCACTGGGCTCGGAAAGGATATGAGGAAATCCTTGGGGGAAAAAAACACGTTTCAAGAATCTTAAGTAAGCCAGCAATTCCACATGCATATTGCCATTTTATTTTTAAAGAGACAAAAAAAAAAAAAAAAAAAGAGGAACTGCCCTTTCAAATATATAAAGCAATTGGATTCTTCGTATACAATACCACTTTAAAAAAAAGTATCTTTGTTTACATGTATTAGGAACAATAATGAAAAGCTTAAAAGTGGAGTGCTTAAAAATGAGTTGAAGAATATTCTTCACACATTTGAGGCTGCCTAATCATGCTTTTGAAATACTTTGAAATGATATAAGCAACTTAAAAATGAAAGTCTTCATTTTTTTTTGGAAAAGCTATATCAAATATGTTTTTAAAAGAACATTTCTGCCTATTTGAGAGCTTCTTGCATTTTATTACCAGACCAAATATGAAAAAATACAAACTAACTCCAACTTATCGATTAATTCAAAAATTCAGGTTTTTGGGTTTTTTTGGCTGTGCTGCACGGCTTGTGGGAATCCTCGTTCCCCAACCAGGGACTAAACCTGGGCCCTCAGCAGCAAAAGTGCGGAGTCCCAACCACTGGACCACCAGGGAATTCCCAAAAATTCAGTAATATTTTTAGCATTAACTATGAAAGGTGCTGAGGTTCTACTCTCGTGAAGCTGGCATGGCAACTATAACAAAACAATCCCTAAAGTTAAAAATCTACCTCAAAAGGAAACTGTCCAAAATGATGGTACTGTGCTAGGGTGATCAGTTTATGGGTGATCTTCTCCCCTTTTTTATTTTCTCAGTTTCGTATAATGTGAATATTATCCTTAAAGTACCACTGATTGAGATCAGTGTGCTAATAGGTGCTTTATAAACATTGTCTCATTAATCTTAATGATTAATAACAATCCCTATTTTACACTTGTAGAAACTACAGCTTAAAAAATTAAAAATCATACCTCAAGCACTTATCATGGAGTAATTTGAAACCTGGTTGGTTTTACCTCGAATGCTCACAACCACTATGAAACATTAGCAAATCACAGAACTTTTAAAGCAATATTTATTTCCCTTGAATACGATATAATATGTTAAAAGGTAAAGTGAAAGAAAATTTTCCTGGACTTCAACTTTGTAAATTAAAATGTTTTTGTGAGAAACATAGCAATTCTTTATTTTCTTTAAATCAACTCAATGTCCAACTCTTCCCTTCCCATTGGGCTGCTGGGCAGCTCATTCATCATTCTTTAAGCTCTTCCTCTTCAAGGTTGCACCAGGGATCCAATATTATAAACAAGTTTCAAGGAGTTCTTGAGATCTATGGATATTGGTTATCTGTTTCCACTAGTTAGTACTGAAATGTCCATTGTCCAAGCCACGCGTTCCATTCAGGTCTGGGTAACTCTACAGCTTTTTTGATTATGTTTTAGGCATAGAGGTCTTTGGAGAGACTGGAAACTTGTAGCCATTCTTCTGTGGGGTCTTGTAATCTCTTTGGGGCGTTGTCAGAGAACAGGAAGTAGGTCACTTGCCCACCCCACTCCCCACCAAAACAGCTGTAAAATGTAAAACCTCTGTTGGTGTTGTATGAAACCACCATTTTCCCCAAACACTTGCTAATCCTTGTGAGAGGTAAGGAAGGGTTAACTTGTCTAAAACTGATCTCCTGTAGATTGGCTTCCCAAAGAGAGCTGGGCTCCTGCAAAGCTCCGTGGAAACTGGCTATGACCTATGTTTAAGGCCATCAATACTTGGCAGTCTCAGGGCTTGGACCCCAGTTCCTCACTCCATCATGCCAGTCGAGGGGCCACTGCTTCAACTATGAAAGCACGGGGGCAGATTCTTTGCTGACTTGCCACTACGTGCACCTATCTGACTCCCAAGAAGGGGCATTCCTTCCAACTGTGAACACCAAACTGGCAGCTTAGAACTGTAGCAAAGGTTCTGCATATGATGTTGCTATTGAAACTTGGCTTTTAATCCCCCCAGAGAAGGGGTTGGCCTTTCTCAATCCCGCTGCATAAAAGCATCATAGCCCAAGGATCTGAGTTGCTTTCCTAGACCCCAGAGTTAGGCTCTACTAGATTGCTGTGAGGTGCTCCAGGGTACCTGCTCCTGTCCCTTGAATGTTTCCCAGGAAATGCTGCTCAAGAGAGCCTGGCATGTGAAATGTGTGGCCACTTGAACCTGTTTACACGATACTTTGACATCATCAAATTTAAAAAATTTTTGTTGCTAACCTGAAGGGTATAAAATGACATATATTGTGCTTTTAATATCCATTCCCTTGGCTATTAATGGACTGAGTGTCTTTCCCTATGTTTATTGATCATTTTTGTTCCCTCCTCTGTGAAATTCTTGTTCAGTCTTTGCCTTTTTCCTATTAATTGGTAGAAGTTTACTGAAAACCAATCTTTTGTTTCTTATATGTGGTTCAAACCTTTTTGCCCATTGTTTCTCTTCTAACTTTACCTATGTTATCTATTTGCAAAGAATTTACATTTTCACTCCTGACTTTTATCCAAGCTTTGATACCCTATTTTCTTTCTTTTTTTAAAAAATCTGATCTTATTTGTTACTCTTAGAAAATCTTATTTTTGACTTGACTCAGACTAGCATAGAAGCTCTTAGAGAGACTAGCCTCTGTCTCTTGGAAATGTTCCTGGCATTTCTCCTTGGTCTTCCATTCTCTTGGCCAAAAGTTTAGCGTATTCTTCAACCTCTTCCTTATTTTTGTTAGTAAGCTGTTTCTTCAGAGCAGTGTGTAGAATGCATGGAGTAACAGGACATAGAATTTGGGCACTCTGGTTCTGGGTTTCTTCATTTCTTTGTGCAGTGATTTTCTAACAGCATCTTGATGGACATCCTCTTTTTAGAGAGATTGAAAACTTTACAGATGCTTTTAGCTTTTTGGGGCCTAAGCAATGAGGCACAGCAGTATCCTTCCAGGAATTTCCTACTCTCCCTTTTAAAAAATAACCAAGTTAAGAACACTCAAATTACCATTTCTTTCTCCTGTTCTCCTTGGTCTATCACAGGAAAACCCCCTACTCAGTAGCAGATGAACATGACCATGGATCAGGGCACACTGGATCATACGGAAACCTTGTTTGTCATTCCCACCACTGATTCAAGCCACATAACCCTTCCACTTTTCACTCACAGCACCATCAGCAACTTCTGTGTCCATAGGCTTCTTAACAAAGGTATGAAGTTTTTGTTCATTGTCTATTGCAGTGAGTTTCTGGCAGCCAGTGACTGGGAAGAAGATACCTATCTTCATCCTGAAGCAGCTGCTTTTCCTCTGAGATGCCTTGTGAAAGAGGGAGCCAATCTTATATTTCTAAGTACGTGTTGGACATCTTTCAAAATGAAGTCATCTTACCTTCCTCTTATGACCTCTCCTTCCAAACTTTTCTGTCTTGCATGGTCCCAAACTACTGTTGTACATAATGACTTGAAACAAAGTCAATTTTGACTTTTTCCCCCTTTTTTAACCTTTAAGCCCTTTCTAAAGACAATAAGTCAAAACACATTTGATGCCAAACAAACACACCATGATGTTACTCCTTTGGCTTTTTTCAAAGTTGGTAGAGAAAATATTTTATTGTTATTTTTCTTGCAACATGTTCCTTGGGTTCTAAGTTCAGTTGGGGAAGAAAAATGCTTATGCAAATAAACTATCATGTGCCAGTTTTTAGTGAATGAAAGCTATACTGTAAAATGTTTCTATGATTACTTAATATGCAAATAAACTCCTTTATTTACCTTTCCAAAAAAAGGGGTTCTTGGCAAGCTTCCTTTCTTGACCTTTTAGTAGAACAGTGTTGTGAGTATGAAGGCGCTCTGGAAAGGGCCAGCACTCGCTGTAGCTTTTTCTCCTGGTTTCCCATTTTCCTATGTGGTTGCCTCCAGTCCCATCTATGGGAATTTCTGTGAAAATTTACTATATGTTGCCTTTCTACATGAGGCATACAACCATCAAAATTTTATTTCTCAGTAGCCAGCTAGGTAGAAGAAAAATCAGCTGTGATTGTAATTTTAATGAAGCAGAATTTACATTGTTTCCAGGCTGTCTGCCAATTTGTTATTTAGGAAAGTTAACCCAGATGCAGCTTAATCAGTTTGTCTTTTTATTTTAATCACAAAAAATTCTCTTGTCAAGATCAGATGAAGGGTAATAATATCCCCTTAATGGTTTTGCACACCAGACAGGAGTCAGTCCCTAACTTCAGTGAATAGGAACCAGCTGGAGGTCCTAATGGGTCCTTCTCTGCTCCCACCCATGGTCTAATGCAGTCACACTCTCTCCTCTCCCATCCAACCTGTTTCTGTTGGCTTCAGCAAATCCATCAGTAGCTGGGGTGTGTGGCCTCTTGACCAAATAGCTTGGGAAGCAAACTCTGACCTCATTGTGATAAGTCTTCCCCTGACCCATAAAAGTTTTCATTATATTAAAAGTGTCTTGGGATTTCCCTGGTGGCTCAGTGGTTAAGAATCTGCCTGCCAATGCAGGGGACATGGGTTCGAGCCCTGGTCTGGGAAGATCCCACATGCCACGGAGCAACTAAGCCCATGCACCACAACTACTGAGCCTACAGTCTAGAACCCATGAGCCACAACTACTGAGCCCGTGCCTAGAGCCCGTGCTCCGCAACAAAGAGAAGCCACAACAATGAGAAGCCCACGCACCTCAACGAAGAGTAGCCCCCGCTCACTGCAACTAGAGAAAGCCCGTGAGCAGCAACAAAGACCCAACGCAGCCATAAATAAATAAATAAATTTATTTTAAAAAGAGCGTCTTGATGAATAGATTTGAATCTTACACTCTCACAGAACATTGGGATCACAACTTATGTCGCACAATTTACAGAGCTGATTCCTGAAGCCATCACATTTTATGTTCTATCATGTTTCTGTCAGTTAAAATGTGCGTGTGTGTGTGTGTGTATGCAGAACACTAGAACATTGTGATATCATACTGGAATACCAGAAGTTTCTTGTGAGGCAGGGTCATGTTATGGCCCCTGCTCCTAGGTGTCCACCTAGAAATGAGACTATAGCGGCCTTGATAAGCCTAGTGTGTAATGCAAAAATCAAGAGACAGAACAGGTCCCAAACACATTGATTATTTTCCTGTAAAAGAATAAAAGCTTCAGGGTCCATTTTATATCTTCTACCAAAATATAAATGGCTGCAACTATTCCAGGTTCCTTTCTTCACTACCAGTCCTCACTGCCTTCCACCAGCCCCACCGTAGTAGGTAGTTATACGATGTGTGTGTCCTGGATCTGCTTGCTCTCACACCCCTTCCCTGCCCTCCCCGTGCTCCGCTCTGGATCAAGAGGCAGCTCTGGTTCCCATGCTTTTCAGACTGGATTGTGGAGGGGGCAATAGGGAGGAATAAGCCAGGGTATCTCTCTTCCTCCTTCCCTGCCAGCAGCTTTATGAATCCAACTCTTGGCAGGTGGGCCAAACTATGGTTCCAGCTTCCACTAGTGCTGGGAACACTGCCTTTGCCTTTTATCCCGTCAGTTGTGGGCGAGGGTGGCTTCCTGCTGTTGTTGATCTTTGGATTGCCCCAGTGTCCCTTGTTTGGTGTCTCAGCTCTTTCATCACCCACGGAATCAATTTTCTGCATTAAAGTCTCTTTAACTACTCAGGTGGTTTCTGTCTCCTGGCTAGACTTTGATGATACACATAATTTCCTCAGTACATATGAAATAACCTTTCAGACTTTTTTTTTCTAAATCTCTATAAAGACTGAAAATTATTCAGTCACCCACAGAGGGCAAATCCAAAAATAAAGCTGCCAAGGGGGAAGCCCAAGAATGTGCAACTTTTTAATTTACTCTGATACATCTGTTGACTTGCTCTATTTAGAATATATTTTTTTAAATTAAATATTTCCTCATTAAAGATGATATAGAAAATGAATCTCCACTTTAATAAATTTCAAGAAGTTGAAATATTGCTTTTTACCTATTCGTATCATTTCTCTGGTTAAACTTTACTGATTGTTAGATTTTTACTTTTACAAAGAGAATTATTTCAGTAGTTTGTGGAGACTGAAAAAATCAGCATATAACATTTTGCATTACTTTTCTCTGGTTAACTGCTACAAAATGTGAACCCAGTAACAGTAAAAGTAGCTTCCAAGTTTTCCCACTTAATTTCAAACTGAAGCAATGACTTAGAGTAGAGCCCTTTCATCTTTCCTCTATTTGACATTAAATATTGACTTTCAGTAAATTGCATCTTGACATTATTCCTCTGCTTTTCAGTGTAAGATGACAGAAATTTTTATAAAATAAGAAATAATATTTGGTGTGTATGTGTGTGTGTGTTTGTCTGTGCACATCTGTGTGTCACACTTTCTGTTTGTTGCTGTATATTCCCCCTGAAAAAAATGGTGAGAGTTCCAAGGAAAAAAAGGCACTGATAAGGAAGAGTTAGATATGACATTGTAATAAGAATAGTTAGAATCTGAAATACCTTTTGTAACCATTTAAATGGCTTCCATTCTCCCTTTTCCCTTATTTCTAAAACAAAAACTCTAAGCCTAGTTTTTTTGTGTTTTTTTTAAACATCTTTATTAGAGTATAACTGCTTTACAAGGGTGTGTTAGTTTCTGCTTTATAACAAAGTGAATCAGCTATACATATACATATATCCCCCATATCTCCTCCCTCTTGCGTCTCCCTCCCACCCTCCCTATCCCACCCTCTAGGTGGTCACAAAGCACGGAGCTGATCTCCCTGTGCTATGCGGCTGCTTCCCACTAGCTATTTTACATTTGGTAGTGTGTATATGTCTATGCCACTCTCTCCCTTCGTCCCAGTTTACCCTTCCCCCTCCCCGTGTCCTCAAGTCCATTCTCTAGTAGGTCTGCGTCTTTATTCCCGTCTTGCCCCTAGGTTCTTCATGACCTTTTTTTTTTTTTTTTTTTAGATTCCATATATATGTGTTAGCATACGGTATTTGTTTTTCTCTTTCTGACTTACTTCACTCTGTATGACAGACTCTAGGTCCATCCACCTCACTACAAATAACTCAATTTCGTTTCTTTTTATGGCTGAGAAGATGTGGCACATATATACAATGGAATAAGCCTAGTTTTTTAATTGCCACATTGCTTTTATCAATGTTGAAAGCACATGCCAGGTACCAAATTCCTGCCATGGGCTGTATGTTTTACTTGACTGTTTCTAATCATTATTAGCAAGTTAGACATTTTTACTCTCATTTTACAGATGGAAAAACTGAGACTCAGATGTAAATTAATCACTCAGCATACAGAATTTAGGCAGCAAACTCAGGATTCAAGACAATGTAGTACTCTTTTATTTCACTGAATTACTTCTCTGTGAAAGAAGGAAAGCAAATGAAAAACATTTTTGAGCCATTTATTTATGCATAGGACTCTGTTAGGATTTTTTGAAGACTTTAAAGTTGAAAATATTGACTCTACTCAACAGAGCTTACAATTTAATTTGAGAAATAAAGTGTCCCAGGTCATAAACAGTAACAGAATAAATGGCAATCCAGACTATGACCATGAGAGTGTCAGAATAGTGTGGATAAAAAAAAAAACCTCTGGAGTATTAGGGTCATGTTAATCAGGGGTGTTTTCTTTGAAAGATTAAATTATGAAAGATTCAAAAGATAACAGAAGATGCAAAGTACTGAAAGAGAGAGTGAGAGGATTGGTTTGATTGAACCAAGTTAATAAATAATGAGTAAAAGAAATGGGAAACAAAATAGATAAGTTTTAAAAACTAAACCGACTTCACCAGGGCAATTAGATAAGAAAATGACATAAAAGAAATCCAGATTGAAAAGAATAAAATAGGAATAAACTTAACAAAAGACGTACAAAAGTTGCACTCTGAAAACTATGAAACATTGTTGAAAGAAATTTAAGAATACTTGAATAATTGGAAAGACATCCCATATTCATGGATCAGAAGACAATATTGTTAAAATAGCAGTATCCCTGATATTGATCTACAAACTCAGTGTAATCCCTACTGAAATCTAGCTGGCATCTTTGCAGAAATTGACAAGCTGACCCTAAAATTCATATGGAAATTCAAGGGATCTAGAATAAGCAAAAAAAAAAAAAAAAATCTTGGTAAAGGAGAATAAAGTTGAAAGATTCACATTTACTGATTTCAAAAGTATTACAAAGCTATAGTAATCAAGACTGTGTGGTACTGCCACAAGGATAGACATATAGATCAATGGAACAGAACTGATAGTCCAGAAATAAACTCTCATGTTTATAAACAATTGATTTTTGACAGGGTAAGAAGACAATTCAATGAGGAAAGAATATTCGTTCAACAAATGGTGCTGGGACAACTGGTCACACAGGCCACATGGTTCTCTATTGTCTTTCTCTTGGCCCAGTTTACACATTTCTCATACCTGCTTTGTGTCTGTAAGCATTTGATTTTCCAGCCTTGATCAAGTCCAACCATTCACCCAGTGCTTGAATTCTGCCTACTATTTCCCTGAAAAGAGGTTCTAGCATATGCTTGAGTATGTCTTATGGCAGGGATCTCCCTTACATTGAGCTCCATTACTTAAATCAGTAGTTCTTTACAGGGAGAATTTTTAAGTGATGTGATTATTTTAATTTTTCATAGCAAATAGAGGATGATGTTATTTAGAGGGTGTGGGTGGACAGAGATGGTAGATGTCCCATTATGCATGTGTCAGTTTTACACAGTAGAGAGTTAATGGTATATGACTTTCAAATTTTTGAAGTTTGAAATTAATACTTGTGTAGGGGGAAAATGGTTTACAATTATTTGAGAGACTAGAAAATAATTTTACATATTACAAGAAAGTTTCTTCCTTACAGTTATAAACTCAAATTTCCAGGGATGCAATACTGTTTATATCAAGGGAATATTGCACTATGTTTTCTGAGTGATATTCACCATTTCAGAAAATCACATCAAGAAAACAGTGCCACTCATTATAATTGAGTCACCTATATAACTTACCAGTGTCAGTTGGTACACATGGCTGCCACATGCAAATATATAGCAAAGGAAACCTGAGACTCTTTTTAACAGACTTAGAATTAAAAATTGTTAAATTAATGAAGATACACAAGATACAGGGATCTTGTTGAATTTTATTAATAAAGATTGTTTTTATATTTCATATTATTGCCATCACATACATTTAAAAAATTTTGTGAATAACAATGATAAATCTAGATTATAAAAGTTACATATTGGAATTATTTATTTTGAGGATTGTTTTTGCCAGTGTACATAGATTCTCTGTCAGTTTTTCACTGGTTTCTTGTATTACTGCTTCTTTTTGCAGTGCACCCTCCATCCCCCATAGCTTATCAAAGGATATGATCTCCTGGGTCTTTCTAAGTGCCAGAGACTGATAGCGAGCCTCAACATGTGGAGGAATTCAAGGCAGGAGATATGTTTTCAGAGATACTTTGTCACTATCCCATCATAACACTGGGAATTATTTTGACATTGCACTTATAAATAAGGCTTATCTCGTTTGTGCTAATATCATACTTCATCATTTTCTCTGTTTCCAAAGTCTGTAATTTGTCTTGGCATGTTATCCTTATTTCAGTTAAGATTATTTCCCTCTTTTTCTTATAGACAAATAAGTCTGGTCTGTTAGGATTTATTTTTAGTTTAGTGACCGTCCATATCTCCACTCTTTTATCTTCTGAATTTCTTTTTTTTTTTCTTTTTTTTTATCTTCTGAATTTCTTGTGATGATGGGTTTCTGATCATGTTACTCTGCTACTCAAAGACCTCCTATATATATACTGAATGTATATGTGTATGTATATATACGTATATATAATGTGCATACTGCATATAATATATAATACATATAT
Organism: Balaenoptera acutorostrata; assembly: GCF_949987535.1. NCBI lineage: Eukaryota > Metazoa > Chordata > Mammalia > Artiodactyla > Balaenopteridae > Balaenoptera > Balaenoptera acutorostrata. The sequence continues at coordinate 112,294,318 of NC_080066.1, read as the reverse complement.
ATATAAATGTATATATTATACCTCTTACTGTTCCTCATTTTTTCCTTGAATTAAGTCCAAATCCCTTATTATTTCACTCATGACTTTCTTGATTCTGATCTCAAATAACTTTCCCAGTATCATTTGCATCAATCTCCTATGCACAGGCTTTGCTTATGCCACGTGGGTGGTTTGCAACTCCCTGAATCCATTCATAGATTTCAGATCTTCACACTTTTGTTCAGGCAATTCCATTTGCCTGGAATGACCTTTTCATGTCTGTGGGCATCTTTGCTATCCTTCAAACGCACATTCAATTGTTGTTTCTTCTGAACTTTTGCTTGAGCCCCAATCTGATTAACATCTCCCTCCACTGAGTTCTGAAGCCCCTTTTTACTTTTACAGCACTTAAATGACATCACATATATACTGCATATTTTAAATTTCCTTTACAAAATCCAAGTTCCTTGGTGAAGCAACATGGCATAGAATTAAGAATGTGAATTAAGAATGTGAGCCAGGGGCTTCCCTGGTGGCGCAGTGGTTGAGAATCTGCCTGCCAATGCAGGGGACACGGGTTCGAGCCCTGGTCTGGGAAGATCCCACATGCCGCGGAGCAACTAGGCCCATGAGCCACAATTACTGAGCCTGCGCATCTGGAGCCTGTGCTCCGCAACAAGAGAGGCCGCGATAGTGAGAGGCCCGCGCACCGTGATGAAGAGTGGCCCCCACTTGCCACAACTAGAGAAAGCCCTCGCACAGAAATGAAGACCTAGCACAGCCATAAATTAATAAATAAATTTAAAAAAAAAAAAAAAAAGAATGTGAGCCAGACCTACTGGGTCCAAATCTGGATTCAACCACTTACTAGCTTATGTGGCTTTGATAATACTAGTACCGTGCCTCTAGGGTGTGTTACGCACTTATTTTTATTCTGATGATTTGATATGTGGGACCTAACTGGCACTGGAGACTTACCTGCCCCTCCCAGGGCTAGCCAGTTCTGAGAGATAGTAAATGACTAGCCTGTGAGTATGGCTCTTACATGCAAACTACCCAATCCAAAGCCTACACCCTCTCCTACCTCCTCTATCAGGCTCTTACACTGCAAGCCAATATTTCCCTGCCTCAGTCACCCGAAGGGCAGGCATCAGGCAACTTGGGACAGCCCCTACACCCCAGAGCTACCTGAAATCATTCCAAATAGCCAATCTTAAGCCTTTTTACCATGCCTTGTTCCTCCCAATGGAAACCACAATAAAGGCTTTTCCCCACATTTTCCTTCTACTCTTTTTATATTCTGATTGATCCTGGTGCTTCTTTGTGTGGCCCTGCACAGTGTGACGAGTCCCCCTCTCTTGGGAATTATGAGTAACAAACTGTCTTTTCAATGGCAGTCATCTTCTGGTCTGTTGGCCTCACCATACCTGAATAATAATAAAACCTGAATATTAAAACATAGGGAATGTTGGGAAGGCCAAGTAAGTTGATATTTGTAAATCACATAGATCAATGCCGGACACATAGTTGGTGCTATTTGAGCATCAGCTGCTATTGAGAGAAGTGGTGGTGTATAGAGCATCTTTGTGTTCTCCCACAGTGGCTTGCACATAGTAAATTCTCAATAAATATGTGACTGACAAATGAATGCAGCTGTTCTTCTTCTGCTGTCATCTCTACAAAGTCTTCATTAATGAAAAGCAGGAGCAAGTTCATGAATAGATTAGAAAACAGAATAATTAAGAGGAAAATAAGGCTATAACTGAAGGAAAACATTAGCATTGATAATTTAAAGGGGAGTTTGAGAGGGAGCAAGGGAGCTGAAGAAAGCTGAAATCAGAGAAGTAGACTGCTATGAAGAGAAGAGATAAGGGCTAATGGGAAATAGGAGCTAAGGGATGTGGAACATCGGGGGGGATCCAAAAGAGGAAACTCAACAAGCAGGAAAATTAAATCCAAAGTTATTACTGTTGCAACCTAATTACAAACTCCCTACTTAGGGTGTTCAGGTATAACTTGCCCATCTTCAGACTTCGATACTGACAAAAATGGGGGAATGAAGAGTAGAGCTATTCAGTGCGTGTGCTTGGGGCCAAAGTAAGAACTGTGTGAAATGATTCCATTTTCACTACATGAATTTTCACTTTTGAAAAATGAGACTTTTGCAGAAACCATGAATTTGATGAGAACTAAAACTGTGTCATTTCTACCACAGAACAGTAGGTTGTCATAGCACAGAAAATAAATACAAGTGGCAAAATTCCACATCAGTAATACATCCAGAACTCACTAATATTGCCCCTGGCAAAAAATTTACTGAGCTATATAATGTTAAAGGAAGAAGAACTCTTGAGGGAAAATGACAGACTTTCACCTGTGAGAAGTCACCTGTCATGGCAGAGGGAAAGAAAAACTTAGAAACTTCCAGAAAAAAAATGCAAGTTGATTTTGTTAGGCGTATATCACATTTTTCTCACCAACAGTGAGAATTTTTTCTCACAGTTCTAGAAGAGAAAGCAAAGCTGAAGTCAGCCAAAGTGTCCTGTATGAAAAATAACAACAACAAAAAACTGTGTCCATAAGCTTGGAAAAGCACAATGTTTCATTTTCAATTTTTTTTAGGAAATATGACAAATACAAAAACAGAACAGATGTTATGTCTCTAAGCAACATCATCTTTGACACATCTTGAAACTTTGTGAAACCTGCTCTACTTTATTTCTAACTTTTTATATCATAAATGGAGGAAGACGAAAATGTTTGGTTTTCATGTTCCCATGGGCTGTTAGTTAATTCTTTGCTCTTTTTCTACCACACCACAAGCATATACTTGCGCTTCAGCTTTCTCAATCTATAATCAAAGGGTCGTTTAAGTGCAGTTACTCATTTAATTTAATTAAGTGCAGTTATTTAATTTAACTGTGTAGCATAATTATTATTTATAGATTGTGAAGAAATACCTAAAGAAAACTATGCCAGTGCTAAGCATATTCTGGTATGCTATAAATGTATTATCGTGTCACCTCTGCAACCCTTTAGGCAAAATTACTGTTTATTTTCAAAAATAAATTTATGAATCACCAAAAGAAAATATATACAGAAAATTTGAGTCCTTTACCTGGCACAACAAATCAATGCTACAGTCAACAGCTTTGTTCTTTATTTATTAAGATCTAACATACGACGGTGAAATTATTAGACAAAGTAATGAGTCTCTATCAATCTGTCTTTAATTTTATAAAACCCAGCTTTACTCTGTCAACCTTGTCAATGCTACTGAATATTAATGGGAATAAAGTTAATTGCTGGGTGGAGAAAGGTCTTAACTCAAAGTGAAAAGGAAGCACCTTGTTGAAATCTGTCATTTTTGACAAGCCATAATTTATTTCTATTTAGTGGTATGTACCGACAGGTTTCAAACCTCACTCTTATCTTTACCACAAATCTAATTATTTTCATTCGGGATATTGTTGGATCCTAAGCCTTTGACCACTTTCACCATTTAGAAATAAATTATTTCATGAAAGGTAGTTAACGCATTGTTAGTAGAAGGAATTTTGTCTAGAGTATAGGGAAGCAACTTCCTTCTGCAACCCCTAGAAGACATATAAATGTATTTATTTTATTTCAGTAACCAAGGAGAGGAAAGTAATGACTTTCATAACAAGAAAGGGTTATATGTGAACATAATAATGCAAGCATAGCTACATGCTAGTTAAACAATTTCATTCAGAGAAAATGAATAATGAATAATCACTTAAGGTTCATCCTGATTAGATTGTCACCTGATTGGAAACACAGCATTCGGTTAAGAATCTTAAGAAGTTTCCATTAACTTTAAACAGTTATAACTTTAAAACAATACATATTTTACTTTAAATCAGTAGCCTATCAAAAGTAATACCATTCTTCACTCAGTAGAGTTTAGGAAATAAATTAACCTTGAAAATAAGCACTGGCCAGCTTATAAAGTTCTTATTCGAAAGGACCAAATTAAAATAAGGTGGTAAGATGAAAATGCATTTAATATTGTCCATTTCCCCTTCATATATCTTTGCAGTTGCTTTTTTATGAGAATCTGCATTTATTGTTGGAAACTTTGAATTACATATTGTTAGCTGAAGGTTCATTGTGGTCCTTACACAAATAATAAAGAAAACACTAGAAAGAAGAGAAACAGCTAAGAGGAAAAAGAGTAGCTCAGTGGGGTCAACACAGGATTTTGTTTTTAGAAATTAGACTTTGTGGCCTGATGATTTTGGTAATGATTTAATAAATGAAATCCACCTGCCCTCATGACCTGGCCTCTGATAGTTGGCTGTAGATTCTTCATTATATTTGTCATCTACATCTAGTAACATTTCAGGAACCTGCTCTTTTCCCTTGGCTGAAAGTAAGTGCCACATGTGACTGGCCAGCAGATTGGGTGGCGTTTATGTTGTGGTTCTTAGTCATCCCAATTTTTCTCCACCACATCCCAGTCACAATGGGGAAAAATGAAAAGCAGCTGCTAACAGCCTCACAACAGTTCTGTAATTACTTTCCTGGGCTGGCATTATATGATTTGACAATGGCCTGGGGATGTAACAAATAAGAAAAACCTTGTCATTCAATTTAAAAGGCTTCCTACCAGGCCAACACACTCCCCACTTCATCAGAATGACAGTACCCCACTCTGACACAGCCAGCGTGTTTAGTGCTGAGCGGTGTAACTGCAGCCGGGTGGTGCCAAGCACAAACAGCCGACTTGCTTTCCTGTTGACACTGCCATCGAATTCAAAGAGGAACCCTAACTTAGGCCAGAGATTCACATCTCAGGTCCGAAAAGCACCAACCTATTTATTCCAAGAAAAAATGCTAATATATTGGGGCATTTTAGTTAAAAGCAAAGATTTTTGCCAGAGATTTCAAGTTTCCTTGATGCTAACACATGCCATTTTCATAGCTTTGCATAATCAAGTTTCATCCTACCTTTCTGAGACAATATTAGCTACTGGCTCTGTTGGTCATGGTGGAATAGATATAAAAAACAACCCCAATTATCAGTGCGATAAAACTATAAAGATTTCAGCTGTCATTCACGTCGTTGTCCAGTAAAGAGTTTGGTGAATGGTCTTCCACCTTGTGATTCAGAGACTCAGCCTCCTTTCATCCGGTGACTCCATCATGTTCTAGGGCATCTGAATCCTCCACTGCATCCTCTCCTTCCGACCAGGGGACAAGGGAGAAGAAAGTCACAAGGGAAACGTAAGGACTCAGCCTGAAAAGTGCAATCCTATTCTGTTGAATGTCTACCCTATTCTACTGTCCAGAACTACACTCATAACCTCCGTAAGACTCCCAGGGCTGAGAAGTGGAGTCCAGCTGTATACCAAGGAAGAGATAGTGTCACCCCTGCCATGCTGCATTGCACAATAAGGTGAAGGACCGTTAATCATTGCAGCTTACAACCACTTTAAAGTAACCTACCCAAGACCAATAAATTGTTATGCCGCTTAGCATTACTGTGAAACTCTTCTCCACTAGTGTCAGTGATGAGGTATATTTTTTGAAGGCAGTTTTTGGTGTTACACTAGTCATAATTATACCTTAATTGGTGAGATCACTAGAGGAAAAAGAAAAATTCTTTTTGCCTTCAGAAGCTATTGGTCTAGCTTTAAAAGTTAAAGCATTCATTCACTCAACAAGTATTCAGTGTTCTTGGTGCTTGAAATGCATCAGTGACCAAGTAAACAAAATTTTCTGTCCTCACGAACCTTATATTCTAAAGGAAGGATATAATAAACAATAAACATAAGAAATATTGTTTAAATAGATGGTAGTACAAAATAATGAATACTTGGGGTGTGGATGGAGGTTGGGATATGCCTCATTGAGAAGGTAATAATTACTCAGACTTGAAGGAGTGAGGAATTAGAAATGCAAGTATCTGGAGAAGAGGCATTTTAAGCAGAAGGAAAAGTAGTTGCAAGGGCCCGAAGGCAAGGGCAAACCTGACACATTTGATGAATGTTAAGAGGGCAGTATGGCTGGTGTGAAGTTAGTGACAGAGAAAATAGAATGAGGTTCAAGTTTTCAAGAGGCCAATTCATATAGGGCTTTATGGGCCACTGTAAAGACATTGGCTTTTACCCTGCATGAGGTGAGGAGGCATTGGAGGATTTTGAGCAGAAGAGACATGTTATATTACTTAAATTCTAACAACTTTACTCTGGCTGCTATGTTGTCAATAAATTGTAGGAGGACAAGGGTAGAAGTGGGCCAGTTGGAAGAACATAAAAGTAATAATTTAGGTGAGAGATGATAGTACATTTATGAGGATATATCAGTGGAGATGGAGAAAGTGGTTGAATTCCGATTATATCTTTTTTTCTTTTTTATCTTTTTTTTTTGACCAGGCTGCATGGCATGTGGCATCTTAGTTCCTGACCAAGGATCAAACCCTCGCCCCCTGCTGTGGAAGCACAGAATCTTAACCACTGGACCACCAGGGAAGTCCTGATTCTGATTATACCTTGAATGTACTTTATATTTTGAACAGAAAATCTTTGTGGATTCCACATGGGGTGTGAGAAGAAGGAAGAAGTCAAGAAAGACTAAGATTTTTGGCACAAATGACTGAAAGAATGGAGTTGCCATCCTCAGAGGTGGAGATGCTAAAAGCAGAGCAGGTTTGGTGGCAGGATGACTTCAGCTTTGGACATGGTGAGTTTGAAACGTCTATTACACACTCAAGCATATTGAATTGGCAGTTAGTAATGTGAGTCTGAAGTACAGGAGAGGGGTCTGGACTGGTGATACATATTTTGGAGTCATTAGCATATAGATGGCATTTAAGGCCAAGAGATTGGATGAGATGCCAAAAGTGTGTGTGTGTGTGTGTGTGTGTGTGTGTGTATGAAAAGAGATCCAAGGATGCTCTAGTATGCTTAAGTATTAAGAAGTTGAAGAAGAATCACCAGAAAAGAAAATAGAAGGAGTAACTAGTGAAGTGAAAGGAAATTGAGAAGAGTGTAGTGTCCTGGAAGGCAAGTGTGTCTACAAGACAAGAGTAGTCAACTGTGTCAAATGCTGTTGATTGGTCAAGAAAGATGAAGATTGAGACTTGAACATTGGATTTAGCAGTGTGGAAGCTATTGATAACCATGACCAGAACACTTTGAGTGGAGTGGTGGGGTGAGAGTCAGATTGGAGTGTGTAGGAGAGGACTTGGTGAAGGGAATATAGATGTCTTTCAAGGGGACAAAGGGGAAGAAAGGGAACAAAACCATTTGTGCAGGATCTGTCAGATAAGTAGACTCAAGAGTTCTTTTGAGATGTGCAAAATAATGGTATCTTTATGTATGTTGATGGGAATGATCCAGTTGAGAGTGAAAATAGGTAAGTCAGGGAAGGGGTATTTGCTGAAGTATAGGATTTAGGGTACAAAGTTACGGATAGGCTTTAGATAAGAGCATAGATAATATATCTCTGGTAACAGTCAGGAATCCAAAAATGTTGGGGAAGATGTAGGAAAATCTTTGGAAATTCTCAGCAAAGTAGGAAGAAGAAACCATAGCACCAAAGAATAATCAAACAAAACTCAACACTATTGAAGAGTTCTAAAGGAGATACTTCTAATACTTCAAATTTATGTAGGCTATTTTGGGAAAGACACCTTTCGAATTGATTAATATGGTGTAGCATCTGCACCATGAATATTTATGACCCAGGTCTCATGAATTCCATTTTCATGATTATCCTCATTTTTTCCATAGTACATGTGCTCCATTTCATTCAGGAGTTTCCTAACTGGACTGTTGTAGGTTGAATTGTGTCCCCCAGGAAGATTTGTTGAAGTTCTAACCCTTGGTACCTGTGAATATTATCATGTTTGGAAATGGGGTCTTTGCAGATGTATGGATGAAGTTATACTGGGTTAGAGCCCTAAATCCAATAACTAGTATCCTTATAAGGTGAAAGAGATTTGGACGGACACAGACATGCAGAGCAAAGACAACCATGTGAAGACAGAAGCAGAAATTGGAGTGATGTAGCTGAAAATCAAGGAACAAAGAGAATTGCCAACTATCAGAAGCTAGAAAGAGGCAAGGAAGGATTATTCCCTGGAGTCTTCAGAGGGAGCATGGCCCTGATAATATCTTGCTTTCAGACTTCTAGCTTCCAGAACTGTGAGAGAATACATTTCTATTGTTTTTAAGTCACCCAGTTTGTGGTAATTTGTTACAGCAGCCCTAGGAAACTACATCATGATCATTTCAGCCTCCATAATTTTGCTATGCTCTTTCCCTCACATGAAGTGCCTTCTCCTGTCCTGAATTTAATTCTTATGTATTTACACACATTAATTAAAATTATATATTGCAACCATTTATGTTAAATGGTCTGTTACCAAAAATTGAGATCTGTAACAAAGGTGAGGTGGAAAAGTTGCAAATAAAGCAGTATCTAGTATTTGCTATCAAAATAATTTCAAGAGCTCACCCCAATCAAATTCTGAGTGTATCTGCCTTAGAGAAAATCCAACAAAGTTTTAACACTTGGGGAATAGAGAAAACTCACTTAGGAAGAAACCAATTATATTGTAGATGTCAGTCAGTGCCCTCATTCCCAGCCTATGTGCCTTCCTAAGGAGATCTCCACCCATGACCCCTGCTGAAAGGATCTCCATAGAAAATCATAATTACTTCAATAAGCTCAACCCACTGGCCAGAGATTATTGACCCAAAATGGGTGAATCAGACTCTTTCTTTTGAGAATTGCAAAATGAGCACTAAATGACTAAGTCTGTTGTGGAAGAAGAGCTGTAATGTCTGTAAAGACAGATAAAAGTCAGTTCATGCCAAGCCAGAGCCATGTGGCCTTTTGTGGGAGTAGAGAGACCATGGGCAAACAAAGCTGGTTTATAAGAGGAAGAACAATAAGATAAGGGGAGAAGCAGAGACCCACTAGCATGAACCTACTTTAAAGCCAAGGTGGATAGCCTTGTCCTGACCTTTCGGATCCCATCCTATGAATCCTGGTGTTATTGTTTCCCATTCTTTAATTCTCGTGAGATTGTCTATCAGTCCTGAAACCAAACTTCTCTATTGATCCCCCTTCAAATAAAACACCTACACATTCTTGCAGAGAATAGGCTGGCATGCTGTATTTTATGAGGGATATGTGTTTCTGGAAGCAGACATGGAGCTGAATTAGGACTATTGGGGGATGAAGATAGGTAACCCCAATCTTGAGCAACAGCAATAATCCTTTCTCTTAAAATGATCAGAAATCATGATATTTTTACGTCCATTGTTTTAGCCACCATTTCACGCAATTATCGGTCAGTGCTACTAGGTCTCTGTGCTCTTAGGATGCCATAATGTTACGGTGCCATTTATAATAACAAGGATATTGTGAATCCCCATTAATAATATGCTGACTGCTTTCTAATCTTTACCTTCCTTTATAGATCATTTAGTAGTCCTAGACCACTGGTAAGGTGGCTTAAAAAACTAAAATTTGCATTTTGAAATCCATCATGATTCTCTTGTTTTGTTTATTTGGGACAGGTTCAACCCTGTCTCTTGCACCACTGTAGTCAGGCATATGTGTCAAAATTGTTCCCCAGAGCAGAAACTAAATGGTAGAAAAAGGGTCCACTGTGGAATAAGGAATGCATGATTTGAAGGTAGAACTTTGGGCCATGGGGGAAGGAAGAGGTCAGCAAATCCTATTCTCAAAAGCCAACTGTAAAACTGTACAAAATTGTCAAAGCAAATCCCCCAAGCATTTCTGGGCTTTAGAAATCAACGAAAGGCAAACAATAAAGAGAGAACCATTTATTTATGAAAAGCTGCTAGAATTTAGGTAAAAACAGTGGGAGGCAGCGGCCTTCTTGCCCGAGGCTGCTTCCATCTCTCCTCCACCCCAGCTCAATTGGCACACTATTTAGACCAGGATAAGGCTGTCTGTGAAACCAGCAGCTTTGCTGCCAGAGGGAATGGAATTGGTCTGTAGCTGAAAGCAAAATCCCATGGCTGACAGGTGTTTTCAGTAAAAGGAGCAAACTTGGTAAGAAATGAATAGGCAAGCCTGCAGCTTTGCTAGCTTGAGAGTGCGGTCCTGCTTGTGATGGGTGGCAGGCTTACAGACTAGCCAGAAATTTAACAGGGAGATCCTGGAAGTGAGAAAGCTGTAGCGGGGCTATGTACATTCTTCACACATCCCCGACTGACTGGGGACTTTGTGAACACACAGTGGGACTCCAGAGGGCTGAGAGGAAAATAAAATCTGGAACAGACAAGAAAAAGTTGTCTGAACTTTGAATGTCTTCTTCAAATCACACACAGTTCCATTGGCAGAAGATAAGTTTTATGAGCACAAGGTATTTGAGCACAATCTCTGACCACTAAGCTATGGCTTATTGGCTGGCCACTAAGCAATTTAGAGTGATCCCTAGGAAGCTAGGGTAACAAATAGAAATAAGAATTTTAAAAATCTTAGCAGAGGCATTTGTGGTGGCACATTACAGAGGAGACAGCTTCTACAGAATAAGTTCAACGAAGCAATGTATAAAGAGAGAGAGAAAGAAAGGAAGTGGGGGGAGAGAAAAAGAAGGAGAGGGAGGGAAGGGGGAAAGAGAGAGAGAAAGAAAGGAAGTGGGGGGAGAGAAAAAGAAGGAGAGGGAGGGAAGGGGGAAAGAGAGAGAGAAAGAAAGGAAGTGGGGGGAGAGAAAAAGAAGGAGAGGGAGGGAAGGGGGAAAGAGAGAGAGAAAGAAAGGAAGTGGGGGGAGAGAAAAAGAAGGAGAGGGAGGGAAGGGGGAAAGAGAGAGAGAGAAGAACTCAATGAAGAAAATCAGGAAAACCAGAATCCAGAGTTACTACAATATACTATCTAAAATATCCAATGTTTAACAAAAAAAGTATGAGACATGCAAAAAAGCAGGTAAATGTGATGCATACCCAGGGGAGAGGGGGGGAACACTAAATAGAAACTGACTTTGAGTGGGCTTTACAGTATTTTGGATCTACCAGATACAGACTTCAAAGCAGATGTTAGAAATATGTTCAAAGATTGAAGGAAACCATGTACATGTAATATAAATATAAATGGTTAAAAGAAAATATGATGACAGTGATAAACTAGGAATCTCAGTAAAGAAACAGACTATAAAAAAGAAACAAGTGGAAATTCTAGAGATGAAAAGTAAAATAACCAAAATGGAAAATTCACTAAAGGGGTTCAATAGCAGATTTCAGATGACAGGAGAAATAATCAGAAAACATGAAGATAGACCAATAGAAAAATCAAATAAACAAATTTTTTGAAAGAAGAGAAAAATTATTCATTATATACAGGAGAAACAATATGACTAATAATTAATTTCTCATTAGAAGCAATAGAGGCCAGAAGATAATGGAATGGTATAATCAAAGTGCTGAAAGAAATGCAATACTACTGTCAACCTATAATTCTATATCCAGAAATGTTCTAAAATTGATTCTGGTGATGGCTGCACAGCTCTCTGACTATACTAAAAAACCATTGAAATGTATACTTTAAATGGGTAAATTGTATGGTATATAAATTATATCACAATAAAGCTGTTAAAAACAGACACAGAAAATTCTATATACAGCAAAATTATCCTTCAAAAATGAAGGCAAAATAAAGATATTTCCTCAAAAATGAATACTGGAAGAATTCATTACTAGCTGATCTTCCTGACAAGATACACTAAATGTAGTTCTTTGGGCTGAAAGGAAATGGCACCTGAGAGTAACATGAATCCACAGGAAGAAATAAATAACATCAGAAATGGTAAATATGTGGGTAAATATAGGACCATGAAAAAAATTTTTCCTTTTTTCTTCAATTATTTCTTTAAAAGACGTAAGATTATATATAAAACAGAATGAAAGATGCCAAAGACACTCAATTTAAAAGAGTACAATAGAGCATTCATTGACAGAAAGCAATGGAAACAGGGTGTGCTATGCCCATTGCCTGAAAGCTTACATGGCAGTTTGCCTTAAAAGTGCTCGTTAACTGAGAGAAAACAACACTCAGCAAATGAAAACACATACTATAAATTTTTATGTATATATCTATTTTTTTTGAATTTTTGAATTTTATTTTATTTATTTTTTTATACAGCAGATTCTTATTAGTTATCCATTTTATACACATTAGGGTATATGTGTCAATCCCAATCTCCCAATTCATCACACCACCACCACCCCCGCCTCTTTCCCCCCTTCGTGCCCATATGTTTGTTCTCTACATCTGTGTCTATTTCTGCCCTGCAAACCGGTTCATCTGTACCATTTTTCTAGGTTCCACATATATGCGTTAATATACGATATTTGTTTTTCTTTTTCTGACTTACTTCACTCTGTATGACAGTCTCTAGATCCATTCACGTCTCTACAAATGACCCAACTTATCTACTTGATGTGTATATAATTGTTTTATATGGTTGGCCCTCCGTATCCACGGGTTCCACATCCTCGGGTTCAAACAACCACAGACCAAAAATATTCGAGAAAAAATTCTATAAAATTCCAAAAAGCAAAACTTGAACTTGTTGGCAACTATTTACATAACTAACATTGTAGTTACAACTATTCACATAACATTTACATTGTATTAGGTATTAAAAGTAATCTAGAGATGATTTAATGTGTACAGGAGGATGTACTTAGGTTATATACAAATACTAGGACATTTTATATAAGGGACTTGAGCATCCTTGGATTTTGGTATCCGCAGGAGTCCTGGAACCAATCCCACACAGATACCAAGGACGACTGTATTCCAGCTTTGGGAATTGGACTATCTGATTGATTTATCACCAGCCATTTTCTCATGGCAGGGTTCTCAAGAAATGGGACACAGGAAGGGAAAATATTGATGGGAGAAAATGCGTGGGGAACATTGGGAACGTGAGTTCCTGCCAAAGCCCTCAAAATCTTATGTGTGGAAGGTAGTGGTGATGGTGGTGGTCATGGCGGCTAGGGGAGCAGCCGCAAATAACAAGATGGGAGCCCTAAAAACCTGTAGGAGTCTTCCGAAAGTAGGGAAAAGCCAAAGAAAAACTCCTCATATTTTATAGTTTTGCCTTGGGATGACCTTATCAATAAAGTGTGATAACAATAACTGTAGTAGGCAGGTGAGTAAACAGTAAGCTCGGGTGGGGAGTTGCAACACCTTTTACCCCTCATGAATAGGTTCTTGCACTTTTTTCCCCTCTATGAAGTCAGTAGAATTGACCTATTCAGGGCTTTTCTAACTTTAACGAGTGTGATTTAGTCATACTGTTCTGAATTCTTATTTCTCTCCATACATCGTCCATCGCCTTGGGGAGAAGAAAAGAATGGAACCATTAAATAAGAAAGGGTTTATCCTTAACTACTTCTTCTATTCTTCTCTCATCATCAAAGAACTACACACCTCCCTGCCAAACAACAGGAACAAGAAGAAGTGGATATGTGCCTTCCAGCCTTTCTGGATGTAAAAAGGGATGGATTGAGCAAAGATGGTTTTGTAGCAATTATTTGCCTTTGTTTCTGGGTGTGTGTATTTGTTTCCATAAAAGTTTTTTTTCCCTCTGTGCTGTGGAAGTGTCATAACAGCAGTCATTAACAATATCTACATGCTAAACAAATACCTAACTAATAGATAGCTAATAAGTATTTTTACTATTGAAAAGGTAGCCTTTCTTTTGCATCCCACTTTAATTTCCTACCCTAAGGCAGATATGAAGTAGCAAACCAAAGGGGAGGGAGATGGGAGAGAACTAGAGGCCTACTCTGGTGAGAAGCCGTATGCTATCACCAACGTGATTTAGAAATGCATGGTGATAAGAAGATGTAAGCAGATTTTTAGTTGGTTTTATTATGGTTTTTCAATTCCCTACAGACAGTATGCCTCCTTACAACCTACACCTGCGGCAGACCACACCCCCGCACCACCCTCACCTTACTCTGCCGCTGGCATTTAGGAGAATAGACATGACATGCATATTGGAGCCCCAAGAAAGCAGACACTTTGTGTGCACCTTTATACAAATGAATATGCATGCAAACATGAAAAGATGGTTAAGTTAGTATAGGGTCTTGAGCTTCATGTCCATAAATGAATTCTTATTTAGTTATAACCTTCTGGTTCTGCTTCAGAGAAAATATATAATATATGGACACACATATATCTTATATTTGTAACTGTACACACATTCATGGTTTAGGACAAAGTTAACAATTCTTATTCATATCTATCTATCTATCTATCTATGTAACTATGTATCTGTGTAACTATGTATCTATCTATGTATCTATGTATCTATCTATCTGTCTATCCATCTAGGAAGAGGAGGGAGATAAGCAGAAAAATAGCAGTCGGATAAACTGCTCCCAGCACTTCATGTATAAGTTGTATCATTTACTACTCAGTGCCTCATTTTCCTCAGTGGTAAACTAAGGATAATAGTTGTGGTTCCTCATAGAGTTACTGGAGGATTCAGAGAAATGATGCACATGAAGTGCTCACTCCAGCGTTAAGTCCATGTCCAGTAATCATTAACTATTACTATTATATGAAATAGCCTTGTATTATAGTAACTTGGGTATGTTTTTATATGCTCCATTTCTCTTTTGCCAAATTTCCTCACACTGCATATTCATCAGGCAGAGGAGGGAAAGGTACAAATGTGCCTCTGTGCCATCAGACTTCAGCGTGTCTGTGCACGCCCATTCCAGGGGCTACTTCAGTGACACCACTGCTGCTAGGAGAAGACAGCGTTTTCTGTGAGTCATGTATTATTCTAAGTGTTTCATAGATATCAGCTACTTCAGTCCTCCCATCAACCTTATGAGGATGAGGAAACAGATGAGGAAACTGAAACCTAGGCACAGGTATTTTGCTGGAAAGCATGCTAACACGTGACAGAGGCAGGAAGTAAACACGGGCGGTTTGGCAAAGCCCTGGTGGTTTGGACTAGCCCTCTGCACCACTTCCCACAGTTCTGCACAGATACACACCATGCAGGGACCTGGCTGTTTTCCCAGAATGTGGGTGCATAGACCGAGGTACTTATAAGGTCAGGTTAAATAGTTTCGAAGACAAGTCAGTTTCATAAAGTGAGCAACTCTGCCCTTTTGTCACCTGCGTGACAAGTTGCTGCTTCTGGTTGTGAGAAGCACTGCTGAATGCTTCACCACAAGAGGGGAAAAAATCCCAACTCACATTTCATTATTCCCAGGTGTAAGAAGCACCTATTATTGTGTATGAAATAGGAGACATTATTTCATTGACTAGATTCTCTCCTCTTTGTCTTAAAACAGCCTGTCATTTTTCTAGTCATCATTGGGCCTTTTTCCGAGCCTTTCTTTGGGAAGAATTCCTCCAGATTACATCCCCCTCCTTCACTCCCCTAGGGAGAAAAACCAAATAAGAGCAAAACCCTCTTTAGTATTATAAACTAAACTTCAGAAGAAAATCCATCCCCAGAGAGTACAGTAATACAGTAATATCTTACTTTGGGGATCTATTTGCCTTCTCTAGGCTAGAGCTCTCCTAACATTTCAGTTTGGAGTACATTGGTCCTTTTTATGTGACCACCTGCGTGGCTCTGTGCACCTTTAGTGCCAAGAAGCATGAGAAGATTTTATAACAAGAGTAATTGTAATAGGATTTAATCATGTTGTTGGCAGCAAAGGGCCAGCAACCCTAATGATAATGTTACAATAGAGAGCCCTGGAAATGGTATAAGTAGGTAAAATACTGTAAATTGAAGGTGCCTTATGCCTGTAATATACACTTAAATAGCCATTCAAAGCCAGGCAGCATAAAAATATGTCCAGCGTCTATATCAGGCATTAAACATGAAGCAAACCTCTGACAAAAATCCAAAACCCCAAAGGATGCCATCATGTTAAAACCCCATCTGTTAGAAAACTGAATTGCAATGCATCAAGAACAGTTAAGAAATCAACAGTGAAACAAAGGAAAAATTACAATTTACAAATGACTAGATCTTTCAAAATTTTGAACAAATGAAATTTCACAACCCATTCTTTCACCTCTCTAGATGGAATGGGTAGACTGGCACACTGAGTTTAGATGGCAAAATAGATATATATGTATAATCTTTTGGCAAATGCTTTAGGTGTCTGAGAGTCTGGTATAAGCCGAATATCAGGTTGATCAGGAAGCTATCATTTGTAGGTTTTCTGCATGTCTTTAAGGGATAATTTGTGCATTAAGTAATACTGACACTGTTTATTCCAACCCTTTTTACAGAATGTTGCAAATGTTAATTCATCAGCCTCCACAATACCGTTTTGGAATAACATAAAAAGCAATATTAATAACACTTCGGGCTTATGTAATGCTTTTGTCTGAAAATCCCTGAAGGCATCATAAACATTAATAACATGAACAAAAGTCCTAATAACGCTAGCTGCGTCTCAAACAGAAAAGATTCCTAACCTCATTTTGTAGATGCTGAGATTTAGTCACAAATCGGCTAGGAAAATTGCCTCAGACTACAGAAGCAGTCACCAGCTGAGCCAGCAATAGAAATCAATGCTTTTTGATTCTCACGTCCCCATTCCAGACATTGGACTGTTTCCTATAGAAGCAAGAGGCATTCGATCTTTACTCTTGAACTCTTGAATGTAACATTTTATGTTCACAAAACTATCTAAAACTATCTTGGACTCTCCTCCCTGCCTACATCTGTTATCCCCAGTATCAGGAACATCAGTTCACGCCAGATGTCTATTTTAGGTGTGGACACAAATATTATAATGGCTGCCTCTCACGTTCCCAATCATACTTACCTGTACTAGATCTTGTAAATGCTCCCACTTTAACAAGATTAGGAATGGTCTGGTTCTCTTTCACCATACCTAGACTTGGAGCCTTTATTGAATTTGAAACTTGCTAAAGCAACTGACACACACGCACACAAATCTAATTCATTAGATGATCTCACTATTAAATAAATTTTTTTTCCTACAAACTGGTTGGTAAATATTTACCTTAAACTAGATTTGCGTTAAATTCAACTTGTACTCTGAGTGTCTAATATCTTTTAGAGCAGATCAAAATCTACTCAAGACCAACTAACTAGTTTCTTCTCCCATTATAGATCTTGACAACTTTTAGTATTTCTCCCTTAGAGCTGCTTTTATGAAATGATGTGGAGCTTTTCAGCTTTAGTTTTGAAGGAAGGTGATGCTTTGCTTCCCTTTTATATTTGTCTGAAAGCACCTTCGCCATCCAACTAGCATCTGTGCTACATGTGAACTTTTCTACAGAATCTCCCAAACAAGGTGAAAAAAAATCATTAGTAGTCCAGATTTCAATCTTCTGCACAGCTCAGGTAACAAT
Organism: Balaenoptera acutorostrata; assembly: GCF_949987535.1. Classification (NCBI taxonomy): domain Eukaryota; kingdom Metazoa; phylum Chordata; class Mammalia; order Artiodactyla; family Balaenopteridae; genus Balaenoptera; species Balaenoptera acutorostrata. Next base: position 112,276,960 of record NC_080066.1, on the reverse strand, counting down.
AAATGAGTAATTTGCCGCCCTTCGCTTTGGCAAGCTGATGCCTAATGATTACCCAGGGACAGGATAATGGTACCATAGTGATTACACTATGTTTTTCTAACCACTTTCAAGGCCTTTGCTTTCAGACCTGCCCTAATGAAAAGAAAGCTCTGAAATTGGGCCAGGTTTTTATTAAAAATGTTCTGACAGGCTCTGCTTAGATAAAATGTATTCACTTCTCAGATTTGAACCTTCTTCAGAGGACTTGGGCTCCACAGTGGATATGATTGCCTGAACACTTTCATAAGGAGGAAATGAGGTGTTGGTTAATTCCAAAAGCCACTGGAAAGATTTATTTAAAGAAGATACAATGATAACCCATCTCTAGACAGTTTACTGGCTGAGGGAGAACTGTATAAGAAAAGGCGACAGAAGATCATAAAAGTCTGATGTTTGTTTATATTACTGAGTTACTGTGTGATTTTACAAAAGTTAATTAATATTTCCAAGTTTCTTGGTCACTGTAGGCAGTCAGCACAGATGTTAATAATCTACTTTATAGCTAGAAGAGATTGATAGGTGATAATGATAGATAGACAGGAATACAGGTAGACTTACTATTGACAGGAACCACTATCTGTGCATGCAGTTGTGGCTATAACTAGTACCTTTAACATTTTTATCTGCAGGAAAACATCTGGGCAGCATTTAATCAGCCTCTAGTACATCCTGCACCCTGCTTCCAGAACTGTCTTTCTGAAGCACAGTATTTTATACAACATCATTGGGTAATACCTCACCAGTGCCCAGTGTTTATCAGACAATGGTTTGTTTGATAATCACCTGGGAAAATTTTAAAACACAGATTATTTCTGCCCCCTTTCTGACTCAGTATGTTTATGGTGGGAGTGGGGGTGGATAGGTGTACAAATAACAAACCTGTATTTTTAAATAATCTTCCTCAGGCTCTCTGGGTAAATCAGATTTGGAAACCATTGACTACAGTATACATCCCAAACTCTTTGGAGGACTAAAGACCCTCTACTGGAGGACGCTAGGAAACTATCGTAAGAGTCCACCCTGAGGTAGAAGAATACAGATGTAAAAACAGGGGACAGAGCAGGTAGGAGGAGCTCTGGATGTTACTCGGGATTTTGGATTAGGTGATAGGAGGATAAAAACCGAAACAGAGCTGTAAAATGAAGTACAGCAGGGGTCCCCGATCCCCTGGGCCGCGGACCGCCAGTGGTCCATTAGGAGCCGGGCCGCACAGCAGGAGGTGAGGGGTGGGTGAGGGAGCGAAGCTTCATGTGCCGCTCCCCATCGCTCCCCGTCACTCACATTACGGCCTGGACCATTCCCCTCTCCCCCGTCTGTGGAAAAATTGTCTTCCATGAAACCGGTCCCTGGTGCCAAAAAGGTTGGGGATGGCTGAAGTAGAGACATATTTGAGGGATGAAGTAGAAAGTGAACGTATGAGAAAAGTGATGAGTTTAATGTGTGCAGAGTCTGAAGCAGTTGTTTATAATTAGCAGTCAGTTAAAATGAGAGATCTGGAGCTCAGGGAAAGCTTCTGGGTAAGACATATTGCTTTGAGAGTCAGCACTCATGGAGCATGGATAAGATGACCTAAAGAATATAGCTGAGAATTGAACCCTGAGTAGCTCCAAAATTCAGGGCAGGCAGCGGATGGGGAGCAGACGCAGAGATGACTAAAAACAAGAGGTCACAGAGTTAGAAGAGAGGTGTCCCAGAAGCTTTTGTGTCGGGGGTGAGGAGTTGACAGTGTCCCATGTTCTAGAGGGCCCCAGGAGGATTAGAACTGAAAGGCCTACACTAGGTTTGAGGAGAGCCAATTTATTTATGTGTGTTGACAGATGTGTTGCTGCAATTCACTGGGAGGGAGTGGGGCTGGAAGATATTTAATTATGTATTTATTTATTTTTATTGAAATATAGTTGATTTACAATGTTGTGTTAGTTTCAGGTGTACAGCAAAGTAATTCAGTTATATATATATGTGTGTGTGTGTGTATGTGTGTTTGTGTGTGTGTATATATATATATATATATATATATATATATATATATATATATATTCTTTTTCAGATTCTTTTCCTTATAGGTTATTACAAAGTACTGAGTATAGTTCCCTATGCTATATAGTAGGTCCTTGTTGATTATCTATTTTATATATAGTAGTGTGTATGTGTTAATCCCAAACTCCTAATTTATCCCTCCCCTACCCCTCGCTATCCTCTTTGGTAACCATAAGTTTGTTTTCTGTGTCTGTGAGTCTATTTCTGTTTTGTAAATAAGTTCATTTGTATCATTTTTTTAAGATTCCACATATAAGCGGTATCATATCATATTTGTCTTTGTCTGGCTTACTTCACTTAGTATGATCATTTCTAAGGTCCATCCATGTTGCTACAAATGGCATTATTTTGTTTCTTTTTATGGCTGATTAATATTCTATTATATATATGTGTGTGTGTGTGTGTGTATATATATATCTCCACATCTTCTTTATCCACTCCTCTGTAAGTTGTGCTGCAGTGAACATTGGAGTCATGTATCTTTTCGAATTAGAGTTTTCTCTGGATATATGCTCAGGAGTGGGATTGCTGGATCATATGGTGACTCTGTTTTTAGTTTTTAAGGAACCTCCATATTGTTCTCCATAGTGGCTGCACCAATTTACATTCCCACCAACAGTGTAGGAGTGTTCCTTTTTTGGGGCTGGAGGATATTTAAATTCTATTCTTCTCTTTAAAGCAGCTTGGCTGTGAGGTGATGAAGAGATGTAGTAATAGTTAAAGGGCCAAAGGCGGGATTTGTTAGGTAGAAGAGGCTTGAGCATGTTTATATGCTAAGGAAAAAGAACAACTGAGATGGGAAGATTGAGGATAAAGAGGAGAAGAGAAAATTGATGGAATGAGGCTGTCAAGGAGATGAGAGAGAAAGGGATTCAGAACACAGTTATGTATTTGGGCATGGGAAGCAGGAGAAATGGCCCTTCCTCTGAGGCTTAAGGTAGGATGGCAGTGTAGATAGAATTCTTATCTCAGGTGCTTTGATAAGCCTGACTGGGGAAAGGTTGAGTAGGGCCTTGAGAATAGCAGTGAAATGTGGAGCAGCTTCTCTGCAAATTGAGAGAACAAGGCTCTGAGATTCTAGGCAATATTATTAATCCACTGGCAGTTAAAGACTATGAAAATATAACAGCACAAATCTCATCCACCTTGTGGTTTTTCTCCCATAGTTCTCAGCAGGGTATACAGTAGATTCAGAGTTGGGTTTTTTCAGGGAGGGTATGTAGAACAAGAAGATAGAACTCTAAGGATAGTAAGACTTGGGAGGTTGGAAATTATGATTCTGAGCATTAGACTGGAAGTGTAAGCCCTACCATCGTAGAACAGAAGTGAAAGTTCTTGGAGTTAGGAATTAAAGGAATTGAGAGGTGAGATGTGAGTTGGTGTGGGATAAAGCCTAAAATTAAGGCTCAATATGGTGTGCTGCCTTGACATCTGGTAAAATAAGAAGGGCCTCAAATACCTTAATCACAAGCTTCCCCCACTCCCACTCTGCTCTCAGAGGTAAGACCCCCTAGCCAAACAGCCCTGCTTATCATGGGGACCAGGTGCAGTTCCTGCTTATCCCTGAGTAGTGGGTTTCAGTTCCCTGTCATCCCATAGAATTATCCCAGCAAGCCAATCCCCTGGGAACCAGGGGCACCTACCCTCTTGGTACTATAACACCGCCTCCCACTGCCCCTTGGTAGTTCACTCTGCTCCCAAGCACAAGCCCATGTAGCCTGGCCTGGCATATGGTGTCCTCCTCTCCTGAGCTGTGAGTATCATGAGTATCATGGGACCTTTGGGGCCATCCTCACAACTCCAGGGCAGGAATCCCTCCCTCACCAACAGGGTTCTGAATAGGAGGTGACTAAAACAATTGGGTGTGGTGTTCACCTGGACAAGATGACACCCAGTAGGTGGAAGTAGTGTTTTTCTGAAGGAAATGAATGTTCCCACTGTCAGTCATCCAGGGAAGTAATTAATCATGGGGCAGAAATTGAGAAAGCTTTGTATGCCAAGCTTTAAAGGATATAAAGTTACAGAGCTCATCATGGTCATTCATGTTCTAATTGTGTTACCTGGAGCAGTATTGTTGGGAAATGGATAAAGGCAGTCAAATTTAGATGGACAGAGAGGAGGGAAAAGTCAGCAGGTGCCTTGGAAGAGTGTGGCACCCTGAAAAGTTGAGGCAAATCATGACCCCAATGGAGGAGGCAAGATAGACAAGAAAAGCATGTATGGCATGATGTCAGGACTTGGGGAAGAGGGAAATTGAGAGTCAAAAGCCAGTTTTAGTAAATGCTGGAAAGCAATTTTGAGACAGGTGGAGCATTAAAGATAAGAGCAGACAGAGAATATCCAGGTAACATGAGCCATGTGCGTGGGGTCTAAGATTGTCAGAAACTGCTGACCTTCCTAATCCTCAAGCTGAGGCGTGTCGGAGAGTTGTAGGAGGTCAGAAAAAAAGGACCCACGTCTTCAGAGACAGATCTGTGCCAGATGTTATACTGGACACTAGGCATGATACTTAATTTAATTCTTTCCCAAGCCAAATAAGATGGGTATTATCGTCTCCTTTTTTTTCAGAGGTGGTAGCTGAGGACCATAGAAATAGGGAAACCTGACCAAATTCTCAGAGACAAAGGCTAGACTAGAACATCGATCTCCTAAGTCCCACTACTGTCCTACAGTGACTCTGTCAGTTCCTATCACTGGACATTTTATTTTGAGATGCTATTATGTTCAAAACTCTATTTTAGACACCGAGGATGCAGGACATCAGTGGATACAAGAGTTCCTTGCTTTCAAAGAGCCTACAACATAATGCGAAATGTTGTCATAGTCATTCCTCCAGGAGAAACAATGACTTATGCCAAAAGAATTTTAAAAAATTGGTAATGTGAGGTCTGTCTTTACTGCATACTGGATTATAAGTTATTTTCAAACCTAGTGTAATCCTTTTGCCAAACATGAGAAGAGGGATCACTTTTACCAGTGAATATAGAAGCATCTATTTTTAATCACCCTTTTGTTTTTGGATCTTGCACCAGCCCCTACAGCTTAAAGCTGTGTCTGTTTCTCTTATAAGCAGCCTAGTTATAGGCATTGTATGTGGTTCTTTAAGAGCCTTATGATTTTTTATTATCCCTTTGTGACAGTTTTCTCAGAGTTATGCAAATGGTATGCCAAGTGTAGTAGACTGAAATTTCTTCCATTTTATCTCTGTCCAAATAGAAGTTGCCTCATCTGCATATAACAGTTCCCTTTGCAACTCAGTTGTAGTAGAAAATTGGAATTCATTTGTATTTGCATTTCCTGGGGATACAGACAAGAGCAGATGCCAATAATGGATGTCATAATTTGCTGCCTTCTCTTTGCTGCCTATAAATCTTTGAATATTTTTCCTACAATAGCAAGTAAAGAGATTCAGCAAGCATAATGGGGAGAGAGGAGATGTAAATCTCAGCAGTGGTGGTGGATTCCAGCTATGAATATTTCAGAAACAAGGCACTCTCTTTAAATGAAACACTAATGGTTTTTAAGATGCTGATAGGCCTGATGTGCTTTTGATTTCATTTAATAACCAAAGCTCCTGACTGCATAACACTAGTTCCAGGTTGGTATATTCTAAAGAAAGTCTTTTCTCCAGTGCTGGCCTTATTGTGGTGTTAAATCTTGATTGCCTACACACTACACCAGAGATATGCAGGTACGCACAGTTCAAAATTTAAATTATTTATATTTGGTTTTGAAATGACACATATACAAAAAGTCTGTCTCTCTCATTTTACACACAGGCATACAAATATGCACACTCACCCAAATTCACCCCCAAACACCTAGCCTTGAGTCTTTGCTTCCCTGAACCTTTTTCCAGTAGTTTGTGACTCAACTGAGTGTTGGTGATTATCCAAACATCGATATGAAAGACAGCATGTTTACTAGACTAGATAAGATAAACTCAAATTATGAGGCCCAAATATAGAGATTTCAAAATGTAATGCTATTGATCAAATGTTAATTTTGTGGTTTTCTTACATCTTATATCTTGCAAGTAATAAATTAGGAAATCCAAAATTCTCCAATCTCCACTTTTTCTAACTCACTTGGGCCATTTTTCTACCGGTTTACTTTATTTATTTATTTATTTATTTATTTATTTATTTACATCTTTATTGGAGTATAATTGCTTTACACTGTTGTATTAGTTGCTGCTGTATAACAAAGTGAATCAGCTATACATACACATATATCCCCATATCCTCTTGCGTCTCCCTCCCACCCTCCCTATCCCACCCCTCTAGGTGGTCACAAAGCACCGAGCTGATCTCCCTGTGCTATGCGGCTGCTTCCCACTAGCTAGCTATTTTACATTTGGTAGTGTATATATGTCAATTCCACTCTCTCACTTTGTCTCAGCTTACCATTCACCCTCCCCATGTCCTCACGTCCATTCACTATGTCTGTATCTTCTTGGATTGATCCCTTGATCATTATGTAGTGTTCTTCTTTGTCTCTTGTAATAGTCTTTATTTTAAAGTCTATTTTGTCTGATATGAGAATTGCTACTCCAGCTTTCTTTTGATTTCCATTTGCATGGAATATCTTTTTCCATCTCCTCACTTTCAGTCTGTATGTGTCCCTAGGTCTAGGGTGGTTCTCTTGTAGACAGTATCTCTATGGGTCTTATTTTTGTATCCATTCAGCCAGTCTATGTCTTTTGGTTGGAGCATTTAATCCACTTACATTTAAGGTAATTATCGATATGTATGTTCCTATTACCATTTTCTTAATTGTTTTGGGTTTGTTATTGTAGGTCTTTTCCTTCTCTTGTGTTTCCTGCCTAGAGAAGTTCCTTTAGCATTTGTTGGAAAGCTGGTTTGGTGGTGCTGAGCGTTTGCTTGTCTGTAAAGGTTTTAATTTCTCCATCGAATCTGAATGAGATCCTTGCTGGGTAGAGTAATCTTGGTTATAGGTTTTTCCCTTTCATCACTTTAAATATGTCCTGCCACTCCCTTCTGCCTTGCAGAGTTTCTGCTGAAAGATCAGCTGTTAACCTTATAGGGATTCCCTTTTATATTATTTATTGCTTTTCCCTTGCTGCTTTTAATATTTTTTCTTTGTATTTAATTTTTGATAGTTTGATTAATATGTGTCTTGGCGTGTTTCTCCTTGGATTTATCCTGTATGGGACTCTCTGTGCTTCCTGGACTTGATTGACTATTTCCTTTCCCATATTAGGGAAGTTTTCAACTATAATCTCTTCAAATATTTTCTCAGTGCCTTTCTTTTTCTCTTCTTCTTCTGGGACCCCTATAATTCAAATATTGGTGCATTTAATGTTGTCCCAGAGGTCTCTGAGACTGTCCTCAGTTCTTTTCATTCTTTTTTCTTTATCCTGCTCTGTGGTAGTTATTTCCAGTATTTTATCTTCCAGGTCACTTATCTGTTCTTCTGCCTCAGTTATTCTGCTATTGATTCCTTCTAGAGAATTTTAAATTTCATTTATTGTGTTGTTCATCATTGTTTGTTTGCTCCTTAGTTCTTCTAGGTCATTGTTAAACATTTCTTGTATTTTCTCCATTCTATTTCCAAGATTTTGGATCAACTTTACTATCATTACTCTGAATTCTTTTTCAGGTAGACTGCCTATTTCCTCTTCATTTGTTTGGTCTGATGGGTTTTTACCTTGCTCCTTCATCTGCTGCGTATTTCTCTGTCTTCTCATTTTGCTTAACTTACTGTGTTTGGGGTCTCCTTTTTGCAGGCTGCAGGTTTGTAGTTCCCACTGTTTTTGGTGTCTGCCCCCTGTGGGTATGGTTGGTTCAGTGGGTTGTGTAGGCTTCCTGGTGGAGGGGACTGGTGCCTGTGTTCTGGTGGATGAGGCTGGATCTTGTCTTTTTGGTGGGCAGGACCACGTCCAATGGTGTGTTTTGGGGTGTCTGTGAACTTAATATGATTTTAGGCAGCCTCTCTGCTAATGGGTTTGGTTGTGTTCCTGTCTTGCTAGTTGTTTGGCATGGGGTATCCAGCACTGGAGTTTGCTGGTCGTTGAGTGGAGCTGGGTCTTAGCATTGAGACAGAGATCTCTGGGAGAGCTCTCGCCAACTGATACTACGTGGGGCCGGGAGGTCTCTGGTGGTCCAGTGTCCTGAACTCGGCTCTCCCATCTCAGTGGCTCAGGCCTGACACCCGGCCAGAGCACCACTACCCTGTCAGCCACATGACCCCAGAGTCAGTTTCTGCTTTCCTGGAGTGCCATCTTCTGCCCCAACTCCTGTTTTCTGTTTAGTTAAGCAAGGAGGCATTAGACTGAGGGGGCTCCAGTGCCATGACAACCAACGTAAGCAAACCAAAATCTGTACCATTGTACTTTAAATGTAAACCTTTGTCTACTACATTGTTTCGGAAATTCTGGAGCCTCTGGCAAGACTACCTCTCATACACAGTTTTTCCTTTTTAACATCTGCCAACGTATACAGCCTTTCTATAAGGTGTCTATTATTACTCTAGTGAGATGTTGAAATACGTTAATTAGTGTAAATGTTGTACACTAACCCCAGTATACCTCATTAACCAGCTATATTCAGTAATACTACTGCCGGGAAGTATTGGCAGCCTATAGCTTAAAGAAAATTATCCAAAAGAAAAAGAGGAAAAGGAAAAGAAAGAAAGAAAAGAAAAGGAACTAAATAAAAGTTAACACCTAGTTGATGAGCTTCCACTGAGTTCAGAAAAATGTTGAAATCAGATATATACGATTCTGACCCCAAATCTCCTCCAGATTTGAAGTCAGTGATCTTGTTGCCTAAATTACTGTTCACTCCCTAACTTGGCTACTCCGTTCTCAGCCTAATTACCTCTTTTCTCTTCCTAACAAGCCAAGTGTAATCTTCATGACAAAATCTTTTCTAATTCCTCAGCAAAGAGTTTCTCATTCCTCCTGTAGGAGAGCTGCTGGTGCCCGGCCCAGATCCCTTTTTGCAGCTCACGTACAATGATTGCCTCCCACCAACAGGAGCCACCTCACTCAGAAGCGTCTGAAATGTTGCTCTCTGTCCCAGAGCTGGCGATATGGGGAGACAGAAGTCTGCCCTCTTGCCTCCAGGTGGGACAACTCGGTGTGCCCTTCATGCTGGAGAGTTCACCAGGGGATCGCTGAGGCTAGACTTCTGCTGTATCTCCGCCTAGCTTCATCCTCTGCCCTATTCTGCTTTCCTCACTAACTTAAAGTTTCTTCTGAGAGAACTCCTTCATTAAATCATTTGCACTAGAATCCCTGTCTCTGGCTCTGATTTTAGAAAACCCAACCCAAGATAGTTGGTACCAGGAATAATCCTAGAAAGCAGTTTCTAAGGATGGGAGGCTGGGGTGAGATCATTCACCAGCCAGATGGCAACAAAGACTTCATTACTTTTGATGAGTAGCGTACTGATTCCTGACCTGCTATAGCAGTACAGCTGCTGAGACTTTCACCTCTGGTGATCTTGGATGGGATACAGGTGGACATAGCTTGTGTAATGGTCCTGAGGCTTAAGAATTTCAGGGAAAATAATAACTGTAAAGACTGAGGTATTTGGGAGCTGTTGCTAAGTGCTACTAATGCCTTAAAGAGAGAAAATGACAGGCTCAGACTCAGTCTCCAATTTAAAGTAAAACATACTTCCTTGGCTGCAATTAAAGAGACCCGTACCTCTTGTTGCCAAAGTGCAGGCAGATCTGACCACCAGTCACAGGACTTGACTGTAAGAGTGGCAGAAATTCAAAGAAAGCTGAATTCATAGGCTTGGCGAGTCTGTGATACCAGTCAGAGCCCTGATAGGGGTGGGACCAGTTGAATGGGCTCCCTCTCAATATGGTTCATCTGGCTACTACCATGGCTGACTGTCTGACCTGTCAGCCACAACGACCAGCACTTTGCCTCCAATCAATTTAAGCAAACTGATAAAATCGGACCCTTTCCACCCTAGGAAGAGAAACTATTTAATCTGATTGTGATTAACGCGTATTCTGGATATGAGTTTGCATTTCCTATTCACAGTGCCTCAGCCAGTACCAAGATTCAAAGGTCTGATCTACCAGCATGAAATCCAGTATAATATTGCCATGAAGCAAGACCCACCTTATGGCAAATGAGGTGTACTGTTCCTACCACATACTATACCATTCAGAAGCTGCCAGCCTGACAGAGTGCTGGAATGGCCTCTTGAAAGTACAGCTGAGGCTTGAAGATGACAGCCTGTAACATGGTGCTATGTCCCCAACAGGTAGAATATATGGATCTGGTGATCAAGGCATGGAAGTGGGAGTCAGCCAACACCTATAACTGAAGTAACCCATTTGGAGAATTTGTGCTTCCCAACCCCACATATTTAGGCTCTGTGTGTCTAGAGGCCTCAAGAAGAGGAATTCTCTTTAAGTTTTCCACTGAAATTAAAGCTGCAGCTGCCCCTGGTCACTCTAGGCTCCTTATTCCAATAGACCAGCAGAAAAAAAGGGAAATTACCATATTGGCAGGGGTAATTGAACTCTGATAAGCAGGAAGTAAGACTCGTTGCATCGTGGGGTAGGGAGGAATATTTTGGGCACACAAGTGACTCCATGAGTCATCTCTTGGTATTCCCATGCTCCATTTTAATAGTGAATGTGTAAGTGGTAAGTGGGTTAATATAGCAACCATGACCTAGAATGGTCAAGGTAACCAGAGATTCAGATCTGTCAGGGATGACAGTTTGGGTCACCTTACCAGGAAAGCTACCTGAATCAACAAAAGTGTTATCCAGGGATTTCCCTGGTGGTGCAGTGGTTAAGAATCTGCCTGCCAATGCAGGATACATGGGTTCCAGCCCTGGTCCGGGAAGATCCCACATGCCGCGGAGCAACTAAGCCAGTGTGCCACAACTGCTGAGTCTGCGCTCTAGAGCCCATGAGCCACAACTACTGAGCCCACGTGCCACAACTACTGAAGCCTGCACGCCTAGAGCCCATGCTCTGCAACAAGAGAGGCCACCACAATGCAAAGTCCATGCACCACAATGAAGAGCAGTCCCCACTTGCCGCAACTAGAGAAAGCCCGTGTGCAGCAACGAAGACCCAACACAGCCAAAAATTAATTAATTAATTAATTTAAAAAAAGAAGCCGCCTACCAATGCAGGGGACACGGATTTGAGCCCTGGTCCGGGAAGATCCCACATGCCACAGAGCAGCTAAGCCCGTGCGCCACAACTACTGAAGCCTACGCGCCTAGAACCCGTGCTCCACAACAAGAGAAGCCACCGCAGTGAGAAGCCCGTGCACTGCAACGAAGAGTAGCCCCCGCTCGCCGCAACTAGAGAAAGCCCGCGCACAGCGACGAAGACCCATTGCAGCCAAAACTAAAATAAATAAATTAATTAATTTATTTTAAAAAATAATAAAAGTGTTATCCAAGGAAGAGAGGACTCTAGAATGTGTGGGTAGCGAAGGGCAATGGCGAGTACTAGTGCTGTGGGGACTGTCGTTTGTCTCACTAACCCTCCTCATGTAAGTTTCTCCAGAAATTTTGAACAACCCAAGTCTTGGAGAAGTTGTGCCATCGTGATACTAATTTAATGTGAGAAGCAAGTGGGGCTGAACGGTGTAAATAGTGGAATGCAGTAGACACAGATTCTATTTCCTGGGCCAGTGCACCCATCCCCCAGTTGCTGTGAGTGATGACAGTTAATAGTCTACAGGGATATGCCTGAGAGTTGTCCCCGGTCGACAGAAGCCTGCCCATTTGGAAACGCCTAGGAGCGTATGCCTTCTCCCCAGGGCCATCCTGGAGACTGTGCTTTATTGATATAAGGTCTGGGCCTTTATCTCAAGGTGGGACAACTTTATGATGCTGTTCCTGACCCAGAGCTTCTTGAAGAATCAGACCGAAGCTGAACTACTGAACTTACATCTTTGTCTATATTCTTGCTGCCCTCACTGTATGTTAGGTTTCACTTGAACACATTCCCTCAATAAATCACTTGCACAAGAATCCTTGTCTCTTAGGCTCTGCTTTTAAGAAACCCACCCTCAGAAATTCTCTTCTGTGTTCTCATAGCTCCTTTCACTTTGTATCAAATACCTCCTATCATATCATTTATTTTTATTTATTTATTTTTGGGCTGTGTTGGGTCTTTGTTGCTGAGCGCAGGCTTTCTTTAGTTGCGGCAAGCAGGGGCTACTCTTCGTTGTGGTATGCGGGTTTCTCATTGCGGTGGCTTCTCTTGTTGCGGAGCACGGGCTCTAGAGCACAGGCTTAGTAGTTGTGGCGCACGGGCTTAGTTGCTCCGCGGCATGTAGGATCTTCCTGGACCAGGGCTCGAACCTGTGTCGCTTGCATTGGTAGGTGGATTCTTAACCACTGCACCACCAGGGAAGTCCCTATCATATCATTTAATACTTTGCATTTATCTTCATTACTAACTATGAGCTCCAGGAGGAATTTGTCTCTGGGTCTCTATTATCTAAAACAATTCCTGACAGACTACATAAAAGCATATTGAATCAACTGAACAAACAACTGAGCAAATGAGTAAATAGTCATTATTGTAGGGTTTGCCAAATCTGGGCTAGACTATGCTTTGAATCTTTTCATCTTAATTAGAAAAAAAATTCAAGATAATTACTGTGGCTGATCAATAGTTTCAATGTATGTAATTCTCAATTGAATGTAATTTCCAAGTAATAATAAGGTGTTTTTCTTCATTTTTAGCTCTATACCTGAAGGTGGCGAAATTCAACTGATCAAATTGTGCTGGTCTCAGGAGCTACCAATTGCTCACTCTGTGATGGAAGGACTATACCATACTCCTGCAGCACAGAGGAAATCCTCTAGGGTAAATAAATTGTTTTTTTACAATTTCTTCTGATGGTAAAATTCCACTAGGCTTTTTCCAATGGGGAAATCCCTTGAGCTTTTCTTTTGATTTATGTAGGAAACAATGGTTCCTGCCTCTTCCAAAATAGTTTAGGCAAACATATCAAAAGGAACAAACAGTTCTAAACAAAGGTTTGCAAATTTTCTTCATATTTCCTCTGTGCAGATTTATAGATGTCTTATTGGAAAATCTCAGAGACTTTAGTTAGCAAAGCTTCCCATGTGGGATATTTCCTGTTTGCTCCTTCGGATTCACTCCTCATTTTCCCACCCTTCTATGTGACCCTAGGAGTCTGACCTGTTTGGACTGCATCAGTGGTAGAATTTTTTTTATCATTAGTGAGCATAAATACTTTTCACATACTTATCGGATATGTGTATTTTATTGATAATCTGTTCATGACCTTATTCCATAGGGATGTTTATCTTTATCTTAATGATTTTTAAGTTATTTTTATGTTAGGATTATTAATCCGTTGTCTTACATATATGTTACATTATCCCTAGTTTTCTGTTTATCTTTCAATCTTTTCAAACAGTACCTGAATCTTTTTTTTTATATTCTTTAATGGTTTGTGTGTTTCATATCTGACTTAGATATCCATGAAAAATTCTGGTTATGAGTCAAATAAATGGAGGATCCCTAATAATATTTAGCTGCTATGCATAATGCCTGTTGTTTTAGAGGGTTACTGAAAGTAACTTCTAGCTTGGACACTAGAAGACAGAAGAACATCAGATTTCTTTAATTTGTCTATTGTAGAATAGATCATATTCATTGATTTTCTTTTGAAAATTCTTCCTTCTATTTTATTGGGAGCTATCTAGTTGCAGAGCTTCCCAGTTACTTTGTGGAGGTTGGAGGCAAGTGCACCTATGCAATTCCTCAAGCATTTCATTCCCTAATCCAAGGATTACTAGCAACTTTTCGGGTCACTCAGTAAATGGGCCAGCGTGGACTATGTTGCTTCTAAATTCCAAAGAGGCCCACTAGGCGTTGTGTCTCTTTTTCGGTTGTGCCGTAACTTACCCTTAATCTTAGAAGGCACATCTCAACATGCCCTACAGTACTGAAGCCCTAGAAATTTCACTGAGGTAGAAGGTCCCTGAATTTTTGTCAGATTTATTTCCCGCCCTCTGACACACAAATGTCTTACCCATAAGTCTAGAGTAGTTTGTATTTCTTCCTCACTAGGTTCAGTCAGCGTAATGTTATCAATGTAATAGACCAGAGTGATTTCTTGTGGAAAGGAAAGGCAGTCTAGATTCCTGAAAGCTAAATTATGACACAGGATTGGAGAGTTGATATACCTCTAAGGCAGGACAGAGAAGTTGTATTGTTGGCCTTGCCAGCTGAAAGCAAACTGCTTCTGGTGGTCTTTATTGACAGGTATCAGAAAAAGCATTTGCCAGATCAATAGCTATATACCAGGTACCAGGGGATGTATAAATTTGCTCAAACAATGAAACCCCAACTGATATAGCCATTGCAATTTTAGTACTTATTCAGTTAAACCTAAAATAATCCACTGTCTTTTCCAAGATCCCTGTCTTCTTCACAGATCAAATAGGAAAGTTGAATGGGGATGTGGTGGGAATCACCACACCTGCATCTTTCGAGTCATTGATAGTGGTACTAATCTCTGCATTCTCTCCAGGAGTGTGGTATTGCTTTTGGTTTACTATTTTCCTAGGTAGAGGCAGTTCTAATGGCTTCCAATTGGCCTTTCCCACCATAATAGCCTTCTCACCACAGATCAGAGAACCAAAGTGGGAAATCTCTCAGCTGCTAAGTATGCTTATTCAAATTATGCATTCTACAACTGGAGAAAAAACCACAGGATGGATTTGGGGACCCACTGGCCCCACTGTGAGTCAGAACTGAGCTAAAATTACATTGATCACGTGACCTCCATAAGCCCCTACTATAACTGGTGGACCACAGTGACGCTTTAGGTCACCTGGAATCAGTGTCAGTTCAGAGCCAGTGTTCAGTAGTCCCAGAAAGGTCTGATTATTTCCTTTTCCCCAGCATACTGTTATCCTAGTAAAAGGCCATAGACCCCTTTGGAGGAGGACTGAAATTAGCAGATTAGCAGTATAAATTTCTGGCAGTGTACCAGGGTCTTTCCTTAAGAGAGCCTCCCTTGCATTTAAAGGGTTCCAGGTCTGTAAACTGGCTCAAGTCTGGGAAAGGATTGAGGGGCTGTGACTCTCTCTTTTTATATTCAAGTTAGACTTTAATTCACTTAACATAGAATTTTTCTGTTTATACGGATCAAGTAAGTATTTAGTAGGCCTGCTATTTAGTTCACATTTAGGTATATACCATGATCAGCTAGTGAATACTGCTTGAGTCAGACTATTCTAATTGCTGCTTTGACTCTGCTGTCCACTGCAGTAACCATGCTCACTTTTCTTTTGGCAGTTGAGTGGTGTCATTTGGACCCTGCCACTCTGGGATTCAGTTACTCTCTTGCATTTAGGCTTCCCAATTCAGTGACTGCAGTTCCCAATGTAAGGTCTGGCTTACAGAGATAAGCAAGCAACAGAGCACTTCAAGGCTGTTGGGACTCCCCTCACAAATTGATTCCTCATAGTTGTGATAAAAAGTGTGTCTTTTGGACTATCCCAGGGTGGGTGAGTAGGTCTTAAGTGACAAATCCACTCTAACATTTCAGTCTCCCTAAGCCTTTGAATCCCTTCCTCTACAGTAAAGCAAGGTCGGTCCAGCATTTCCAACTTGCTCACTGTGGGCCACCTTTTGGTCCATGTTTTAGCCAATCAACCAACCAAATTGTTAGCTCCCTTTCTAACTCCCCAAGATGCAAAATGAAATGCAGAATCACTGCTTAGTCAGTCCGTATTAATGAATTTGGCCTGATCCAACTTTATATTCCTGATACCATTATCCCACATCCTTACTATCCATTCCCACACATGTTCTCCAAATTTCTGTCTGTACAAATTGGAAAATTCAGGTTCTTTTTTTTTTTTTTGGAGTATATTGCACATCCTCATGGGTCACACTTTCTACCTCAGCCTTAGGGACCTATTGGGTCTTCAGCCTGGTTGTAGGTCTGGAAGCACAGAGGAGTGGGGGACAATCAGCATTGTCTTGCGTGGCATCTGCCTCAGGGTAGGCCATTACTCTTTCATCAGGCATGGCAGGGTTAATCCCCCTCAGATGGGGATGGAGAGGCTGCTTCTACTGGAGGTTCCACTGGGGTTGAAAAGACCTCTTCCATTGTGAGTAGAGAGGCTGCTTCCACTGGCAAAATGATTCATCAGAATTTAGGGGCTCAGGGTCTGTAGCTTCAGCAAGGGCTTTCCATGTGTCCTCATTCCACTTTTCAGGATCCCAGCGCCTTCCCAATCAGTGCCCTTTAATAGTAGACACCTTACCAGGCTGGGAGTTCAACATGCCTTGTAATTCAGCCAGCTGCAGGTTGAGATTCTGCTTTTGATTTTCAGCATTTTCAGCCCTGCAGCTATAGGAGCACACATAGAGCTTTCAGGTCATTTATGTGGCTCTTGAACTGGGAATGTGAATCCCTTCTCCCACTTTGTCCACCGGTGTTAGGAGCAATGAGTTACTCTCCTTATACTTGTTAGTTTGACAAAAATGTTCAAAAGTATCATGTACACAGACACTTAGATCCTTGCTTCTTGTAAGTGGTTGTTTAGGAGTCTCCAGTGGTGATATTTTGCTTATTTCTGTTGCCAGAGGTTGCCTGATCATGAACTATCAGTGCTTTCTTTACTACTGGAAATGGAGTCTTTAGCATCTTTAAACCTAATCAAATTAGAAAGCCAATTCCAGGAACCCCAGAACCAATTCAGAAAACTCATTCTTATAATTCTATTCCTCTAGAATCACTGTTGGTAAAATCTGTTTTAGAGTTCCCCAGAGAAACAGAACCAGTAGGATAGAGATAGAGAGGGAGATAAAGATGGAGGTAGAGGTACAGCTAGAACTAGAGTGAGAGTGATAGTGAGAGCAAGAGAGCGAGAGATTGAGAATGAGAGAGATTTATTATAAGGAATCAGCTCACATGATTATGGAGGTTGGTAAATCTTAGATCTGCAGGGTTAATCAGCATGATGAAGGCTCAGGAGAGCCAGTGGTTTAGTTTCAGTCTCAGTCTGAAGGTCTGAGAGCCTGGTGGTGTTGTTCTAGTCCAAAGCCCAGAAGGCTTGAGACCCAAGAAGAGCTGATGTTTCAGTTCGAGTCCAAAGGCAGAAAAAAGGCAATATCCCAGTCCTCAAACTCTCAAAAAGAACTCTTTTACTCATGGGAGGGTCAGCTTTTTTGTTCTCGTCAGCCTTCAACTGATTGAATGAGGCCCATCCACTTTAGGGAGAGCAATCTGCTTCACTCAGTCTACTGATTTAAATGTTAATCTCATCCAGAACTATCTTCATAGAAATATCCAGAACAGTGTTGACTAAGTATCTGGGTACCCTGTGGCCCAGTCAAGTTAATACACAAAATTAATCATCACACCAGACTTCCCCCCCCCCGAAAAAAGGCCTTAATCTTTAATACCAAGTATTACCACTCCAACTTGTATGTTATGTTTGTTGGGTATTTAAATCTCAATTTGTTTGTTTCCTCCTCCCCAAATTAATCATTATTATTCTTGTTATTTAATGAAGTCAGTACTTTTTTAGATTTATCTACTTTTTACCAATTTATTTGCTCACCTCCCCTTTTTTCATCTCAGTCCTTCTTTCCCAATTCAATATTCTTTTTCATGAAGAATATTCATTAGCAATTCCTTCAGTGATAGTCTATTGATAGTAAATACAATTCATTTTTATTTGTGAAATGCCTGTTTTGATCTCATTCTTAAATGATGTTAAATGAGCACAAAATATCCATTTTTATGAGAATTTAAAATTTTCCCAGCTCATTGAAGAGGGTAATTTACTTTCTTCCCTTTTTCATATTGCTACTGAGAAACATCTATGTCTAATTGTTGATTCTGGTCTGCCTCTTCTCTTGGCTTGGTTTAAAAATCATTTATTTGCCTTTGCTGCTTTAGAGACTGCTTGGGATTTATAAGATTTCTTGAATCTGAGGACTGGAGTGTTTTATAACTCCTGGAAAATTCTCAGCCATTCTTTTAATAGATAGGCTTTTCACCATTCTCTCTATATTCTCCCCTGAAATTACTTTTGAATATATGTGTGACTTTCTCATTTTACCTCATGTCTCTTAACCTCTCTTTTTTGTATTTTTCCATTTCCTTGGTCTCTCTGTGTTTCTTCAAATTTATCCTTCTATTCACTCATTCTATCTTTAGCCATATCTAATCCCTTTTTAAAAAATTTCAGTGATTAAATTTTTTATTTCTAAAAGTTATTTTTCATTTTTTTTTTCAAATTTGCCTGGTCCAATTTTTTCATTAGTAATAATCTTGCATTATGTTTTAAAATTATAGGAAACAAAACAGTTAACTGGAATCAGATATAAAGAAACTGAACATCCTTTGTGGAGAAAAGGGAACACTTACGCACTTTTGGTGGGATTGTAAATTGGTATAGCCACTGTGGAAAAAAGTATGGAGGTTCCTCAAAAAATTAAAAATAGGACTGTCATATGATTCAGCAATTTTACTTCTGGGTATCTATCTGAAGAAAACAAAAACACTAATTCAAAAGATAAGATGCAAAGCAATGTCCATTGCAGCATTATTTACAATAGGCAAGATATGGAAGCAATCTAAATGTCCATTAATAGAAGAATGGATAAAGAAGATGTGGTATATATATGTATAAATATATATATATGTGTAATATTACTCAGCCATAAAAAATGAGATTTTGCCATTTGTGACAACATGGATGGATATAGAGAATATTATGCTAATCGAAATAAGTCAGATAAAGACGAATACCATATTATCTCACTTTTATGTGGAATCTATAAAAACAAAACAAACAAAACAGTATGAAAAGAGACTCATAGATACAGAGAACAAATGGGTTGTTTACAGAGGGGAGGAAAGTGGGTTGGGAGCAAAATAGGGGAAGGGGATTAAGAGGTACATCCAGTTATAAAATAAATAAGCCATAGGGATGTAATTTACAGCATAAGGAGTATGGTCAATAATATTATAATAACTTTGTACAGGGACAGATGGTTACTAGACTTATTGTGGTGATCATTTCATAATGTAGGCAAATGTCAAATCACTCTGTAATACACCTGAAACTAACATAATATTGTACATTAACTATATTTCAATTAATTTTTTTAAATAAAAAAGAGAATGAACATTCTTAAAGCAAACACACAAGTGCCTTTTAAATTCTTTTAAACAACAATGGATTTATACTATATGATGCTTTTGTAACTAGCTTTTTTATAAGAAAATTTGGAGATCTTTATATATCAGCATATATAGATAGACCTAACCTTTTTTAATTGCTGCAAAGTATTCAATTATATGCATTGTTGATAGTATTGTATTACTTTCTTAGACTTTTGAGTCCTTCCTCTATTTATTTTAGTCAGTTTAAACGTACTTATTTTTTTTAGTGTGTTTCAGTCTTATTACCTAAAGCTCCCAGGGTCTTATTCTGCTGTTTGCTTTTTCTGTGGATGCAAATTTTTTATAGACGTTTCTTTCCTACCTAGGTCCCAGGTCACCTCAACAAGGTTTCTCTCATTTCACTTTGCCAGTAGATGACTTTTTCCCTAGCTACCCTTGCCCTGAGGACAGAGCCCTTCATGTGTCCTGGACTTATATATGTGTCTTTGAGGGGAGGGTTTGCTAGTCCAACTCCCCAACTCAAGCAGTTCCAGTGCTTTGGTTTTTGGTCCATAATGTTCATTAAATTCCTTTCAATAACAAGAGTGACTAATATGCCCCACCCTCTCAAGCTGCCAAACTATCAACATCAGTTCACTAATCTGGTTTTCAATTTTCTCTTTGCTTTTAGCCCCTGGGGATTTTACAACTTCTCTGTGAGTTTGACTATGCATTTTCAACGATGTTTGTTATGTTATTATCTCATACTTATAAGTGTTTCTAATAGTCTGTAATGTTGCTAGACGCAGAAGTCCTACTGTTTTATCACTCAGCCTTAGAAATGCCTGGGTGCTGCTTGTCTCTGAAACTCTCTAACTCTGAATTCCTTGTCTTCATGTGTTCTTATTGATATATTTAAGTAAAGTGGGGCTAATTTAGGTCTGAAAATTTGACATGGGTTAGTAATCGCCTTGTTTGAATTTCAAAGTAAAAATGAACGTGCCTAATGAACAATGCCAAGGACATATCTGGCAAATATCTTTATTCTTCCTCACCTCCTTCCCTTCTCTCACATGATGAAAGCTCAAGCTCCCTGTTTCAATTTCAAGTCCAATATCAATTTTATAATTACATTCGAGGCAGTGCAAGGTAGTAGAAATAATAGTGACTACAGTGAAACAACCTGAATTATAGTTTAAGTTCTACCACTAAATTGTATGCCCTTGAATTAAATTATTCTACCTTTTAGTGCCACTGTTAATCTGTATGAAACCCTCAAGCTCTATCTATGATCATGTAATTCTAGAGCTTATTACTTCTAAGAATTACTTCTAGCCACCAAAAGTATAGAATGATTAAAAGCTGGAAGGTTTTATGTTTTTACGTTTTTTAAATTATAATTTTTAAAGGCATTCATAAAAACTGAACGAAAGGGTAATTCTTAGTTTCTGGGGTTTTCCCATAAATCAGGAGAAAGTGGTCATTAGATACATTATATTAAAATTATTGAGGGTAAGAAAATAGACTGATATGATTTCAATAGGAAAAGTCTAGGCATCCGAACATGTAAGTGTCTAGGTTACATGTAGGGCTGGAGCTAACTATTCTGACCCAGAGCATAATTGAAGGAATTAAATATAGTCACAAAGCATGTAATTAAACAACTGACTATGGTGTTTCATTCTTTGCAGTAATTCGACATTTCGTCTACAGTGTCAGTTTATCCTGTCTTCTCCCCCGTTTACTCTTACCCCTACTCACACAACCCACTGAAGCCCAGAAATAGACAGAAGTCACTAGAGAAGGTCTCAGAATCCTGACTCCCTCGATCCTAAAAGCTATTTGTAATAGTTAGGAATTATATACACATATTTCTATGGTCAGCGCACTTCCTTTAATAAAAATGCTGGGAAGGAAATGTGTAGATCTTTTTGCTCGTGGCCTTTTAGTACTTTTGACATTTCAGAGGTGAATCTCTCTTGCGATTTTGCCGACTCAAATTTATATGGGTTCCTTCTGTACTTTTACCAGCGATTAATGGGATTATTTTATCTTTAATTTTCTTTAACAGTAGTAAAGGAACTCCAAACCTGTGGTATGATTTCCTCAAAAAGCACTGATAGCATTTTTTAGACTTGCTCTCTGGAGGCCTTAGTTGATAGTAGGGAAATGTACCTCCCATAGACTTCCAGTAGATGGCAGGTACAGTATTTCAAACCTCTCATAACATGAAAAAATCCAATAGCTCAATGCGTAAATATAGATTGTTATTGTGTTTTAAATCTCAAGAGCAATAAAAAGAAAGAGTAAAACTTTTGTTTATGGATCTAGTATCATATTACCATATAAGTATCTTCTTATTTTTGTCTTCTACTAAAAATACAAATGCAACAAATGAAAATATGTCTTTATCAGGGAATGCCTGCAATTCCAGATTGCAAATTAAGCATTTAAATGTTGAATAATATAATCACCATGTTATAGTTGTTAATTAAAGTGCTTAGTGAACAAAGATACATTTAGCAATTTTTAAATATAAATTTTGGGGGATGAGAAACTATTGTTTTATAGCAATTATAGTTTAATAGGCTTCCATTTTACACTTTATTTATTCAGGTTTTTTTTTACAGATTCGTAGATGGCAGAAGTACAGACATAGATAGATAAATACATACATATGTACATACATACAGACAGACAGATTTCTCAATCTGTTCCTTTGTTTTCTTTGACTAATTAATCCCATAGTGTTTCCTTCAGCTTACTATAGAAATGACTATCTACAGTGTATTTGGAAAGAAATTCCTGTCTACTATCTATGGTAAGAAACAAAGAACGTTTAAGCTGGCCCCTTATAGATGGGAAATGAGCACTCGGTCAGACCATATATCACCTGATTAGTGAGACAGATGTTTGTTCTGGGAAGCATGACTGTGAAAGCTGCAAAATATTCCATTACACATTCAGATACACACTTTCATTAAAAATATGTCCAGGTGTGACACAGCTAAGGTTCCCAGGACTTTCTGAAATATTTTTTATTAACTCAGTAAAATACTTTCAAAGGATTTAAAAATAGTTTTAGCTTCAACATATATCTTGAATTCCTTATAAATTTATCATATTTGTATTATACAGAAGATGTTCAAGGTGACTTGTTTGAATGAAACTCAGCCAAAGTAGATTTTGGGCTATTTACTTGATTTTCCCAACTTTAATACTGTATGTTTTACTTATTTTGTTTATTTTCTGTCCTTCCCTTGAAATTATAAGCAAAGGTTTCAAATTTTATTTTATAGTTTTATTCATTACTGAATCCACAACATTTAGAACAATGCCTGTCACTTAGTGGATACTTAGTACATAAGTGCATAAGTGTAGACTAAGTGAATGAATGGATTTACTTTATATGGTTAGGTCGCAGGATAAAAGAAAATAATGAACAGCAGTCACTCGATGAATGTTGGATTGGCTCAGTTTCCCTTTTCTCTCTCTCCTGTCTACTATAGCACACTAGAAACCTTGGAGTCATCTTTGACTCTTATTTTCCTTCATCACACTGGATTAGATCATTATTTTCAAAATCTTGTCTTTTTAACATGTGGTTCACAGATTAGCAGTGTGGGTATTACCTGGGAGATTGTTAGAAAGTCAGAATTCTGGGCCTTAGCCCAGAACTCCTGAATAATAGTTTGCATTTTTAAGAAGATACTCAGGCAATTCATGCATACAGTAAAGTTTGAGAAGTACTGATCGAAGTCTGTTTCTTCTCCCACGTCTTAGACTTTTCCCCTCTCTGTAATCACCGTCAGAGAGAAAACATCTTCCAAGTTAGTTTACTTGCCTCTGAACTGTACAGTATACCACAACCAGATTTAACTTTTTACACAAACATTTGGTCACAATACACCTCTGCTTAAGGATCTACCACTCTTCCTTTTGCCTAGTTACAGGAAGTCCAGGTAACTCCTCTTCTGTAATTCATGCCTCTCCATCATCCGGCACCACCTTCCCAACCCAGTATCATCTCTTATCACAATTTATTCTTCCGTTGGATTTCTGCAGCTTCTACAGTCATTCCTGGCTACTTTGTCTCTTAATCTAGAACACATTTTTTTTAACCAAACTTTTTATCTAATCAAACTCTACTCATCGTTCAATGTTTAACACAAAGAACTATGCCTCCAAGATCTTCCCTCCTTGCTAGAGCCCACATGGATTTCTCTGTTGTCTACTGCACATAATTATGCCACCTAATGCTCATTGTGGAATAAGCTGCATTGTTTTGGAGAGTTTTGTTATATGTGAAGGTCTTGTTTCCCTAATAAGATTTTAAGTTAATCAAAAGCAGAAAGTTTATCTTTTTATTTCTTTGGTATCACTCATAAGTGATTTAGAAACTTAAGTAAATGCTTATGTTCCATTTTAAACTAGTCAACTTTTAGGTCTCTCTGGGTTTCCAGTAATACAAAACAAAGCCAGTTGGCTTAAGCATTAAGAAGTATCGCACAGACTCAAAGGGCAGAAGTTCAGTAGAGCCTCAGAAGGTACAGGAACTAGAGCGTGCAAAGCTGTGTAGAATTCTTTCACCACTCACATCCCTTTTCCTTCTGCCTGGTCTGTTAATTTACACATATCTGCTTCATTCTTCTCTTCTTTCTCTCTGCGTATTTGCTGTCTCTGCTTCTCTGATCTGCATGGAAGGCAGATCACACTCACCAGTAGCTCTGTCTTTGAGCCTACATATTTCAGGACTCAAAGACATTGAGTCAGGCTCCTCTCACCCCAATCTCAAATTCCTGATTAGTCCAGCTTAGACCCATCCAGTCAATCAGTGTCAGAAAGGGAAATCATTGCTGCCAGGGCTTCAGTGTTTTTGTGATTAACAGTTAATATGGAGAGAGGGGAATCATAACTTAGGAAATTATTCCAAGTTTTCCAAGCCAGGTAAAATAGAATCTTAGCCCATGTCTATTTAGGTCAGATGAGAAGAAAGCTTTTTTCCCTCAGCAAGTACAGAAAATAGAATTAATTCAACAGTATAGCCTTCTCTTTTCTCAAAATCTTCCATGATAACTTTTGTTTAGTCATTTGATCAGTAAGATAGATGTTTCACTCTCTACTTCAACAGCACTGTAGCAGAAGAGTTTTCCAGGAGTTATCTTGCCATCCTGCTTTTATTCAGGAAAGGCTGCATTTTTCAAAGCTCTCTAGGGTTGAAAATCTTTCAGTTCCAGTTAAGAATCTATTGTACAATTCCAGTAACCCTAAATATACACTTCTGCTACTTAAAAAACAAAGGTGGCAGAAATAGTTCTGTTCGCAAAAAATGCTGTAGGAAGATTTTTATAATCATTAGAAGTTTAAAATAGGTGAACTCTGTTCTTTCTGACTTACACACACACACACACACACACACACTGAGGTCACTGAATCTATGTGAAAAAGAAACAAGAGCAGAGGTAAACCCTGAAGTGTGGACTTTTTTATTCACTAACTAACTTTTTTATTAACTAACAAACCCTAAAGTGTAGTCTTTTGACTACAGTAATTATGATTTGAAACTGTAGTCAAAAGAAATATTTGGGGATGATGAAAATGTTCTAAAATTAGATTATGGTGATGGTTATATAACTTTGTAAACATACCAAATGACACTGGATTATATGCTTTAAATGGGTGAACTTCACAGTATAAAATTATAACTCAATAAAGCTATTAAAATACATTGCATAAGATTAAAAACCAAATTTAAAGAAACCTGAAAAGCACACGTACAATGTTGTTTAGATCACTGTTTGGACACTAAAAATGTCACTTAGTATGTGTGACTCATCATTTTGATAATGTTGTATGATTATAAGCAAAATCGTTGAGTTGGTTTTAGGTTATTGAATATTTGAATAAGGTGAATTATTAAATAAAGACTAGAGATATAGGAAAATTATAGTTGTGCCATTGTAATGGGTGGTATAAATGAAGCAATTCATTTGTAGCAAATGACTTGTAGTTTTCATTTAAGTGATATATGAATAAAGCTAAGTATAAGGTTGAGGAGCAGTAGGTTGTCACTATCTGGATATTCACTTGAAGGTCGAATATCAGGGAACATTGAGCTAATCATAAAAACAAGCTCTTCAAGAAGAATTATATGCAGGTTTTTTGTGTATGAATTATCCTGAATAACCAGCTACCTTGAATTTGGTTGATTGATTATTCAGTTTTTCATTTCACTTTGCTCACATAGTGTCAACTTTGTTTCAGTAATCAGCACTCATAGACTAAGAGAAAAAGACCTTAACATTGGCACTTAACTTAATGCTTCAGTGAAGCTCTAACAAGACTGTTACACTGGGTCTCTCTCTGGATCATTAAGCAGATCATACAACCTTTAATTCCAGTTATCAGTGTAGGCAAATGAAAAATCTTGCAGACAAATGTAAAAGAAAACTAAATGTCACTCACTGTCCTGCAAAATGTTTTCTAGTGTACAGTATAGTGGTGCCTTGTTCTCATGCCATGTTCTTCAACTCTGTAAACCGATTTTCTGTTTTCTCATTGTTCACTGGAGATAATCCTGGGTTTAGTGATTTCCTGTGCCTTCTGATAGCATAACCCCTAATTGTCACCCACTACTGCTTTCTCAGCAGGTTCCTCTACATTTTTCTTCCTTCCTCCATCACTTTGTAGAGCAAGCCATATTTACTTGTGTGCTACAGCCTGTATTTCTTACATGTCTACTTTATCAGTTTCTATGGATCATGCTATCTGTCTTCATTTGTTCCTTCAATGGCCAATTCTCTGTAGTCAGTCAGTTCACTGACTATAAGGGCTGAATTCGTCTGTGATCAAGAAAAATGTGATGCCTGTAAAAATTTATTCAAATACTGTATTTATTGAGCTATTTTTTATTGTAGCTTTATTTTTAATTGTTTAAAACTAGAACAGAAACAAAGAACCCAGTAAAACAGATAAATAAATTGTGTTATAGTCATACAATGGGATACTATACAGCAATGAAAAAGAATGTATGCCTTTCACACACAGGATCATTGTGTACAGGCATACTATTAAGTGAAAGATGATTCCATTTACATGAAGTTTTAAAAGAGTCTAAACTAAGCTATGAAGATAGAAGTAAAAGAGGTGTACTGTTTTTCCGTTGGGTAATAAGGGCAAAGGGGCATGAGGGATGTTTCTGGGTTGCTATTTTAATATTCTATGTCGTGATCTTGACAGAGGTTTCACAGGTGTATCACTTTGTAAAATTCACTGAGCTGTACACTTGACTTAATATTTGTGTACTTTGTGTGTATTATATTTCTTTTTTCCTACTCTTTCTCTTTAATATTATTTCATACAAATAATAATGTTATTTTTATATTCATCAAGATGGGCCACAGAACTGTTTCAGATAGCTTTTTAGTATTAAATTTAAATTTCCTTTTTTTTAACCTTTTGACCCCCTTCACTCATTTCTCTCACCTCCCACCCCCTGTCCCCATCTGTCATCCACCAGTTATTCTCTGTATTGATGAGCTTGGTTTGTTTGTTTTAGATCCACATGTAAGAGAGATAATATGCTATTTGTCTTACTAGATGCCTAGACCAGTGCTTGGGAAACAAAGGTAAATTGCATAACCTCTACCCTCAATAAGTTCACAGTTAATTGGAGGAGATATTTACAATCAGATAATATGAAAATAAGTGTCACGACTTCTGGCTCCCAATCCCATGACTCTCTATATCCTCCTTATGCCTTTAGGTGTGAAAGTACAACCAAATACTTCTTGCCTTTAAGAGCTGTTAGTCAAAAAGCATAAAATCCCAGATGATGGGAATGTTACCACATGAGAAAATTCCTTAATCAGCTAAAAGAGCTTAGCATTCAGAACTATCCAAAGTGACTAATCAGACATTTTATCCTGTGAAAAAGCAAGTGATAAAGACAGTCATAAAACACTACTTCTAAGAACTTTGTCGGAATTAAAATAAATATCCCCCCCAAATTTGGAATAAATGGTTACTTTACTATAGTACAAATAGATATAGATGTTCTAAGTAACAGTAAAAATTTTTAATTCAATCATATGAATTTTAAAGGTAAATTTGGGGCAGAAAAATCACATAGATGTCGTTTTTTAGGCGTTTAAGTAGTCTGTTTTATCTGTCCCCATTATCATTGTTCGCAAATGCATTGCCTGTCTTTAGTCTTCAAAAGCATGAGCATGATATCTAGGTAATTTGGGAATGTTCTCCTTTCTCATTCAGTAAACTGTTCTAAGCCTCCAACCTGGTGGCAAGATTCCCTTCACCCTCTGACTAGTCATCTTTTACAACACAACCCAGCAGCCAAGATTGCCCTAGACAGATTCGCTCTATCATTGTAAAGAGGAAAATGCCCAAGTCTGCAGGAATCACTGCAAGGAACAAACTGGTTTACCATAAATAAAAATGCCAATTTAAAAAGGTACATAACAAAAATTGGTTTTTTTTGTTCTTTTTTTAATTTTTATTTATTTATTTATGTATGGCTGCATTGGGTCTTTGTTTCTGTGCGAGGGCTTTCTCTCGTTGCGGCAAGCGGGGGCCACTCCTCATCGCGGTGCGCGGGCCTCTCACCGTCATGGCCTCTCTTGTTGTGGAGCACAGGCTCCAGACGCGCAGGCTCAGTAATTGTGGCTCACGGGCCTAGTTGCTCCGCGGCATGTGGGATCTTCCCAGACCAGGGCTCGAACCCGTGTGCCCTGCATTGGCAGGCAGATTCTCAACCACTGCACCACCAGGGAAGCCCACAAAAATTGTTTTTAAATGTCATTTTAGCATCCTTGTTTCATATAGGCCTCTGGACACACAAGTTCACATCATTTTGTGTTACTGGGTTTGTTGGAGATTTAGTGTGTCCTGATCACAAGGGCTTTTTCCAGAGTCCATGTGACTGTAAGGGTTAGAGTTTTCTTTGGTAAATTTTTGCTTACTTACTAATTAATTCAATTATACATTACCTGATTCCCTATTATGTGCTTTTTATAGTTTCTACAGAATTTGCCTTGTAAGTGGTAGGCAACCTGGAAAAAAATGAATGAATTATTGAATAGAAAACGTTATATCCTAACCTTCAAGAAACTGGCACATAGGGTGAAAGTACTTGTGCCCCCCCCCCACCATTCCCACCCGCTATGGCCTGATACCCTGTGCTTCTGTTCTCCCTGACCAGGCTCTAACCACCCACACAGCAACTTTGTGGGAATTAGAAAAACACACTTCTTCCTCAAGGAAAAAACACGTATGATGGTATATTTTCTCATTTATCAATAGCAAATTTATAACATTAAATTGTTACCCCAATTGGATTTTGTTACAAATGGATTGTTAATATTAAATGTTAGTTATGAAATATAATTATATGTGAATTATGTCTCAGTGAAAGCACTTGTAGATTTAAACTGGAAACTCAGCATACATTCTGGTGGAGTAAATGTAGATGATATTAAATGCAAAATGAAACCTTAGAATTATCTAGATTAAACCATCAGGCTTTTTTTTTTTAATGTAGAGATATGCCCCCTAAGTTGTACATCTGTCAGGAAAGAAGCTCCTCTTTTAGAAGCACAGGTTACAAAAATGTTGTTAGATCAGCAAGAGTTTTCTTGAACTCACATCACCTTTGTAAGTCAAAATGGAACAATCAAGACCAACTATATAGGAACAAGCCTAATCATTTCATTTATTTACTATGATAAAAGCCATAAAATTGCCATAAGTATACAAATTGCCCATCTCTGGATTCAGCAATTATAATGAAAAGATGCAAAAGTGAAAAATAATAAAAATGTGAATTATGACCCATTGATATGGTGCTTTTGTGCAGTGCACAAGCTAAACAAAGGTGTGCCGCAGACCTGTCCCTGACATATGACTCTTTCTATATTATCAGTTTTCATATGCAATCCCCTCTATTGGAATGCCATGGCAACCTTCATAATTCTGACACAAATTTCTATTCACTTTTTGGCCAAGTCAAATTGAACCGATCTATGAGGATAATCTGGAACTTTCTCCTCCTGGTTGGTTGAGCATTGCCTATGCTTCTACAACACTTGCTTCATTTCGTATTGCAAAACACTCATCAGGTTGTTTTATGATACAGTCAGTAGTGTGCTAATAAACAAGCTCCTTGGAGGGTATGGAGAAACCCTGATTAGTAGTATTTGTTGATTTCCATGGTATAAGTACTCCCACCGTGGCCACTTTGAAGCTATCAATGGTTTAACAACTGGCTGGCAAAAATTCCCAGATGTTTAACAGTTGGCTCTCATGAGCCTGTATCAGCCCGCTCTAGCACACCAGTGGATATCATTGTTTTATATATCAGTCTCATCTACTGGATTGTGAATTCCTCAAAGCCAGGAATCCTGTATGTGTAGCTATGTAACCCTATGAGCTAATAGGGTGCTAGGTACAGATAGATGCTTAATACATATACTGAGATGTTAGCTTACAATTGTTTTCCATCGGGGGTTCCCATTTTCTATTCCACAGTTCAAGCAATTGGTTCAGAGAATATGCTGTAGGGTAGAAAAAAGAAATAAATGCATGTGTCTGGTTTTTGTAAACAACAAACCTGAGCCCCAGAGAGGGGAAAGGATTTAGAGTATAGATCAAACGTTAAGACATTCTATTTGGGTAAATTTTATAAACATTTCTATGTGCTCTAATTATTGGTTACAGTTAGTAATTGTGTCGTCCAAATTTTCTATATCCTCAACTTTTTTTTCTTGATTTATCAGTTATTGGTAGAAATGTCTTAAAATTTTCATCATAGAGAATGGATTTGCCAATTTCTCCTGAAGGTTTTATCATTTAAAAAATAAACACCTTTTCAATTGTATAATGTACATAGAGGAAAGTATACTTATTTATATCAAGCCATAGTGTTCGGCCTGATGAATTATGACAAAGAGCATACACCGAGGTTAAGAATCCCAGAAGTCCCCTTTAGGCCACTTCTTGTCACTAGCCCATCTTCTTTCCCAAACCACTATCCAAACTTCTAATATCACAAGTTAGTTCTGTTCATCTCTGAGATTCATATAAATGGAATCTGTTTTATATACTTGATTTTTCAATCAAACTTATGTTTGTGAGACTATTCATTAATGCAGTTGCATGTAGCTTTCTTTTTTTAACTTTCACCATGGTGTACTATTTCCTTATATGAACATACTATAATTTATTCATTCTACTGTTGATGAGCATTTAGGTTGTTTCCAGTTTGAGAAAATTAAGAAAAATGTTTGTCTTTTGGAACACATTTCTAAACATTTCGGCTGGGTCTATATCTAGAAGTGAAATTGCTGGTCATATGGTGTACATATGTTCAACTTTAGTGGATAATGCCAAGCAGTTTCCCAAAGTGGTTGCACCAATTTACAATCCTACCTGCAATGTAATGAGAGTTTACATTGTTTTATATCCTTAGAGACACTTGGTATTTTCAGCCTTTTTAGTTTTAGTCATTCTAGTGTTATGTGGTATTCTCTCATTGTGTTTTTTAATTAAACTTTTTATTTTGAGATAATTGTAGATTTATGTGTAGTTGTAAGAATTTGTACAGAAAAATCCTGGGTTCTATTTGCCCAGTTTCCCCCAGTGGTATCATCTTCCAAAACTATAATATATCACAAACAGGGTACTAACAGTGATGCAGTCAAGACAAAGAACATTTTCATCACTATAAGGGAATTCCCATCACTACTCATTTTGCACTTTTACAGCCACGTCTAATTCCTTTCTACTCCACCTGCTCCTTAACCCCTTACAACTACTAATCTGTTCTCCATTTCTATAATTTATCATTTCAATGAAGTTATATAAATGGATCATACAGTATATAATCTTTAGGGATTGGCATTTTTACCCAGAATAATTGTCTAGAGATTCATTCAGATTGTTGCACATATCAAATTTCTTCCTTTTTGGGGGGATGAATAATAGTTCATAGTACAGATGTACCACAGTTTGTTTAACCATTCACCCATTGAAGGACATCTGAGTTTCCAATTTTTGGCTATTACAAATAAAGCTGCTGTAAATATTCATGTGTAAGTTTTCATGTGAATGTAACTTTTCATTTCTCCAGGATAAATGCCCAGTAGTGTAATTGCCGAGTCATATGATAGTTGCATACTTAGTTTTTTAAGAAACCAAATTGCTTTCTAGAGTGGCTATACCATTTTACATTCCCAACAACAATGTATGAGTGATCCAGTTTCTTCACTCCCTTACCATTGTTTCTTGTCATTATTATTTTTCAATCATACTGATTTGTGTGTCGTGATATATCATTGTGGTTTTAATTTGCATTAACCTTAGTGATTAATGATGTTGAACATTTTTCATGTGCTTATTTGCCACCTGTTCCTATTCTTCAGTGAAATATCTCTTCAAGTCTTTTGCCCATTTTCTAATTGGATTTTTCCTTTTTTATGGTTGAGTTTTGAGAATTCTTTATATAGCCTAGATACTTTGTTGGATATGTGGTTTGCAAATACTTTTCCCCAGTCTGTAGCTTATCTTTGTATCCTTTAATAGGATCTTTCACAGAGAAAAAGTGTTTAAATTTGATGGAGTCAAACTTTTCAGTTCTTTCTTCTATAGATTGTATATTTGGTGTCAAGTTCAGGAACTCTTATCTAGTCCTAGTTCAAAGATTTTCTCCTAGTTTTTTTTGGTAGAAGTTTTATAGTTTTACACCTTACATTTAAATTCATTATCAATTACAAATTAATTTTTGTATTAGCTGTGATATTTAGGTTGAAGTTCTTTTCTTTTTTGTAAAATCTATGGATCGCAATTGCTCTAGCACTATTTGTTGAAAAGGTTTACTTTCCTTCATTGAATGGTTTTTTCACGTTTGTCAAGCATCAGTTGGGCAAATTGGTATGGGTCTATTTCTGGGTTCTTCATTTTCTTCCATTGATCTATGTGTCTATCTCTGCCAGTTGTACACAGTTTTGATTATTATAATTATATAATCTTGAATTTAAGTAGACTGATTCCTTCCACTGTATTTTTAGTTTCATAATTGTTTCAGTTAGTCTAGTCCCTTTGCCTTTCCATATATATTTTTGGAATAATTTTGTCTGTAATATATAATAATATATATATAATTTTGTCTTTAAAATACTTTGGGGATTTTGATAGCAATTGTGCTAAACCTATATATAAATTTGGAGAAAATCAACATCTTTACTCTGTTGAGTCTCCTAATTCATGAAAATGGTATTTCTTTTCATTAATTTAGATTGTCTTTGATTTCTTTCATTAATGTTGCATGGCTTTAAGTATATAAACCCTCTACATTTTTAATATTTACATTTAAATATTTCATTTTTTAGTGATTGTAAATGGTGTTGTATTTTTAATTTCAGTGTCCACATGTCCATTCTAGTATATGGAAATACAACTTGTTTTTGTATGATTATTTTGTAATCCCAAAACCTTGGTAATCTTACTTATTAGTTCCAGGAATGTTTTTGTAGATTCCTTGAGATTTTTCTGTGTAGACAGTCATGTCATCTGAAAAAGGGAAAGCTTTATATCTTTTTTCTAATCTGTATGCATTTTCTTTTCTTTTCTTTTCTTATTGCATGGGCTAAAACTTCTAGTACTGTTTGAATAAGGGTAATGAAAGCATACCTTCTTGCCTTAGTCCCAAGCGTAGTGGAAAAACTTTCAGTCTTCAGTCTTTCTCCATTAAGTATAATATTTTCTGTATGTTATTTGTAGATGCTCTTTATCAAATTGAGGTTGTACCTAGACCAGTGTTTAGATACAAAGGTAAATTGCATAATCTCCATCCTGAAGGAGCTCAAAGTTTAATGGAGGAGACAAATGCAAACAGATAACTAAAATACAATGATGAAAATACGTGTAAGACATTACAGGAACTCAAGAAAGGGGGAAATAGCAATGTGTATCCTAGAGTGGGGATGGGTGTGAAGGTCATGAAAGATATGTCAAAGGGCCCATGCCTGAGCTGAGTCTCCCCCACAGGCAACATTTTATTATGGAAATTTTCAAGTATACAGCTAAGTTAAAAGAATTTTAGAGTTTCCACATCAAGAACCTAGAAAAAGAAGAGCAATATAAACCCAATGTAATCAGAAAGAAGGAAATAATTAAGATTAGAACAGAAATCAATAAAATTTAAAACATAAAAGTAGAATGAGTTAATGAAACCAAGATCTGGTTCTTTGAAATATCAATAAAAGTGACAAATCTCCAGCAAGACTGACAAAGAAAAAAGAAAGAACCCAAATTACCAATGTCAGGAATGAAACAGGATATCAGTACATACCCTGCATACATCAAAAGGATAATACAGGATTACTATGAACAACTGTACACACACAAATTTGACAACTTAACTGACACGGATCACTTCAATGAAAAACACAAACTACCACAACTTACCTAATATGAAATAGATAATTTGAATAGACCTATAACTGTTAAGGAAATTGAATTAATAATTTTAAAACTACCAGAAAAGAAATCTCCAGACCCATATGGTTTCACTGGAGAATTCTGCCAAAGTCTTAAAGAATTAACACAAATTCTACACAATCTCTTCCAGAAAATAGAAAAGGAGGGAACAATTTACAATTTATTTAACAAAAAGTACTATCATATCAAAACCAGAGAAAGACATTGCAAAAAAAGAAAACTATAAACCGGTATCCCTCATGAATATAGACATAAATATTCTTACCATAGTATTATTAAATAAAATCCAGCAATATATAGAAAGGATTATACACAATGACCAAGTAGGGTTTATCTTACTGAGGTCTTAATCTGTATTTTCCTGAAGAGTAAGGTTTAAGGACCTTCTTAAATATTTATTTTTCTATTGTATTGTTTGTCATTCACTTATTGATTTATAGAAGTTCCTTATATATTCTGGTCACAAGCTCTTTACCATTTGAAGGTGTTGCAAATATTTTTTTCCTTGTGACCTGCCTTATCCCTTGCTTAATGGTGTCTTTTGTAGAAGAGAAGTGCTTACTTTTACTTTAGCATAGTTTGATAATCATTGTCTTTATGATCAGTATTTTTTGTGTCCTATTTACAATTTTTTCCTATTATTAAGGTATGTTCCTTTATTATCTTCTAGAATTTATTTTTTTACTTTACCTTTAATATTTAATTTGCAATCCCTTGATTTTTGTGTGTGGTTTGAAATAGAGATTATATCTTTTTCTTAAATGAATATCTAATTGGTCCAACACAGTTTATTGACTATACTACTCTATTCCCACTGCCTTTCAGGGCTTCCTTTGTCATTATGTGCATGGGTCTATTTCTGGATTTGCTATTCTATTCTATTAGTCTATTAATCTATCCTTGTGACAATTCCACAAAGTCTCTATTTTTTTTTCTTAAAAATGGCTTTGCTATCCTTAGTCCTTTACATTTCCATGTGAATTTTAGGATTATCTAACTGACTTCCACAAAAAACAAAATGTGCTTCTGTCACCCGGATTGGAATTGCATTTAATCTACAGACTAATTTTCAATACAATTCATGAACATTGTTCATCATTTCATTTATTTGGAACTTCTTTCATTTCTCTCAATAGTGCTGGAGTATATCTGGAGGTCTTGTGTATCGTTAGATTTATTCTTAGGTATTTGATTTTTTGTTATTATAAACGTATCATTAGTCACTTAAATTTTCAATGTCTTAATTTCCGTATTTTTACCCTATGTGGTGGGTACAGCTACTTTAGATGAAGAAAGTAAAGCTTAAAACAACAACAACAATTTAAGGAGGTTAATTATCTTATGCAAGGTCACACTTCTAATAATTGGTAGAGCTGGGATTTAAATTCAAGCAATTTGACTGTAGAGCTTACAGCCTTAACCACCACCTTGTTAGGCCTCATCAGTCATTGCTTATTTCAGAAATACCAGTGGACTGTGATGAGACTGGCCACAGAGAGTGCTACAAAATGCCCTGTAACTCTGGGCACACACAGGATGGCAGGCACAAAAAAGAAGAAAAGGAAGTGCAGCCTTATCAATTTGCTGGCAAAATTAAATTCTCAGATTCCCAAGAAAATACCTAAAAAGGGAAGGATTAAAGGTGATTTTTAAAGTCTTATTTTCAACTCTAAGTTTTTTTAAAAAATGAGAGGTAGATGATTCCAGTGGTACCAGCTCAGGTTCTAATACTTAGATGGACTCTCACTCAGTTAAAAGTCCTAGGTGGCATTTTGCTGGCTTTATGGAAAGCCTGGTCGAGCAGCCACAGACCTTCCAAAGCTGATCCAGGGCAAAGGAACCCATGGGTTTCTCCAAATAGGCAAACACTAAATTTGCTTCCCATGAGGTGGCCTGGCACCCAAATGGAGAAACTAAGACCAAGGGGAGAATTCCTACTGGGAACACTGCTCATCCTGATGGGATAATGTTTCTAAGATTTAGGGAAGTGTCAACACTCCTCTTTTTGTTTTGATTATGGAGAAGATGGATTTTTTTTATGGTCAACAGCCCTCTTCAAAAGACTGCAGGGCTGCAGCCATGGGTAAGTTGGTTGGTGAACAGACCCTAGTTGCTGCAATTTCTGATCTGCTGATACCGTAGTTGTAGGGTCTGAAGAAACCAGAGCAGGACCAGAGTGTGGAGCTCCATTGGCCCCGCAAAAGCCAGGCTCAGCCAAATCAGTTTGCTTTCTTGTACCAGATGTCTGATCTACGAGGAAGACAAGGTAATGGGTGAGGTCAAGTTGGAGAACTACCCATTGTTCTTCTCCAATTCCCTGCTTCACTCCCCCACCAATGATGTGAGGCCTGCTGGAGTTTTATCTCAAACAAAGAACTTTCCATCTGCACCACTGGCTTAGCTTCCTGGAGGGCAGGACTGAGACCCTCCTGAGGGAACACGTAGTGACCCACAAACAAAGGAAGTGAGACATCTGTCCTGTAATGAGGCTCCCCAGCTCCACACTTCGGGAAAGATCGCCACACAGCCAGCCAGTGCTATTGGAGTGGGAGTTACCGTCCTCAGAACCCTATTGCGGACAAAGACACAAATCCTATACTCTGGAGATGGAAGTAGAGGGTAATATCTGGATGAAAAGTAAAATTTCTTTGCATAAAAGCAGAGAATTTCTAGAAAAATGTATTAAGATGATATTTTTCTGATATTGATTTATATTTCCTGTCCTAGTATTTCCTCCCTCCCGTTGCCCCCATTGAGACAGATAAAGATACTCTTCATAGCTTCAGAGAAGGAATGTGAGAGGTTTTAGGGCAC
This sequence comes from Balaenoptera acutorostrata, assembly GCF_949987535.1. Classification (NCBI taxonomy): domain Eukaryota; kingdom Metazoa; phylum Chordata; class Mammalia; order Artiodactyla; family Balaenopteridae; genus Balaenoptera; species Balaenoptera acutorostrata. Next base: position 112,240,425 of record NC_080066.1, on the reverse strand, counting down.
AGATTAAATAGCTAAGACAGAAACATGAGAGAAAAAAAATGCCCAGAGACTAGAAAAAGTTTTGTTGGATCAGAGAGCTGGGAGGAGAAAAGGAGGTTACTTTGAATAGCTTTCTCAGAGTGTATCTGAAGACAGACAGGACCCCAGGCAGTCTCACATAAGGATTCCCAGGTTCCAAGAGTAGCATGGAAGCTGAAGGGGTTTCCTGGACCTTAGGGCCTTGCTTGACTGGATCAGTGAGTGTCTTAGCAGTAACTTGTGTGTCCCGCTCCTCTGCCTTGTTGCCACGTCACTTGGGACATAACATCCCTGGACAGGATTAATGAGACACATGCTAGGATTTCCAAACACAGCCCAGTAGAACAGAGCTAAGACAGTACAGTTTTATTTCCTGGACTCCTGAGTTTTTGATCTGAGGTGCATTAACTATTACATTCTATTCTACCATACCTAAACAGATTAATATAGTATTTCCTAAAATGTGTTTTTAGGGTACAAATGGGGGTTCCTCGATTAAACAGTTCTGTGGGATGTTGTTCAAGCTGTTCAGTGGTTATTTCTATTGTTCATGAGCAAGAAGTTGTTAGGGGATTAGTGCTGGAATTGGCCTGGGGTCCACAGCAGAGAAACAAAGGCACTAAAAGGCCACAGTCTAAATTCAGAGAAAGCTGGCTATCGGGCCAGCTACCTTTCCAAAGGCATACTGAGAGCTGGCTCTCAGCAGAACAAGGGGAAATGGGCTAGGACTTCACCTTCTCCAAGTTACCAGTTCCCATGGAAGACTGAAGCTCAAGAGTTGGCCACAGCATGTAGATGAAATTGGGGCTTTAGCCTTGCAAGGGGCTGTCACAACGTAGCACAGAGAAGCGCACGCTTCAGAGGAAGACAATATGATGTTGCCTTCTACCAGTCAGCACAAAGATATAGCTGAGTCTCATGGGCCACAAAGGCCAGGGGCTGCTGGGTGTGATCCCTCACAGAGGGGGTGCCTACGGGAGCCACCACCTGTTTTACATCAAGATGATGAGAATAAGCTAGAACTGAAGTTATAGCCACTTGCCCAGGCAATGTATTAAGCAGCTATTAGCATTTTCCTTCTATTTTTTGCCCCATCAGAGTAGCAAACATCGTAATGAGGAAAGAAAGTGATGTGAAGACAGACTATGTCTTTCTTAAAGAAAAATTTTCATGGTCAAAGACATTTGGGAGACATTATGTTAAACAAACTAAAGTTTCTTTATTGCACTGCTTCTTGAAGCAATTAATCACATGAAATCCTGAGAAAGGGAATGTTATGCACAATGTACCCAAATTCATTTAGCCACCTATTCCTTTTTTCACAGTCTGGTATAAAGGTATTGTCAACTCTGAACACCTTTTGAGAAATGCTGGGTTATTTGTCTGTACACAGTCAGCAGTAGGGTTGGGGGAGTGGCGGTCACAGAATACAAGGGAAATATCCAAGTTCATTCTAAACCAGTACTTAAGTAACACCCATATTGCTTTTTAAAAATAGTTAGGCAAGTATTTTTCTCTTCACAGCGGAAATGGTAGTAAATATCAAAAGGTTGAAAGTCCTTTCATCTATGTATAGGCTACAAATATTTTAGGTCTTCCGTAGGTGTTTAAGTGTTTAAATGACCCTGTTTTCCAGAACAAAACATTCTGGAGAAATATTTCTTTGTGAGCCTTTGGCTGCTGTAGAACAAGATAAACTGGTTTTATTGACAGAGAAAAAAGGTAACTTTTATTTCAAGAAGTAACCACGTTATTCAAAAAAATAAGTACGTTTGTCATTAAAAAATGTCTATTTAATTGTATTCTGAACTTCAGTTTTACAAACGTATTCACATTTCTATTTACCCCATTGGCTTTTCCACCCTTCTGTGAAACACACTCTAAAAAATTTTTTGCATAGTCAATCATTCCCCAACATACTTACACCCACACACAACCACCCACCCACACACACACACACACCCACACACACACACACACACACTTTTATATCTCTGTCTCTAAAACTACATACAAGGTCATTGCTTACCATCAAATCTTTTGCTAATAAGAATCAGGTGTTTTCAGTTGTGTTCTAGCCTGGACAAACATGTAATTAAAAGTGACTGTTTATTAATGACTGATTCCTGAGAGGGGAGAGTTCATCAGTGTAAAGCCTCCCATCTAAACTGTTGTTAAGACATCTGAAGTACAACTTTGTTGCAAAAACTTGAAGTCAAGCTGCAGCCATTAATTTGTTCTCATTTCCTGAACTTCTGGCATCCAATGGAGGTGAAATTCTCTATGTACAGCACACTTTTCAGTCACTTGAACTCTACTCCTTGTCCCCCTCAAAGTACACAAAACTCTTCTCAAGGAAAGGAGTTTTTGTTGGAAGGACAAGTCTTCTGGTACCCAAAGTCAAATTAGTTTTTATCAGTGAGTGACATATATAACTCTGAAAAATATCAGTGTAATTTTAGTAAGCAGGATTGGGAACCTAACAGTTGCCAAGAATGATAAACAGACCATAACATACACATTGTGTATGTTCACCTCTGACTTTCAGGTGAAAATATCAGAGAATAAGGTGGGAGAATGCGCAATATAATGTATGAGGTAATTGTCAAGTGTCACATTTGTCTTGGGGCAGCACCTGTCTTATGTAGCACCTCTATCCCTCCAGATAGGCTCAGCTTCTGAGCCATCTTAATAAACTGAGACATATTCAACACACAGGAAAGGGCAGGATTTCAGACATGGGGACCACCTTCCCACTGTTTCTCTGTCACGCCATAAATATACACAAGGCCTGATCTAGTGATGGAAAGATGAAAATGGGTTACACATCTTGTTTATCAATTGTTATTTCTTGTGCTTTTCTTTGATTTGTCTTTAATTTTTATAACTTGCTATCGCAGCTACTCAATTATTTAATAGTCAAGAAATAAACCACCACTGGAAAGACAAAACACTAAAAAGATCATTAATATCCAAATTGACTTCTTATCCCAGCAATGATAGATTGTTTTATTGACAATTTTAGAGTGGTAAGGGAAAAATCAAAGTGGCATGTAACAAGCTGACACATTGAACAAATCACATAATATTAGGTGACCATATGAAATTCAACACACAAAGATGGCTGTTTCATATGGCTCGCTCTAATAACAAAGCACACAGACCTTGTCTAAACCGACTTGCTGCTGCCTTTCCAGATCCCAAAGGTGAAGCTTCCATGGGTAAACGAAGGACTTCCTCTACTTGCTGAAGCTTTGTAATGCTGAACCATGGTAAGAACAGTAATAATGGTAGCTACCACTTACCACGTACTGAGTGCTTCTGTGTGCAAGGAGTCTTATATTATTTATCATATTTAATCATTACAAAGAAAACACTGGCATAACCATTTTGCCAATAAAGCTCAAGGAGGCTAAATATTTTGCCGCATTCACACAAGGAAACAGGTTGCAGTGGTGGTGGTTTTTGAACTTAGTTTTGCATAAAATGTGCACATCACATCCCCTCCCACTAATCATATAAGTTTATTATTGTTTATTTTTTTTCTCAAAGACAATCTGTTTTACTATGTTTGCAAGGTGTCAACCTGAAGTTAAAAATAACTACTTTCTCATTCACTGCTATAAAGTTAACAGGAAAAACAAACTACAGTTGAAATATATGAGTTCAAAATGAAACTAATAATTGGAAAACTTATCTAACCAAACTAAAAAGTAATAGCAAGTGAGAACAGCTTGAATTTCCACTTTACTGCCTGGTTTCCTCTAACTGTGGTTAAACTGTCACTTGCAATTCTTCAAATGACAAGTAATAGAGACCAGCCTAAACAAACCCTTTTCAAAAAGTACTTTTTAGTATAGATACTGATAAGCTTAATGGTTTTAAGAAACAAAAACTCTCTAGGTGTCAAGGGTAGCCAGGTGAATGCATCTTTGAAATTTACTTTTTTCTTTAGACCTAATACTTTAGAGAAGCAGCCGGGGAGCTTCTGTGCATTCTGCTGTCTGGCCCAAGTGTGATCTGTCAGAGAAAGTACACATCACAATTCCTACAAAAGTGCCTAAGGAGGGAGATACAGAGAGCCTCCATCCACATTTCAATCAAATGTATACACACTTTATTGCACAAATTTACCTGGGAATCTTACTAAAACATTATATCACATAGTTTAAGGATGCATATGTTCAAAATGTCCACTATCACTCATTCCTCTATAATATTCTGGGAGTTATGCATGACATTTGTGTTTCTAGTGAGATAACGACAATTTAATTTGAATGTTTAGTATCCCTCTGCTGCCTATCTTATTTAATGTCAACATTCCCATATTTCATCAATTCTAAAGCACACCACCACTCATTTTAACATCTCTGTAATCAGGATGCATCTCATAATTAATAACTTCTAACTGTTGTTGGCCCAGGACACAGTTGTAATATAATTTTCATTGCTGGTGCCTGCGTGAACATCTTAATTATTACTCTTGATAGAGCTGGACAATGGCAATTCCCTGACCTTTTAGTCAAGAAAAATTTTAAGGATCACTTGAAGGCATATAAATCCTAGACATTGTCTAAAAGCCTTGCTTTGACATGCTCTTGTAAGATCAACAAAGTGCCAGCTTCAAAGCTTACAACTTCAAAGAAAATCTCAGAAACAATAGCAGAGGACTCTTGTTGGCACAGAGGACAATACTGTATGAAAAAAAATGGATTTTGACAATTCTGAGTAGAAAAATAACTTGTAAGAGTTAGATTCTGAATGTGAAAGAAGTCTTAGGAATGCTTTAAGCAATCTATTTTGCTTATGTTTTCCTTTTCAGAAGAGTAAACTATGATCTTTAAAATTTCTGTCTAAATAAATCTAAAGTAACTTTTTCAGTTGGTTCAAAATAAAAATTCTAAGAGATAGGAAAACATTATGTTATAGTTTAATAGAATTTTTCCCTTTCTTAGTGAGAGATCAAATAATGGTGCATTCTACAATCAAAGTTGACATAGATTAGTAATAATCTAAGCTAAAGATGATCAGAGGCTTCCACAACATCTTCACTCCTTGTATCCAATTAATTACAAGACTTTGTCAATTTTGCTTGTGGAATATAATTTTAATCTGACTGCCCTCCACCATTTCCATTGTTTCTTCCCTAATTATGATCATTGTAATTTCTTCCAAGATTGTTAATAGTGTTTTATAGCTCCCTTTGTCTGTGGTCTCTTCCCAGCCCAATTCATCCTTCTCAACAACTGAGTAATCCCCACAAAATACAGTTGTATTCAGGTCACTACTCAGGTTGCAGACCCTCAATAGCTCCCTATTTCCTAAAGCACAGTTAATGAATGTACTGTGTGTCGTCTTCCCACATGTCCATGGCTAATCAATCAAGGTTTTTTTTGTTTTGTTTTCTCTCCTTTAGTTTCTATGCTCAATAAGGACAGGTTTGTGTCTACCTTGCCAACCACTGAATTCCAAATCCTTAGCATACCACTGGCATATAATATGATCTCAATAAATTTTTGGTGAATGAATAAGGAAGGCAAATTTGCTTCATAATCCATCTAAACACCAAACTCCTGGAGGCAACTATCTATCTCTTGGAGTTGGCGCTTAAAGTTAACAATCCCAAACCTTCAGGAAAAAATTCTAAACTCTTTAAGATAATAATCAAGGTCATTAAAAGTCTATAACTCTGTTCTTTTACAGTCTCATCTTTTGTCTCTCTCCATCATGCATCCTTGTACTTCAACCTCATCATACCACTTGACATTACTTGAATAGTCTTGCCAAAATTCATAACTTCTGCCTCTGTGCTCCCCTCATACTGCTAACTCAACATTATTACCCTGAGTTAATTGAATGTGTCTGTTTGCCCTTTTAGAAAGTGAAGGAATTATGCCATAGTCATTTTTTATGCCCTGACTGCCTAGCATCATTTCCATCAGAAAAATGTGCTGAAGTAAAATGTTTATGGATGACTGTATTTATGTTTCCTAGGGCTGCCATAACAAATCACACAAACTTGGTGGCTTAAAACAGCAGAAATGTATTCTCTCACAGTTCTGGAGGCCAGAAATCTGAAATCAAGCTGTTTGCAGGGCTGTGCTCCTTTCAAAGGGTCTAGGGGAGAATCCTTCCTCTCCTCTTACAGCTTCTGGTGGCTCCAGATACTTCTTGGCCTCCATAATCACCGGTCTTCTCCTCTTTTTTGTGTCTCTCGTCTGTGCCTCTCTTATAAAGACACTTCTCATTGGATTTAGGGCCCACTCAGATAATCTCATCTTGAGATTATTAGTTTAATTACATCTGCAAAAATCCCTTTTCCAAAAAAGATTACATTCATGGGTTCTGGGATGTGGACATATCTCTTTGAGAGCCACCGTTTAACCTACTAAATGACTGTCTAGCATACACACTTTCCCCACAAATAGTTCTAAAGGTGTGAACTCAATAAAATGTAAAGGTAGATCTTACAGGGACCACGTACAAAAAGACCACATATTTTGAATAATACTAATATGTACTCATGTTGCTTAAATCTCAGGCTAATGTTGACATTTGCATTATTGCATTTTTATTGATGTTAAAATTATGGCCATTCTATGGTGTATCACTAAAATGCAAATAAGTGGTTCTATCTATTACAGACTTTGAAATATGATCTCATCTCTCCACATTCAAAGTAAGCATGCATTTTATTCATAGACTTTCCAAAGGTAAGTCAATTATTCTAAAATATATGTAGTTATACAGATATCTATCTATCTGTATATCTATGTATCTATGTATCTATCTATGAGTGTTATCAGCTTCCTGCTATTGCTAACCCTAGGGAACATTGCCATCTCTTGTTGGTTTCCTTTAACCTTGCCCACAAATTTTAAATAATCCCTCCATTAATTTCTCTTTAATCTCTTATTTTGAGTTTGACATTTTTTTCCTCCTAGGATCCTAAAAAATATGATTTGGCATCAGGAGTGACTGCAGGAAATTAACCTTTCAAATGGGATTCTGTAATTGAGTTGCTAACACATCGTGAAGGATGCAGCTAACCTCCCTGCCATAGGAAAATATGACAAGTCATTGTGGCATGTAGTGGCATCACTATTACTCAAATTATCACCTATCATGGCATAGAATAGAGAGTAGGTCGAGGGCAAAATATTTTAAGACCAGGTGACTGTGACACTTCATCACTTTGGGGACAATGGTGATTACAAAATTGTGGCTTGAGCTGGTTATTTCTGACTATTCTCTAGTGTGTAAAGAGAAGAGGACAAATTGAAAGGCTTGAATGCCAGAGTCATTGCATAAAGGAAAATCACAAAGCCTTTATGGTTAAAGGAATGTCTTATCCCCTATTGCTGCAGAGCAGATATGGCTGAGCATCAAGCCCACGGCCTGACTCTAAGGGTTGCAAAGTTGTGGTGCCAATTAAATATGCCGCCTTATCAGGTCTTTTAGGCCCATTTGATCTGGTGAATAGGAAGTAGCAAGCACCCTAGATGCTTTACTAAAACACATACATGCCAAAGGATGGGAGGTAAACCCCATAAAAGTGCTGGTTTCTTCGTATAAGTGAAGTTTCTAGGCCTCTGTGTTGTCTGGAGTGTGTGGTGAGACCCCTTCTAAAATGAGAGGTACATTGTACTGCCCACCACAAAGAAAGAGGCACAATTTGATGGATCTCTTTGGATAGCAGGGACCACATATGTTACATTTGGGCATGTTGCTCCAGTTTAATTACTGAGTAATCCATAAGGCAGTTTTGAGTGGTACTAAGAGCATAAAAATGTTCTGCAGCAGGAACCAGTGTGGTGTAAACTGCCTTGCCACCTAGGCCTTAGGACCCAGGAGACCAGTTTGTATTCAAAGCGTTTGTGGCAGATGAAGAGGATCTGTGGAGTATCTGGTGAACCCTGATAGGAAAGCGCTAGGATTTGGGAGTAAGTTCATGTCCTCTTCTGCCATTAACCATTTTCCATTTGAAAATAAGCTCCTGGCTTGCTTTAGTAGAGACTGAAGAACTGACCGTGGCACATTGAGTGACTGTGCACTCTGAAGTGCCCATGTTATGGTCCACAGGGTCATAAACCTGTATATGTACAGCAGTATTCCAACGTTAAATGAAAATGGTCTGAATGAGATAAAGCTTTAGCAGATCCAGAAGGCTCTACAAGAATGAATGAGTGGGTAGCTCAGAATCCCATGGTATCTGCTTCTACCACTTTGTCACTTCTTTCTCAACTTGCATCCCTGGCTCAGCACTGTATGCTAACACATGCCTGAAAGTTGATAGGCACTACATTACAGTTCCACTCAGAGGTGGGCCTGAAAGACAGTGGCTAAGGAAAATCCTCCAAAAGAATAGAACGTCTAGTTGTCTAGTTGGCAGGGAAGGAGAGATGGCCTGAGATGCAGATCTATGCTGATTCATAAGAATAGCTAACAAGTTTATTACATCAGTTGGTCAGGGACCTGGAAAGAACAACGTTGGAAGAATGATAACAAGGAGTAATGGGGAGGAATGGGGATGAGCTCTTCACAAGTTGATAAATAAAGCTTTTCATAAATCAGTGAGTAAGATGACCTGACCCATGAATATCAGTCAGTTTTTAATCCCAGCCACTCTTAATGATTGTTGAATGAGCCCATGAACAAACTGCCAAGGGGGCAGGGATGGAGGCCATACATGGACTCCACAATATGGACTTTCCCTCACTTATGAACACTAGCTACTCTATTCCTCTACACCCCACACACAGTCTCTCAATTCATCCCTGAACTTCATCGCATCCCTGGGAGAAAGGCCTACCACTGCAGATAGGAAAAGTTGAAGCAACAGAAAGACTGGTGCTTGAAAGACAAATGTTACCCACTTTACATGTGTGCCCAGAGACTTATCCCCCTCCCTGCCAAGTTCTTACAGTGATATTTTCTAATGGTATGGGATTGGTTTTCTACTCGTTTCACATTTTACGTAGAAGATAAGAATTCAGGGGCTTCCCTGGTGGCGCAGTGGTTGAGAATCTGCCTGCCAATGCAGGGGACGCGGGTTCGAGCCCTGGTCTGGGAAGATCCCACATGCCGTGGAACAACTGGGCCCGTGAGCCACAATTACTGAGCCTGCGCGTCTGGAGCCTGTGCTCCGCAACAAGAGAGGCCGCGATAGTGAGAGGCCCGCGCACCGCGATGAAGACTGGCCCCCGCTCCCCGCTTGCCACAACTAGAGAAAGCCCTCGCACAGAAACGAAGACCCAACACAGCCATAAATAAATTAATTAATTAACTAAAATTAAAAAAAAAACAAAAAAACATTTAAAAAAAAAAAAAAAGAATTCAGGTCTTTCTAGAAGAGAGGCATTTTTGTGGAAACAACCCTTTGCTGAGTTGTCATTTTTAAAATTTATTTGACTTGCTGCTGTAAATATCTGAAAAATTCAGGAAGTTGCAGAATACAAATCTTTCTGCCTACATGAACCTTGAAGGTGCTCCAAATATCCTCTTAGCTTTCTAAAGCCCATGCTCTTACCCTGCGTTTGTGTCAGTTGAAATGCCTTTATCAATTTAGAAAACTTTAGATTGGGAAACACCACCTTAGAAGTAATCTAGATGATGGGTTTCATTTACAAATAAAGAACGTGGATCTCAGTTAGATACACTGATTTGATGAAAGTCACACAGACCTGAGAGTTAGGACTTAGACCCACTCTCCTGTCTCCCGGCTACTCAGATAACACAGGCAGGGATGTTTGCCTGGCCTCTCTGGAGCATACTCCACAGCTGTCATGAACAAACCAACAAATCTAATTAGTCAACAAAAAATTAATAAAGAAAAGAAAACGCCAGGTCTTTATTGGCATTGTGAGGATCCAGTTTCACATGGTCACTGAACACATCAGAGTAACTTTGTTCTTTCTCTTAGTATATAACATGTGTGGATGGATGTTAGAGTCTGATGTGTCACCTGCCAGCAACTCTGCCCCTTCAGAATTCAGTGCTTTTCACATGGACAGAGCTATCCATGAAATCTACTGATAGATGGCCACAATTCACTCATTTACCAGGAAATTAGAAAATTAGAGTTTGACAGCAGGTGGGGGGCGTTAAACAGTCACTGTCACTTTTGTCTGTTGAGTTCCAGATATATAGTGATGCTAGCCTTGCATAAATTTATCTTTCATCTTTTTATTAAAATTCAGTCTTATAAACTAGCAAAAGAAGAGGAAAATTTTTCTATCTATCTATATATGTATTTTTTAAATTCAGCAGCAGAAATTTCAGGCCAGTTTCCTCTCCTTGAGCCTTAATTTATTGGTCCCATAACATATTCAGTCTCAGTTTCCTTATTTAGGTTTCCACAAGTTAGTCATCATTTAGAGTCTGCATTTTTACTTTGTAAGAAGGTCCTATGATCCTTTTAAATTTAGGTTGTCTGAGCTGTGAAAATGCTTATAAAAATAAACATGCTTTGTTTAATCTGCTCTAGTTGTCGGAAAACTGCACCCGATTCATGCTTTTGTTTTGTTCATTGTCTTTGCCTTTGTTTATTTTTCTGATGGAGTAAAGCCTATGATTTCTAGTCTAAATTTTTTATAATAAGCTTGTGATTATTTTAACTTATTTCCATTATAGTCTATGCCTATCTCATTTAGCTTGCAAAGGATCTTTGGGGATATTTAAGGGCTAAAACCTAAAGATTAAATAGGGGATTTAATTTTTGTTCTTGAATTTACTGACAGAATATCATAGCTAGATTATTTTTTATTTCCCTATGTCCTAGCCAAGTAATTAGAAAAATTTAAGTCATTGATTGTGTCCATTTGAGCAATATAAACTTAATTATGTATACTTTTAAATGAATCTCTTTATCTGTTAATCCTTGATTAAAGTAAATATATTAAATCAATTCATTAAGTCACATTATTTAACTTAGCATCAGCAATACAAACCAGTTTCCAGAAAGACTGCCTTGCTTATTGCTTGGTTCCAGATAGCCTCTTAAGTACATATGGAAAAGTCCACCTGACTTAGTCAGAAAATTTGCTTCTAACAACTTTATGTCTATTTAAATTGAAAACCCATTGCTATCCATATTTCTGAAAGTAATTAAGAATGATTCCCTCTAAGATCATATGGCTTCAATTCCATCTTTTTTCCAAATGCTCTAGAATATTAATATTTATTTAAAAGAATTGTTGAAATAGTAGTTTCTTTTAACTTAGCTTTCTAATCCATTATTAAAGCATGCATAATGATCCAAATATTAGCATATGCAAATTTGAAAATGTGGCAGTACAGAATAAGCCATTTACTCTAACATTTGGGGAGTAATGCATGTAAGACCTGGTGCTAATTCTAACTTGATTAATATCTGGCTCATCAGTCTATGCATTTCCATTTTCAGTGTTGATGTGTATAAACAACAGGTGTTATGCCAATACACATCCAATAAATGTTTTTTCTTTACACCATTACTTTCATCATAGGAGAAGAGTTGTGTCTGTCTACATAAACACATGCACATACACCAACAGTTAAGGAAAATGATTTTAAATCAACTAAAATACAGAGACCCAAAAATCCTTTAGTAACAGGGTCTGAGATAAAGAGGACACATTAAAAGAAAAGTGTTCTATAGATTACCAGTTGCACCATTGATCAATGAACATTTTTTTAACAGAAAAATGTACAGAATAAAAACAATGTCTCTTAGTTTCTGTCAATATAATGGTAATTCTCTTTAATTACCAAGCTAAATGGAAGAGAATATATCAGGATCATTTCTGGATTCAAGGCTGTCATGCTCATGGTTAAAAATCAGAGATGAGAATAAAGTCATCAAAATACACAAGAAATCAGCAGGTGAACAAAACTAACTTGGCATTATTTATTCTCATCACAAAATTTTAGGCATTTTTTTTTTATTCCTTTGAGAAAGTCTGACTAAAAAAAGTAAACCCTGTTTCAAATTTAGAAATTCTGAGGGATGGGGTTTGCCAGTTTACTCTAGAGACTTACAAAAAGACAGACTTTTGTGAAAAATCATATCCTCGGCATCTCAAAGCATATATTTGGTAATTGTATACTGACCCTAACCTCTTTGGTCCTCTCTGGGATATTGCCTCACACAATAGTCCCCATTCTTGGGCATTTTCAACCTATTCTGCTCCAAGAGCTCCTTTCTCTCTTCCTTCAGGCATGTATAAGTCTCCTTCATTCTGAAAATAGCTTTCCACAACCAGTCTCCTCTCTAGCTACTACTGCTCCTCTCTCGTTCCCTTCTCCAACCAGCCTTCTTGAAAGAATATCTATATTGGTTGACTCTTTCCTCAATATTTATTCTCTCTTTATCACCTTACAAGCCTGGTTCTACTTCTACCACTTTACTGAAAACTGCTCTCATTAAGGTCACCAAGAAGATTCTTCAAGAGGTTAGGAGGAGTAACTGTGTTAAAGGCTGTTGAAACCTAGTTGGATGGTAATTGAATCTAGACCTCCCAATGGGGCAATTAGAAGAAAGGCAACCTAGGCTTTTCACTGGGGCATGTCTAGAGGTCATGAAACAGTCGGTGCCCCCCAAAGTGAGGAGGCCCTTTTAACATTTTGAAATGTATGCCCTCTGATTCAAAGAGAGGTTAAAGCTCAAGAATGTCACCTAGTTAAGGCAGCAGAGAAACATTCTGAAATAAACAAGAAATCTGGACATTTCACATATTTTAAGGAAAAAATATTACCCCAAATGTACATAATTCAACTGAGAAATGAAGCAAATTTAACAGCTCAAGAATAGGGAACTTGTAAGAATTTATATAAAATGACAAGTAATGAAACAAGGCAAAAATAGAGCTAAAAGTCTAAAAGAATCAAAATTTCATTACAAAACTAGTATCAAAAATGAATATTGAAAAAGAAGCTATGTAATATAAAGATAATATTTTAATAAATCATCTGGGTCAAATAATAATAGATTATGCAGACAAGGAGCAGCAGTACATGAATGCGGTACCCAAAAGGAAGAAGGTTGTAAAATTCAAGCTGACCAAGGAGATATGCAAATAAGTCATGTCTAAAAATTTATAAGGGCTTAAACCCTCCCAATAAGGAGAAAGATTTTCATATGGAATAAAAAATTAATATAGATACAATTACATGCTTTTTCCTACAGCTACCTCCATAAATATATAGTTCACGTATTTTGGCCTCTGGGCCAAGATGGTTTCAAGTAGTAGAAATAATAGATAACTCCCTATTATAGAAACTGAGAGCTTGTTTTTTTTTAAAGGTGGAGAAATATATCAAATAGTACAAACTTTTAAAAAGTAGTTTTTGTAGTTTGAGTAGAATTCAAGGCAAAACAAAAAAACAACAAACAAATATTGAAAAATACACAGCCCACAATGAGGACGTTAGTTATGGACTTTTAAGTGCAGAAGACATAAAAATATGTAAAGCAAAATGTTCTAGGAATATAAGGATTCATTGATTAAAAATGCAGTAGAAGTAGGAGACCACATTACTCTATGAATCTTTGACAAATTAAAGCAAAGCATGAATAAGGGTACAAATGTGAATAATATGATTAGAAAATTTGGGGCTTCCCTGGTGGCGCAGTGGTTGAGAATCTGCCTGACAATGCAGGGGACACGGGTTCGAGCCCTGGTCTGGGAAGATCCTTCATGCCGCGGAGCGGCTGGGCCCGTGAGCCACAGCTGCTGGGCCTGCGCATCTGGAGCTTGTGCTCCGCAGCAGGAGAGGCCGTGACAGTGAGAGGCCCGCGCACCGCGATGAAGAGTGGCCCCCGCTCGCCGCGGCTGGAGAGGGCCCTCGCGCAGAGGCGAGGACCCAACACAGCCAAAAATAAATAAATAAATAAAGAATTATTTAAAAAAAAAAAAAAAGAGTGAGTAGCTAAAATATGAATCTCTTAAAAAAAAAATTTGATTTAAGAAATTGCAGATGTGTCATTTTGTCCTACAATTGAGAACACCCTCTTTTCAGAATCCATGGAACATTCGCAAAACCTAACATTATAGTAAGCCATAAAATACATAATACAGTCCATATATTCTGACTACATTGCTATAAATATAAAACATAATGTTTCCAAGTTTAAACGTAGCAACTTGAAAACGAAAAATTACTCTAGTGCTTAAATTACAAAGTATTTAAGACAGGAATTCACAATAGAGGGAGGGGTTTTATTTAATTTGCTGTGGAATTCAAATAAAATTTGTAAGTGTAAGATTTTCATATTTGTTGAAGAGATATGACTTAAAATTTTGAGAAACACTGATTCAGAATTTAATTTAAATGAATATACTATGTATGAAAACTCATAGGTACAAAGTCAAACTTGAAGCGATCCTTAAATGTTTCTATTATTAACCAGTAAGAATTAAAATAGATTATACATATGCTTAAAAAGGTAGAAAGAGAACACAACCATCTAAAGAAATTAGGAAAAAATAATTAATATATTCACTTATGGATGTCAATTCAAAAGTCCTAAGTAAAATGTTCAACAAATTTAAAATATACTTCAAAATGATTAGTGAAGGAAAGGGTAGATTAGTGGGAGAAAAACTACTACCTTTGTATTATTAAGTCAAAGAAGAACAATGTTGAAAAAAATTTTACTAAACTGGAAAGATAAATTATCAACATTATCAAGAATTTCTATTTCTAACTAACTGCTGGTCTTATACTTAATGGAGTATTTCTATTAAAGTTAAATTTAGGAGTGAGGTGGCCTGGCATCACTACTTCCATTTATTTACATTTTTTTTTTCTGGAATTCATACTAATACTATGAAACAAACCAAAAATGAGGGAAAGAAGGAGGAGAGGGAGGGAGAGAAGGAAGGAGAGGAAGAGAAAGAAGGACACAGTAAGAGAACAAGAAAGAGAAAGTAAGTGGTATAGATATTGGAAAAGACAAAAATCTACTTGGAGTTAATGGGATTATCATGTCAGTGCCCTAAGAAAATGTTAGCTATTAACAACAGCAGCAACAAAGAAGCCACAGAATTTTTATGAAAACAAGAGCAAACTAGAAAATATTACAAAGCAAAAGATTAAATAAATGGGCATTTATTTTCTACTGGGTTTTTTGGTAAGATTCAGTATGGTAAAAATATAAATTCCCCCAAAATTAATTTATATACTAAATTTAATTCAAATAAAATTCTTAACAGAACTTATAAACAATCTTAAAGTACTTCTGTGGTGCTTCTGGAAGAATACATGAACAAATATTGCAAGAAAAAATATAAATAAAAGAAGAATATTGAGAAGGAAATTGCCTTACTGATATTAAAACATATTTGTAAAGTGGCAGTGGTTAAAACATTGAGGTATGAGAATAGTCAAGTCAGTGTTACAAAATTAAAAACCTGTTTTTAATGTTTGTATTTTGTATTTTTAATCATATATGAATCATCAGAGGAGAAATTTATTCTTCATCTCTAGGAACTTGCAGTGAGGTGAACAGTTGTGTCTGAAACATTAGGCAAATCCAAATAAGGAACTTCTGAACAAACACACATACAAAAGTAATCATGTTTCTATGCAAGTGAAGGAATGAAAGCACTTAATGAGACTGAGTAAAGGATGACTGAAGTGTAAGGAGAAAAATTCAAAATTTAAATATATAAAAAAGGGCACAAAAAGTAATCCTATACTTCTGGTAGATGATGAGTAAAGGAAATTTGCCAAATAAGAGTTACTGGTAAAACATTAAAGTAGTAAAATGTCTTTAAAATTTTTATTTTTCAAATATTTGTGGTACAAATAAGTAAAAATGATAAAAGATCACCTTTTCAATGATTTGATCAATTAAACAAATGCATCTCCTTTTTATTATTTAACTTTATTGCAAGTAGCAGCTTCTGAAGCATTAGCTGCAGGATTGTGTTATAGTCTTTGGTAGCTCTTTAAAGTGAAAGCAAGGCTGACCTTGGAATGTAGTAATTTATCATTAAGGGCTCTCTACAAAATTAACTTTAAAAGTCACACATGAAGACCTATCGTCCAAAAACTTATCAGAAGATAAGCTTTCGGCCTAAGGACTTCATAGGAGAAAGCATTGACCTTGCTCTGGCAGTTTTTAGATAGTGTTTCATTTATAGACAGAATAAATGAAATATGATGCTTGTCATATCAGAGTTTATTTTGCAACCTTAAACACTACAGGTGGAGCATGACTTTTTTTTGGAAGATTAAAACATGATCATGAGAATTGTTCCAGAGACGATTCTGGTCAGAAAAATTATTCTAGTGGGAACCCTCTCCACAGAATCCCTTTTTCTCAATGTTTTTCTTGGCCTGGGACAACAATTTTTCAAATCAGTCCTCGACTCACCTCCCAAGTCGCCTTTCAAAGACTTCCCTGGAGGCAGGATAGGGGAGTGGACAGAGGGCCAGCCAGAGGAAAAGGAAACTGATTTTGATAATAGTGTGTTATATAGCTTTGTATAAGTTTATTTCTTTCTCTAAAAAGGGAAGATGATGCCGTCTCTGCCCAACAGCCCAATATGCTGGCTCTGATTTTCTTCATTCAACATTTACCTACCCCATAATATTACTTAATTATTTCAATGTGTTAAGAATGAGGGACCATGACATGTATTTATTTTATATTCCCCACAGTTTTATCATGGGGCTAAGAACTATATAGTAAGGTACTTAATACTTCTGTGGATTGTCACAAATTTTGAATTGAAGGAGAATTATAATTGCATATTATTCATGTGGAATTAAAACACTTCTAAGAGTCTAAGTTGATAAGCAAATATAAGATTTTATTACTATATTTACTCTCACAATAACAGAAGTCAGAGGTTCACTATATCTTATGTCTCTCTCCTTTCTTTTGTTTATCTTATTTAGTCCAAAAGTATCGATGCCAAAAACTCGACCTTTGTGCACTGGTGCCAAATCGAATATCAGAGACATAGTTTTGGGTGAAGTAGAGAAGAACAGCTTTACAGCTTTGCCAAGCAAAGGGGGACACAGCGGGCTCATGACTCAAAAACTGTGTGTCCCAACCCAGGAGGATTTGGTGAGGAGTTTTATAGCAGTGGTTCAAGGGCAGAGTTGCTGATAAGGATCAGAGTGTGTGCAGGGCCTGCACTCCTTTAATCTGGTCTCAGGTGGTCTCCTGATGAGCTTCTCTGGTTCCTTTAATCTGGCCTTAGGTGGTCTCCTAATGAGCTTCTCAAGGTTATCAAACTGTGACCTTCTCTGGAATGAAGAATGCTAACATCATCCATCTGTTGGGGGTTTTACTTCTGTAGAGAGCTCAAAGATATTGTTATGTGTATCCCTGGAGGGGGAACCAGGACCCTGCCCCAAGGCTGCACTATTATTTCTTGGCTGTTCCTCCCTTGTCTCTGCATCCCCTTCCTTCCCTGATTAACAGCTGTTCAAATCTGCCATTTGGAACTCAGGGAAGTTCATGGAGGCTGGAATCTATTTTCTACAAACAAGAAAAGAGAGACACGGAAAGGCTTCCATGCCCAGGAGCCCCACAGGGTCCTGCTCAGTTTCAGTATTAGGGTCCAAATTCTATTATGGTAAACTCTTAGGGGGTGATCTAAATTATATAGTTTCCTTAAATTTTTTGTTGTGTACAGTAACACTTCAAAGTTGACTGAAGGCTGGATATAATTTTGTTATACATAACTTTAATATTTTATTGATAGAAATAATTTTATATTTCACATAAGGATAATATCAATCACTAATGCTAACCCTCAGGTTATTTTCAAAACAGTCAAACATATTTTTTGTTAACTTGATCTTAAGTACAATAGTTTTTTTTCCCCAAGCCGAAGTATATTTTCTTGTAGACATCATGGATCTTCAGCCACAACCTATTACAGGTGAACAATATTTTGTCCACATTTATAAAATTCAAAAAACTTTGAAAGCAGAAAACTTTTCATGACTCATTTAGAGCCAGAATCCAAGCTAAACCAACTCATTAGATGGCACAACTTGACTTGGACTGACATGAAGCTATTTGTGTTTTTATCTGTTTTTGTACATTTTGTTACAAAATACAAAAATATTAACATGTTTGATTACAGAGTGTGGCCGTAGACCTAGATGGGCTTATTAAGAAATACATAGTAGATGTATTGCATTGCTTTCTAAATTTCAAAAATAATTTAAATTCCCAAACACATCTGGAATTTGGGGCCTGCATTTGTGTTTTCATTCATGAAAAGATTTTAATCAGGTCAGAAAAGATCACAGCACTTATTTTTTGGTTAATCTTTGCAGGTAACTCTTCATCCTATTGCTGTTTGATTGTTTATTTGTTTGCTTTAACTCCCCTGGTTGTGCACCTCATGGTTCATTCTGCCTTTACCATCATCCTCTACTCAGTGCTCCTTTGTGTCCCTTGGACTAAAAGACACTCTTGCCATGTCTCTCCACCGTCACTAGCAACCCTCCTTGCTTGTCTCTGGGGAAAGAGTTTCTACAAATCACTAAAGGAACCCCTTGACTTGTTCCAACTTTCCTTCCTCCAAACTCCAAATTTCTGTCCTTATTTACCCTTTTCCATTATTAATTGCAAACAATCGACTCTGGTGATATTTGAAACATTTTTGTTCTTCATAAAATGGGGGAAAAAGCCAGTTTAAGAGGAATTTATTCCAATATATTTTAAGCTCAGAGATTGATATACCAAATAGTACTTAGCATATATAAATTACTGAAAAAATAAATGAAGATGGCATGGTGTTCTGGTTACCTGTTGCTGCATAACAAACTGCTCCAGAACTTGATGATTAAAAAAACCCCAATTTGTTCTTATTTTGTTTCATGATTCTCTGGGTCAGGATTTTGGAGAGGCACAAAAGAGGTGGTTTTCTTCTCAACCACGATGTCTAGGGCCTCATTTTTTTTAAATTTAATTTTATTGAAGTATAGTTAATATACAATGTTGTATTAATTTCTGCTATACAGCAGAGTGATTCAGTTATACATATATATATATTCTTTATTCTTTTCCATTATGATTTATCACAGGATATGGTATATAGTTCCCTGTGCTATACAGTAGGACCTTGTTGTTTATCCATCCTATATATACTAGTTTGCATCTGCTAATCCCAAACTCCCAATCCTTCCCTCCCCACCCAGCCCCCCTTGGCAACCACAAGTTTGTTCTCTATGTCTGTGAGTCTGTTTCTGTTTTGTAGATAGGTTCATTTGTGTCATATTTTAGATCCCACATGTAAGTGATATCATGTGGTATCTGTCTTTGTCTGACTTACTTCACTTAGTATGATGATCTCTAAGTTCATCCATGTTGCTGCAAATGGCATTATTTCATTCTTTCTTATGGCTGAGTAATATCCCATTGTGTATATATACCACATCTTCTTTATCCATTCGTCTGTTGATGGACATTCAGGTTGTTTCCATGTCTTGGCTATTGTGAATAGTGCTGCTGTGAATATAGGGGTGCATTATCTTTTCATATTATAGTTTTGTCTGGGTATATGCCCAGGAGTGGGATTGCTGGATCATATGGCAACTCTATTTTTAATTTTTTGAGGAACCTCCATACTGTTCTTCATAGTGACTCCACCAATTTACATTCCCACCAACAATGTAGGATGGTTGCCTTTTCTCCACATCCTCTCCAGCATTTGTTATTTGTAGACTTTTTAATGATGGCCATTCTGACTGGTGTGAGGTGATATCTCATTGTAGTTTTGATTTGCATTTCTCTAGTAATTAGCGATGATGAGCATCTTTTCATGTGCCTATTGGTCTAGGGCCTCATCCTGAATGACACTGACACTCTAATGGTTGGGAGCTGAAATAGCTAGACACCAAGCCAGAATTTCAACCTCTCTCTCTCATGATCCATTGCCTCTTCATATGGCTATTTTGGACTTCCTCATAGCATGATGGCTTCAGATAGGCAGACTTCTTACAGAGTAGCGTGAGGCACCAAGAGGTAGGGAAATGGAAATAGAGTTCTCTTAAAGGCTAGGCCCAAATCCGGCATAGCATCATTTCCACCATACTTTACTGATAAAAGCAACGAGAGACTTGTCAAAAAATTTGTGGCCTTCTTTAATCTGCTACAGTGGGTCAATCAGCTTCCTCTATTCTCTGGAGTTCTTCTCTTTCCCTTTATTTTCTTCATTCTGTGATCATATGACCTGATTCCATGATCACCCTTAGTGGATTTACAAAAATTTTCCTAAGTTGTTATTTTTAAAAGCCAATTTGTTTGCATTTTCTGTAATGTTTTTGCTTCCTCCATTCTTCCTATATGTATTACAAGAAGGCTAAAGGAGGTGATGATTGCTCTAGCCGGGACTTCACATTGCTGTCTAATATTTACTTGGAAAAACAAGCAATGCCAAGAAAGACAGAGAGTATTCCATCTTACCTTTCCTCCAAAAAAGCCCCACAGGGAAAAAGTTGTGGATACCTCTGAAATCTCATTTTATATAAAATTAGCAATTAAAGAAATGAATTTAGAGAGTGCTATAGAAAAGATCAAACAAAGGAGAGGTTTTAGAAGTCCTTTATTTCTCCCATTCAATACCACATGTTCTTGAAGATGAGCTCCAAAAGTATGTATTTTATAGGGTATTATTAAAGTTCTTAATTGCAAACAAGAGAATCCACTCCAGCTAATTTACAGAAAAGACATGAAGGAAAGGAGGAAGAGATAAAGAAACTATACAAGCTCCCAGAAACAATGAACAGGAACACACCCAGAGAGAACACACCCAGAGGAACACACCCTACTGAGAAGTATGTCACCAATATCTGAAGAATGATAGCACTACCTGCAGTAAGAAAAAAAATCACCACGCAGACTTTTCAGACAGTTCACTTCTGAATCATTGTCTTCCATGAATGTTTCTGATCGATGGAACCATGGCCATGTGTCCCACCCTAGCTATTAGACTCCCTAGGACCTTTAGGATTAAAAAAAAAAAAAAGGTTAAGATTGTGGCAAAATATCAAAATGCAAAGTGGGTGTTTAAAATTTATTTGAAAGCAGACATATATGAGAAATATCTATCTCAGTCCATCTTTCAGTTGACAAACATCAGTATACATTTTTTCTACCATATTAAACTTATAAAGAACACAGCAGCAATATTCTCCAACCTAATATTCTGTAAATACCGATTATACTTTAAATATTCTTACTCTTTTCCTGAAAGGACTGCCCAAATTCTTCTCAATCCAGCTCCAAGTTGGAGATTTAGGTGATGTCCTTTCCTCCTCTGGTGTACAGTAGTCCCCCCTTAACCTCAGCTGCACTTTTCACAGTTTCTGTTATCCATGGTCAACCTCAGTCCTAATACATTAAATGGAAAATTCCAGAAATAAACAATTTATAAGTTTAAAATCAAATGCCATTCTGAGTAGTGTGATGAGATCTTATGCCTTCCCGATCCATCCTGCCCACGATGTGAACCATCACTTTGTCCAGTGTATCTGACCTATTAGTCACTTAGTAGCCTTCTCCAGTTTGGTATCACAATGCCTATGTCCAGTTAACCCTAATTTTACTTAATAAGGGCCCCAAACTGCAAGAATAGTGATGCTGGCAATTTGGACATGCCAAAGAGAAGCTGTTAAGTGCTTCCTTTAAGTGAAAAGGTGAACTTCTTGAATTAGTAAGGAAAGAAAAAAAATTGTATGCTGAGGTTGTTAAGACCTATGGTAAGAGCAAATCTTTTATCCATGAAATTGTGAAGAAGAAATTTATGCTAATCTTGCTGTTACACCTCAAACTCAAAAGTTACAGCTACAGTTCATGATAAGTGCTTCATTAAGATGGAAAAGGCATTAAATTTGTATAAGATATTTTGAGAGAGACCACATTGACGTAACTTTTATTACAGTATATTGTTATAATTGTTCTATATCGTTATTGTTGTTACTCTCTTACTGTGCCTAACTTAGAAATTAAACTTTATCATTGATTTGTATGTATGGAGAGGAAAAAAATAGTATGTATAGGGTGTGATACTATCTGCAGTTTCAGGCATCCACTGGGGGTCTTGGAAGGTATCCCTCGGTTAAGTGGGGAATACCGTATTCACAATTCGGTCTTGATGCGCTTTCTAACTTATGGACTAAAATATAATAACATTGGGAAAGGTGGGGCATGGAAAATGTTATAAGTTTATATATGACCATCAAAAAATAAAATGTGTCTGCAAGCATCCTCCTTTTTTGAAACTAATCATAAGGCTGTAGTTGATATTTACAACTCTGTGCTTTCACTACACATTCCAAGTTCCCTTTTCCCTCAACCAAATCTTAGTTGGTTACGGTTCTTTACCTTGTAGGGTGATACAAACCTTTATTTTTGAGGGAGCTGAAGCTCATCTCCCTTGCCCTGAGTTGGAACAAACTCTGAGGTCCAGTTTATGCTCCAGAGATCCCTCAGGGTCAGGCTGAGGCTGTTTCTCTTCCAGGTCCAGCCTCCCAACTCCCTTCATGGCTTCCCTTAGGAGCACTTTTTAAATACGTCACTTGGGCAGGAATTCTCACTTCAAGTCTACTTCTGAAGGAACCCAATCTGACAGTGTTGTCATAGGGTTCATCCTCAAGAATTCCCAGCCTACTCTGCATTAAGAAATTCTGTGCTGTGAATTGACTGAGGGAGCCATGGCATGGAGGCTCAATTCTGGACTCTGTTTTCTGGATGGAGTTGTTGCTGTTGTTTGTTTGTTTGTCTTGCTTATACAGATAAAGGGGGACTTTAGTGAGTGCATAACTTTTTCAGAGCTGAGGATCTCCTAATCAATCAGCAAGGCAAAGTGATGTGTGTCAGATGACTCTGATTATCATTATGTGGGTTAAGTGCTGCTAATGAGGCTCATATTAATGGCAGCATGTCTCACCATTGTTTTCAGCTTGCAGAGAGTAGACACTGCATACTTTTCAAAGATGGTTGTGTCTTTTGTCTGTTTTTTTTTTAATCTCATACTTTCCTTTTTCTAAACCCATATCTGAAACTTTGCCTCAACAGGTAATTATATTCCATTTGTTCTGATTCAGAATCTCAGAATCCATTCCCACATATACTCCTGCAGGTCTTTGGCAATATAATTTGGCAATATATGGCATTCTTTTTGGTGTATAAGCTTTTTATTCATGGCTTTGATTTTGCAGTGGCATCTTGGAGCATGCTATACTCTGACACTAGTTATGAGCCTAAGGCATTGAAGGGTATCAGGAATAGGTTGTGAGGAAAGTTACACCACCTTGCAAGGTAACTGCCCCAGGCAATGTGCCTACATAATTTTCAAAGAGGGCGGGAAAAGCTCATTAAACAGTGGTGAAAAAGCTATTTCTTCCAGTAAGGGATGTTTAGTAACTTAAAGTATTCAAGATGCTCTGAGTTTTCAGGGTTTTCCCATTTGTTCCAATTACGATTGGGATTTCAATGTCTTAACTTTCAACAAGAGACATGATACCAACTGAATTCAACAGACGTAATTCATAAGCCACAGGATTAGACTGTGCATCTAATTTTTAGTTTCATCAGCCCTGCAGAGTTGAGAGCTAATTTTAGGGTAATCATTTTGTCACCCTGGCTTTTTTAGTTTCTTGAGTTGAAAATTTTAAACTGTAAGCTTGTCATTTCCTTTCTTTCAAAGCTCAGCACATTTAGAAGTAGTTGACTCACCCTAAAGCTCTTGCATTCTTCATGCCCATTATACTATTCTAAGGCAGTGACCATTCATTCTTCCCATTCCTTGCCTTTAATAGTCACTTTATTCCAGGGGACCAATAGCACGGATGATAAAATAATCAACTGTTTCATTACAGTATGCGCTGGGTACCAGTGCTCTTCTCTCTAAGACTCACTGGACTCAGAGCTTTCACTCTCAACCTGCCAGATAATGAATCCCAGATATCCATTTCCTTGAGGGTTCCTTGCACTTCTGATACAAAGTATTCTATTGTTAAGAATCTTAGTTGCAAGCAACAACATTCATTCCATTTAATTTAAGCAGAAAAGGCATTTAATTAAAGATACTAGATAGCTTTTTTAGTCATTGAGAGGCCTAGAGGAAGAAACAGGATAGCCTCACCAGAACACTACCCATAGTCTACTGCCAACTTCTGAACTGCTTTAAAAACAGTCCCAAGGGAGAAACTGCCTATGGCACTGCCAATTCCACAATCACCAGCAGAAAATGGATGCTCTCCAGAGACTGTCCTTATTTAATTGAAGACTTATGTGGGTGCAAATGATTGCCAGTGTCTGGTTTTTAATTGGTATATTTAGACCATTTATATTTAATGTAACTTTTGACATGTTAGGGACTAAATTTTCCATTTTATTATTATGTCTTGGTATGAAATTCTTTGGTTTTATATTATCTGGAGTTCACTCAGCTTCTTGAATCTGTAGGTTTATGTATTTCATCAAGTTTTGGAAATTTTCAGCCATTATTTCTTTGAATACTTTTTTAGTTCCATTGTCTCTTTCTGGAAATCGGGTGATTCAAATAGTAGCTCTTTTGTATTGTCGCATCAGTCTCTGAAACTTTATTATTTCTTCAGTCTATCTTCTCTTTGTTGTTCAACATAAATTCTCTTGATCTGTCCTCAAGTCCACTGATTCTAGCCTCTCTGATCTCCACTCTACTACTGAGCCCTTCAAGTAAGTTTTTATTTCTGATATTGCATTCTTCAGTTCTATACTTTCCATGTGGTTTTTTAAATAACGTTTATTTCTTTGCTGAGATTGTCTGTCTTTTCATTTGTTCCAACAAAATTTAAAATAGCTTGTTGAAACATTTTTATAATGGTTGCTTTAAAATTCTTGTCAGATAATTCCAGTATCTGATTCTCCTCAGTATTGGAATCTATTGATCATTTTTTCTCATTCATGTGATTTTCCTGGCATGATGAGTGATTTTCTATTGTATCCTGGCCATATTGGATACTATTTTATCTTCTTTTAGAAGATAATCCCCTGGTGAGGTATAGCCCAAGGGTTGGCTGGATGTGTACATTCAGCTTCTTGCTGGCCTTCACTGACACCACTCAGGCAAAAGAGGAGCAATGACTCACACCGCCCCATCTGTCAAGCCAGACTTCTGTATCTAGTGAAAATGTCCTTCAGGAATTAAGGTAAATAAAGATAGTCTCCAGTGAAGGAAGACTAAGAAAATTCAAATGTAGGCAATAGACTTGCTCTAAAAGAATTGTTAAAGGAAGCTCTTTAGATAGAAGGGAAATGATACCAGAAGGAAATGTTAAACATTTGGAAAGAAGGAAGAGCAATGAAATTGCTGAAGTTACACAGTAGCTGGGGATATGGGGCAGTAAGAGAGAGTGGAGCTACATGTAAGTACAGGCCAGTGATAAGGATGTGAAACCTGAGGAAGGGGAAGAGGGTGAGGGCATGAGCCAGCAAGCTTTGCAGGTATGATTGCAGGCAATGAAGAGGGGTGGGAGGGTACACAGGGATACAGGCCAGCAGGCTTAGTGACCAAGGACACAGAATGGTGTTGGTGGCACTGTGTGGAGGTGGAGGGTGGGCCAGCATTGTTGAGAGATTGGTTACATTGAAAAAATAGGTAAATTACTTGAGCAAATGAATAAAAATACTGAGGATGATGGGAACCAAGTTTCTCATGTTGAAGAGTATATTAACAAACTCAGAAAAGGGGAAGGCTAGAAAACCCTGAATGCTAGAAAAGTGGATTACAGTTGGAGATACAATATCACTGTGAACTCCTTGTTTTATAATATATACAGATGGATATAAAAATAGTTATAGAAGTATTAATGTGCATACATTCATGTATATATAAATATATACATACGTGTATTTCCTAGCTCCATCTGCTGAGAGGGACTAGAAGGAATGACCCATCAGTAGCAATGGGCACTACTAGGCAGGGCCCTGATCTTGGTTTCTGGTAACTTATCCTCCACTAAAGGAACCAGGGCCTCTTGGGGAAATGACTGACTCCAGGGCTGAAGATGGAGGACAACGTGAGCCTGGGATATCTTTTTGTGCCAGAAGGTAAGACTAGTCAATGATCGGGGTACATCATAAGGACACAGAAGTCAGCTGGAAAGGGCTCACTGGCCAAGTACAGGAAAATTTCAGCATCAAAATAAATAATAAAATATTTCAATACCATAAACAAATAAGAATCCATGAGCTCACAGTCATAAATTTAAGAAATGAATAGAGTACCTTCTCAGAAAAAAGAGAACATGGCTAACAGTGAGCTTTATTACCTTGTGGAGGAAACCTCCATTAAAGGACAGAGGCACAAAAAAACTTATGGAAAAGAACTTCCTGAGGTCTCCAGATCTGAGATAAACTTCTTTTACATCTTAGATTTGAAGTTGGCAAAAATGTGACAAATACATTCCATTTCTCACTCTTTAATATATAGGAATTCTTAATTTGGGGGGGCAAAAATTTCAGCAAATTTCAGGGCTTCTCTTTAGATGCTTGACTTTGGCCACCCTCCCTGCTTTAACTTATAACTTGTCCCCTCTCCCCATTCCCCATCACAACCAACATTAGTACTACCAGTTAATTATCTAGATTTTTTCTCACCAGAAGTCAACCTGATCTTCAACTTCCCAGCCTCCAGAACTATCAGAAATAAATCTCTGCTGTTTAAGCCACCCAGTTTATGGTATTCTGTTACAGCAGCCTGGAATGACTGAGACAGTCAGGCTTTTGGTGTCACATCTAAGAACTTTTAAAGTTATGGATTTACTGTAATTTCCTTAATAGTCAAAGGTGATTCAATTACCTATTCATTATTGAGTTGTGGTATTTATGCTTTTAAAGAAATGCTCCATTTCATCTAAGTTGTCAAATTTATGTGTGTAAAGTTCACTATAGCATTCCCTTCTCATTTTGAGGTCTGCAGGGTTTTGTAGTGATATCCCCGGCTTCATTCCTGATATCAGAAATTTGTGTCTTCTCTCCTTTTTTTTGTCAGTTTTACTAGAGTTTTTTTTTTCAATTTTATTGAAAAATAAAATTCAGCTCTTTAAGAAGCTGAATGAATTTTATTTCGTTGATTTTCTCTATTTTTCTGTTTTCAATTTTATTAATGTCTGCTTTTTATTATTTCCTTCCTTCTGCTTGCCTTGGGTTTATGTTCTTCTTTTTCTAGGCTCTTGAGGTGGGAATTTAGATTATTGATTTGAGATTTTCCTCTTCTCTAATGTATACCTTTAGTGCTATAAATTTCTCTCCCAGCATTGCTTTAGCTGCATCCCACAAATTGTTAGATGTTGTATTTTTTTCATTTAGATCAGTATATTTCTTGATCTCCCTTAAGACTTCCTCTTCAGCCCACTGTTTACTTAGAAGTGTGTTGTTTAGTTTCCAAGTGTTGTGAATTTTTCCAGTCATTGTTCTGGAATTGATTTCTAGTTTGATTCCACTGTATCAGAGAACACATTCTGTATGATTTCACTTCTTTTAAGTTTGTTGAGATTTGTTTATGGCCCAGGATATGGTATATCTTGTTAAATGCCCTATGAGTGTTTTAAAAGAATGTGTATTCTGTTCTTGTTGAGTAGAGTGTGTTATAACTGTGAATTCAATGTTGATGGTTGATGGTGTTGTTTATTTCTTTTACATACTTGCTGATTTTCTGCCTAGTTGTCCTATCATTTGTTAAGAGTGGGATATTGACATCTCCAACTCTCTTAGTGTGAATTTGTCTATTTCTCTTTTTACTTTTATCAGTCCCCCCATCCCACTCATTTTGCAGTTCTGATGTTTAGGGTCTCTACATTTAGGATTGCTATGTCTTTTTGGTGGATTGACCTTATTATCATTATGTAATGTCCCTCTCTGTCCCTGGGAAATTTTTTCACTCTGAAGTCTACATTATCTGATATCAATATAGTCACTCATGCTTTCTTTTCATTAATGTTTGAATAGGATATCTTTTCCATCCTTTTACTTTAAATTTTTCTATAGTGTTATATTTGAAGTCATTTTTGTAGAAAGCCTATACTGAGTCATGATTTTTAATCTACCCTGCCAATCTCTGCCTTTTAATTAGTATATTTTAGACGATCTACATTTAAGGTAATTATTGATGTATTAGAGTTTACATTTGCTGTTTTATTTCTTATTTTCTTTTTATCCCTGCTGTTTTTCTTTTCTACTTTTATTCCTGCCTTCCTGTGTGTTACCTAAACTTTTAAAAAATAATTTTATTTTGATTTATCGGTAGTGTGTTTGAGTGTATATATTTGTATATTTTTTAGTGATTGCATTAGGTTTTACATTATACATACATAACTTACTACAATATACTGATATCAACATTTTATTCATTTGAGTGAAGTGTAGTAACCTTATCTTCTTTTAACTCCCCTTACCTTCTACCATTTATAATATAATTGCCTTAACTATTTCCTCTATATAGACTGAGAACGATATCATACAATTTTATAATGTTTCTTTGAATTACAAATCTAATTTTAAAACCTCAAGAGGAGGAGAAAGTCTATTGAATTTATCTATGTATTTATTTTTCCCTTGCTCTTTCTTCCTTGTTTATGTTCCAGGTTTTCTTCTTTTATTATTTCCTTTCAGTTGCAACAATTTCCCTTAACCATTCATTTAGGGTAAGTCTGCTGGCAAAAAATTCTCTTTAGTTTCCCTTCATCTGAGAATGTCTTTATTTCCCGTTTTTTCCTAAAGGATATTTTCATTGGACATAGAACTCTGGGTTGACAGATCTTTTCCTTCAGTACTTAAACAATATTGTGCCTCTTTCTTCTAGCTTCCATGGCTTCTGATGAGAGCCCACTGTCATTTGAATTGTTTTTCTTCTAGAGGTGAGTTGTCATTTTTCTCTGGCTGCTTTCAGGATCTTTTCTTTGTCTTTAGTTTTCAGATGTTTGATTATGATGTATCTTGGT
This sequence comes from Balaenoptera acutorostrata, assembly GCF_949987535.1. NCBI lineage: Eukaryota > Metazoa > Chordata > Mammalia > Artiodactyla > Balaenopteridae > Balaenoptera > Balaenoptera acutorostrata. Next base: position 112,211,466 of record NC_080066.1, on the reverse strand, counting down.
ATGGAATACATTGGGTTTATCCTGTTACGGATTTACTCAGCTTCTTGAATTTGTAGGTTTATATCTTTTGCCAAATTTAGAAAATGTTCAGCCATTATCTCTTTGAATACTTTTTAAGATCCATCCTCTTTCTTCTCTCCTTGTGTGACTCCAACGGTATAAATGCTGGAGCTTCATCTCTTTCCGTTGGATAGCTTAGGCTCTGTTTATTTATTTATTTGTTTCAGTTTATTTTTTCTCTGGTTTAGACTGGGTAATTTCTATTGTTCTATCTTCAAGTTCACCAGTTCTTTCCCCTGACCTTTTCATTCTGTTAAGCTCATTCAGTGAGATTTTACTGGATATTCAGTTATTGTTTCTTTCAGTTGTAAAATTGTCATTTGTTTTGTCTTTATTTCTCCTCATCCTCCTCCTTCCTTTTTGTTGTTCTTTTTTTGTTAAAGCTTTCTATTTTTGAGTCTTTCTATTTTTTATTTTGTTTCAAGCATGTTTGTAATTGTTCATTGAAACATTTTTATAATGTCTCACTTAAAAATCATTGTCAGATAACTCCAACACCTTTGACATCTTGGTGGTGTTATCTGTTGATTTTCTTCTCTCATTCAAGTTAGAATTTCCTGATTCTTGCTATGAGAGTGATTTTCAGTTGTATCCTGGACATTTTGGATATTGTATTAGTATACACTGGATCTTATTTAAATCTTCTATTTTAGCACGTCTCCTCTGACACTGTGTGAGAAGAGGGAGAGGCAAGGTAATTACTGTCAGGTGGAGGTGGAAGTCCAATTCCCTGGTCTGTCTCCATTGTCACTAAAGTGAGGAGGCTTACCTCATTGCTGGGTGGGCGTGGAATTCCAGACTCTCCACTAGGCTTCTGCTAGCACCACTCTAATGATAGGGGAAGGGATGCCTCATTACCATTCAGAGGGTGTGGAAGTCTAGACTCACCATGTGCTCTCTACTGATAGGAGATTGTTGGCAGCTAGAAGGATTGAAAGTCCAAGCTCTGCACTTGGCTTTCTCTGATATTATCCCGAGAGTAGAATGGTGGGGTATTTTATGTGTGCTGGGTGTGGTGCTTGTTCCGGGGGGTTGATGAGAGTTGAAGTCTAGGCTTCTTGCTCAGCCTTTGATGATGGGTGTGGATCACAGTTTTTCCCATGGCGTTAGGCTGGAATAAGGTAGTTATTATCTCAAAGTTTTCTGTCTTACTGGGCTTCCCCTTTCCTGGTCCTTTGGCTACAGAAAGCAGGCTTTCCTTAGGGCTTTGTTGTTTATATCTGTTGGTATTTCCAGGCTGTTGGCCTCTCTAGCACCCAGTCCAGACATATGAGGCAAAAATAAAACACAGTGAACTTAATTTTGTGTTATTTCTTAGGTCTCAAAATCCCTAGTTGGCCTGTCTTCTTCTCCTTACTTTTCAGAGTCCCCCTTTGTTTCATTAATATACAGTGTGCAGGGTTTTTAGTCGTAATGGGAAAACTATGGAATAAGTGTATCTGCTTCATGTTATCCAGACCTGGAAGTCCCGTTTGTAAATGCTCTTTTGAATTTCTATATTTGTATATATTTTACACCAATTATATAACATTAATATAATTATACGTATGTTAAATTACAAGTAAGTATACAAACACATACATAGAAGGTACATGCTAAACTTTTACTAATGGGGTACACAATCAAATTCAGATCGCAGACCACTGGTGCAATGAAAGCATTTGACCCATTTCTTGCCTGGCTCTTCTACTAACTTATACTATTTGGAGAATTCCTTTTTTCACCTCTAAAATGAAGCAATTGGATAAGATGGTCTGTAATACCACTTCTACCTCTAAAATTCTACAAATAAGACCAGCCAGTATCCCTTTTTAAAGATATAAAATACCACATGAAAATTGTTTCCATTATTTATATTTTATTTAAAGCACTTTTTAAATCCTGAAAAATATTCATTCCCTCAAGTATAAACTTTTATACAATTTGTAATTATAGTAACAATCAAGATTGATATCAAAAACAGCAAAATTGATTCGATTAAAAAGAGCCTATTATTCTATTCAGTAGCTTCTCTTTTTGTTTTGTTGATGTTTTGTTTTGTTCTCTTTTTGCTTTTGTTTCCTTTGCTTTAGGAGGCAGATCCAAAAAAATATTGCTGTGATTTATGTCAAAGAGTCTTCTGCCTGTGTTTTTCTCTAGGAGTTTTATAGTATCCAGTCTTATCACTACCTTTAGGTCTTTAATTCATTTTGAGTTTATTTTTGTATATGGTATTAGAGAAGGTTCTAATTTCATTCTTTTACATATAGCTGTCCAGTTTTCCCAGCACCACTTATTAAAGAGACTGTCTTTTCTCCTTTGTATATTCTTGCCTCATTTATCATAGATGCATTGACCATAAGTTCATGGGTTTATTTCTGGGCTTTCTATCTTGTTCCATTGATCTATGTGTCTGTTTTTGTGCCAAAACAGTACCACACTGTTTTGATGGCTGTAGCTTTGTAGTATACTCTGAAGACAGGGAGCATGATTCCTCCAGCTTCTGATATTTGCAAATGATAAATAGCTCTTACAACTCAACATCAAAAAAAACCAAACAACCCAATTAAAAATGGGCAGAAGAACTGAGTAGACATTTTTCCAAAGAGGAAATGCAGATGGCCAACAGGCACATAAAAAGATGCTCAACGTTGCTAATCATCAGGGAAACGCAAATCAAAAACATAGTAAGATATCACCTCACACTGGTCAGAACGGCTGTCATCGAAAAGAACACAGATAACAAATGTTGGCAAGGATCTGAAAAGGGAACCCTCGTACACTATTGGTGGGAATGTAAATTGGTGCAACCACTGTGGAAAACAGTGTGGAAGTTTCTCAAAAAACTAAAAATACAACTACCATATGACCCAGTAATTCCATTCCTGGGTATATATCCAAAAAACCAAAAACACTAATTCAAAAAGATACATGCACTCCAGTGTTCCTAGAAGTATTATTTACAATTGCCAAAGTGTGGAAGCAACCTAAGCATTCATCAACAGATGAATGGATAAAGAAGATGTGGTATATATATACTACTCAACCATAAAAAGAATGAAATTCTGCCATTTGCAGCAACATGGATGGACTTGGAGGAAGACAACTACTCTACGATATCACTTATATGTGGAATCTAAAAAATACAACAAACTAGTGAATTAAAAAAAAAAGATGCAGACTCACAGATACAGAGAAAAAACTGGTAGTTACCAGTGGGGAGAGGCAATATGGAGATAGAGGGAAAAAGGGTTATGGGATCATGTGAAACCATGTGTGTGAAACCTTTGAAAATTGTAAAGCGCTATAGAATTTAAAGAGTCTTACATTCAATTAAAAAAAAGAAAAAAAAAAGAAAAAGAATCTATTATCCTAGTTTTCTATGAATTGTTAAGTTCAGGGTTATATTATCTTATTAAGCAATTTCATATTTTTCCTTGACATTTTTCAGTAATATGCTCCCCTCCCACACTTTTCTTATGAAACTAACGAAGGTCAAACATCAGAAAGAGAGGCTATTGTACTCTCTGTCTAGTGGTCCAAGAAAATAGACCTTTGTCTTTTGGCTCTGTATGTATACTGAAATATATTCATTCTACCCTAACATATTATATGTGACTGTGTTAGTTTGCTAGGGCTAGCATAACAAAATACCGTAGCCTGGATGGCTTAAGCAATAGGAGTTTATTTTCTCACAGTTCTGGAGGCAGATGACTATTCCCTTGCTGCCTCTTCACATGGTTGTACCTCTGGGCATGAATGCTCCACAGTCTTTCTATGTGTCTTAATCTCCTCCTCCAGTCAGACTGGAGTAGAGGCTACCCTAAAGGCTTCATTTTTAACTTAAAGGCCCTATGTCTAAATACAACCACATCCTGAGGTCCTTGGGGTTCGGGCTTCAATATAGGGATTTTAGTGGGGACACAATTTAGCCAGTAACAACTACATTCACCATTCTGCCATTAAAAAGTAAATTCTTTAAGTTAAGATTTTGAGATTATGCTAATGACCATAGTTTTAGTTTTGCTAATAGAGTACAGTGGAATGTATGTGTATGTGTGTGTATGTGACATATTTGTTCAAAAGAAGCTACCTTTCCTCAGGTTATTTCAAGGCTGTGGGCTGTCAAAGTGCTCCACAAATATGCAGTTTAACAGTAACTAAGAACATAGGTCAGTTAGAAATACTGTACTGACATAATTTGGGGACAAGCCAAGCAAATTTTATAGGCCCAATAGAATAAAGTTGCTTAATTATTTTTTTTAACTAAAAACTAGATGATTTCATCAATTGTATCATTAACCAATAATCTATGGCTTTGTAATCTTGAAAACGGGATTGGTTTGTTAAAATAGAAGTTTTTTTAAACATAGTTTTACTAGGTTTTAAAAATCAATTTTAAACATCCTTTATTCCATCTACTTTTGAACCATGTGCTTATAATTTTAAAAGTATTATACTTTAGCATTAAGAAAATTAGATTGGCACTTATATTTCTAGCCAATTAACAAAACGTATAGTTGGAAAGTAGCAAAGCAAATATTTTACAATTTCACTTGTCAATGATATTTCATGAAGTTAATTAATTTCTGTCATAATAAAATACAGTAAAAAAAATATATTCTATCACTTACTTTCTAAATATAGCATACATCACTGTTTTGATTCCTGACAGCAGAACTGATGTTCTCCTGAGGTGTCAAATTTGATTTGATTATTCAATTTAAAAACCTACAAAGTGTCTTGCTGATTTAAAAAAAATGGTTTTTCAGATTTTATGTCAACTTAATGTATTTCACCGTTATGAATTATTTGAAATTTTGTGCATTTTAAAATGATTCTATTTTAATTAAAAGCCTCTAGATATTATCCTTGTTAGCAGAGCCAGTTCCTCCCAGAATTTATTAGTCTTATTTATGTTTTTTTCATGCAGCTGCATTTCTAAATCTATATTTCAATTTATGAATATCTTTATTGCCCAAGCAATAGTGCTATTATTCACATTTTTTAAAGTGTCCTAGCAAAAACAAAAATAAATGTCACAAAAGCAAGACACAAACCTTATTCTAGAATACTCTGCAGCCATTCCAAATGATGTTTCTGAAGAACATTTAATGACTTCAGAAAAATACTTTGGTATATTAAGTTTAAAATCAGATTTAACAAACAATATTTTATTTATATTACTCCATACACACACTCACATAGGAGAAATAGAAGATTAACATTAACTCTGAGTTAGGAGCTGATAGATTTTTTTTTTTTTATATTTTTGTTTTTTCCAGATTTTCTAAATTAACACATATTACTTTTATAATCAGCAAAAGAACAATGCATGTTATTCCAAAATAGAAGCACAGCTGAAGTAATTGATTTGGGGGAGAGCTAGGCCATTAGATTATGCAATCCATCTTTTTAAGGCGTTTTAGACTCGTCATTGACTCCTTCAATAAACAATTATTGAACTATTACCAAGTATCAGCATCTATTCTATATCAGGTTTAACAATTGATTCTGGAGACACTTGAGGAGGGGTATGTTGAGATGATTACAAAATGGTTCCCACAGGGATACGATGCAAGTAAAATCCATATAATGTGATAGATACTATAGCAATAGCCCTAAGAAAGTGCTATAAGCATATCAGGCCAGGGGAGCTAACTATGTCAGACTACATCACAAGATTCGAATTTATCTGAACCTTATTAACTGAGTCCCTCAAAGAAATGTCTGTCTGATTTAGAGTTGGTTTCTGTGACTTGAACTTTTGAGCAGGGTGGATATATATGACTATTATCTTGAAAAACAATATTTGCAAATTTTTAATCTTCTAACTGTAGTTGAACAGTTTTATTCAAAAAAGCACATTAATAAACATTTGCTGTATTTGGGTGCTAAGGGACAGAAGGTGAGTAAAACAAGAGTCTTGCCCTCAGGAAGCTCCGGTTCTAAATCAAGTGTTTTTCTATGTCTTGTGTAATATGGACACTTGTGATAATTTTATTTAAAATTTGTGTTTAAAATCAGACAATAAGAATTAGAAAATACATTGTTTTCCTTCTTTTGTATTGACTGAGGAGGGTTAGAGCTAAATGTTTCAGCGGAAATCGTGGATATTAGTTGAGATATTTGCGCTACTTTGTTTTAATAAAAATGTTTCTAATCATTGATATGGCTTCGTTGTTTTTTGAAAAGATGCAGGTGATATATCATAAATTAAAACCATGTAAATCCATTCATCATTTAATTATGAAGTATTTAAAATTTTATATAAAAGCAAAGAAAATATTGGTAAAGGAAATAAAGGTTAAAATGAATCTTCCTCATAGGTGACTTAAATTGTTGTATTTCTCCAAAGCAAGTGAAATTTATTTCAATAACTAAACTTTTTTAAAGTTCAACTTACAAGGTTAGATGTAGATGGATATGTACTGAAATAAAATAAAGAGAAGACAAAGATGTGCTTGCAAGTGATAGGACTGCTGTGGCATGGACAAACTAAAGAAGCATTCAAATCTAATTATCTACACTTGTCGACTTCAGCATTCAACCACAGCAGCAAAGTGCAAAGGTTAAGGCACTCTAGAATGTTCTTCCTTTATCTAAAAGAGTAAGTACGTAATTCTTTTCTTGAATATATTCTGAAATAAGTCTAAAAAATAATGATTTTTTCAGTTTATGAGGACTCCAATTTTCCTAGACAGTCTGGATGACAAACTTATTGAACAAAACAAAATATATGTATAAAAAGTATGTATAATATCATATAAATATAAAGGATTTATATATTTAAAATAAACACAAAATTAATATTTAATTCAAGAAGTAAATATTCTACTTTGAACTGTATGAGGTAGAGATTTTTACTTTGAATGTATGTGAGATCAAATGTGTAAATTCGGTTTAAAAATAGTAAAGTATGGGTAAGAAGGTTTACTGTGGTTGCAATGATATGATTTTTTAGGATGATATGTTTGAGGAAAAGAATTGATAAAGAAAATGCAGCATGATAATTAGATAAAATATGGCTTTAATTCCATATAAATGACCTCATTTTAATTATGCAGACTTTCATCCTAGTGGAATATGAATTTTACAATAAATGAATTTTAGAAATAATGCCATTTAAAATTTTTCTAAGCCAAGAAAAGCAAATTATTTTTTTCTTAAACTATTAAAACTATTTTTCCCGGTTATGTCACGAAGAAATAAATCTGCCAAATTCTTTCCCTTAAAAAGTTCACTTTCCAAATCAAGCATCAAAAACCACACATGAGAAATTTCAGCTCAACAAATATTTTTTTCCAGGAAGGAACCCAAAAAGCAACTTTGGATTAACTGTACCTCCTTTATTCTTTCTTATTAGTTTTTCAAGATTTATCCAGTGTTTTATAAAATGTACTGAATAATAGCATGTAAAGTATCACAAAATAGCCTGTACTAAAGAGAATAAATCAGGTTATGGAATATTATCAACTGATGGGATGTATTTGATATTCATAGTTGGAAAATATTTGGCTATGAAAACATGTAAGATCCAACAAGAATGGAGGAAAAGTTTGTATCCCTGGAACCAATGTGCCTCAAAATTGAATCTTTATTAAAAAATATATATATGTGCTGCTGTTAATAGTTTCTGAATTTGAAAGTTGGATTGACTTAATAAAAGCTGTTGTGCACAATTAGAGTTGGCAACTCTAAGCAATAGCCTTCCGAGTATACTGAAGTCCAAGGAAAAAGTGTTTCAGTCTGTTTTCTACAGGGGACCTGAGCACATTTTATAATACCTTGGAGCCAGCAGATTTTAGTTCTTATTAGAACAGCAGAGTCAGAGTTATTACTGTCCAGGAAGGAATGATGTTTAGGGAATCAAGTCTAACAAAAGAACATAGTATAAAATAGAAATGTAAATGTAGGTATTTTGCATGTGTGCAAAAAGTAAAACCATCAACATTTTGGACAAAAAATTTTAAAGTTCACTTCACTCGTGACTTTAAACATTAGAGAAATGTAGGTTAAAAAATACTTTAAAAAATTTTAAGCTAAACACTGGAAGCTGGATCTATTTTTTCTAACCCATTGATGCATATAAAAGCAAATAAAAATGTCCTCCAATAGCTGAGACAATTGACATTTTAGAAGAAAATAGGTCTAGAAATCAGTACATGTACTCAGCTCCCAGATTGATTAAAGTTCTTAAAAAGCAAAATAATAGAGTAATAATGGAAAGTAAAAACTACAGATGAATATTTTTCTGATCTCAGATTAGAGAATGCCTTTCTAAGCAAAATAAACAAAGGCAGAAAAAGACATTTATAAAGCAGCTTGAAAGATATAACCCCGTAAAAAATTAAAAGATGAATGACAAAAAGCATTTGCCTTTATATATAACAAAGGAATGACATTCCTTATATATGACAATCGCTTATTCATTAATAAGCAGAAAGCAAATATTCCAATATAAAAATGTATGAGGAACTTAGAATGTAATATTCAAAAAAAGAAGACATACAAGTGATCAACGAGCACATTAAAACGTTTAACCTTGCGTAAGTAAAAATTAAATTGAAAAATTTAATTATTGCCTATAAGTTAATTTCTGGGTGGGGCGGAGAATGTTTAAAAACTTGGCACTCTCACATATAGCTAGTACATGTTGTTTTTAGCTTAAAATAACCTATATTTTTATTTACTCTTGCTCATATAGTTTATGTCTATTTTCGTTCATTCTCTTTGCAGATCTGTACTCATCCAAAGCTTAAAGTGTAGTCACACTGGTGTCTGAGTTTATTGCTCACCCATATCATTTGTAATTTTATAGTTAAATGCTTCTTCGAGGGCCTCCTGTCCTTTTGAGGGTCTCTGACTCTAGGATCATATTTGTTTTTTCTTTGAATTTTTGAAATTTGCTTTCTTAAAGAGTAAATCAGTTTTCCTTCTTGGTGAAAATTAATTTCAGTTCTTTTCTGTTTTATTTTCCATGAAATTATCGGCAAGACAAGGCAACATTTTGTCATATTCTCAGGTTTTAGCAGAACAATATTTTGGCAGATGACTGTATAGTTGATATCTCCATTAGGATATTATTTTTCTGTTGTGCCAGTTTTGTGTCATTAACTTTATTTAACCTGGTCTTACAGACTATCATTTATGAACACTCTTAAGGAAACAAAAAATATAAAATGGTTATCATATACATTAATCATCTATCATCCATCCATCCATCCATCCATCATCTCATCCATCCATTATCCTCATGTTCACAACTTTCAGTGATTAATTGTATAAAAAGGAGGCCATTCTGGGACCATACTTTCAAATTTCCAGTTTCCACATTGGTATATAATTTCTCTACTCTTCAGTTTTTTAGGCTGTAAAATGGTTGTACTAGGTGTAGATAGGATCCTTTCAGCCATAGAATTGCATATGTTTTCTACTCATTTTTCTTTCTCCATCGTCTGTTTCATCTGGACAAAGCATATAGTGCTTCCAGACTGTCTCCCATTCAAATTGGGTCATTCTCAATCCTCTTTCTGATTACTGATTGTGAACTACTAGACACTAAATATGCATCTGTTTTTGCCATTCATGCTCTTCTTCAAAGTGTCTGCTTTTAATTATCTGAGCAATTTTCTTTACCTTCAGATTTTAACTTAAATTCTTTTACATTTGTTGTATAGTACTCCATTTCCCAAAGTGTGTTCTGTGGAACACTAGCCATGTGAAATGTTAGGGTATGCCGTGTGATAGAAACAACATCAGCAGCAGCAACAACAACAACAGCAACAAATGATAGGCGTTCTGAGATCAAAAATGTCTAGAAAGCAGTGGTTTAAATGAAATAAAACTTTTGTAGGACTTCCAAGTGCCTTCAAATGCTAGTTTATATCGAGAATTTAAATGCTAAGTTAATTTATAAGCTACAAAGAAAAATAAAATGTATGCACTTATATCTAAAACTATTTCAACATCCAGCCCTCTTTTGAAGGCCATCCTAAAGGATTAACATTCAGCTTTGGAAATTGTAAGTACCTCCACATACTTCTGCACACTCAAATCAGTTTACAAGGAGTCTTGATTAGGGTAGTGAACCTACTTTCCAAGATGGTATTCCTTGACACTGCCAGAAGTCCATTATTCCAGTAATGTTAGCCAAGAGTAAAAAAAAAAATCCAAAATTCATGAATATAATTTATATAAACAGCTATTCACTCTCTACATCCTTTTTTTCTTTTCCAAAGTTCAAACACCCAGAAGGGATTAAAACCACTGAATTCTTTCAAATCCTTCAAGTTTTCTATGTATAGTTTCAAAGTCACCAGAGATGCACGTCAGGTTTCTTTCAGGTGTTATCTGTTGTTCATTCTCTTTTCACTCAGCAAAAATGGGGAGCAGTTGGCAAACAGTCAGATCTCAGGTGCCTACTATTGAAATTGCAATAACCAACTCTATAGGCATTTTCTGCTTGTTATGGGGGAGCTCCAGTGGTTCTGAGATTTTTTTTCTTCTTCTTGTTTCCCTTTATTCACTCCCTTGCATTCAGTAATTTACCAGCCTCTTAAAAGTGATTCTAATTCTCCAGAATTAAAATTCTTTAGAAGTCTCTCTCCCGCCCCTGCTTTCTTCTCAGTTATTTCCAACATCCTACAAGAATCTTTCATACTATTGAGAAATCAGAGTATAAGAAGCAGTTCTTGTCCCACAGCTTACTTTCTTCCTATACAGGACATCTAAGTTCCTGTCTCATGTAACTGATGACTGCCTTAAGCCCTTCCTCTGTAGCGATCTCATCTAATCTCAGTTTGAAACATCTTTGCATTAATTATTTCCAAATGTATTTCTGACCCTCCTCTCTTTCCTGAACTCTGGGCTCAAATATTCAACTATAGCTGTTATTTCTAAGTTGAATGTCTAGAGGCATCTCAGACTCAACATGGTCAAAGCAGAAATCTTATTTCTCCCCAAACTTGCTTCCTCCTTGTCTTCTCGGTCTCAGTCATCAGCACCACTATCTGGCTAATAGCTCAGAAATTTAGGAGTCTTTCACAACTCTCCTGTTCTCTCACTCCCCATAAACCTCTGATTCATCAACAAGACCTTCAGTTCTGCCTCCAAATTAGATCCTGCATCTTTACATTTTTTAGTATCTCTACTACAACCAGAGTCGTCCAAGCCATAAATGTCTCTAGACTGAACAACAGCTAATATCCTACCTGGTGTCTCTGCTTTGACTCTTTTCTCTTACACACAGAGGCAGACAGTGATTTTTTTATTTATTTATTTTTATTTATGGCTGTGTTGGGTCTTAGTTCCTGTGCGAGGGCTTTCTCCAGTTGCGGCAAGCGGGGGCCACTCTTCATCGCGGTGCGCGGGCCTCTCACTATCGCGGCCTCTCCCGTTGCGGAGCACAGGCTCCAGACGCGCAGGCTCAGCAATTGTGGCTCACGGGCCCAGCCGCTCCGCGGCATGTGGGATCTTCCCAGACCAGGGCTCGAACCCGTGTCCCCTGCACTGGCAGGCGGACTCTCAACCACTGCGCCACCAGGGAAGCCCCCCAGTGATTTTTTTAAAAATGCTAATTAAATTGTATCACTCCCCGCTTTAAAATCTTCCAGTGGTTGGACAGTGCACTGAGAATAGAATGAAAACCCTTTACCATGGGCTTTCAAGACCCTTTGTGATCTGGCTTCTACCAGCTCTCTGACCTCATCTCAGGCACTTGCCCCTCTGTTCCTGTGCCTTGAAAATGCCAAGTACATTCCTATGTTAGTTCTTTGCACTAGCTGTTGCCTATGCCTAGAGTGTAATTCCCCCAGATCTTCTCAAGGCTGGCCCTTTTCTGTCATCCATGTTTTGGCTCAAATATAAAGTCAGTGAAAACTTCTCTCATCCTTAGTTCAAAGTTGTGCTTTTTCCACCATCCCCCTCCACAAGTCACTCATTACTATTGTATTATTTTTATTCACTGCAATTATTATTATCAGAAATAATCTTATTTATTGTTTTCCTTTTTTTCATTTTACTGTGATCTGTTACGGTAGGAACCTTGTCTGTCCTCGCAACAGCACACCTGGTGCCAGTAGTGCCTGGCACAAAGAAGGCCTGAGTAGATCATTGCTGTATCTACAGAACACGAATGTCTTCATTTCTCCTGAATCTCAAGCAAAACTATTAGCTTTTTGTAAGGCCCTTGTAAACTGACCAGCAAACTTTTGTTTTTCTGGTAATAGGAAATTGTGGGAAAATTGACTTATTCCAACTTTAAAAGAAAATGAAATACATTTTCTGACATTAAAAAAAAAAAAAACCCCTCAGAGAATTCCAAAGGGCATTCATTGCATTAAGAATAATTCCACTATTCTCCTAGCTTAGCTGAATCTGGTACATTAAGGAAATTACACTCTCTACCATGGATGAAGCGAATCACTTTTTAAGTAAGTTAGGAGGGAAGCTGCCAACACACATATAGACCTTCTCAGACCATCAAATCCAGAGAGAAAAAATTCAGGTCTCTTCTAGAGCAGTGAATGACACAATGTTTTGGGGGACATTCAAGACTCCATTACTGACCCTGGGAACGAGGCTCAAAGAGAAAATCACCTTGCAATGTCATGTCCTGGGTCAGAAACAGAGGTCAAGACATAAATAAACAAATATTGTAAACAAACAAAAAATGCAACTGAGTGCAAAATAAAATATGCATATTTGTTTGCGCGCGCGCGCGTGCGTGTGCTTGTGCTGTATAAGGGGAAGGACTAGGGAAGTGGAGAAGTGGGCTACATAATTTACCTGGCCCACTGCAAAATGAAAAAAAGAATTATTACTTATTCCAAGATGGTGACAGGCAGCAGATCGAGGCCCTGTGCACCTACCTGCACAGTTACACACCCTGCGCAGTGTGTGAAGCACGCCCAGGTGGGAAGAGAAGATTAGAGTTCATCTCCAAACACCACCCCCCCCCACCTTCCCACCCCCGCCAAAACTACAACAACAAAGGCAACAACAAGAAACAGCTATCAAAACTAAAGCAGATGGTGCCCAACTTTGACGGTGGCGCTAGTGATGGCGGTGGCGGCTGAGAGCATCACTCCTAAAAAGCAGACTTTAGAGTGATGGCAAAGCAAAGAAAACGGTTTCTGAGGCTCCCGAAGTAGAAACATCAGACACAAAGAATAAGGTAAAGGGAAAGAGGCTACATCAGACCTTCCTCCTTTCTTTATGTAGACAATGCCTTCTCTTTCAAAAGATACCTTATTCTGATTTCAGTGACTTGTGTTTGGTCTGGTGCCTTGGTAGCTGCGGTGGAGCGTGTGGGATTGGGGATCAGGGTGTGTCAGAGTCAAAAAAGGTAGAGACAGGTTTAAATACATTTCCGTGGATTGGCCTCCTGCCCTCTTTGGCAACAAACCCAAGGGCTCCTAAAAGGAGCAGGGATGTACGTGGGTTTCCAAGGAACCTCTATTTTCATCCTCCCTCGACACTCCGAAGGTAAGACCCATGGAGAGCCGCAGGGCTGGGCATTCTTGGGTCCAGCACAGGTCACCTCACTGGTAGAAGTGCGTAGTCCTCGGACATTTGGAAGAGGTGGCGGGGACTGTGGGGACCGTGAAGCTCGCGGTCCGGGGCAGCGGGTCGCAGGAGGTGCGCCCCGTCCCCTCCGTCGGCAGTCGGGCAGCCGGGCCAGCGGAGAGCGGAGCCCTGGAGGGGAGGGTCGGACCACGCCCGCGGAGGCGGCCCCGGGCCCTGCCCCGGCCTGGGGAGGCTTAGGCCCCGGGAACCTCGGGCGGAGGGGGCGGCGACCAGGAACCCTGCGGCCACTGCGGCCGCACGGCCGCGGCTCTTGCGGCTCCGACGCCTGCCGGGTGGTGGCTTCGCAGTGCCCGCCCCCAGCTCCCCTTCCCCGCCCCTCGCGCCCCCTTCCCCGCCCCCGCCCGGCGCCCTGACCTCGCTGACCCGCCGCCCCGTCCCTCCGCGCGCGCCGCGGCTGCTGCTCCTCCGCGCGGCGGCGCCTCCCCCGCGCGCCACCCGCGCTCCCGGCGGCGCAATCCTCCCGCCTCGGCCATTTTCCCTCCGCCCCCTCCCCTCCTGATCCTCATCCCCTCGCCCTCCCCCCGCGCGGGGACTTTTCCGGAAAGTTTTTATTTTCCGCCTCGACTCCTGAAGAAAGAAGCTCCCGGCTCGGCGGCAGCAAAACTTTTCGGCTGTTCGGACTCGCGGCCCTCGGCGCGCCCGGCCGAGCGATGAGCGCCCCTCCGGTCCTGCGGCCGCCCAGCCCGCTGCTGCCCGTGGCGGCGGCGGCGGCGGCGGCCGCGCTGGTCCCGGGGTCGGGGCCGGGGCCCACGCCGTTCCTGGCTCCCGTCGCGGCCCCGGCCGGGGGCATCTCGTTCCATCTGCAGATCGGTCTGAGCCGCGAGCCGGTGCTGCTGCTGCAAGACTCGTCCGGGGACTACAGCCTGGCGCACGTCCGCGAGATGGCTTGCTCCATCGTCGACCAGAAGGTAAGGCGCCGCGCGGCTCCGAGCCCGGCGCCTCCCAGCCGCGCAGGGGGCGCTGCCAGCCCGGCCGCCCCCTCGCCGCGCCAACTTTCCGGCTCCGGGGGCTCGGCCGGGAGCCAGCCTCGCCGGCGCGCTGGAAGGGTCTGGCACCCGCCGAGGTTGGACGCCCGCATCTGAGGCACTGCGCTCCCTGTTGTCCAGTTCTCCCCTTGCCCCATCCTCTTATATTCCCGATTTCTCTACAGTCTGCATCCTCCTCACCCATTCCCATCCCTTTCAGGACATTCCCAGGTATCTTGCTCTTTTCGGGTCGCGCCTCTCCCTTCCCCTTAAGACTTCCCGGCTCTCCCCTCTCTTCCTTCTGCACCCTGGACCAGCACATTCCTGGCGCCGGAATCCTTCCTGCACTAGAGTTCCCCCGGGGACACGCTCAGCACGATTTCAGCACCACTCCCTTCCCCTTCAGGCCCCTCTCCCAGCTCAGATTGATGCTGAGGAGTTCCTGGAATGATCTGGAGAGGAGGAATTTCTCACCTGTCAAATAAGCTTTGAAGAGAGAGTGATTGACTCGGCCAGCTGTGAAAACAACTGACCAGACCACAGCTACCCACCTCCTTGTGGTCTTTTATTCCCAACCTTATGTGAACATGGGAGCAAATTTTTCAACGATAAATCTGAAAGTTGCAGCCTTCTTGATTTTGATTCCTAGGGTACTGATAGTGGAGCTTTGAAGTGGGGACACAGATATATAGATGGTAGGAGTACTGTCCAGGAGCACCCGAGGCTGCCTGTGCCCTTAAGTTTGAGGCTGTGGGACTCTGGACAGCGGCCACCAAAGGCAGGGTTGAAAAAGGGCCATTATCCTGGACCAGGCCACTCGAAGAGGAGACCTAGCCCGCCCACCAATGTTTATAGCGCAATTCCGAATTTCAGGTTGTGTCTGTAGCCATCCAGAGGGACATTGCTTGGAAGGGGGTGATAAGAGTATAAAGGAAAGGGGGCCATGGCGCCGGTCTTCTTAGTATAAACAGCAAGTGTTTAGTGGTGGAGACAGAGGTCTCTAAAGGTGCTGAATTTCAACCCCTGGAGGACTGACTAGTACTTGCCTTATAAAGATCAGTTGAATAATCATGAAAGCTTTATTTAAACTATTTGGAACAGAATTTGCTAAACCTGCCTGTTGCAAATTGTGGCACTGAGCACAGGAATATTAGGAAAAGCCCCAGGGAGAAAATCACTAATCTAAAAGTTGTGAAAGTTCTGGAGGCCAGACTAAGGTAACAGTGAGTGCCAGGAATTTTTGTTTATTGAACATAGTGACATTTTGTAATACATGTTACTCTTAATTTTTTGCAACTTCCACAAAAATTAGGCAAATTTTGTCTAATTCTGCTACAAGTCATATCGTATGACTTATCATCATCAGTATCGTGGAGTGTCTGTTGCAGGTGAAAAGGAGCATTCTCCTAGGCACTGAAAGCCTTCCCTTAATGGCAGTTGTAGTCTACAACAATTTTCCCTGGGGTGCAATCCAGTTAATTAAAGGACAATACTGAATAAGCATATAAGCAAGGTAAATTAAAATTTCTTTAAAAAGCTAGTGTAATTGTACAGAATTTTAATTGAAAGCAAGTGATAGAGTTACAGGTAATATTAAGTTAATATGGACAGACTGTTTTTGACCAGCTTTAAAACACACACACACGCACATACATATACACACACCTTGATGGAGTTTAGGATGGGGAGAAACATGTATGGTTCAAGAGGTTTACGACTGGAAATTGATTAGAGAGTGAATTCTTATCTCAGTAGCTACCAAGAGGGATGTTATATGGAGGGGGTGATATGCGTGCAGAGGAGAGAGGCAGCAAGCACCTGTGGAACACAGTGGACCTGAGGGTAGTGGCTAGGATATTTAGAGAAAGTAAAACTGTGAAAAGGCCTTGCAACTAAGATGAACTCAGATTACTAGGAGTCTCTGTAATCGTCTACATAGAGATATCAAACCAAGGACATCTGAAAGATGGATTTGCTGTGTGGAATATGTTTTAGAATGCCAAGAATTTTGTGGCAGAAGGAAAATTGGAGTTCATGAGCTAATGGAGTCCTGAGCCAAAGCTCTTGGGGAGAGACCTGGAGAAATACTGCAAAAGGAAAATCATCAGCCGTGGTGACTGAGATATAGGGGGAACCGTTCCTTCTATATTTACTCTAGTAGTTCTGTCTCGAAGAGTTTGAAACGTTTGACTGCTTGGGATAGCCGGAATAAAGATCTCACTTACACTTTTTTTTAAGGTTATGGCAAAGGGATAGTTAGATTTAGAGATGTGGATTTGACAGTTATTTATGTACAGGATACTGTAAATAAGTATTTACTGGATTGTGGGTCTAAATAGGAAAATTTTCATCTATTTATCTGTCTTCTGTCATCTATCTTGAGATACAATTATGGCCCCAACAAGATTAAGAGGGCTGAGTATCCATCACTGGATAGCAGAGATCACTTTGTTTTGTGACAGTAGAAATGGAGGAGGGGTCAATGTGGAGTTAAGGAAGTAGGAGAAGGTTCTTTGTCCTTCATTTCAGGTTCTCTTGAAGTACTTTTTCAAGATACTAACTCTGAGGAAGGATGACAGGAGAGAAAAAGGGAGAGAGGAAGGGAGAGAGGGAAGGAAATGGATGTTTTAGGAGAGTGCTGGGAGTTTGAAGTCATTTATAATTTACTATGTAGAATGGAGTCATGTTGAGCTGACAGCAGAATTCTCCAGATTTTCTGAGCCCTCCACGTTGACTGTGTTACAGCGTGTTAAGAGGGTTTTCATATGATATGTTTGAGAGTTTTCTAAATACTAACAGAGATCAGACTAGCTCAAATCTTTGGAAGTATTAGCTGACAGTTCAGTTTATATATCAGCAACATCCGTGGGACATTTTCTGTGGGATGAGTGCTTGAGGTGTACAGAGCTAAATAAGAGAAGTCCTGTCCCTGAGAAACAATCTTTAAGTTATTATTATTATTTAGAATTTAGAGTATAGTTTTCTTTTTAATTATATAGGTTTGAAAAGTGGCAGACATATGATTGTACTTGAAAATTTTTGATGGTAATTGATCAAAAATATTCTTATTTTAAGATTAATGTACCCTAGGTATGTACTGAATTATATAGCTAAAGAATTTTTTTAATTTAAAAAATTTTTTTTAAGTTTAATTTTTATTTTATATTGTAGTATAGTTGATTTACAATATTGTGTTAGTTTCATGTATATAGAAAAGTGATTCAGTTATTTTAAAAAAGATTTTAGTTTAGATGAAAAATCTAGTGTTGCATTTCTGTATGTAACAATTTATGAATATAGAGATAGAACTAATTCCTTCTTTTTTAAAATATTAGCTTAAGGTTTTATTTATATTATGCTTATTTCTTTACTTTGCAAGCATGTAACCTTGAAGGCTGGTTGTATGTAAAGACATGTATCATGTTAGATAGTATACATGATTATTATTTTCTGGAGGGTAAAAAAGAAATAATAACAGTAGTTGACTTCACTTTGAAACATTGTTACTTTCTACTATCAAAAGAACCTTGAATATATAGACTAAGAAGGAATTGTTTTAAAATAAGCAACAGTATTCCAAAGGAAGAATTACTTTAGTTTCATAGTACATCATCTGTGTGTCTACACACACACACACACACACACACACACACACACACACACAGACACATGTTTTTAAAACAAGCAGTATTAATTTAAGGATGTGGGATGCAATTAATATGACTGTCCATTCATTTTGCCTGTTATCTTATTAGAAAGATGACTCATATTTCCCTTTTGAATTTACTTAAATGGAGTAATAACATCTATAAGACTCCTGGCATAGTTTCACTTTGCGTAGTCATTTATCTGACCAAAGAAACTAAAGAGTGAGATTTTATAGAAGATAGCTCACTAAAGGAATAACAAAGGTTAGTGTCTTGGTTTGAGAGCAGCTGTGCTCTGCTTATAGTTGTTTTGCTTTCTTAATTGTAAATTGTTTTTTTAACACTTGTAGTGTCACTTTAATTTTTATTGTTAATTTTAGCTATTCTACTTCTACACAGATTGAGGAAACTGGAAGTAATTAGCTGCTTGATGAGGCCAGCATATGTGGACCAACAAAATCCTTTTAAGCTAATAGGTGTTTGGGTCTTAGGTATATTTTTTAATTTATATTTTATATTTGTCATCATTATATGTTTATTGATTTCTGATTTAATGATGAAGTATAGAATGTGTCAGTTCATTAAGCGATTCTTAAAGTAATATAATGCTTTAATACTGTATATCTAAAATTTTGTTTTCAAGTTTAGTTAATAATAGGATTATATTTTGATATACAAGTAATGCCTATGTAATATATATCTAATATATACGTACATCTGTAGTATATTATCTAAATATCTGTGTTTTGAAACATAATTTTGAAAGCCTAATTATTCACAGCCTCCAGATGCTGAAGTATTGTTTTTTATTTTGCATTGTAGGCTGCAAAAAGTGGGGCCTTGTTATATATCTCATAATCCAAAAGAGAAACTGTGCTTTATGATTTTTCTATCAATACACAGAACTAAAAACCTTTTCTTATCGGTATATACTATTTAACAGTTTTCCCAAGGAAATACCATTTGAGTAAGCCTTCCAGACTTAGGGCTGGGAAGAATTGGACAAATATGTGAATTACTTTAGACCTTTAGATCCAGGAGTAAGATAAATTTGAAGGACTTTTCTGCAGCAACTACAGTGTGTGTGTATGTGAGAGTGGAGGTTGAGAGTAGGGAGTGGAGCTGGAAAACTATTAATGAAGTTTGAAAATTTGTCCGATACTTCATGACTGCATTGCTCTATGTCACTGGACTCCTGTCATAATTATTAAGGGAGATTTAAAACTTTATTTTGCCAATTATTATTACGCTTTTTTTTTTGACAAGACGATTGTATGTAGGTCTTCACTATTTTTGCATAAATGACTTTTTTTTTTTAACATCTTTATTGGATTATAATTGCTTTACAATGTTGTGTTGGTTTCTGCTGTATAACAAAGTCAATCAGCTATATGTAGACATATATCCCTTTATCCCCTCCCTCTTGCACCTCCCTCCCACCCTCCCCATAAATGACTTTTAATGACCTTACTAGACAATACAAACAAATTTATAATCCTATGAATGTATGGTTGTCACTTATCTAAGATTACTTTGAAGATTAAAGATAATATGTGTAAAGGATTAAATATACTGCCTGGTAGATAGGTGAATAATAAATAGGATTATTGATATGTGAGGCTTTATGAATTAGCATACTGTTTTGTTAACAAAGAAATGTATATTCTATTATCTCATTCTTATCTCAATATAAAATTAAAATTGTATTAAAAAGCAATATAGCTGTAAGGTCAAGGTAACACTTTTTCTTCTGCCCTCTATAATAGAGCAAATCTTAGGAGTAGTTGCATTTTGATACTGCCTCTGAAATTCAAGCTCTCAGAATTCCTCAAGGAGTAATTTGATTATTGCTAAATGAAAAACACATATGTTGATGAAGTAAAGCATCTTTTATTGCATTTTATTATTTTTAACAAGAAGTTGATTTAATTGCTTTTCAGTTTCAAGTGGCATTCCAATGATATTTCATTTGATAAAAAAAGGGAAATAAAATAGGTAATGGTGCAACATTTGGCAACATAATGATTCTCAAACATGGTTCTCAGGACTGAAATCAAAAGTTCCTTTGCAGATCAACCCTTGATGTGAGGAGGAAGACACTTGGAAATGACTTATGGAGATCACATTTTGCTGCGGTGCTAGCATATAGAGCTTATTTGTTAAACTGTTGCATCTGATGAATATCTAATATAACATGGTTGTGCACACGCAGAAGTGTTATATTGGGATGAGAGGCGATTTTACTGGGAAACAATTGAGACAACAGTTTGGCTAAGCCAATCACAAGTCTTTTTCCAGATCTTTTCACTAACTACCACTTAACACTCATGGAGTCCATGCTCCATTAAAAAACCTTTAAGACAACAACAATCAGTAATTATTCATCCATCTTTTAAAGAAGAAAAGTGGAATGGATAATTACATGAAACCTGTGTGTGTGTGTGTCTGTGTGTGTGTGTGTGTGTGTGTGGTGTGTGTGTGTTTGTATTAGATTGGAATCATTGAATAAGCTCTCAAGCTATAGTGAGAAACTAGTATAATCAAGATAACAAAGGCTGAACTCAGATTGGATTAGAAGTGAATAAAATGCAGTTCCATTGGAGTTGATCATAACATGAGAATTCTTTATTTTATTTTTATATTTGTTTGTGTTGTTTCTGTGTGTTGAGGATAGCTAATGCTTTTGACCTCTGACCTCTGACAGTCACCTTGGTTCATCTGAAAGCTCTAAACCCAAATGTGAAAATAGAGGTTGAAAATATAGGGTGTTTTTAAAGATAGTGCTCATCTTTTAATTTCCCCAGTATTATTCTAGAGAGGTTTTGAAAATGAGATTTCAGTTTCTTAAATCTTTCCTTGGTGTTGGAATATGTAAGAACAACAAGAAAAAAAATGCATCAATTTTTCTTTCTTCTGATAACGTTTGGATACAGAGAAAATGGTTATTTTGCTCACAGATATTAAAAATTCTTTTCACATTTTCTACAAGAATATGTGAAATTTCTCCCAGGAATTCCTCTGGTACTGTCAAACAAATATTTTTGTACCATTAAAAATCGATAATGACGGTACCACTTGACGTTGCTTGGCAGCAGAGAAACCCACATTATGCTGTTTCTTATTCTGTCTTTCTACTCTCACAGAAAATAGATAATTCAATAAATAAAGCCTTTAATTACATGGCCACTATGGCCATTATGGAATATCATACAATTTATATAGTTATAAAAGTAAGAGTTGGGGTAAAAATCTCACATATTGAGACACAATTATGCCGGTCCAAATTTATAATTTCCTATATAGAAGTTTCCTCCAAAGTTGCAAAAAGGTTTTATTTGGCTAAAGCTAGACACTTGATACAGCAGCTAAGCAGTGTTGGCAAATATGAAGATTAGACTTTTAAATATGTAATCATGCACAAATTTTGTCCAACTTATTTTACTGAAAAGAAAAAAAGGTATGTACCCTTCACTGCTTCACTGCTTCACTGGATTTTATTCTGACTAGGCCACTGATTGCTGAGGAATTTCTTTTTTTTTTTTTTTTTTTTTTCACACACACACACTGTATTTTATTTTTACAAGAGATAGATAGACTGACACCAAGCATTGTACATGGATGACCACAACAAAAGCAACAATGATTGCAATTACCAAACATGAAACACACTTATACTATGTCATAACATTGACATTCAGTCCAGTAATCCTCCACTGTAACAGCTCCTTTACTTTGCAGTGAAAATTGATTTGTATATTCTTTTCCTCTGAGTCCTTGTGGGATTTTTTTTTTTTTTAATTCAGACAGAAAGTCACAAAAATTATACTCATCCTCATCAGTTCACTCAGTCCCATGTAATTAATTTCTTTTTTTTTCATCTTGATCTTTTGTTAGCACTTTTATGAGTTCATCAGTTTTTCATTAGAGTTCTGAAAATGCTTATTCATTCAGTTCAGCAGTACAGTCAGTTACCAGAAAGGAATTTCTTGAATTTAGTCACAATTTCAAAAATTTCTGAATGCCTCTCTCCCTGTCAGCAGCCACTTTTTTTTTTCACATATATGTTATGAAATGAATGAAAAGTATGAATGTGATAATGAAAATATGAGCCGCAAGCAGCTGTGGCTTTCACCATTGTTAAAAGCGGAAAAGAGTTGAGGGGAATCGTGGGGACAGCAGGGGTGGCAGTGAAGCTTTGGTGATGGCTTTGAATCCATGGTGGCTGAGTAGACTTGAGTAGGCTACCGTGGGCAAGGCCGGTGGGATTTTGAGACTAGTGGCACCTTCGGGCAGTGAAGGAGAATGACAGCAGAGCTCTGACCTCTTATGGATTGAATTAGCACGAATGGTCCCACCAAGCAAAGCCTGCATAGCAATCGGGAGAGGTATGGAAGTGGCTTTTTACAAACAGAGTTGGTCCACTTGGGAGGTTTTCAGAGTGCCACAGACGAGAGGTTCAGAGAGCAACCCCACAAGGATTTGACTGTGAGAGTTTCAGGAGGAGCTTGTCCTGGGAGCCTTGGGCCCAAGGTTCTCGGGCCTCATGGTAACAGTGACCTGCAAAGGGGAGCCTACAGAGCAACACCTTCCTGTCAGTGACTCCGTGTGCCTGTCTGTGTCTTGGCTTCTTTGCGTTTGTCGTGTCTGATTTTCCCAGTAGCCCTTTGTGATGGTCATTTTCTCTCCATTTTAAGGATGAGGGAGCTGAATAAGGGTCAGAGAGGTTAAATCGTTCACCCCAGATCACCTAGCTGCTAAGTAAAAAGCAAAACCATCCAATTCTTTCTGCCCTTCACTGTAGGTAACCCTAAGAACAAGGAGGGCTGGGAGGGCCATAGGTCTATATACAGAGTTTGGAATTATCAAATTGAGGGGGAGGGGAAATGTTAAACTCCCTTATGTTGGGTGAAATTTACTTAAAAACACTTCAGCTTTGACAGTGTGGTATTATTTCTGTTAGTTTAAATTATTCCTTAATCTGGAAGACTTCCCTTATGCCGGATTCACATCCCAGTTAGCGGTCAGCTGGAATTCTAACTACGTTGGAGGCCACCACTGCACGGCTTCTTTCATCTGTGGCAAGATACCTACCCCAGGTATTGATAATTAGCATAAGGGACATTAAATATGGACTCTCACTGGGGATATTAGGGCCATTAGAGATAGGTGATCGCCTAAAGTATTTTAGAGACATGCATCACCCTTGAGGAGTCACATGAACTGTAATGTATCTACTTGTTAATATGTTGGGTTTTTTAAAAATAAATATCTGTGCGGCAGGATCTGGTTTGGTATTTGCTTTCAGCCAGTCGTCACCCATCTTTAAATTTCCAGACACCACTGTTATTTATCCAGAGAAGTTAATTACCTTATGTGAATACATTTCCTGGGTTGGTTCACAACACTTCCTTCCAAGGAAATATGGGCACAGAGGTGTTTTGGAAGAAGTGATTATGTTAAGAACGTGTATTGATTAGTGTGGCTCAAGACTAGTGTATGTAAAGAATTTTAGGTACCCGTGAAATCAGTGAATCGTTTCTTCTTGAATAGTATATTGATTCTGAGCAGATTTTGAGAAAATAATTAAGGGTCTTAAGAAAAGTGCCTGTCAGTGGTTGCTTTTCATTTGAGAAGTATTTGGATTGCCTGTATGCATATGCTAAGGATTATGCTTTTCAAATATGTTTCCTGTTTTTATAAATTTTATGTATTTGTTTGTTTGCTTATTTTTGGTCAATTATAAATTAGTCCCCACCCTAAGGTAAACTTAGTCTCACTTGTGCATAATCAATTACAAGCCATGTGGAATTTTTCTTTCCACTTTAGTAGTGCTAACCAATCTGGATTGTGAATTGTCTTGTGTTCCTTGGCATTGTCTGTATACAGGGCTAAGGCCAACACTTACCATGTAGACTAATTGCACTGTTTTTACAAAAACGTAGTTGTATATATAG
This sequence comes from Balaenoptera acutorostrata, assembly GCF_949987535.1. Classification (NCBI taxonomy): domain Eukaryota; kingdom Metazoa; phylum Chordata; class Mammalia; order Artiodactyla; family Balaenopteridae; genus Balaenoptera; species Balaenoptera acutorostrata. The sequence goes on along the minus strand of NC_080066.1, from coordinate 112,187,271 downwards.
GTAGACATGATTTGATTTAAAGTATTATCATAACTCAGTTATATCCCCAGGGTTCCTGCCCTGAATGACCATTGGGAAGCCTATATTAAAGTAGTTACTCAGCCCTAATAGATTAGAAAGGTACCTGAAATATTGCCTCTTTCTGATATATTTGGAACTTTGGAGCTTTAGTACAAGGGACAGGTTACATAGAGAATTATCTTTTGACATGACTCACTGATAGTCTCTTGGCTGAGAGAAAGGGAGCAGAGCTGTCCAGCTGTACTAGAAATCTGGATTTACCAGATGTCTCCTAGTGGAGTACTTACTGTTCTTGTAAGCCTTATCTTCAGATAACCTGTCTTGAGCTAGGAGGGCATGGCATCAGTTGTTGTTCGAGGAGTAGTGAGGTGGATCACTCATGCCTGGCTCTCCTCTACCAACGATCAGTGCTGAGAAAAACTTGCTTAGCTTTAGAGGGCTCTCCAGACGGCAGGGTTCTGTGCCCTTCCCTTTGACACATGCTATTTCCATCTACTCATGTGGCATGAGCTCTTGTCACCTGGGATGTAGATTTTTAGAGTATTTAAATACATCCTGTAGCTTGCATAGATTTGCAAAGAATGAAAGACTAGATCTTGCATGATCTTTGCTTTTATTCAATTCTTTGGGGAAGAATGGGGAGCAAAAGTGAACATAGTGTGAGGATGGACTAATTAGTAGAGTTAAATACAGTGACCAGATGCCCACTTGTCTGGGATAGTCCCAGTCGTGTCTGTTTTCCAAGAATTCTTTTACATTGTATGTTTACTGATAAAAACTGTGGAATTTTAAGTTAAAAACAAACAACAAAGAAAAACCTTACTTAGGACAGACATTGCCTTTTGGCCAAATGTCCTTGTATATTTAAATATAAAAGCAAAACTTATACTTAGAATTTATTTCGTGGAGTCACCAGATTATGTATATTAACCATGTGACATTGAGTAATTTTTCTAAATGGAATCTTAAGCTAAAAACAAAACAAAAACCTTACTGTGATTAGAATATTATCCCCTTTGACCAAAAGTTTCTGTATATCTTAAAGATGAAGACAGCCAACATTTAGAATTGATTTCATAAACCAGTTAATTAGATCTGACTTTGAATATAGTATCTAAAGTAATTTGAGCTCTATTTTTTTCAACCAATCAATGTAAATCAAGATACTGTCATACTTATGTATGTTTTTTGTTTCAAGCAGCAAATAATTGTACTTATTCTGGTAGTTCCTACTACCCTTATTAATTCAAGTAAGTAAATAGAAAGGCCTGCCTTGAAGCTCCAGCACCCTTGGCAACCATCACAAAGGTAGAGTACACTGACTTACATGCAGAGGGATAACATTATCATAGTTTCAAGGTGTACTTTACTGTATTCTCTGGTCTGCAGAAAATATAATGCGGTTAGCCAAAAAGGAGAGAAATTGCACACAAATATCCTTGATTACTTAGAAAACTTGTCTTATATTTAAAAAAACAATAAAGTGAATAAGGGAGATAATTTCTTTGGAAATTATATTGTCCCACAATAACAATGTGTAGGCTGTAGCTCATGTTTTCTTAAGATGTTCACAGGCGTAGCCTGGAAGAAGCAAATATATGAGTTATAGCTGTTCTTCTATGCTTGATTTCTATTGATGAATATACTGTTGAAGTAATATTAAGAATTTTAAATTCACAAATTATAGTGTTGAAAATAATGCAAGTCAGTGGGGTCTAAAACCACTTGAAGAGGAACTTGATTTTGTATAATCATTTCTGTTTAGAATTTTCCCCACATGGAATATTATAATTTTATACTTCAATTAAATAATTGTTTTTCTTTTACTTTGAAAATTATAAAATTACCACATATAATAGGCTGAATAGTGACCCTCAAAGATGTCCACGTCTTAATCCCTGGAACCTGCAAAGGGTACGGCAAAAGGGACTTCGCAGATGTGATTAAGTTAAGAATCATGAGTTGAGGAGAGTATCCTGGATTCACTGGGTAGGCCCAGTCCCATCATATGAGCCCTTAAAAGTGGTGAATCTTCCAGGTTAGGTCAGACAGGTGAGACCGAAAAGCAGGAGAGATTACAAGTATGAGAGGGATTGGATCCCCTTTTACTGACTTTGAAGATGGAAGAAATGGGCCAAGAGCCAAGGAATGCTGGGATCACTATGAGGGGGAAACAGGAGGAGTCAGATGACAGTAGTAGGAGGAGATGTGACAGCAGTAACTGGAGTTGATTCAAGAAAGGGGTCGTGAACCAGTACAGCTGAAGCTAGAAGCTGAAAAAGGCAGGAAAGATGATTCTCCCCTAGAGCTTCCAGAAGGAACGATACCTTGGCTTTAACTCAGTGAAACTGATTTTGTACTTCGATGTACAGAAGTGTGAGAGAATAAATTCGTGTTTTTTAAAGCTGCTAAGTTTGTGGTAGTTTATTACAGAAGTAATAGGAAACTAATATACCACATTCGCTGGAGAAAAGGCGAGAAATTCAGATAAATCCCCAAAAGGGAGCTCTATTCATTCTATAAATGAATATGCTCATCATAACTTGCATATAGTTCTTTTTCTCTTTTCATTCGATACTGTCTTTCTGTGTCAGATTTTAAATATAAAATGTTCAGTGCCCTTGGGGGTAATTTTTGTGTGAAGAAAGGCTATTCAGATATTTACTTTGGTTTTAGAATTTAATATTCAAGGTATTAAAGTTACAGATTCAGATGTTAGTCTTAATCTTTCTAGTGCAATTTATAAATAGTTTAATTTTTTAAGTCTAGTAGATTTTAACAATCACATTTAAGGACATTTGAAGAATTAGTATCCTTTGCAAATACAATTATTTAGATACTTTCAAACATTTCAAAATGCATTTGTAAATTTAATATATTCTATTTTCTTTAAATACTGCAATCACCTGCTTGATAAACCTTTATATCTTCTTAAGTAATTCTTATACATTTTATAAATGAAACTTATAAATATGCAAATATGGTAAAATTTAAGTTCTTAAATGTTCCATTGCCATATACATAAGCCAAAATTAAAATTAATTCTTTAATTATATTTATATAATATGTACAAAAGTATTAATATGATGGTTTTGACTCTCAAACTTTTCTATATTTAATTTCAAATATTCCCATTTTTGAAAGATGTTTTTCCACCTGTGAAATAATTATGTGATTCCACACAGTTTGTGGAGTTCCCTCCCCATATAAATTCTGCAGTTGTCTTCTTGGCTTGGTTAAGGTTGCATAAACACCAGTGCTTTTAGCTGGGATGGAGATTGGATTCTTTCTGGAAGTGTAGGTCAGTTCCGTGGAATCCTGTTTCTGTCTGTGATTCCATTACTTCAAGAATGGGGGTAATCATGTATCCCATCCCTGGATTCAATTTATGTATTACTTCTGAGTGCTGAAAAGTCTCAAATTCCTATCCAGATTGATCATTTGATTGGATTTTGAATCACTTTAAGTCCTAAGATAAATGAATCCCTTTTCTATCTACACTAAAGAGCTTTGAACCTAATGGAATAACTTCATTTTCATATTTTTTTCTTAAGGCTCTTAAGGCTACATTATTCTTAGAGATATTAAGTATGTGATTGAATGTTGGCCCTCTCTCAGGGCCTTGCCTGACCATCTAGTCACAACTCATAAGATGATTCTCCTAACTTGGTATTTTCCCCTGTAAATAAAAGAACACTCAGGGCACCACTTTCTAATATCTGAATAGAATTGGTATATGGATTTATCACAATATGTTTAACTTGTCTCCTACTCTTGGATATTTAGGATTCTTTCAATTTTGGGTTTTAGTTTTTTTTTTAAACATCTTTATGCATATGCCATGGCAGAAATTTTCCACCTACATATATAACATTTATATTTGAACTTGTCTGTTAAAATTCCTAAGATTAATATTGTCTTTTAATATTTTAATATTGTCTGTTAATATTCCTAAGATTAATATTTAGATTATAGTTTTTATTTTAGAATTATAGTGATTCTTTGCTTTCTTCAATTTGAAAAGTACAAATGCATAGGGTTTTGGGGTTTTTGCTCTGCTTTTAGAGAGAAAAATCAAGTGAAGCAAGCAGCAAGATGCAGAATAAACTGTTATATTTAATAGCCAACACTTAAATCCATCATTGGGTAGACTACATATGGAATATATCTAGCAAATTCACAATGAACAAATAATAAAATTTAAAAAAAGAACACTTTCCTTTTTCCTGTTTTCTTTTGTAACAACTGGCCTGATATTTTCTCTGTATATCCAAATTCACTTTGATCTTATAAAAAGCAGTTTGAAAAATACACATTCCTATAAAATTTCCATAGGATAATTTCTTAAAGATTAAAATTTCATCCTAGCTTGCTCTTACAGTTCTCTGTAACGTTCTTTAGATACCTGAAATGCAGAGAAGAGGTTCTTAAAGACCTAAGTGTGAGTGTCATCTTGACATGTCCATTTTTCTCCAAAAGTCTTTTCTTTTGCAAAAGAAGCAATTGCATTGTTTATTCAATACTGTGGAGCTGTCTTTGATAATTTAAAATATGTTTTGATTGATAAAACTTTGATTTACACACAAAGGTTCAGGAACGTCTTTATTGAGTAAATTGAATAAGATTGAGTAAATCACATGAGAGTGTAAACACCATACAGGCAGCCATCTTTGCCTGTTTCTCCTTTGTTACATCCCAGGGATCTAGAATAGTGCCTGGCACTGACTGATTTGAAATAAAGATTTGTCCCATTGTTTACTGGTGAAGTTTCTAGAAGCAGAACTGTGTGATCAGTCTGTATGCAAATTTAAGTCTTTAGTTATATCTGATCTATTTGCTTTCTAGAAGTCTTCATTTCTACTTTTGATCCATAATTATTATTCAAATCATTGGTTTTTTTAAAAGTGAATTAGAAATGTTTTGGGAGATAAGATGTACTTCGAGAGAAAGTTGGACTGTTATTTGAGGAAACAAGCAAACACAAAATTCTGGGATTTGAGTCTCATCTGAGGAACTGGTATTCCTCTCATCTAACCGGGCCAAGAATTTGAAGCCAGTGAAAGCTTTCCTGAAAACGTTTTATGATTGGGCCTGAATAAATATTTGTTGAGTTGAATTGAGTCTTTGGAACAGAAGGAGTCTTTTGTGGTTGTTAGTGGATACCTAGTTGAAATATTATGAAAGACACTTCAGTGTTTTACTTGTCAAATCTCAGCCTAATTTACCTGTAGATTTTAAGAACATAATTATGGAAATAATAAAAGTCTGACATATAAAATATAGTGGTAGGAGAGACAGTGATGGAGAGGAAAGAATAATGTCTTTGCGGGAGTCGGGGGGTGAATCAGAAAATAACACAAGTTCAACCAATGTTAGCTGGAAGTCCCTTTGCTTTTTTTTTTGCTTCCCACTGGCTTGTGGAGTGAACTTGAGAAACTCGGATGGGCTGACAGGGAACAGGGAACATTCAACAGAGTGGCCTCCAGCAAGGAACTTTTTTTAATAGTTAATAGTCACTAGTTTGGCTGCTTTGATGTGAGTCAGTAGGATTACAATTTAAAAACATTTACCTTTTCTTTTTTTCCTGCCAATTCTTAACCTTAGTTACTTTAATTTCTTTGCTTTCTATGTCACAATTACTGTGTTTTATATTTCTTAAGTCAGATTTTAGCTTTTTAAATGATTTAAAGTTATGCTTATTTTTGAAAATCATTTTTATTCATACTTTTAATACTTATTATATACTAGATGGCAGGTGTTAAATTATATATCTATACCTGTCCATCTATATGTGTGTATGTTTGTTTTTCTTATCTTATTTGGGGGGATATTTTTTAGAGTCTTATCTTATTTGGGGGGGTATTTTTAAAAGTCTTTTCTTAATTCTTTTTATTTTCTGTTCATAATTTTGGCTCTTGACAATCCAGATTTACACCTCACATGTTTTAAATTTCTGTCCTGCTGTTTGTATCTTTTTTTTTTCCTTCACAATTTACCTTCTCATGCAGTTTTAAGTCTTCTAGGACATTCTTAAATGTCTGAGTTGATTTTCTCCAGTCACAAACACCACTGGGTGGATATCATATTTGATTTTCTGCAACCCTGTTGCTTTTTAACATAACATCCAGTCCTTGGATGAGGAATCTGTGATCACCCAAGTACATAACCACTCTATTTGGGCAAAGAGTTGCGTGCTGTCAGCCAGAAGTTTATGTAACCTCAACAGTCACTGCCGGGGAGGGCTTCTCCCAGCCCTTGGTGCCAAGCCAGGGAAGATGACACCCCCATATCAATCATTCCTAACAGGTGGAACAGTAGTGATTTTGTACCCGTGATTCTGTTTAAAACTATCCTGCTTCTAGGCTACTTATACAAGGATGGTCCCCACCTTTCCTGGCAAGATTTTATAAAGAACGAAAAAGCTGGTGAGAGCAGGAGTTATCTCAACTTGGATTTTTCACAGTGAAAATTTTCTCCACTGGCAAACAGTTGTTTAAAGTCATCAAGTGTATCTTTTATCCAGCATTTTAAGAGTCGAGCTCTTGATATTGAAAAAAACTTTCTTCCTGTTTGTTTTTGGATTAGTGACCCTACCCCCCTCTTCCCCCCAATTCCTTGTGGTGCAGGGATATGGAAGACTAAGAGTTCCTGGAGAGAAACTTGGTTAAATTTCATGAATTAGGCCAAGTTACAACACTCTTGATGGTGTAGTGTGACCTTCCTGCCTTTCTCCTCCAAGAATTTTCTCTCTGACTCCCTTGAAGGTGTGCTCTTTCATCTTGATGGGGTTCATCTCACACAGTGTGCTGTGCATATGAAAATCAGCTTTAGAGGTGACATCAGTCATCTGGCAGTCCCAGAGTACAATTAAACTGTCTTCAGAAAAAGTACCATGTGTTCTCCACAAATTATTGATTTATTGGCATTTTGTCCAAACTGATTTCCAATTAAAAATCTTAAGTCTTGTTGAGGCCACTGATTTTTTATAATAGGAACAGTCAGGAATTGGATGCTATTCTTGTACCACCTCTTTTAACTGGAAATAATATCAAATTACTTTTAGGTTTTATTAACTTCACCTTGGCCTTTGAATCCATGAATAAGAATCAGTTGTGATTTAACTTATTTGAACTCAGCATATAGCCCTGATCATTTAAGCTCTATCAGAACCTGCTCAGTAAGGGACCATTGGCATAAACATCAGTAGGAATCAACTTCTGATAGGTCACTTAAGATAATATTAGCAATTATTATTATTATTGTGAGTATTATCCCTAGTACAGCTAACATTTGTCAGCCATTACTATACCACTGTTAAAGGGCCTACCTAGTCTAACTCATTTACCCCAGAGGTAGATAACAACTTTTACCCTCATTTTACAAGTGAGGAAACTGGGTCACTGGAAGAATTATCCAGTATTACACAGGCAATGACAGAGTTGGGATTTAAATTTAGTCATCTAGGCTCCTAAGTTCATGTACTTAGCCACCAGACTATATCTATAGAACATCTTGAACATTTCCAGGCAGATTAATAAACCTGAAAAAGCAGTGGCCCCTCATCCCTTTAGCTTGTGTCTTAATCATTTGATAATACTTTTGAATGAGCTAGATGTCTGTTATAGAAAACACAAAGAAAATGTTCTTTTCTAAATGGATAAGTTTTATTATTTGAAATTACGAGGAGCCCGGACTAGAGACTGATCCTGTTAATTAATTATTGCCATAAAGACAGGTACCTATAAACTTTTCTAAATCTAAACTTATTATGTTTCCAAGCTTATAATTGATTTTAAAGAAGCAATTATATATATGCATATGTATTTGTACCTGTAAAATATATGTATTTGTTAAAAACATGTATAATTAATATAAAATATAGATGCATATTTAGGTTTCTTGGTATCCTCACAAATAGTTTATCTTAAAGAGTACATCAAGACTAGTACTGTACCATGTTAGGCTTTCTTTGGATACTTTAGTAGATTTTTATTTTCACTTTTTAATTATGGGCTCCATATACCTATAACCTGACTTCAATAATTATCAAAATATAGCCAGTTTTGTTTTATTAATAATTAATTTCTTGTTCCCCAGTCATTATCCCTTCATCCTCTTTTCCCCAGATTATTTTGAACCTAAATATTAATATTTATTTGTAATTAAAGTTCTGGAAAGTCTTCAGAATGAGTTTTGGAGAGAATCTTGGTGTTGTAACAGTACTCTTTCTAAGGGGGGGACGCCTTGCATTTAAGTGCTCAGCTTTTATGGCTCCTTACGTGTTAGTTTTATTGTCAGTCAGGATATGTGTTCCTTTGTTCAACTAGCAACAAAGAAAAATTATGCTCCAGGCATTATACTGATACTTGCTCCTTAGTAGTATCTTATGTGAGAGAGAAGGGCTTCAAGGGGAATTGCTTGAAGGACACAGAGTCCATCCATTCTCCCAGATCTTTTGTAGTACATTCCTGAATCCAGTTATGTTAAACAGCTGTGTGCCAGAAGGCATTGCATTAGTGAAATGTAGAATTGCTCGTCATGATGCCATGAAGCGATTTCTAGGTTGGTTAGTCCGTATGATCCTATGAATCTCAGGTCTAAGGTGAGGCCCAATACATTGTTCATTATGATGTACAGCCTTCTTTATAAGGAACCTACAGAAGAATTTCCTGTCAAACTTTAGTTCTGAGAATAGTTGTTCGTCTCTGAAGCTATTCCTAGGCTTCTAATCTCACTGATAAGTGTGAAGTGTGAAATTAACATTTTTCAAACTTGTGATGACTGTCCTAAAAGTTAGAGCCAAATTTGAGGCCCAGAGAGCAGGTGTATAGGACTTTATGGTATGGATTTTAAAATTTGTTCCTACCTCTCCTTTGTCCTCACACGTGTTCTTCTTTTTCCTTTTTCAGCTAAGACAAAATATAAACAAATGAATAAAAATCCTAATAACGGTTATCTCTGTTTTGGGGTAAGACAGATGTTTATTATTTTCTTTTTACTTTTCTTAATTTTTTTACAAAAATTGTGGTTGGACAGCCAGGGTCATGTGAGAATTGGAGGACTCTATGAGTGCAGATTTTATTTTGTCATTTTGAATTAGACTTATTTGAAATGACCAAATCTTTATAGAACAAGGCTGTTATGTTGAGTACTTTCAGAACAGTACCTCATTGCATCCTTGTAGCATCCATGTAGGAGAGAAATATTCAATCCCTCAAAAATAACCTTCTAAAGGAAGTGACAACCTCAGCTAAGCGGCTATTAATTTGATGCTTTAGCTTTACTCTATTTGCCTCACTTTTAGAAGGCTTTGGTACTGTTTTGATGATCCATATTATTGATAAAAATAATTTATTCCAGTAAACGTAATGTGTTTTGAATGAGTTTCTTGCCATGAACATGAATTCATCACAATTCCAACGCACCTTGCTCCACGTTGTGTGTTGTGCCCCGTGAGAGGAGTGACAACATGACAGAGTGGAAAGAGAAATCTGGCTTCCAAGTAGAAAACCCAGGTTATGGTCTTTCCAGATGTACACCCGGTACTTAACTATATGCCAACCACTGTTCTAAGCACTGGAGATGTAAACTTGAACAGCATTGGGATCCTTGATAGTCTCCTAACTTCTGAATCCTGAGTCCCCACATTTTTACAATGTCTCATCTAACAGGGATAACAGTTTCTCTTGTTCCTACTAAAGGGGTGGTTGTTGAAACAATCAAAAGAAAAATGGCTTGAGTGAGTGTTTTGAAAAGGGCCCAGCAGTGTTATGATGGGAAGATAATTTTATTGATGAAATAGTTGGACATTTTCATGTTACTGTGGATCAGATGCCAGTGTAAGTTGATTAAATGATACATGTTGAGTTGAAAACTCATAGAATTAATGAACTTAATGCTTTACCTTTTAAAGTGCTTTATAGTAGGGTTATTATAAGAGTTTTCTTTTTCCCTTTCCAAAGCCAAAGGTTTTTAATTAACACTGGCTCTCACTTGGCCTGGTTTGAATACTGTTTTTGCTACATACTTTCTGAGTAACCTTGGGCAATTTACTTTTTTTTTTTTTTTAATTAATTAATTTATTTATTTATTTGGCTGTGTTGGGTTTTCGTTTCTGTGCGAGGGCTTTCTCTAGTTGCAGCGAGCCGGGGCCACTGTTCATCGCGGTGCGCGGGCCTCTCACTGACGCGGCCTCTCTTGTTGCGGAGCACAGGCTCCAGATGCGCAAGCTCAGTAGTTGTGGCTCACGGGCCCAGTTGCTCCGCGGCATGTGGGATCCTCCCAGACCAGGGCTCGAACCCGTGTCCCCTGCATTGGCAGGCAGATTCTCAACCACTGCGCCACCAGGGAAGCCCCGGGCAATTTACTTTTGATCTCAATTGCCTTTTCTGTAAAATGGGGATAATAAGTGTATATGCATCATAGTGACTTTTTTTTTAACATCTTTATTGGAGTATAATTGCTTTACAATGGTATGTTAGTTTCTGCTGGTGATTTTTTAATAATATTATCATGCAGGTTAATAATATCTATAGGACAAACAGTGCTTTGCACATTCTAAGCAGTCTGTGCTAGCTATGATGACATCTCATTCGTAGCATTTATTAAGGTCATAAATTCAGGCTTGTATGGGCAAAATCATACATGGAAAATTATTATTTTACATGAACAACCTCTTCATGTTTAAGGGTGTATTGTATAAAATAAATTGATTCTACATTTTCTTTTCAGTTTCCTCATTTTATTATTATTTTAATTTTTAATTGAGTTATAACTAACATACAATAGTATATTAGTGTCAGGTGTACAACATACTGATTTCATACCTTTATACATTATGAAATGATCACCACAATAAGACCAGTTACCATCTATCACCATACAAAGTTGTTACAACATCATTGACTCTATTCTCTATGTGTACTTTTCATTCCTGTGACTTATTTATTTTATAGCGGGAAGTTTGTACCTCTTAATCCCCTTCACCTGTTTCATCTGTCCCTCCCACCCTTTGCAACCACCAGTTTGTTCTCTGTATCTGTGACTCTGTTTCTGTTTTGTTTTACTTGTTTAGTTTTTTAGATTCCACATATAAGTGAAATGATATGATATTTGTTTATCTGTCTGACTTATTTCACTTAGCATAATACCTTCTGTGTCCATTTGTGTCATCACAAAGGGCAAAATTTCATTCTTTTTTATGGTTGACTAGTATTCCAGTGTGTGTGTGTGTATATTTATGTATATCTGTGTGTGTGTATATATACACACACACACACCCCTTCTTTATCCATTCATTTACCAATGAACATTTAGGTTACTTCCATAGTTGGCTATTATAAATAGTGCTGCAGTGAACATAGAGTCCATACATCTTTTGGAATTGGTGTTTTCATTTTCTTTGTATAAATACCCAGAATTGGTATTGCTGGATTGTATGGTAGTTCTATTTTTAATTTTTTGAGGAACCTCCATACTGTTTTCCATAGTGGCAGCACCAGTTTACATTCCTACTAACAGTACACCAAGGTTCCCTTTGTTCCACATCCTTGCCAACACTTGTTGTTCTTATCTTTTTCCCTGATGATTAGTGATGTTGAGTACCTTTTCATGTGCTTGCTCGCCATCTGTATGTCTTTGGAAAAATGCCTATTCAGGTCCTCTGCTCGTTTTTTGTTGTTGTTGATCTACAATGTTGTGTTAGCTTCTGGTGTACAGGAAAGTGATTCAGTTTTATATATACGTAGTTTTTCAGATTCTTTTCCATTATAGGTTATAACAACGTATTGAATATAGTTCCCTGTTTTATGCAGTAAGGCCTTGTTGTTTATCTATTTTGTATATAATAGTGTATATCTGTTGATCACTAACTCCTCATTTATCCATCCCCCCTTTCCTCTTTGGTAACCGTAAGTTTGTTTTTCTATGTCTGTGAATCTTTTTCTGTTTTCCAAATAAGTTCATTTATGTCGTTTTTAAGATTCTGTATATAAGTGATATCATATGATATTTGTATTTGTCTGATTTACTTCAGTTAGTATGATAATCTCTAGGTCCATCCATGTTGCTTCAAATGGCATTATTTCATTCTTTCTTATGGCTGAGTAAGAATAGGAAAGTGTGTGTTTATACCACAACTTCTTTATCCATTCATCTGTCAGGGTACACTTAGGTTGCTTCCGTGTCTTGGTTATTGTTAATAGTGCTGCTGTGAATATTGGGGTGCATGTATCTTTTTGAATTAGAGTTTTTATTTTTTCCAGTTATATGCCCAAGAGTGAGATCGCTGGATCATATGGTGCCTCTATTTTTAGTTTCTCAGGAACTTCCATACTGTTCCCCTAGTGGCTGCACCAATTTGCATTCCCACCAACATTGTAGGAGGGTTCCATTTTCTCCACACCCTCTCTAGCATTTATTATTTGTAGACTTTTTAAAAAAAATTAATTTACTTATTTATTTTCGGCTGCGTTGGGTCTTTGTTGCTGAGTGCGGGCTTTCTCTAGTTGCAACGAGCAGGGGCTACTCTTTGTTGTGGTTTGCGGGCTTCTCATTGTGGTGGCTTCTTTTGCTGCGGAGCACGGGCTCTAGGCATGCGGGCTTCAGTAGTTGTGGCATGCAGGCTCAGTAGTTGTGGTCCACGGGCTTAGTTGCTCCGTGGCATGTGGGATCTTCCTGGACCAGGGCTCGAACCCGTGTCCCCTGCTTTGGCAGGTGGATTCTTAACCACTGTGCCACCAGGGAAGTCCCTATTATTTGCAGACTTTTTAATGATGGCCATTCTGACAGGTATGAAGTGATACCTTGTAGTTTTCATTTGCGTTTTTCTAATTATTAGAGATATTCAGCATCTTTTCATGAACCTGTTGGCCATCTATATGTCTTCTTTGGAGAAATGTCTATTTAGGTCGTCTGCCCATTTTTTGATAGGGTTGGTTGCTTTTTTGATATTGAGCTGTATGAGCTGTTCATTTATTTTGGACACTAAGTCCTTATAGGTCACATCATTTGCAAATATTTTCTTCCATTCTATAGGTTGTCGTTTCATTTTGTTTATGGTTTCCTTTGCTGTGCAAAAGCTGATAAGTTTGATTAGGTCCCATTTGTTTATTTTTATTTTATTTCTTTTGCCTTGGGAGACTGACCTAAGAAAACATTGCCATGATTTATGTCAGAGAATGTTTTGCCTATGTTCTCTTCTAGGAGTTTTATGGTGTCATGTCTTATAGTTAAGTCTTTAAGCTACTTTGAGTTAATTTTTGTGTATGGTGTGAGGAAGTGTTCTAACATCATTGATTTAGTCCCATTTGCTTATTTTTGCTTTTGTTGCCCATGCCTGAGGGGACATCCCCCCCCCCCCCAAATATTTCTACATCCAGTGTCAAAGAGGTTACTGCCTATTTTTTTCTAGGAAAAAAATGGTTTTATGGTTTTAGGTCTTTAATCCATTTTGAATTTATTTTTGTACATGATGTAAGAAGTGGTCTAGTCTCATTCTTTTGCATGTAGCTGTCCAGTTTTTCCAAAACCATTTATTGAAGAGCATGCCTTTTCCCCATTGTATATTTTTGCCTCCTTTGTTGTAGATTAATTTACCATATGGGCATGGGTTTATTTCTGGGCTCTCTATTCTGTTTCATCTATCTAGGTGTCTGTTTTTGTGCCAGTACCATACAGTGTTTATTAGTATAGCTTTGTAGTATAATTTCAGATCTGGGAACATGATACCTTCAGCTTTGCTCTTCTTTCTCAAGATTGCTTTGGCTATTTGGGGTCTTTTGTGGTTCTATACAAATTTTAGGATTATTTGTTCTAGTTCTCTGAGAATGCCATGGGTACGTTGATAAGGATTGCATTGAATCTGTAGTTTGCTTTGTGTAGTATGGACATTTTAATGATATTGATTCATCCAGTCCATGAGCATGGTATATCTTTCCGTTTATTTGTGTTGTCTTCTGTTTCTGTCCTCAGTGTCATACAGGATTCAGAGTACAAGTTTTTTACCTCCTTGCTACTCCTAGGTATTTTATTTTATTTTATTTTATTTTTTGGTGCAATTGTAAATGGGATTGTTTTCTTAATTTCTCTATCTGATAGTTTGTTATTAGTGTCTATATTAATTTTGTATCCTGTAACTACTGAATTCATTTATTAGTTCTAATAGTATTTTGGTGGCGTCCTTGGGGTTTTCTGTGTACACTATCATATCATCCTCAAATACTGATAGTTTTATTTTTTTCCTTTCCAGTTTGGTTGCATTTTATTTTTTTCTTGCCTGATTGCTGTGGCTAGGATTTCCAATAATATTTTGAATGAAAATGGAAAGAGTGGACATCCTTTTCTTGTTCCTCTTCTTAGAGGAAACACTTTTAGGTTTTTCACCATTGAGTATAACATTAGCTATGGGTTTGTCATATATGATTTTATCATGTTGAGGTATTTCCTTTGTAGCCACTTTGTTGAGAGTTTTTATCATAAATGGAAGTTGAATTTTGCTTTTTCTGCATCTGTTGAGATGATCATATGATTTATATCCTTTGTTTTACTAATGGGGTGTGTATCATTGATTGATTTACAAGTGTCAAACTATCCTTGTATTCCTGAAATGAATCTCACTTAATTATGGTGTACGGTCCTTTTAATGTGTTTGCTAATATTTTGTTGAGGGTTTTTGCATCTAGGTTCATCAGGGATATTGACCTATAATTTTCTTTTTTTGTGTATTGTCTTTGTCTGGTTTTGAGATCATGGTAATGCAGGCTTTGTAAATTGAGTTTGGCAGTGATCCTTACTCTTCAGTTTTTTTGGAATAATTTGAGAATGATAGGTATTAACTCGTCTTAAAATGTTTGATAGAATTCACCTGTGAAGCCATCTGGACCTGGAATTTTGTTTGGGGGGAGTTTTTTGATTATTGATTCAGTTTCGTCTCTAGTAATTGGTCTATTCAGATTTTCTATTTCTTCATGATTTAATCTTGGAAGATCGTATGTTTTTAGGAATCTATCCATTTCTTCTAGGTTGTGTAATTTGTTGGCATATAACTGTTCATAGTATTCTCTTATCTTTTGTATTTCTGTGGTGTTGGTTGTAATTTCTCCTCTTTCATTTTTAATTTAATTTATTTGGGTTCTCTCTTTTTTCTTGATGAGTCTGGCTAAAGATTTGTTGATTTCATTTATCTTTTCAGAGAACCAACTTAGTTTCATTGAGCTCTCCTGTGGCTTTTTAAGACTCTATTTCATTTAATTCCTCTCTAATATTTATTTTCTTGCTTCTACTAACTTTAGATTTTGCTTGTTCTTTTTCTAGTTCCTTTAAATGTACATTTAGATTATTTGTTTGAGATTTTTTCTTGTTTCTTGAGGTAGGCCTATCTCACTATTAATTTTCCTCTTAGAACTGCTTTTGCTGCACCCTTTAGAGTTTGGGCAGTTGTGTTTCCATTTTCATTTGTCTCAAGTGTTTTTTTTTTTAAACTTTCTTTTTGTTTCCTTTGTTGACCCATTGGTTGTTGAGTAGCATGTTGTTTACTCTCCATGTGATTATGTTTTTTCTATTTTTCTTCTTGTGGTTGATTTCTGGTTTCATACCATTGTGGTCTAAAAGATGCTTTATATGATTTTGGTCTTCTTAAATTTATTGAGATTTGTTTTGTTGCCTAAAATGTGATCTGTCCCTGGAGAATGTTCCAGGTGCACTTGAAATGTTTTTCTTTTGTTTTTGTTTTTGCTTCTTTTGGATGTATGGGTCTCTGTATATCTATTAAGTCCATCTGGTCTAACGTGTTGTTTAAGGTCAGTGTTTCCTTATTGATTTTCTGTCTCAATGATGGACCCATTGATGTAGGTGTGATATAAAGTCCCCTATTATTATTGTATTACTGTCTATTTCTCCCTTTATTTCTTTAATATTTGTTTTATATATTTAGGTGCTCCTATGTTGGGTGAATAAATAGTTACAAATATTATATCCTCTTGTTGAATTGACCCCTTTATCATTATGTATTACTTTTCTTTATCTTTTGTTATAGTCTTTGTTTTAAGGGATGATATGATTATTGCTACTCTGGCTTTCTTTTGATTTCCAGTTGCATAGAATATCTTTTTCTGTCCTTTCACTTTCATTCTGTGTGTGTGTCTTTAGATCTGAGGTGAGTCTCTTGTAGGCAGTATATAGATGGGTCTTTTTTTTAAAATTAATTCAGCTACGCTATGTCTTTCAATTGAAACACTTGGTCCATTTATAATTGAGGTAATTATCGATAGGTTTTTACTTATAGCCATTTTGTTCATTGTTTTCTGGATATTTTTGTAATTCTTCTTTGTTCCTGTCTTCTTCCCCTGGTTTCTTCTCTTGTGGTTTGATATATTTCTTTAGTGTTATGTTTTGATTCCTTTCTCTTTTTTTGTGCATGTATTCATTGTAAGGTTTTAGTTTGTGGTTACCATGAGGTTCATATGTATATCAGCCTGTATATATTGCTGCCTGTTTTAACCTGATAGTTGTTTAAGTTTGAAGGTATTCTAAAAGCAGCACCTTTTTACTACCTCTTTCCTTCACATTTTCTGTTTTAGAAGTCGTATTTTACACCTTTTTATTTTGTGTATCCCTTAACTACTTATTGTAGTTATAGTTAATTATAGTATTTTTTCTTTTAACCTTCATACTAGCTTTTTAAGTGGCTGATGCACTGACTTTACTATATATAAGTGAGATTTTTCCTATATTATCCTGTGTTTTCTTGTTCGTAGTTGTGGCCTTTTCTTTTCCACTTATAGAAGACCTTTTACCATTTCTCATAAAGCTGTTTTAGTTGTGTTAACTCCTTTAGTTTTTGCGTCTGAGAAACTTTGTTTCTCCTTCAATTCTGAATGATAACCTTACCAGATGGAGCATTGTAGGTTGCAAGTTTTTTCCTTTCAGTACTTCAACTATATCTTGCTACTGCCTTCTGGCCTATGAATTTTTACTGAAAAATCAGCTGATAGTCTTATGAGATTTCCCTTATATGTGATTAGTTTTTTTTCTCTTGCTGCTTTAAAAATTCTGTTTTTACCTTTAACTTTTGCCATTTTAATTAGACTATGTCTTGGTGTGGATCTCTTTAGGTTCATCTTGCTTGGGACTTTTGGTGCTTCCTGGACCTAGATGTCTGTTTCCTTCCTCAGATTAGCGAAGTTTTCAGCCATTATTTTTTCAAACATGGTTTCTGCCCCTTTCTCTCTCTCTTCTGGGACCTCCATGATGGGAACATTAATATGTTTGATGTTGTTCCTTAAAATCTCCTTATTTTTAAAAAATCTTTTTTCTTTTTGCTGTTCTGATTGGGTTATTTGCACCATTCTGTCTTCCACATTGCTTATCCGTTCTTCTGTATCATCTACTCTACTGTTGATTTCCTCTAGTGCATTTTGTATTCTTCAGTTCTAATTTCTAATTTCAGTTCTACTTTTTAAGTTTTTAAAAAAATTTTCATTGAGTTTCTCCATTCTTCTTCCAAAGAATAAGCATTCTTATGACCATTTCTTTGAACTCTTTATCAGATAAATTACTTATCTCCATTTCATTAGGGTGTTTCCTGGGCATTTTATTTTGTTCTTTTGTATGGGACATATTACTCAGTCTCCTCATTTTGTTCGACTTTAGATTTTTATTTCTATGAATTAGGCAAAACTGCTCCTTCTCCTGGTCTTGAAGAATTGGCTTTATGTGGGAGTGTCCCCTGTGTAGACTGCTTGTGCTGGTGGCTTTGACAGGCCGGCTGGAGCTGGAATGAGCCCTGGCTGGGTGTAGTCTTTGGGTAGTGTGGTTCCTCAGGGTGGCTGGAGGTGGGGCAGGCTGGGCTGGGGGCAGTCCCTGGGGAGCACTGTGCCTGTGTCCACCCTGACAGGAATGCTGTGGCTGGAGGGGGCATGGGCTACTGGTAGTCCTGAGGGTCCTCGAACAGTGGTTCTTGTTGGTGCCTCCAGCCTGGGAGAGGACTCCAGTAGTTTCCTGCCTGTTTGACAGAAGCTCTAGTGTTAGTAAATGGATTTCCTTCCTGTATAGCCCAGCCTTTTAAACTGCTATTTTATCACTGTGTCCCAGGGCAAGTGAGTCTGCATTCTGGCCCCTCAGCAATATCCCTCCCTATTGTAGGTCATAGCATGAGGAGTTGGGTTCTTATGGATACTGTGTCTCTGTCCTCCTACCCATTTCTGTGTGGTCCTTTTATTTGCAGAAACTGCACATAAAAATCAATCAGCCCTCAGGTCTTCTTCAGGCAGAATTGCTCTATATGTAGGTGAGATTCGGTGGGTCTGTGGAAGGACGTGAGTTCAGGGTCTTCCTATGCTGCCATCTTGGGACCCTCTCCCCTGATTCTGTAATTTTTTGACAAGGTTTGAAAACTAGAAAATTGATTTGTATCATAGAAACTCTCATCAAGAGATGTTTGAATTTTATTTACAAATGTGTCTAAATTCAGTGTTATGAAAATACTGTATTTATTTGATGTAAACTGCATTCTGCTGGTGTGTGCTTGTATTGATTCTTAGTGAACTGTGGATTGAATTCAAAATAGCAAGTGCTAACCTTGGTATAAATATTTTCATATTTGCATCATAAGTATGAGAATTTGCACTTTGAGCATTTCATAAATATTAATCAATTAAACTTCAGAATACTCCAATGATCAAGATATTGTAAATCAACCTTCTGGATGAGTATTAAAATTTTCCAGCCCACAGAGGTATTCTCTGCCTTATGTCCTCTAAAATATCATCCAGATAAGAGCCTTAATATTGATTCGTTCTTCAAAATATATCTTTCTTTTTATTTTAAAAGGAATATTTTAAAATATACTAAGTGTAGCAAAGGAAGCCTCAGGCAGTTTGTATCTGTGGGCACACCTGATCATTTGGAGTGAATTGGAGCCTATTTATCCAGTTTTCAGCCAGCTCAATTAAAAACAAAACCAACATGAGTAGTGATAACAGTGTCTTCTATTTTGCTCAGAATTATTAATCTAGTTATGTTGGAAGATATAATGTTGATGTGCTTTGTCTTAAGAAGTCTAATAACCCAGTGAAGTGATGAAATGTGAAGTGCATTACATCTTATCCATGAAAAGCACCAGTATTTGAATAATGTAGGATTCATTTATTCAATAAACATTGTATAATGTGTCTTTATTGCTCTAGGCAAACAGAGACCTGTTGATGTAAAAAGAGAAAAAGACCATGCCTCACCCTGAGGAGATCACAGACCACTCCACGGCTTCCTTAGGCATATTAACTAAAATGTAGTGAAATTTTTTTAATCCTTTAAGAAATGAAGTAACCTCTTTCTTTTTTTTAAAAAACGTAGATGATTATTATATCTAATGACCCGCATAAACATTATAGAGTGAGTCCCTGACTTTCTTAATGTGCAAAAATACACATAAATGTAGAACTGCAAAATCCAGGATTGAAAAGTTGGATATATTACTTTTGCAAACACGATGAATATAAGAAACAATTAGTAGTTTTAAGGTTAAATTTATTTCAATTTCAACTTGTTTTAAATTTAAAGGGGTGCATAATGTATGAGGTATGTCCTATATTCCTTTACATTTCAAGAAACATAGGTAGCTTTATATTACTATACAAGATTGTTTTTGAGAAATCACTTCAATATATAAGAAAATGCTAACTACTATTTCTTGAACATTAGTACTCAGAATTTATCTTTTATCAAAAATCATTGAAAAGAATGATTTCTACTGGAGAACTTACCAAATTATTATTTTTTAAATCTTAATTTTCCCCAGATTTTAAAGTATTATATGTCTGTCTTTAGTGATATAGCATACATGACCAATATCTGTTCCATTACTTTGGCATTTAAGCTTATCTCCTCAAGAAAGGAAAGCATTATTTTTTAAGATTTTTTTCATGTGGACCATTTTTAAAGTCTTTATTGAATTTGTTACAGTATTGCTTCTGTTTTACGTTTTGGTTTTTTGGCCACAAGGCATGTGGGACCTTAGCTCCCCCACCAGGGATCGAACCCGCACCCCCTGCATTGGAAGATGAAGTCTTTACACTGGACTGTGAGGGAAGTCCCAGGAAAACATTATTAGTTTTCTACTTTTGCATGAAATGCCCTCCAAACTAAACTTCATATGCAGATAATATTTTGAGTATTGCAGAAGTCTTTTTTTTCACTAACTATACATCATACTCTCTTCAGCAATAACTGAACTTTTCTTTGATTGTTTAATAGACTTGTTGGTGGGTCCTGTTTTGCTTGATTGCCTACTACAGCTATTGTGCACTGAACAGTTAGTTAAGCTGTCAAAATACTATGAGATCATAGTTTCTGCCAAGTTAGAAAGTCAGTCTTTCAGAAATGCAACTCTAATTCTTAATCATATCTTTAGAAAAAAATTAGAGTAACTAGGTACCTACCAGATACAGATCACTTTACTTATTTTCTTTCCATCTTCATAAAAATGCTGTGAGATTGGAATTGTTCCTATTTTACAGATTAGGAAATTGTGACAGAAAGAATAACTAGTGAATGGCAAAGGTCTTTTTGCTCCAAAACACTTGTTTTCCCACTGGATCATGTTTCCACATCGGAGATCATTGCACTGCAGTGCACAAGGTTGCTTTAATATGGCATTTGTCATCTGGTCATAGAAAATACTCCCCTTTTCAACATGCATTGGATCTGTTATAGCTGTTTGTGGGGTTCCATCAGTGTAGAGAGTTACTGAGGGTTTTGGACCACACTTTCCTCCCCAACACATGCTTCTTCCTTGTTTTCTCTATTAAAGTGTTTCTTTTTAATTCCTTTCTAAAAATACCAGTTTGAAACACAAAAACATTATATAATGCTTCCCTATGTGTTGAATTTTAACCTTAAGGTTAAATGGGAGTTGGCTAAGTCACACAATTTACTACCAAATATTCTCTAACTTAAGATGCACAATTTTAAGGTTTCTGAAATTGGAGAATTGGAGAATTTCTTATCTTTGTTTTGTAATATTATGAAGAGTTTTCTCTTTTGTTAGCTGTGGGACATTGGACAGTTGTTAAGCCTCTCTGAGTCTTTTTCTTTTAAAATTTCTGGAAGTATCTCCGGATCTTCCGGTTCTACCTGCTTACTGGGTAGCTCTATTGAGACAAAGTAAGCCAAACCTTTTGTAAGCTGTTCAGCACTATAAACATTTAACATATGGGCTAGTGATTATCAGATTTGAGTGTTCATGAGAATCATCTCCTGAGCGTGTTAAAAATACAGTCCTGGGACCCACTTCCAGTGATTCTACTTCTGTGGATTTGGAGAGTAGAAACAGGTCATTAGAAAAAAAAGATCTTGCCAATAGCTTATGAAATGTTATAATAAAAATGCACACAAAACATCTTTCAGAGACTGGTTTTCACCTTTTAAATTGGTAAAGACGAAAACAATTAATAATAATTGATGTCAGGAAATGATGTTCTTGTATGTCATTGATGTGAGTATAAACTTGGGATCACCTTTCTGTAGAATAGTTGCGGAATATGTATTAAAATACGTAGAAATATTCTTGCCCTTTGATCTAGCAATTCCATTTCTTGGATTTTTTTAAGCTGAAAATCTCACATGTACACAGTCATATGTGCAGGAATATCCAAGCATATGTGCAGGAATATCCATTGCATAGTTGTTTATGAAAGGAAACATACACTAGACAACTGAAATATGTCACAATAGGAATTAGGTAAATGAATTATGTTATATCCACATTATCAAGAATTATGCAGACTTTAAAATGTGGATGTAGAACTATATTTTTATTTACATAAAGGTGTCTGTGATATGTGGTTAAGTGAAAAAAGTTTATAAAACACGTATAAAATGAGTCAATTAAAATTTGTATATATACATATAAGTCTAGAAAGATAATCTGATCATCTGAAGTGGTAAATGGTTTTCTCTGGCTGATGAGATTATGTTTTCATTTTTATTGTATTTAATTTTTAATAAAATATGAAAATTTACAAATTTTTATAACCAGATAAGTAAAGGAAAGCAATTTCTCTGCTTTTAAAAGGAAAAACATTTAGGGGACTTATATTACTGATTAATATCATTATTTTCTCTCATATTGTGTATCTATAGCCCCTTCCACTGCCCATTCTTCTGCTAAACATGATAGTATTGTGTTTTTTTCTTCTTAGGCTCTGACAAGAAGACTCATTTATGTGTTAGTTTTGGTTATAGAAGCCAATGAGTTTCCTGCCCCCTCCTCGATTTTTAAATTTAATTCTCATGATAAATTGAAACATCAGCATTTTTGGACCATTTGATGTAACTAAGGCCTAGCTACCATGATATAATGTACTTTTACTTGGTTGCCACATGTCTTATTTGTTTCGTATTATGTTTTCCCAGCTTTATAACCATATCTAAAGGTTTTGCTGATGGAGGGAGAAATAAGTTCTCTCTTTTTATTTTCCTGATCGATTATTGATTATCAGGGAGAGAAAAACCATTGAGTCCACTTCCACTCCTGTCACCTAAGCAAATATTACTTTTAGAAGGGAAAAACAAACCTCTGTTTAGGCTAACAGTTTTGATGGGGAATGTTTGTGAGTGTGCGTGCAGGTGCACGTGTAGAAGCATTAAAAACCTGATGACTCTTATAAACATGGTATTGAGCCAGAGGGTATCCACTTCTCAAAGTTTTTCTTCAGGGCTTTGAATTTAAATATGTACTGTTATTTGAATGTACACATTTTAATATCATATGTCTAGAAATTAAATGGGACATCTTAGTTTTAGAGTGATTTAACTAAAGCCCTGGGGAAGAAATAAAATTTCAAGTGCAATAAAGATTGCCTTTGTTCTTCCTTTGACAGTACACGATCTGGGGTGATTCATTGTTGCCCTTGGTTATTTCAGAAACTGAGAAGGCATTCTCAACACCACCCTCTCTCTGTCCCCTCTCTACTTTATAATCACCATGTCTTGTCCATTGTGTTTTCATATGTTAATCTCTCATCTGTTTACTTCTGTGCATCTCCACTGTTATCCCCACAGTCCTAGACATCATCAATTTTCCTTGTACTGCAAGTATCCTCATCTGTCCTTAGCAAACAGAGACTTTTGTACAAACGCAAGTCTCATCAAATCACAGCCCTGTGTAAAACCGTTCAGTGACATCTTCTATAGCTTATTCTCTACAGGCTCCTGTCCCTTCTCTGCCCTGCTCTGTACCTCAGAAGGCACAGACTACATCACTGGAACTCCTTTGGCTTCTGACTTCCCACTGAAGATGGTATACTTCTCCTTGCACCTAGGATGAAGTCCACAATCCATGACACTGACAGTAATCCGCAAGGCCCTGTACCATCTGACAATCCACCCAGGACACTCATCTTGCCTCTTTTCCTGTCTCTGGCTCTGATGGTTCCCTTTCAGTTCCTTAAAGACCCCAAGCCCCTCCTACCTCCTTGGGTTCATACATCTCATCCCTTCTGACTGGACCTCCCTCCCCCTTCACTTGTCTCGCCCTTGCTCATCCAGAATGTCTCAGCTTTAATGTCTCTTCCTCAGAGAAACCTTCCCTGGTTATACACTTCCATTTCTCACTAAATTTTTCCTTTGAAGCAGGCGGCATGACTATATATAAATATTCATGTCGTTATTTGCATAATGTTTCTTTTCTCTGCTGGATTCCAGGCTTCATGAGGTCAAAGATATGAAAGTTTTTGTTTATCTTTTGAATCTCGGCCTCAGATACAGTACTTGGTAAATAGAGGGCAGTCACTAACTGCCTGGTGAATGCATTCAGAAAGTGAAGATAGCTTCACAGGTAGTTTTCAGTAATTATCAAATAAATTTTAATGTGTTAGTGTAGGGTGAGACGTAGGAGCAGAACTAGAATTCAGAATTACAAGGCAACCTCGAACTAGAACCTTGGTGTGGCATTCTTTCCTGCACTGAAATTGATACCCATGAACCCAGTGGTAACATGTAAGACACTAAGAATTGTATGATAAAGAAAATAATGTCAACAGGCATTTCTCATCTTTCAGTTTTGAAATGGAAAGAGTATATAATTTTTTTCATTACATGTGCTTATTATAAATTTTGTGACTGGAATTATTGACATTTTTTCTAACGTTAATTAAGAGCAGTTATATGTAACAAAGGGAAATGAGGGAGGGAAAACTTTGGCACCATATATGTGGGTGAAGACAAAAAAAATGACATTAATAAGATTTGAAAAACAAACCTATAAAGCTATGTTATAGATAATTCTTGTTATTAAAAAATTCCGGTTATTTTTAAAAACATTAACTTTGGTCATTAACACCCTCAATAAAATATAACCTTTACACATAAAATTTGTTTTTGCCGGTAATGAACTACTCTGTTACATGCGTTAAATATTTTGAAATCTTATATTTTACATTTTTGTCATTATGAAACTTATTTTCTACTAGAAAATGAAAATCTACTAATCTCAGCATTATAACTTAATTTTATGTCATTGATTAATTTTTAGAAGTTTGAATTGTACCCTGAGATAGTGCATCAATAGCCATTTCAGAAGTAAACAGATATGTTATTGAAGTACATATGGTATTCTAAGCATTTCAAGTTCATAGAGCTGAATGGAACTTATTTTTAACTTTATGAAGAAATAGTCTTTGATGGACATTTTTAATGGTGCTTCTATTCCAAAATAAGTTTTGTGGCTGTAACATTCTAGAAATAGATGTGTTTGATGGAAATGTTGACAGATACTTATTTGTAAGCAATGAATAAAGCCACCTAGAATTTTAGTGACCTCTCTTTCAATGAATGGCTATTCATATTTATTATTATCAATTCTAATAATAATCAGTTTTAAAGTGCCAACTGAGCACTGTATAACATTTGGTGTGCTCTCAGTCTAATAGGTCCACTTCTAAAGTACCATGGTTCAGCACACTAAAGCCAGTGCACAGCAGATGATTCAGCTTTGAGCCTCTACCTTTTCCACAAGTTAATATATGATAGGAGGTCAGGATGTATATGTAATAGACCTTGTAGCGTTAAGTCATTCTTGGCACTGCAAAGAAAGGTAATTTGTGTAAGACTTTTATTGTGAGGTGGAAACTGCGAAACAAACTCCTGAAAGAGATGATGTCTAATACTCTTTTGTCTATTATTTATTATTATTGTTTTCTTGGTATGGGTGGCCAGACATGATTCCAAATTTAGTAGAAAAAGGGACAGAAATTTGTTCTTTTTTTTTTTTATTTTTTATTTTTTATTTTTTTTTATTTTATTTTTTTCACACACACACACACTGTATTTTATTTTTACAAGAGATAAATAGACTGACACCAAGCATTGTACATGGATGACCACAACAAAAGCAACAATGATTGCAATTACCAAACATGAAACACACTCATACTATGTCATAATATTGACATTCAGTCCAGTAATCCTCCACTGTAACAGCTCCTTTACTTTGCAGTGAAAATTGATTTGTATATTCTTTGCCTCTGAGTCCTTGTGGGATTTATTTTTTTTGAATTCAGACAGAAAGTCACAAAAAATTATACTTATCCTCATCAGTTCACTCAGTCCCATGTAATTAATTTTTTTTTCATCTTGCTCTTTTGTTAGCACTTTTATGAGTTCATCAGTTTTTCATTAGAGTTCTGAAAATGCTTATTCATTCAGTTCAGCAGTACAGTCAGTTACCAGGTTTCTGGTAACAGAAATTTGTTCTTGATACACAGATAAACTTCCTCAATAATTTGGCTAAGGTATTTGGGAAATTTGAATCCTTAAATGAAAAGAGAAAGCCCAGTTAATTATTTATCTAGTATCTACCATATACTTATCAAGGTGTTACACTCAATACACTGGTGTGTTTTAAATGAAAGAAAGAATGGTTGTATGTATAGACGTGGATGATGAGATGAAAGAAAGGTGCTGAAGAGCTGTGTGTAAAAAAAACATCTGGAGAATGTGTGATCTGTAAGAAGTGTGTGGTGTAACATCCCCCATATACTAAAAGGACATGTGGTTTCGTGAAATTAAATAATTCTTTTTATTTATTTATTTATTTATTTATTTATGGCTGTGTTGGGTCTTCGTTTCTGTGCGAGGGCTTTCTCCAATTGCGGCAAGCGGGGGCCACTCTTCATCGCGGTGCGCGGGCCTCTCACTGTTGCGGCCTCTCTTTGTTGTGGAGCACAGGCTCCAGACGCGCAGGCTCAGTAGTTGTGGCTCACAGACCCAGTTGCTCCGCGGCATGTGGGATCTTCCCAGAGCAGGGCTCGAACCCGTGTCCCCTGCATTGGCAGGCAGATTCTCAACCACTGTGCCACCAGGGAAGCCCAATAATTCTTAATTTATGCCAAAGTGAAGTCATTATTGTTGATACGAACACGATGATTTAAGTGACTTATTTGTCAGCATCAGTGGGCCTTGAAACTTTTGAAGAAAATATTTTAGAAATTTTAAGAGGTAAATAGGGAAATCCTTTAGAAGTTTTTATAAAAAATGAATTTAGATTAGATTATTTTGGTATTTTATATATATGTGTGTGTTTATAAATAGCTAGCTACATAGTAAACTCTGTTTCTGAATTTAATTCTCCAGATATCTCTCAAGTACCTTCTATTTTTCAGGCAATGTATTTTTTTCTGTAAAGGCTAAATAAGGGTAAGGTACACACATTCTTTAGAAATTTACCCCATATGTGGCAAACAGAACAATCTAGAGGGAGATTTAAAAAAAAAAACAAACACTAAAAGTGTACCATCTAGTAGTAAAGGCAGTTTGGAAGAAACCATGCCTTGGGAGAGACAAAGAAGGACAAGATCTCATTCACTTGGAGGGATCAGGAAGGCTTACCTCATGGAAGAGGTAAGCATTGGAGTAGACCTTGAAGAAAGAGGCTTCTTTGTATATATGAAGATGGAGGGGGAAGAGGCATCATGACTTCAGATAATGGACTGTAATAATATAATAGCACATGGGAGGGAGGGAGAGGGCAAACTGGTATCTAACCAGATAGTTCACTTGCGGGTTTTGGTTTTCGCTGCTGAATTGGCCTGAGGCTGTTGCCATCCGTGGTGGCTCTGCTTTATATGTGAAAAGGTCGCTCCGTTTTTGAGCAGCCAGTACCTTTGCCACACCAATGATATTTATCCCCTTTAAAGGAGTTTTCCTGTCCGCTCATTTTGCCTTTCTCCTTATTACATAGCTGTCTATTGGGCATCCTGCCAGCATCCCTTGACCATATGTGATGGGAGGTGTTGTGCATTGGTGTTTCTTCCTTGATAAGTCCCCAGTGTCTAGAACAGTGCCTGGGATATAGCAGGCACTTGTTAAATATTTGGTTAATGTTCTTGGTATTCTTCTTTTTTTTTTAAAATATTTATTTATTTATCTGATTTGCGGGGTCTTAGTTGCGGCTCATGGGCTCCTTAGTTGTGGCATGTGAACTCTTGGTTGCGGCATGCATGTGGGATCTAGTTCCCTGACCAGGGATCAAACCTGGGCCCCCTGCATTAGGAGCGCAGAGTCTTATCCACTGTGCCACCAGGGAAGTCCCTGTTCTTGGTATTTTCTTATATTTAGTATCAGGTATACTGAAATGCAGATTAAGCTCATCACAAGAAACTGTGACTAGTAACTGTGGTGATAGATACAATTTTCAGCCATATGAAGCATCTAACATGAAGCATCACAACAGTGGATCAGTTTCATAAAAAATTACACATCTTTGTTTGTCAGAGTATGTGATGTCAAACAGCTGTCAGGTTTCTTTGATAATTGGTTTCAGTGTTCGCACTCTTATCCATCCATATGCTATCTAGGCAGTATCTTCTCTTGGAGGAATTATTGTATTGGAAGATTCCCTTTCCTTGGAAGATACTTAGAATATATTATCTTTAACCACTTTATTAAAAGGAAAAAAAAAGACAAGTCAAGGGGCTTGTTTCAGTCCTGTGATAGTCCTTAAAGTATATCTGAATTTTCTAAGGTTATTGACAAACTCACCTTCATTCTTTAGATTGTCAGGAGTTTACTCATCTATCTATCTTCTATCTATATCTACACACACACACGCACACACACACACACACACACACACACACATATGCATGTATTTATTTTGGGGTAACATTTATTATGTCAGGTACTAGGCCTCATTTGTTATTCCTCCCAGCATATTTGCTTTATAAATGAAGAATTTAAAATTAAGAGGCTTAGCTCTCTTGCTCAAAAGTAAACTATTAGTAAGTTATGGGAAGGGATTGACTCTGAGAGATTATTTGATGGGGTTCTCGCTTTCAGAAGATGCCTTTAAGAGATTTATTCTTCTACTTACACAGATTGGGAGAATTAATAAAAGTTCTCAACAGTGAGAAAAAAGAAAACACTGAAATATCTGAGCATATCAGAAACTAGCAGCTCCTTGCTTTTATCTTAGGAGAAACAGAATGGTGTCTGGAGAGAACTACATTTGATAAAATATGGGCAAAAATATTAACTTACTATGGTAATATAAATAATATAATCGTCTAGGGATTTAAGAAGCTCAAGCGTGTAATAAAAATGACACAAATTATTTGAGAACCTTGTTAGAGAATTCCCAAGAAAGGATTTTTAGTTTAAGTGATTCTCTGTATTTTTCAGGGCTAAGATTTTTCCAGAAGTTTCCCTTTTGAAGAGTCAAGGAGAAAGGACAGGATTGAAGTATATTTATGAGCACCTTAGTGGTTGACTTCTTCAGATTAGAATTCCCTAAATACCTGAGCTATTGCCAGCTGTTATTGGCAGTAATCTCAGTTTGCAGTCTAAGGTATACTTTGTGCTTCTGATAATTTGGGGGAGTGGGTATGACTGTGTTGTATTATTTCATCTGCAAAGTGAGCAGTTTTAATAGTACAATGATCTTGGTCATTTTATCTTAGAGTAGCATAAACTTTTTACTTTTTCTATGTATCTCTTTTTTTTTTTTAAGTAGCTTCATCGCATTGTTGTCTTACCACAATGTAATTTCACATTTATCTGTATGATTCGCTAAGTGATGTCTGTCTTCTCTGTTGGACTCTACACACAAGAATACTTTTCTGCTTTCTTCTATATCTGCAGAGCCTAGACGAGTGTCTGGCATACAATATATGCTCTGTAAATTCTTGTTGGATACATGAAAGGACATTTGTAGGTTTTTTAGAGTAGGCTAGATAATCCATTTTTCAGCATCACTGACTGCAGTATTTTCTAAATGCTCAGGAAGTATTTGTAAAGGATGGAATTGTCATTTAGCAGTCTATAGGTTTTATTTTATTTATTTTTTATCTTTTAAAATTATATTTGCACAAAGTAATTTCTTATATTCAAAAATGGTTATTTTTCTCATCAAACATACCTTACGTTATTTTTTAGAAAAGTTTTAGCTTCACAAAATAATTAAATTGAAGGTGTAGAGATTCATATTATTTTATTTAATTTTTATTGGAGCATAGTTGATTTACAATGTGTTAGTTTCAGGTGTACAATAAAGTGAATCAGTTATACATATACATATATCCACTCTTTTTTAGATTGTTTTCCTATATAGGCCATTACAGAGTATTGAGTAGAGTTCCCTGTGCTATACAGTAGGTCCTTATTAGTTATCTATTTTATATATAGTAGTGTGTATGTGTCAATCCCAATCTTCCAATTTATCCCTTCCCCTGCCCTTACCCCATGGTAACCATAAGTTTTCTACATCTGTAACTCTATTTCAGATTCATATTATTTTAAAATGATACTTGGACTACTGATTAACCGGTGAACCATTTGATCATATGCATTATATATTATACATATAAACTGATGTGCTGTTATAAAACTCCATAAAAGCAAACTTTTGTCCAGTAATATTCTAGATATCTCTAAATTTATTAATGAACTATTGGACCACCATAGGAATAGTTTTTAAATTTCGAAATTTTCTGTTTTGAAAATATTTGATATACTTGAATTTATTCATAATTAAAACCACTTAGACATGTTGACTTCTTGTCTGATTTCCCAACAGCTTTTTTTTCCTTGAAGGAAATAATAATGCATATTAGATACTTTTGTCTATATTTGCAGATGAGGAAATTGAGGTGGAATGATTTTTTTTATGATCACTTAGCTAATAATTAATAGGAAGTTAGAAAGAATTATATTATTGTATCTATCTTTGTTGTTGTTTTTGTTGCAAAGAAGAAAATAACCATGGGGTAGTTTTTCGGTTGCTTCTCTATTTAGATGTGCTGTTATACTCAAATGATGATACTGTCATTTCATTTTTAATACATAAACTCTTTTATTTCTTTTTTTAAATGTCCATGGCATTGGGCAAAACTTCAGAAAAAAAGTTTAAAATGTGAACAACAGCATTTCTAGAAGAATACTCCTAATGTGTCATTATTAAGTAATGATGTCAGCCGTTGTTTTGTATATATTTTCATGTAAATGGAAACTTCTTTTTATCCCTGATAAAATAGTTGTTAGTATATTACTTGAAGAAGCATCGGTAGAGATCATTGCAACTACAAATCCTTTTAAATTTAATTTTATTGAAATATAGTTGATTTACAATGTTGTGTTAGTTTCTGGTATATATATATGTGTGTGTGTGTGTGTGTGTGTGTGTATATATATATATATATATACACACACTATATATATATATATATTTGTATTCAGTTTTCATATATATGTATTCTTTTTCAGATTCTTTTCCATTATAGTTTATTGCAAGATATTGAATATAGTTCCCTGTGTAACTACAAATCTTAAAAAAATTTTGGTTTGGGAATAGTCTTTCTAATTTAGATCTGAAACATAATTGCCTTTAAAATCGCAATTTCGATCATATTAGGATAACAGTATTTATAATTTTTTTTTGTTTTTTTTGGCCACTGTGAGGCATGCTGGATCTTAGTTCCCCTACCAGGGATCGAACCGTTGCCCCCTGCAGTGGAAGCGCAGAGTCCTAACCACTGGACCGCCAGGGAATTCCCAGTATTTATCATTTTAAATTGCATTAAAATTAAAATGAGTTTAAGAAATAGTATCGAGAGCTCAAAGGCTAGAGAATTACTGCTTATAATTTTATAGTAATCTTACTCTGAGGAGAACCCAAACTCAGAATGCTTGGGAGGTGTTTGCACACATGAGGAACACAGTGACTCAGGGGATAGGGGAAGACAGATGTTTCAAAGGTTTAGGTCACTATCACTACTTGTATAATAAAAGGCTGACTTTGCCCAGCTTTACTCACCAAGTTATTTTCACGTTATACATTGTATGCTTTCTTTGTGAACTCTTTTAAAATCATTTTAGAAACAGGGTTGAGTAGGTATCAGTAAATACTGGGAATTTTGGAACTAGGTGAGCTATAAATAACTTAGTGTTGTATAAATGAATTATACATTACCTAGGAACTGAATTTCTGATTTGTATGGTGTACCTGTTCTTTTCATCACTCCTCTAATTCTTGTTCTATTTCATTGCTATGTGGAGTTTTATTCCCATTACTCACCTATGTTAACCCTGTTGGTCAATATGGATGTCACAGATTTCCTTATATGCCACTTGTGATTTGCTGTCCTGTTACCCTTGAATTAAACCATTTAGGTCTGGATTTTTTCTTCTTCTCTTGAACATATTGCTTACTAAAATACAACCTATATTCCAGGTCTTGAGCATATGGTATCTCCCTTCATGAGATGCCTTTCTAGCCTATTCCATGTAAAAATTGATACATCTTTTTATAGGTCTTCTTGTGTTATTTTGTTTTATGAGGCATTTATACATTGCCTCAAGTCATATTGAATAGGACTCATATCACTTATGACATATGACACCATAAATTAATAACTTGAGCTTTTCTTTCTTCCTGATTTTAAAGTCATCGAGGAAAGGCTCTTATATTCTTTTATATCTCTCAAGGAGCCTAGTGTTGTTGCTTTTATAAATTGGGTGCTCGGTTTTTCCATAGTATTCTTGTACTCACAGAACGTATAGCTTATTTAATGCTTATCTGAAAGAAATACTGCTCCTACTGCAGTATGGATATATTAAGTACACACACGTATAGGTACAACACAGATCAAATCTTCATGCATCATAGGGGGCATGCATTGTGTTAACTCCCTGTTGTGTACCTGTCACACCCCTAGTGGGCGACTTTACCATCTTTGTGCAAGATGAAGAGAGAGCAGTAGTGGCAGTGGGCTGTCATAAATGTTAATTCATATCCACCGCCCCCCCCCCCCGCCCCCCAGGGCAGTCAGGATTGCTTCCTGAGTTTTCCCCTGTAGTTTGAGCTGATAGTAAGCATTAGAACCGTCTTTAGAAGATTCTATATTAACACTGGCAAGAGACAAACAATTGACATCAGGCGTAAGTCTTATTTTGCGTTATGCTTTTGGCGCATCGTTGCTGGGAAAATTATGCTAATCCACACCATCTGCAGATACCAGATGTGCTGTTGAGAGGTGCACAAGTTCCTTTCCAGAAAACTGCTTGATGTCGGATGTCAATCATTCATGTTAAAATGACAGCATCTACCATCAAAGGAGGGAGAAAAAAACTACAATTCGTGTTTTATCTTTACCATCACATACCCATCTGGATGATTTATACTGTAAATGAAACGTGGCTGACAGGGGAAGAGTAACAAATGCAATTGCTCAGTCCATCTTTTGTTCTTTTGCAAATAGCTATAGAATCTGTGAAAGACTGTCTCATTGGGTACACATGTACGGTGGGTGTGGTTACCTCCTGCTGACAACCTTACATTTCTTGGCTTGTATAGTTTATTATATTAAAAGAATTGCCTGGGAGGGTGTCAGCAGATGGTGCCAGGCACAGAGTAAGTTTTGTCGTCGCGTGGTTGCATATGCTTCCAGGAACTCTTTCCCAAATACGATTTTTGAAAATAAGTTCGTTCATTTAAGCACACTAATAGGTTCTTCATTCATAACATTATGTCATAAAAGACGTTGCCATCTATTCAGTGGAACTATGATTTCGTGTCTTCTGGTTGGGGGAGAGAGGGAGAGAGAGTAAGAAGCAGTTACAATTGACTTTCATCTGAAATCTTTTCATGTTCTGCCTGGGTCTGGAGGTATCTACATTTAGAGGTAATAGAAATCCTTTCTGTTCTCTTCTCATATCTTTTCAATTTTGCTAGCTACTGTTAAAAGAATGTCAGGGCACAGTTCAGTCTGAACTGTTGAACATGTCAGGTACACCCTAAAATTCCATTAATTTCTAGGATATTAATGAATAGCAGTGTTTGTCAGCAGCTAGAACTTACTGTAAGCGTTCCTTGTGTAGTAATGTGTCCAAGTGGGGAGCAAATCTCTTCCTCTCCTTTTTCTTGTCCTTGTTCTAAAGTTCCTGCAGCCACACTGCACTGTTGCCTGAAGGGGCTTTGTACGGACATCAGAGAGAGTTTCTTATAGGTCAGGTATTCTATAAACATGTTGCAACTGTTGTATCAGAAAAAAGTGTGGCTTGATTGAAATTGAAATCAGTAAAAGTTACTGTTACACTTTTATTCATTATACAAGCAGAACATTGCATATAGTTTGAAAAAAATTGTTTTAATCCTAATGTCAGTAAATTATTTTTGAAATTTTTGTCTATAGCCCTGCAGACCTTTTAAAACGTATTTGCGGCAGACCTTTTAGAATGTATTTGTGTACAGACTTTAAAGTACAAAGATCACACGTTGTTCTTTAACTGAGCATCACTTTTTTTTTTTTTTTTAAAAGGATTTTCTTATTTATTTATTTATTTATTTATTTATTTATTTATTTATTTTTGGCTGTGTTGGGTCTTCGGTTCGTGCGAGGGCTTTCTCCAGTTGCGGCAAGCGGGGGCCACTCTTCATCGCGGTGCGGGGACCGCTCTTCATCGCGGTGCGCGGGCCTTTCTCTATCGCGACCCCTCCCGTCGCGGGGCACAGGCTCCAGACGCGCAGGCTCAGCAATTGTGGCTCACGGGCCCAGCTGCTCCGTGGCATGTGGGATCTTCCCAGACCAGGGCTCGAACCCGTGTCCCCTGCATTAGCAGGCAGATTCTCAACCACTGCGCCACCAGGGAAGCCCCTGAGCATCACTTTTGAGTTGACCAAATTACCCAAAACATTTTAGGGTAGGAGTTGCCATTTGATGATCATCTCTGCAGATGATGCTCACATTGAAACTAGAAGGTCAACCATATGGAGAGGTTAAAAATAAAATCTGCTGGCCTTCAAAATCCTCTTATCAGCCACCTAACGGGGTCAGATGCTGACAATGATGCATCTGAGGGCAGTGAGTAAAGACAGATTGCAGAAGTTTCGTAATTGTGAATTGTGTTCTCAATGTATTTAATTCTGCTTATCTTTGTTCCCAGCCTTGGAGTCTCTGGACTGTGCAAATTTGGTGGCAAATCTCAGATGCAGCCCCAAAGGGCCCATAGTTGTTTACGTATTTATGCATGAAATAAAGTATTTTATGCTATGTCAATCAAATATACCCCAAAATCAGAAAACAAGTGTTTTCCCAAAGTAAGTTCCTTCTAAATGTAGCTAAAAAGAGCTACTTTGTCATTAAAGTGAATGAATATTCATTTTTAGAACAGGCATGATATTTGGATTGTGTTAAACATATATGTTAGTGAAAGTGTGAGTCACAAAGATAAAATTTGTTCTAAAAATAATATCTATAGAAAAAAAGCAATAAGTATACACATGGTAAAATATTTCTCTTTTCTGTAAACTTTTACTTCTTTATTTTTAATGATTGTGATGTTGTTTATTTTCTGTTATTAAAAGAAACTTGTGGGACTTCCCCGGTGATGCAGTGGTTAAGAATCCGCCTGCCAATGCAGGGGACACGGGTTCAATCCCTGGTCCGGGAAGATCCCACATGCTGTGGAGCAACTAAGCCCATGCGCCACAACTACTGAGCCTGAGCTCTAGAACCCGCGAGACACAGTTACTGAGCCCGCGAGCCACAACTGCTGAGCCCGTGTACCACAACCATGGAAGCCTGCACGCCTAGAGCCCATGCTCCGTAACGAGAAGCCACCGCAGTGGGAAGCCTGTGCACCACAACCAAGAGTAGCCCCCGCTCACCACAACTAGAGAAAGCCCGCGCGCATCAATGAAGACTCAACGCAGACAAAAATAAATAAATAAATTAATTAATTAAAAAAAAAAAAAGAAACTGTGACCATGTTCATGGTAGTGTTTTTCACAATAGCCAAGAGGTGGAAGCAACACAAGTGTCCATTAATGGATTAATGGATAAATAAAACATGGTATATACATACAGTAAAATATTATTCAACCTTAAAAAGGAAATTATGACATGTACTACAACATGGATGAACTATTATGCGAAGTTTAAATATGCGAGTCACAAAAAGACAAATACTGCATGATCCCGTTTATGTGAGGTATCTAGATTTGTTAAATTCATAGAAACCATTTGGTGGTTGCCAGAGGCTGGGGAAACAGGAAATGGGGAATTGTTGTGTAATGGGTACAGAATTTCAGTTTTGCATGATGAAAAAGTTCTGGCAATTGAATATACCTAACCCTACTGATATGGTTAAGACCTTAAAAATGGTTAAGATAGTAAATTTTATATTAAGTATATTTTACCACAATAAAAACAAAGAAACAGAAGAGAAGATATAATTTTTAGACCAAAGCTTATTTATTTTTAGTCATAATTGTTTCTACAGAATAAATACCTAGGATTGGTCTTTGAGCCTTTAACAGGGTTATGATATAATACATGATTACAGATCAAATAGAAATATACAATGGATATAGTAAATTATTATTTGTAGAATAATTAAAAGCTAACTAAAATACTGAAATCACTATGTCCAAATATGTATTTAATAGATTCTTTGCTTTTATGGTTATCAATTCATAATTTGAAAACATTTGTTTATTCAAATATTTATCGACTGCTTACCATCCTGTCAGAGACTGAGCTGGGTTCAGATATACAATGCTAATAAGTGTTGTCCTCAAAGAGTGTAAAGGCAATTGCAGTGGAGCAGGGGGAGAGTTTACAAATAAACAGAAAATTACTATAAAGTACCATAAAGATTATGAAAGGGGTAAATAAAGAGTGAAGTGGGAAAAGGTAGGAAGTTTAGGGATTTCAGTGTTTCTTTTCTGGGGCTTCAGGAAAATCTTTATGGAAGAAGCAACAGCTTAGTTCAATGAGAACTGGTAGTTAATTAGATGAAATGGTTGGAGGAGACATTGGAGAGAACAATAAGGGCAGAGGGCTTGTGGGCTGAGAGAGCATCTTCCAGTTTTCCTGGGATAGTCTGTTATGCCTGTTGTTCTATTTGGATGGTTTCTTTTTCACTCTCACAAGTCCAGATTTGGTGATCTGCCTGTAGGGCTCAGAGAACCTGCCGTCATAACTGAGAGGAGTTTACTCTGCTTGGAACATTGAGTTTGGTGGTGGGGAGAGAAGAGACACCATAGATAAAAGGAGGTTATATAATGAAGGAGGTTATGTAATCATGGTTATATAATAAAGGAGGTTATATAATCATGGTCACCTTTTACCATGATTCTGATGGCATTGAGGAACCATGAAAGATTTTTGTACAGGAGAAGAGTATGGCAAAATATGTACTTTAGAAATTTAAGTCTGGCTGCATTGACGAGAAGAGATTGGAATGGAACAAGAGGCACTGCTGTCATTTACTAAGTACATTACAGTGAGGGCAATAACTGACACTGGTTGTGGGCATAAAAAGGAGTGAATGAATTCCAGAGCTATTCAAAAGCTGGACTTAACAAGACTTAAGAACATTGCATGTGAGTTTATGTGCACGTGGGGTGGGGAGGGAAAAGCAAAGGATGACATTATGGCTCAGACTACTGAGTGAATGATGGAGCGTTTCACCAAGGTAAGGACATAAAAGGAAGGGGAGATTTTGGGAAAACACATCCATTTTCACTGAAGCCTTAGGAGGGGATGGATAAGCCTAGTAAGAGTGCATGGAATGGACTAAAGAAGTCTAAAATGTGGAACCAGAGGACAAAAATTAAAGAATTAACGGAGGGTGAACAGCCCACGACCAAACCTAACCAAACCAACAAAAACAAAAAACAAACAAATAGCAAAACTGGGCAGGAGTGGGTCAGAGAGGAAGGAGGAAAACCTAGTGTGTCATTTAAAGAAACTGAGGGAACACGGTGTCTTTAGAATGAGGCAGTGGTCAGTGGGCATGTCAGGGAAGGATTTGGCAGTGAGGTTCTGGGCGGTGTGCTTGGTGAAGGCATTTCAGGAGCCCTTTGGGGCCCAGGCCAGGCTGAAAGGGGTTGCGGAGTTAGATCAGAAGTGAGCGCCATGAGTGAAGACAACCCTTTCCGTAATTTTTACTGTAAAGAGGAGGAGACTAGAATAGAAAGAATTATTCTGGAGAGGATGTGATAGTATAATTTTATATTTATTTATTTAAATGTTTTATTGTGGTAAAATGAACATAGCATAAATTTACCACTTAAATCATTTTCAAGTGTGCAACTTAGTGGTATTAAGTACATTCTTGATGTTGACCAACCAATACCACTATCTAAATCCAGGACTTTTTCATCACCCCAAACAGAAACTCTGTACCCATTAAGCAGTAACTCTCCGTTCCCTCCTCCCTCTAATTCCTGGTAATTTATAATCTTTCTGTCTTTGAATTTGACTATTCTAGATATTTCACATAAGTGGAATCATATAAGGTTTGTCCTTCTGTGTCTGGTTTATTTCACTTAGCATAATGTTTTAAGGCTCATCTAGGTTGTAGCATGTATCAAAACTTCATTCCTTTTTATGGTTGAATGATATCCCATTATATATATATGCCACAATTTGTTTATACATTCACCTATGGACACTTGGGTTGTTTCTACCTTTTGGCTGTTGTGAATAATACTGCTGTGAACGCAGATGTAGAAGTATCTGTTTGAGTTCCTGTTTTCCATTCCTTTGGGTATATTACCTAGGAGTGGAATTGCTGGGTCATATGGTAATTCTGTGTTTAACTTTTTGAAGAACTGCCAAACAGTTTTCCACAGTGTCTGCAACATTTTACATTCCCACCAGCAATGTGTCAAGGTTCCAGTTTTTGCACATTATTGCAAACACTTGTTACTTTCTGTTTTACATATGACTCCTGGACCTTAATAATGTTAATACGAACTACCATCCTGGCTTTTGTGAACCGCCCCTCCCACCCCGAAAAAAAAGATCTGTGAGGCATTATCTCCATGTTATACATGTAAAAACTTAAGTTTTGGAAAGTTCAGAAGTTTGCCTAAGATACATGCATTGCATCTCTCAGGGTAAAAATCTTTACAGCTATAAAGACTTAGTATACTTACTCTATTCATCATTTAAAAAAATTTTTCCTCTCCATGAATATTAGCTAAAACTTGAAGTTGACATGTGTATGATTACAAAGCAGTATGCTTTTACTATGTATACTACCAAGCAATGAAATATATATTAATACACATGCCAGCCTCGTTTGATAAAACTGTTAGACCTGTAGCAAATAAATCTTAATAACATATGAAACAACTGCATGAATTCAATCTGCGAATGAAGAGCTTTCCTTTTTGTGTAGTCTTCAAACTCTTTTGAGCACACACACCATTGGTGAAAACAAATTGGATCATATATTCCAGATCACATATTCCACATAACTATATTAATGAAATGCATATATTATAAAATTTAAAATAATACACATTTTATAAAGATAAGAATAGCATTAATATGAAATTATTTAATATGAACATATTCTTTACTTTTCTTTCTCTTTACAGTGGTTTTTCTTGCCCATTTCTGGGATGGGTGCCCCCCTACTTGTGTAAATTACTGATTAAAAAATGGCTAACAGCCATCTTGTACGATATGTTCAGATACTTTTAAAAACAAATATTTAAAAGTCTTTTGCACAGGAAGGGTATTTACTCACATCAGTTCACAAATGCATGTTGAATATTTATTAGGTATAAAGTATTTTTGAAAATGTCATGATCTTGCTTTGCTATCTTCAAAATATACAATATAACAATGAATGCTGTTTTTCTGAATGGGTAACCTCTCGTAAAATCTAATTTTAACTTAATAATACATGGCTAAAGTTCCAAAACCTTGTCCTTGAGGAAGTGCCTCTAATTATGAGATGATAATATAAACAACACCAGATTCACTTGTAAAGCAGTATTTGCAGCCTTCATCTATAACTTGTATATAAAATTGTCTTTGGAAAAGTGAACAAGGTAATAATTTATCTCATGAAGTCATTTATGCTGGTGCTTTGACATTTTGAAGAAAAACACAAATACATAAAACCTAATAGATGCTAAGGGGAAACTGACAAATGACTCTTTGTGATCTCAGGAAAACAACATCTAAATACATATATAGTTTTTCATAGCCTGAATTCACGTGACTGTGTTTCCATTTTGACTGCTTTTGTACATTGATTTGCTCCATAGCAACTAGCAAATAGAAATATTCCAAAGGGAAGGAAAAAAAGGCAAGCTACTTGGTGTGGAGATTGTTAAATGTTTTTTGAGTTAGGTCAGTCAGATGTTTTCCTTTTTTTTTTTTATTTTTTTATTTTTTATTTTTTTTTAATGCTATTCTTGTATGCTTACATTCTTTTTTTATGTATATATGTATGTATGTATGTATGGCTGTGTTGGGTCTTCGTTTCTGTGCGAGGGCTTTCTCCAATTGCGGCAAGCGGGGGCCACTCTTCATCGCGGTGCGCGGGCCTCTCACTATCGCAGCCTCTCGTTGCCGAGCACAGGCTCCAGACGCGCAGGCTCAGTAATTGTGGCTCACGGGCCCAGTTGCTTCGCGGCATGTGGGATCTTCCCAGACCAGGGCTCGAACCCGCGTCCCCTGCATTGGCAGGCAGATTCTCAACCACTGCGCCACCAGGGAAGCCCAGATGTTTTCCTTTTGATTGTAGTAATTATTTAAGAAGATTTGAAATGTATTTTCGTGGTTATATTGTAAGTACATTAGAAAGTTTTTCCTGAATAGTGTGTTTTTGTTTCTTTGTTGGATAAATAAAATGAATTTCCTCTCCTGAAACAGTATCAGAATCAAATTTTCAAGGTCAGAATGTGTAAACCTTTTCCCCAGTGGCTCCTGAAAATCTAATGGCTAACTAGAGGTGACTGACTAGCTAAATTCCAGAGACGCGATTAATGAGTGAGAATAAAAACTTCACGGGAACAGTTTATCAGTGAATACAGCTACTGTTATATTAGGTCTGGAATAAGCAAAAGATGACAGTTTTTCTGTTTGTTCAGAGGAGTCAAGATCACCCTTTCTAAGTGTGTTTCCTATCTTTCACATATTTTTTTCATCCTTATTTTACCAGGATTAGTAGATGGTAATTTGGGCCAAGAGCTTTACCATCTCATGCAGCACTGGCTTAATTTCCAAACATGTTATCATCTCCTTTAGAAAACAGGTTAATTTATGTAATACATGAGGACCCAGACCTAGAAACAAACACTTGGCAGACACGTCAGGTAAGAGCACTCACTGCTCTTTGAAATGATGATGCTGAAGCTGATTATGCTGATAAAAGTAGCTAACATTTATCAAAAATTGATGAGAACCTGTTTTGGTAAGAACTTTGCATGTATTATCTCATTTAATCCTCAGAATTTTGCAGGTGTTAATTATCTCACTTCACCCTGAGTTAGGTAGTCTCATAACCCCCTTTTTATAGATGAGGAAACTGAGACATGGTGAGGACAAGTCACGTTCAGGGTCACATATTTAATGGCAGAGTCAATATAAGAACTCAGGCTTTCTGACTGCAGAGCCTGTGTCTACTACATTCTACTGCCTCTGATTTTGGCAAAACATTTTTTAGCAGGTGGTGATCACAGAAGTTGCTTAAAGTCACAACTTTTAAGTACTCTTTTTTTCTAAAGCCAAATTGTGTAACTTTTATTCCCCCCAGATTATATTATCACTTTTGTAGTTTTGAAGAGGAAGGTGTGAAAATTTGAAATGTTATCTATTCTCATTTAATTTCTTACTTTCCATGGAGAACATACCATATCCAGATCTAAATGTCATTACCGATTGTGTCTCACACTTAACGAAAGGGAAAGTGTATGCTCAGTTTTGAGCAGAGGCTCCCTTGTAGGTGTGTGACAGTCCTCAGCAAAGTTTTGGCACTTGTGTTTGGCAAAACATCCCTGGCAGATGAGTGATTCATATGGCAGGAGTACTGCTCCTCGAAAAGGTGCGTTAATATGAATATTAGCACCTCTTAGTGCTTGTGTAATAACCTTAATGGAAGGACTAGAATATTGACAAAACATTTTCAAAAAATTGCACTACATCTACTGGTTAAAGATATAGACAAAGTAATTTATTGCAGAAGTCTGTGACGATCCAATTCCAAGTTGTATGTGATGTCTGTAATTATATTTTAGAGGAATATTAAGCAATATGGATGTGATATCTGATTCTTAAATATCATCATTAAACAGTTCTAAATATAATCCACCTATAACCATACTTAACGGATGTTACTATGTGACAAGCAAGACTTAGATGTAACAAGAAAAAATAGAAATTTCAAACTTACATGATTTCAAAATAATTCTAAATAATTCTTAGCATTTCTTCAAGGATTATTAAGGCAAATGAAAGGGATTTTTATAAGGTATAGTTCAGTTGCAGTTTTCCTCTTCAGAATTCGCATTATTGCCACAGTCTACTAGTGACAAACATTTGTGGACTATGGCAGCAATCTCTTGGGTGTTTCAATCTATTTTGAGCTGAAATTGATTAGCACTTTATGAAGAGTATACAGAAAATTGCCATGCTTATCAAGGCAAATCAAGCCATAATTCTGCCTTTTTTTTTGTACACCTGCAGCTATGAATGTTTTTTGGTGGATACATTGAGATGTGCTCAAGAATATACATATTGGACTGCATATCATGCAATTTATTCTGATCTTACTGACAGTTTGCAAACAAAAACTCAAAACAAGATGCAACTGTGTACAGCTTCCGAACTGTAGGTTCTGATTTTGGCATCCATGAATGCACGAGGAAAGGGGCTACAGCTGAAGAGGGAGGTGTGCTTTTGCTCATCTTACTGTGAAATATAATCTGGGCAATTGTTTGATGGATTTCATGAAATATGGAGGAAATCTGAACTAAAGGCTTTACCTGATTGCCTTTATTTTGTCCCACCTTGGAAATAATGAAAAGTTAAAATAATCTGGAATTGATGATTGTAGTGACACGAGTTGCCCATATTCAGAGAAAGTTGTTAAGAGTGAGGAAATGAGGAAGTGAGCAATGATGGTGAACTTCGTATTTTGAGAGGATGAGCCCTCTTGGTTAGTAATACCTTCAAAGAAAAACAAGTATCAAGCCAAAAGAAAAGGAGGGAGACCATGGGCTACATTTGAAATCTGTTATTTGATAGAATTTTACAAACAAAAATAATGTAGAAAGAGACTAGTCTTTGTGCTGTCACTCTGGGGCAGAATTGAGAATAAATACTATGAGATTAAAAAAGAAAGAAAATCATTGGAAATTTGCATGTGCTATGGAGTAAGCTATTCACCTACAGCTCATTTTAATTCCACCAAATGTTGTAAATTGCTACTTAAAGTAGCATATTGTGTGCAAATCTTTTACTTTATGCCTGGCTCTATCTAGAAAAACATCGTGAATCATCTTGCTAAGTTCTGTATCTGCAATGAGTCCGTTCTGATAAAATATTGTATTTTACATGAAAGCATTTCTAATAAATGTTATCTTAAAAATAGATGTTTTTAGATGTTTACTATGAAAAATAAGGAAAAAGGAAAATTTAAATCACTCATGATCCTAACACCCAGAGATGACACTGCTAACATTTTGGAGTACATCATTCCAGTCTCTTTTATTATAGATTTGATACGGTAAACTGTTTGGCAATTTGCTGTTTTACACAGTACACCATGAACCTGTTTCTATGTCATTAAATATTCTCCTCTAATATTGTATTTAGAGAATATACAGTTTTTTAATCATATGGACTTTCCAACATTATCATATAGATTTTCAACATCCGGTCTCTACATGGTTGGATGTTTAGATATTTCCAGTGTTTTTCTAATTAACGATAATAATAATTTTCATCATCAACATTAACAAAAAGTGAAATTCATGTAACATAACATTTGGTTTTGTGCATCCATTACCTCTTTCTAGTTCCGAAGTATTGTCATCACTCCAAAGACCCCTTACCCATTAAAGGGTATTTCTCTATCTGGCCCAGGCTACTCTCCATCATTGTTTCCAGTCTCCTCAAAATTAAACTCTCAGGTCTTATCAGGGCCCAAACAAGCCTTGTAAATTCCTGCCCTATCACCTTTGTCAACTGTATTCACTTTTCTGCTTCTCTCCCTCCATTGTTTTTCAAGCCCAAGTCAATTGCCATCTCTCTTGTGAAAAACTCTGACAGACTAAGCCTAAATAGTCTCTCTGTTATGAAAACTCTTAGCACACATATCTGTACTGTTCATTTGGCCCATTTTTCATCTTATGCCAGTTCAGTAGCATGTGTTGCCCATAAATTATATTGCAAACAATTTCTGTTTTGCTAGAGTGGTGTCTCATCTATTTTATGTCCTCTGATGATTATCTTAGTACATGGCACAACAGAAATGCACAATAAATTCTTGTCAAAATGAATTAAAACTTAGTTTTTTTCCTTACAGACCTTACCATAGTGCTTAGCACATAGTAGAGTGCCAACAAATAGTTGCCGATTGATTTTTTATGTATTTATACTTTCATCTAATTCTCTGTGTGGAGGTTACAAGTCCTGAATACCTAACAGATTTGTAAAAAAATAAAAAAAGTATGTACTCTTATTTATATGACCTTATTTAGGAGATTGGTATTCATTTTTAGATACTGAGGTTTATTGAACAAGGCCTTGTTCGTCACATGTATTGATAAATCTACCTCCCTTCCTCCCTCCCTCCCTCC
This sequence comes from Balaenoptera acutorostrata, assembly GCF_949987535.1. Taxonomy (NCBI): domain Eukaryota; kingdom Metazoa; phylum Chordata; class Mammalia; order Artiodactyla; family Balaenopteridae; genus Balaenoptera; species Balaenoptera acutorostrata. The sequence continues at coordinate 112,143,152 of NC_080066.1, read as the reverse complement.
TTTCCTTTCTTTGAGTTTGGTGTAGTCTTTTCTCAGCCTTAATCTTTCTATGTGTGATGTTTATTTGCACATGGCAAATTTCAAGTGTGGGATTCTAAAATGTAGGATTATGTTTTTGCTTTTGTTTTCATAATGGTACTGGTGGCTAGTAACTTAAGAGAACATTCCACAGTGACTTTGGCGTCCTTTTTGGCTATTATTTCTGATATCTCAGAGCTCATTTTACTAGAGTTATTTATTATATGACTTCTCCCTAATGTATTTGCTTTGTACTTGTGTCCATATCAATTGCCTTCACTTAATTGAATGCATATTTCCATAGGAACTAGAAATAATAAATTGGTATTACTGTGCTTAGAGTTTCACTGTACCATGAAGACATTTGCAAAGCAAGAGAATGTGAATCTGTGTGCTCAGTAATCTATCTGTTTTGCTTTTAAAAATAATATATGTTTTTGAAAAGCTCCACTTCACTCCAAGAAAATATCTTTTTCTTTATTACTTCTGAGGAAAAGTTTCTACTAGGAACTGATGAAATTTTCACCTCCTTTTTCCCCTTTTAAATGATTCCATGAAAAGCAAATGAAAAAAAAATTCAATGAAGATGAGATTCAGAGCTAGATCTCTCAAAGTGTACCTCCATATGTTTCTGATAGACTTTTTGTATAGCATAAGGGCTACCATTTATTTTTATTGTTCTTATAACCAGTGAATAGGTTGAGCTTAATTTTATTGGCATTCCTTTTTAAAACAATTCAGCCTGATTTCAGAAGTTACACCTTTTGCATCAGAGAACTAAACTATGCAGAGTGGTGTCCTTTGAGGAATGCTCACGACCAGAATGGCATCAAGGAACTCAGCTCAAGCAGTTCCTATCGTGATTGCAGACTGGCTCGTGTCCCAGCCCTTAACAATTTCAGCTTGGATTTTTCTTGATTGACCATCAGTCTTCAGCATCTCTAAACACATTATATTACACACACACACACACACACACACACACACACACACATACACAGTTGGCCAGACACAAGATAAATAAAGACTCTTATTAAACTTGAGGAACAGCTTACACAGACTGATTTAATCCTTTTTGCATAAATAAGATCCCTGTTCTGCTACGCTGTTCTTGGAAATCCTATAAAGCTTGACTGAATTTTCAGAAGGCATAGTCAACTGTAGAATGTTTTTTAGTAGTCCAGATATTCAGGGTCTATGACTAACGCTCTCCCAACATGGATTCTTCTATAGTCTAAAACGCATTGCCAGACTAATCATTCTAAAACTAGTTGGTGACCACCACTGCCAGCTTTAAAGTTGTTGACTCATTTATTCGTTAATTCTGTCATCTGTATTTGGTACATTTACCATGTGCCGGTTCTGTACTAGCTGGAGTGTCCGAAACTTCCCTGCAGCGACCCCATGCCCATCCTGCCTCTAGCACCACTTCTGCATGCCACAGTCATGGTCATCTTTTACCAACAGATTTGACCATGTTACCCTCCTGCTTCAAACTTTTCGATGAAATCCCATTACAATTTGCGTAAGTTACAAACTCCTTATCACAGCTCACAAAGCCTTGGGTCATGTGGCCCCCGTCACCTTCTCTGACCTCCTTTCCTTCTGTTCCGTCCTAGATGAAGCCAGGCTCTTTCTCATCTATAAACCTTTGTATGATGTGCTGTTCCCTCTGGCTGGAGCATCCTATTCTCTGTTCTTCCCAGAGTTGGCTCCTTCTCCTTCATGTCTTATCTTAAATGTCACTCCTCAGAAAGTTTTCCTCTGACCACACTATGTGAATAGATCTTCCCATAACTCTCTGTTGTTACACTCTGTTTTCCTTACAGCGCATTCAATGCTCTGGGTTTATATTTATTTGCTTGCTTTATTATTTTCTTCCTCCCCCAGTAAGGAATGATGTCAGAAGGGAGTAAAGTTTCTGTCTTACTGAAGGTGTAGTGGGAATGGAGGTTTGAGACAGCCAGAAAGATGGAAGATTGTGGCCAGTTTGGCTTTTAAGATTTTAAATGTGTAGCAGTTCTCAGGACAACTTTTGGGGTTAGGGTAGGAGTGTAGGAGGCCAATGTCAAGTGGAGAGGAAGTGAGGGTTGCTAGAGTTGAGTGTCTACCATGAACCAGGCTTCACTAGGCATTGGGTACATAAGCCTTAAACCAAAATCGAAAGCTCAAGCCCACTACAGTATTTTCTTACTGTTTTTAACTTCATTCCCCAATGGTACTGTTTTTTAACCTCCTACCTCTGCCGCATTCTTTTCCCTAAATCCAGTCTAAGCCTATTCTCTGCCTTTCCTTTTTGCCTGTCTAAATTTTGTCCATCCTGTAAGCCTCAACTCTTAAAAGTCCTTTCCAATTACCTCTTGCTGCCAGCTGCCCCATCTCCCACTAGCATGTGCCATCTGTTTTTCCCTTAGGCATGTAGAGAGTTGTACCTCTCTTTGTGTTGCCAGTTTGTTTATGTCCCACCTAGACATAAACATCTAGAGTGCATAACAGTTTCTCCTATATCTTTGTAATATCATGTCTCAAGGAAGCATGTTAGGGAAAACATTTGATGATGATAAATTGAGAATTTCTTCTCATGTATATAGCTACCAACATGTTACATGGTGCTAATACATAGCTGACTAAGAAATTAACCATTTGACCACATTGTATATGAAATACTTGTATTTTATTTCAGTAAGAAACTGATGGAGAGAGACATGCTAGACCTCTAAATGACATAGTTGCCATAGTCAAGGCTAATCCTTTTTCTTTTTTGGTCTGAAATAATATCAATGTACTTTTAAAATTTCCATGTCTTGTTTTCTGCCCATCACTTTATCTTATCATGTGAACTTTCACAGTGATTAATGTATAATAAACATCATCATTCAACATGGTTGAATAATAGTACTTTTTGTTCATTTTATCTTGGGGGTAATGCAAAGTTATGGATTTTTTAAAAAACTAAATACATTCAAAGAGTATTGAGCACAAGGTAACCTTTGTTGTTTAAAAAGTAATTTAAGGTCTAACAAGCCATAATTATCAACAATTATTATTGTAGACCAGGTGTATGGAAGTTCATGGATAATTCTGTTACATAAATACAGAATTAGTAGAAGGTTTGTTGTAATAGGTAATCTGGAGAGTAAGCCAGGAAAGTGGAATTTGGGGTTTCCTGCCATTACCAGAAAGCAGCAGAGAGATATGGCAAATGGTAAGACAGATAACTGAAACAACTGTGGCCATTTTAATTTCCTCATTTGCAGCATTTTTGAAAACTTATTTATTCAGCAAATGTTTATTCAGTGCCTGTTCTGTTGTGTTGGAGGCTAGAGATAATTACAAAGGGAATAAGATAAGCACGGTCATCCAGCCTCATGATGTTTACATTATCTTCAGTATGCAATTGAGTGTGCAATTTTTTTGGCACCTACCTCCCTTGCATTTTGTATATTAATTTTGTATTATCACTGAGTACTTCCTGACTGATTGATATTATCATAAATATATGTTGGCAGCAGTTTTGTGTATATTTTTCTAATAAGATGGTGCTTGTACATGTGACTTGTGTCCCAGGAAAATACAGAAAATAGTTGAAGACCTGAAAAGACTACCTTAATATTCAGTTCAATAAAGATACAGCTATTTGAGGAAAACCTGATGAAATAATCTGAGCATGTGACTTAAAAGATCAGACCTAGAAAGGATTCAAGAGCATCTACCAGCAAACAGGATTCAGAGAGAGAAATCCAGTAGATCTATGCTGTTTATTCACATGGATTAACTCCACTACTCTAGTTCCTTTATTTCCCTGTCCTTAATACCTTAATTCTAGGCTCTTGGGATTTAAACTAAATTGCTTCTTCTTAAAGTCATCTTCAAAATGATTCGTTTTTGGTGCCAAACTGTCCCTCAATTTGTCTACACACCCACACTCATACTCCCCCTTTGGCTTGTCTGTACGATAGTGGACATTTTAAATGTGTGTTCTGAGCCTTTGAAATGCAAAAATGACAATAGCTGTTGATAAAAAGGAGTGACATTCTTAGAGAAAAAGAAGCTGTGCTTAATTTTTTCTTTTCTTTGTGCTGTCAGTACTGAGGATCTATGGGAAAGAATAGGTGTTGAACTGAGAGCTTTGGGCTGTTCAAGGTGTACTTTGGATATGCTTCAAAATCAGACAGAATGTGTCTTCTTTTTAAGGTCAGAGTCTACAATTTAAAAAAAAGAGAATTGGATTAATTGACTGAGATTCCACATTCAGGAACCCTTAAAGACTTTTAAGTGCAGGCTCTACTCTTTGAATGTCGGAGTGAAACTTTCCACATGTATTTTCTTTGATTCCTCCTGTAGAGTTATAACAGTGTCTTCTGACCAAGTTACATTGGCAGGAACGTTAGTATGTCACCAGTTTAATTCACATATAGTCATTGCCCAGTAGTGATAAAAATGTCCCAATTAATGTGATTTGGTTCTGCATTTTAATTCATAAAATATTCTCTTTAGTATCTTGCTTTAGAGATAGATTCATTGCTTTAGCTGATACCATACATCTGTATTTTAAAAACAAGCATTTTTTTAAACTGCAAAACGGTATTATGCCATTTAGTTTTAGGTTTACCTTAAAATTATTTTGGCTGTTCTTGCATCCCTTCTGTTTCCTAGAAGTAGTTAAGTACTGTTATTCTTTTGTAGTTTTTTGAGACCATATCATCTTACCTTAGATTCTCTGAAAAACTCTGTATGCTTTACTGATTTTTGTTGGGGAAAAGTGTGCATTTCAGGACATAGTTCTCCAGGGTAATGGACATGTTATCCAAATATGAAAAATAGTAAGAATGCCCCCAAGAGCCTTGAAAACAAAGGGCAAGAGAATGGTGGTCACATTTTCTTTGCCATGTATTTTGCTTGATTTTTCACTATATATTAAATTATTTATGTTTCTCCTTTTTCTCTGAATTATAAGAAGTCACTTTGTGACCAGAGCAGATAGGAATATTCTTAGGCCTCATTTAGCTTTCAGCAGTTAGTTCTAAAAGCCATATTGGGGGAGGAGTCAAGATGGCAGAATAGGAGGACGCAGAATTTGTCGCTCCTCACAAGTGCATCAAGAATACATCTACAAATGGAATAGTTCTCATAAAGCACCTGCTGAACATTAGCAGAAGATTTCAGACACCTAAAAGAACAAGAAAAATCCCCTCACAACCAGGTAGGACGAAAGAAAGAAGAAAAGAGGAATCAAAAAAGGGACCAGCAACCCTGGTGGGAAGCTGAAAGTGAAGGGAGGTTCCTGAACTCAGAAAAACTCCCTCAGGCTGGGGAAATCAACTGGGACAGAAAAGAACCTTCAGGGGATCAAAGGAGAATGCAGCAGACAGTCTGTGAAAGGCAGGACAAAGTAAGAACTACGCGCATGGTCTACACTGCTGCTCTGCGCATTCCAGCCTGAGTCGTGAGTCACCTGTTGCAGAGCGGGGCTGGGTGCTGGAAAGTGGGGTTTGGAGCGTAGACCCAGGGAGAAGACAGCTATTGGCAGTGAAAAGACAGCCTGAAGAGACAGAAGTAAGGAGCTCCACAACTGGGAAAGTCTGCAGAAAAATCCTGGGACACCATAGAAACAAGGCATCAGTGTTGACTGGCGCGCAAGGGGCAAAGCTGCCATTACAGCCCCTTCCAGCACCTGCCAGCTTCTTTGGGCCATGGGAGGGATTCCCTTCTGAGCCGTGCCCACCTGCCCCTCAGGCCGGGGTCTGTTCCACCCGCGAGGGCTCCGGGGCCTGAGCGCGCTCATCCCAAAGCCTCCTTGGGAATCAGCCCTGGAAGCCCTGCCTGGGACGAGAATCCGCCAATGCTGGCAGGGGCTGAGTGCAAAAGTGTGGGGGTGGGAGAACTGATCTGGGTAGAGGAATGCTATTCACTGCACAGATACAGCAGAGGGGATGGGAGGGATGGGATGTGCGGCCAGGAATGCCCCTAGAGGAAGTGTGGTGTGCCTGGAAAGCGAGGCACCACGGTTGCAAGGCATGTGGAGGGCGGGGCCGCTGCCACCGCCACACGCCAGCTCCTGCCTCCACGGGCACTGGGAGGGACTCCCACCAGAGTGAGCCACTACAGTTGGTTACAACCGCCTGCTGGCTCCCGACGCTGCAGGCAATTTGCGCACCCCCTGGTCTGAGTGAGTAAGTGTGCCCCAAGCAGCCACTGCTTTTGCTCCCTCTCACCTGGGCAGGGAACAAACACCTGAGGATGGCACACAGAAGTGGGGTCAAAACCAAAGCTAAACCCCAAGAGCAGTGCGACCAAGGAAGGGGAATGGAAATCTTTCTGTGCAGCTGCACAAGCCACAGGTTAAATCCCCTAGATTGGCTTGGTAAGTCCGTGTCTGTGGAATATCTGAATAGACAATGAGTGCTCCCACAATTGAGAATGGTCTAGTCTTCGCAGCAGTGGCCTTACGGGACAAATACATGCAGGAATTGGGCCAGGTCAGAGTCTGAGCTGGTCCCACAGTGCCCATGGCTGGCCCAGAGACCTACCTAGAGGTATTGGAGGGCCTCCTGGGGAGGTGGGGATTAGCTCTGCCTCACTGTGGGGACAAGGACACTGACAACGGAGGCCCCAGGAAAATATTCTTATTACTATTATTCTTTTTTCTGTTTCTTTCATTTTGTTCAGTTGTGGCTGTTGTTGCTTTTATTATTTTTTTATCTTTTATTTTCTTATTTTTTAATATGTATTTTTATTTTAATTTATTTTTTTACTTTTCTATTTTTAGGTTTTTTTTGTTTTGTAGGTTTTTTTCTTGTTTTTGTTCTTTGTTTTTTATTTTACTTTATCTTTTCTCTTTTTTTTGGATTGGTTTTTATGTGTATATTTTATGTTTTCTTGCTACTCTTGTTGTTTGTTTGCTTTCTGTTTTTGCTTTAGTTTTCATTTTTTGTTAGTTTAGTCCTTATTGACTGTTCTCATTTTTTAATTCTTTGTTTATTCTCTTTTTTTTGTCTTTGTGTGTGTGTGTGTTGTTGTTGCTGCTGTTTCTTTACTGTTGCTTTTGCTGTTAGTCCAGGGTGTCGTTTGTCTGTCTCTATTCTTTCCTCTTTTCTTTTTTTTTCTCTGGCTACATGGTGTGGCTTGTGGGTTCTTGGTTCCCCAGCCAGGGGATGGGCCTGGGCCTCTGGGGTGGGAGCGCTGAGTCCAGGATGCTGGACCGCCGGAGAATATTCCCAATTAATTCCCAGGCCCAGGGAATATTAACTGGTGTACGTGCTTCCAGAGGTATTCATATCAACACCAACACCCAGCCCCACATGACTGCCTGCAGGCTCCAGTGCTGCACACCTCACACCAAACAACCAGCAAGAAAGGAACACAGCCACACCCATTGCAGACAGTCTGCTTAAAGTCATACTAAGCTCACAGACACCCCAAAACACACCACCTGACTCAGACCCGCCCTTCAGAGGGAAAAGACTCAGCTCCACCGACCAGAGCACAGGCACCAGTCCCTCCCACCAGGAAGTCTACACAAGCCCTTGGACCAACCTCACTCACCAGGGGGTAGACAACAGAAGCAAGAGAAACTACGACCCTGCAGCCTGTGGAAAGGAGACCATAAACACAGCGGGTTAGACAAAGTGAGATGACAGAGAAATATGTTGCAGATGAAGGGGCAAGGTAAAATCCCACAAGAGCAAATAAATGAAGAGGAAATAGGCAATCTACCTGAAAAAGAATTCAGAGGAATGATAGTAAAGATGATTCAAGATTTCGGAAATAGAATAAAGGCACGGATCAAGAAGATACAAGAAATGTTTAAGGAGGACCTAGAGGAACTAAAGAACAAACAATCAGTGATGAACAACACAATAACTGAAAAGAAGAATACACTAGAAGGAATCAATAGCAGAATAACTGAGGCAGAAGAACCGATAAGTGAGCTGGAAGATAGAATGGTGGAAATAACTGCCGAGGAGCAGAATAAAGAAAAAAGAATGAAAAGAAACGAGAACAGTCTCAGAGACCTCTGGGACAACATTAAATTCACCAACATTCGAAATATAGGGGTCCCAGAAGAAGAAGAGAAAGGGAAAGGGCCTGAGAAAATACTTGAAGACATTATATTCGAAAACTTCCCTAACATGGGAAGGGAAATAGTCTAGTCCAGGAAGCACAGAGAGTCCCATACAGGATAAACCCAAGGAGAAACATGCTGAGACACATATTAATCAAACTCTTAAAAATTAAATACAAAGAAAAAATATTAAAAGCATCAAGGGAAAAGCAACAAATAACATACGGGGGAATCCCCATAAGGTTATCAGTTGATTTTTCAGCAGAAACTCTGCAGACCAGAAAGGAGTGGCAGGATATATTTAAAATGATGAAAGGGAAAAACCTACAACCAAGATTACTGTGCCCGGTAAGGATCTCATTCAGATTCAATGGAGAAATCAAAAGCTTTACAGACAAAAGCTAAGAGAATTCAGCACCACTAATCCAGCTCTACAACAAAAGCTAAGGGAACTTCTCTAAGCGGGAAACACAAGAGAAAAAAGGGACCTACAAAAGCAAACCCAAAACAATTAAGAAAACGGTAACAGGAACATACATATCGATAAATACCTTAAATGTGAATGGATTAAATGCTCTAACCAAAAGACACAGACTAGCTGAATGGATGCAAAAACAAGACCTGTATATATGCTGTCTACAAGAGCCCCACTTCAGACCTAGGGACACATACAGACTGACAGTGAAGGGATGGAAAAAGATATTCCATGCAAATGGAAATCAAAAGAAAGCTGGAGTAGCAATACTCACATCAGACAAGATAGACCTTAAATTAAAGACTATTACAAGAGACAAGGAAGGACACAATATAATAATCAAGGGATCAATCCAAGAAGAAGATATAACAATTGTAAATACTTATGCACCCAACATAGGAACACCTCAATACATGAGGCAACTGCCATCAGCAATAAAAGGGGAAATTGACAGTAACACAGTAATAGTGGGGGAATTTAACACCCCACTTACACCAATGGACAGATCATCCAGACAGAAAATAAATAAGGAAACGCAAGCTTTAAATGACACAATACACCAAATAGACTTAATTGATATTTATAGGACATTCCACCCAAAAGTGGCAGAATACACTTTTTTCTCAAGTGCTCATGGAACATTCTCCAGGATAGATGACATCTTGGGTCACAAATCAAGCCTCGATAAATTTAAGAAAATTGAAATCATATCAAGCATCTTTTCTGACCACAATGCTATGAGATTAGAAATCAGTTACAGGAAAAAAAAAACTGTAAAAAAATACGAACACATGGAGGCTAAACAATTTGCTACTAAATAACCAAGAAATCACTTAATAAATCAAGAGGAAATAAAAAAATACCTAGAAACAAATTACAACGAAAACATGATGACCCAAAACCTAGGGGATGCAGCAAAAGCAGTTCTAAGACGGAAGTTTATAGCAGTACAATCCTACCTCAAGAAACAAGAAACATCTCAAATACACAACCTAACCTTACACCTAAAGCAACTAGAGAAAGAAAAAACAAAACCCAAAGTGAGTAGAAGGAAAGAAATCATGAAGATCAGAGCAGAAATAAATGAAATATAAACGAAGACAGCAATAGCAAAGATCAATAAAACTAAAAGCTGGTTCTTTGAGAAGATAAATGAAATTGATAAACCTTTAGCTAGACTCATCAAGAAAAAAAGGGAGAGGACTGAAATCAATAAAATTAGAAATGAAAAAGGAGAAGTTACAACTGACACTGTAGAAATACAAAGGATCATAAGAGACTACTAGAGACAACTGTATGCCAATAAAGTAGACAACCTGGAAGAAATGGACAAATTCTTAGAAAAGTACAACTTTCCAAGACTGAACCAGGAAGAAATAGAAAATATCAACAGACCAATCACAAGCAATGAAATTGAAACTGTGATTAAAAATCTTCCAACAAACAAAAGTCTGGAACAGATGACTTAACAGGTGAAATCTATCAAACATTTAGAGAAGAGCTAACACCTATCCTTCTCAAACTCTTCCAAAAAATTGCAGAGGGTGGAGCACTTTCAAACTCATTCTGTGAGGCCATCATCACTCTGATACCAAAACCAGACAAAGATATCACAAAAAAAGAAAATTACAGGCCAATATCACGATGAACATAGATGCAAAAATCCTCAACAAAATACTAGCAAACCAAATCCAACAACACATTAAAAGGATCATACACCATGATCAAGTGGGATATATCCCAGGGGTGCAAGGGTTCTTCAATATACACAAATCAATCAATGTGATACACCATATTAACAAATTGAAGGATAAAAACCATATGATCATCTCAGTAGATACAGAAAAAGCTTTTGACAAAATTTAACACCCATTTATGATTAAAAACTCTCCAGAAGGTGGGCATAGAGGGAACCTACCTCAACATAATAAAGGCCATAAATGACAAGCCCACAGCAAACATTATTCTCAATGCTGAAAATCTGAAAGCATTTCCTCTAAGATCAGGAACAAGGCAAGGGTGTCCACTCTCGCCACTCTTATTCAACATAGTTTTGAAAGTCCTATCCATGGCAGTCAGAGAAGAAAAAGAAATAAAAGGAATCCAAATTGGCAAAGAAGAAGTAAAACTGTTACTATTTGCGCATGACATGATACTATACGTAGAAAATCCTAAAGATGCTACCAGAAGACTACTAGAGCTAATCAGTGAATTTAATAATGTCACAGGATACAAAATTAATACAGAAATCTTTTGCAGTCCTATGCACTAACAATGAAAGATCAGAAAGAGAAGGAAAAATCTGATTTACCACTGCAACAAAAAGAATAAAATACCTAGGAATAAATCTACCAAAGGAGGCAAAAGACCTGTATGCAGAAAACTGTAAGACACTGATGAAAGAAATTAAAGACGACACTAACAAATGGAGAGATATACCATGTTCTTGGATTGGAAGAATCAATATTGTGAAAATGACTAAACTACCCAAAGCAATCTACAGATTCAGTGCAATCCCTATCAAACTACCAATGGCATTTTCCAGAGAGCTGGAACAAAAAATTTCACAATTTGTATGGAAACACAGAAGACCCCGAATAGCCAAAGCAATCTTGAGAAAGAAAAACAGAGCTGGAGGTATCAGGCTCCCTGACTTCAGACTATACTACAAAGCTACAGTTATCAAGACAATATGGTACTGGCACAAAAACAGAAATATAGATCAATGGAACAGGATAGAAAGACCAGAGGTAAACCTATGCACCAATGGTCAACTAATCTATGACAAAGGAGGCAAGAATATACAATGGAGAAAAGACAGTTCTCTTCAATAAGTGGTGCTGGGAAAACTGGACAGCTACATGTAAAAGAATGCAATTAGAACACTGCCTAACACCATACACAAAAATAAACTCAAAATGGATTAAAGACCTGAATGTTAGGCCAGACACTATAAAACTCTTAGAGGAAAACATAGGCAGAACACTCTTTGACATTAATCACAGCAAGATCTTTTTTGTCCCACCTCCTAGAATAATGAAAATAAAAACAAAAATAAACAAATGGAACCCTTTGAAACTTAAAAGCTTTTGCACAGCAAAGGAAACCATAAATAAGACGAAAAGACACCTTCAGAATAGGAGAAAATATTTGGAAACAAAGCAACTGACAAAGGATTAATCTCCAAAATATACAAGCAGGTCATGCAGTTCAATATCAAAAAAGCAAACAACCGAATCAAAAAATGAGCAGAAGACCTAAATAGACATTTCTCCAAAGAAGACATACAGATGGCCAACAAACACATGAAAAGATGCTCAACATCACTAATTATTAGAGAAATGCAAATCAAATCTACAATGAGGTATCACCTCATGCTGATCAGAATGGCCATCATCAAAAATATACAAACAATAAATGCTGGAGAGGGTGTGGAGAAAAGGGAACCCTCATGCACTGTTGGTGGGAATGTAAATTGATACAGCCACTATGGAGAACAGTATGGAGGTTCCTTAAAAAACTAAAAATAGAACTACTGTATGACCCAGCATTTCCACTACTGGGCATATACCCAGAGAAAACCATAATTCAAAAAGATACATGCACCCTAATGTTCATAGCAGCACTATTTACAATAGCCAGGACATGGAAACAATCTAAATGTCCATCAACAGAGGAACGGATAAAGCAGATGTGGTACACATATACAATGGAATATTACTCAGCCACAAAACGGAACAAAATTGGGTCATTGGTAGGGACGTGGATGGACCTAGAGACTGTCATACAGAGTGAAGTAAGTCAGAAAGAGAAAAATATCGTATATTAATGCATGTATGTGGAATCTGGAAAAAAATGGTATAGATGATCGTATTTGCAAAGCAGAAAGTGAGACACAGACGTAGAGAACAAATGTATGGATACCAAGGGGGAAAGGGGAGTGGTGGGAGGAATTGGGAGATTGGGATTGACACATACACACTATTGATACTATGTATAAAATAGGTAATTAATGAGAACATACTGTATAGCACAGGGAACTCTACTTACTGCACTGTGGTGAACTGAATGGGAAGGAAGTCCAGAAGGGAGGGGATATATGTATATGTATGTCTGATTCATTTTGCTGTACAGTAGAAATTAACACAACATTGTAAAGCAACTATACTCCAATAAAAATTAATTAAAAGAATAAAAGCCACATTGGGTCCTGAAGTCTAAAATCTTTTGTTTTTTGTTTTAAAGGAAGTAGCGTGAGATTTGGAGAAAGAGTAAAAATATGAATTGAAGATTTCAAAAAAATGAAAATTATTTCAATAGTATCAGTTTAGGATTGGAAGATAGGAAGACGAGCATTTCAAGAACATTAATGAATAGAAACCATGGATCTTATACTTGGCAGCAAAAACTGGAGAAAAAGAATCTGTATGTTTAAATATTATTTCCTCATGGAAACCTTTCTCATCCTCTTAGACTAGGTCAGGTGCGCCTCTTCTACTTTCTCATAACACTAGGTACCTGTCCCTCCATGGCAGCTATTGCAGTAGTAAATGTATTTATTTAATGACTGTCTTTCCCCATTATTCTTTTATTCACTGGTATTCCCAATAAACATCATGCAGCATGGCACTTGGGCTCAATGAATTAAAAATAAAACAAAATTTAAAAGTCGGACAGAGACAACTAGTAGAATGAAAAATAAATTGTGTGTACATTATCATGTGAGAACAAAAGTATAACAACTTCTGTTATGGTTCCCAAATGAACAACCGACAATGATAGAACTGAAAAATAAGATGGCTTTTTTTCAGCTCCAGGGGATTGGTGCATTTTCTTCATACAGGTGAAGCATTCAGTTGATAACACTTTGTTTTTAATTCAACTGTTTTCAAAATACTTTCATGTCTGATATCTTGTTTTTACCTTAGTCTACTGTAAGGCAGTATGAATAGAAATTTTACTCAATTTATGGATTTAAACACAAAAAGAACAATATTGAAAAGATACTAGGGGGACCTACCTAAATGTCCAGAGTAGGAAATAAAATAAACTCTTTGATTTTTGGCTCCTAAATGGACTCTTCTGCTAATTTCATTCAATATGTGTGTTTTTCCCACTTGAGAGGTCAGTGAAAGGAAACCCTTGAACCCGTGCTACTGTTCTTCAACCAGATTCTCAATGGAGAGTGGCAGCTTAATCCAGCTAGTAAGATGTTGATCTCTTTATCAAAGCCAAAGTTGATTTTGCCCTATGAAGCTGCCAAAGAAGAAAACTCTTGTTGAACAGGTAGGATAGAATTATATATGGTATAAAAACTTCTAGAAATGGTGTGTCAGGATACAGTTTGTGAGTCAGGGCACCTCTTAGTAGAAATAAACAAGCTAAAACCAGCTTACTTCATGAGAAGTGGCACCAATGAAACTGGGAACTCCTTTCCCCACTGCCATCTTTTCCCCCACCGCTATCACTTGGTAAAAGTTATAGTTGGTTTAGGTGGTGCTAGTTATAGTTTATTTGGACTACTTTTGTCATTTATTCTGGCTGAAAAATGAGTTTAATTTGGCTTGCTTAGTGTACTATTACTGAATTGAAAAGTAAATGATGGAAGGGAGGGCCTGTTTCATGTAGGCTTGAAATTAGACTGGTCTGTTTTTTTTTTTAGTGAATGTGGAAAATGTAACCTGTCTGATTACAGAATTAACATATAATTGGGTGAGATAAAGATCTGGGAAAAGCTGGGAAGTTGATTTGGTAGAAAGTTTATTGGCCCTGGAGTCAAACTAAATTTGAGTCCAGGTTTTATCAAGTGACCTCAAGAATGACATTTAAATTATTTAAGCCTCAGTTGCCTTATTTACAGAGAATAAAAACACCTACTTCAGAGGATAAGAGGTAATATTTATAAAAGTACTTTCTAAATTGCAAATAGTTAAACACATGTTAAGTATGATTACTAAATGAAAAAGGCATTTGTAATGCATGCAAATTGTAGAGTGACATCAGTAAGCAATAGCTAAAACATGGTCTTATTTCTAGAGTTATAATTGTAAAAGTATCTCTCTGTGCCACCTTTGGGCAACAACATCTCAGATGAGATTTGAGCTGAATACACTTAAGTTTGAACTCCCCTGAAACCTCCATGCACTGCTTCTTGACTTGGCTGCAGCAAGTCTGAGACATCTGATTTGACTTCTGCCATGCAGCTTCCGCTATTAGGAATGCTATTATCATCTATCTTGCCTTATGTTAAGAAGAGTATCTTCATGTCCCCTTCTGAGCTATACATTGCCTATGCAATTTAGTTTGGATTTCATTCTTCCAGAAAAGTGTAGCCACATTTTTTCTATGATAGACCTTTGCTCTTCCAAACCTTCAATGTAATACAGCTGGTCATGGCGAAAACAAAGTTGCTTGTCTTATAATGATTTTTTTCAGGAATAACACAGGAAAAAGAAGTGTACTTATTTTGGAGATTGTAGACATGGTATATATCCTATTCATGTATATTTTGAGTGAAGTGTTTATTTTCCAAAACCACTTCTTGCCCCTCCCCTCTTTTTTTTTTTTTTTTTTTAAAGATTTTATTTATTGATTGATTGATTGCTATGTTGGGTCTTCGTTTCTGTGCTAGGGCTTTCTCTAGTTGCGGCAAGCGGGGGCCACTCTTCATCGCGGTGCGCGGGCCTCTCACTATCGTGGCCTCTCTTGTTGCGGAGCACAGGCTCCAGACGCGCAGGCTCAGTAGTTATGGCTCACGGGCCCAGTTGCTCCACGGCATGTGGGAACTTCCCAGACCAGGGCGCGAACCTGTGTCCCCTGCATTAGCAGGCAGACTCTCAACCACTGCGCCACCAGGGAAGCCCGCCCCTCCCCTCTTGCACTTAAGTTTCTAGGAATGAAGAGTTGATTTAACTAGACTGAATTACACAGAATTCAGAAAATGTCCTAAAAACCCACAAGAACCCTTTATTCATCCAGATTATGAAATACATTAGTTATACATTGTTTTAAAGAAATATCTTAGACTAAGTATGTTAGAGTTAATTATTTTTAAAAATTGTTATTTCCTAAGCATAGTCTCCAACTGAAGAAGAATTACAGATCTCTTTCTAGGCCTTGAATGTTTACTACCAAGTGATGTACCTTTATGATTATTAATAATTAGTTACTAAATTCCCCTTTCCATCTTTGAATTCTTATAATGAGATCAAGGTTATAAAGTGAAGCTTATTTCACCCACTTATCTACATGAGGAAGCTGAGTGACCAAATATAAAGAAGTCATTACTGCCAGACTTATAAATATGATTCACAAAGCATCTGGGCTTTGCCTATTGATAGCCTGCTTTATTTTGAAAATTATCAAACACTTCATGTGAGAGTCTGTCCAAGTGGGGAAATGATTTACTACTTTATAACAATCAGTATAAGCAATGAATACATTGGTCTGGAAATACAGATTTGACATTGGTTTAATAGTCATGGCTTTTTGAAACCAAAAGAATAATAACTAATTAGAAATAAATGGTATTGTACCATTATTTAGATAGAGGAGACTTCTCTAATATTAGAAGCAGATGGTTCTACAGGAAGTTATTTTGAGACACTAAATATGAAATAGGTGATTGTGTCCCCTCGTCTTATTTTTCTAAATATCAGTATTTATTTTTTCTACAGAAAAAGAAAAGGGAAGATCTTACATTTCTGTATATGTGACTTGGTTTCAGAGGTCTTTTCAGAGAGAGGAGGAAGAGTTTATGGCACTGAAAAAAACCCAGAGAGATTCATTATATATGTGGAATTATCTACTTTTGGTGCAGGTGGAATCTGTCTTTGAAGGCTTGCCATTAAAAAAAAAACCTGGGGGAGCAGTGGTACCAAGGACAATCGCTCATATCATGACAAGTGATCTCCAGTGCTTCAAAGTCATCCGTGGGGCATTATTTAAAAGGAAATGATCACAAGTCCAGACAGTAGTCAGGTACTTGTGGTGTGAAACAAGAAGTGGAGACTGAGTGAGGGAGGGGACCCAGAGTACTGCTCTTCAAGGCTTAGTGTTCAGTCTCAAAGTGTCTTATGAAGACATTGCCTTTTCAGATCAGCCATCCACGTATTCAGCAAGTATCAATATTTACTGAGCATTTACAGTTGCCAGAGGTTGTTTTAGGTGAGGACTTTAGCAAACCAGGAAACGGTATGTACCCTCATGGAGTTTATGTTCTAGTAGAGAGGACAGGCAATGAATTGACAAACAAATACGTATTATAAGGTCAGATGATATGTGTTTAGAAGAAAACCAAACCGAGATCAGGGGAGAGAGGGAGATTGATCCGGCTGCTCCTGGCGCTGGCTTGTCACGAAGGCTTTCCCTTCAATTATTCGGTCATCCATACATCTGCTCATCTGTTAGTTTAATGAAATAAATTATCTGTCTTAAACAAGAAGATATAGGTTCTTCTTTTCAGGGAGTCATGTGAGTGAGTTCTGTGGAACTTAGAACTCATTTTCCTATATGAAAAGAAGGTAAACAAATGAAGTTAAGATTATTAGCTGGCTCACGAAAATCCCCTTTAACCCCTGTTAAAGCTTCACTGTGGTACTAATGATGGAAGACTGCATTCCGGTTCTTGGGAGAAGGAAGAAACCAAGTCAGAGGAGGGAAAAGGAGGAGAGGACTTCCTCCTCTTCCCTGGATACCTAGTGGCCACCTTGTGGGCACATTTTTAAATTGGCTAGTTTTGGTTTTCAATGCTCCTACCAGACTTTCAACACCCTAGACTTTCCTTGTTTCCCACGCTGCCCTTTTCAGCTGCACTCAGCCTGCTCTGTTCTTAGAAAGCACTCTGTGGCATTCCAGCATTTTCTTTATTTTTGGTTCCCCCTCACGTACCCTATGAGGAGAGCAGTTCGATTGAACTACTTCTCATAAGTGTATAGATGAGGCATAATGTGAGCATAACCCTAAACTGAACACAGGAATTTGTGTTTTTCTGAGGATACTTGAATCACTAATTGCTGGGGTTTTAAGCTGTCTAACAGACCTATGTGAAAACACTCAGGGAACGTAGAGGAACTACTGTGGGCCGGGGGCCACTGGGTTTCGAAGGCCAACACTTCCTTTCCGTCCACTGCGAGGTAAGGTGTGGAGCCTTGCTTTTCACCTTTTTCTCCTCCTTCTGTGAAAAGACTGGAGTTTTCTTCTCTGATGGCTCCCATGACAGCCAGGGAAGCGAGACAGTGGGGACAGAAGGCATTTTTATTTCCTGCCTTTTATTAAATTGGACAGGGAATTCCCTGGCAGTCCAGTGGTTAGGACTCCACACTTTCACAGCGGGGGGCACGTGCTTGATCCCTGGCCGGGGAACTAAGATCCCACATGCCATTCGGCCAAATAAATAAATAAATAAATAATAAATAATATAATAAATAATAAATAAATAAATAGATAGATAGATAGATAGATAGATAGGACATTTGTAAGTCAGGGGTGGGGGGCAGTGGGGAGAGTTGGTTCTACCAGGTAAGTAGTCTAGCCTGTTACTGCATGTGGGAGGGGAGCCGGTAGCAGTGACGACAATGATTATCTTAGAGACAATGTTTCCTGACTGTCTAATGTACTAGATATTTCACATGCATTCATGATTTCATTCAGTCTTTACCACAGTCGTGCAGAATGTGTAATAAAACCATTTACAAATAAAGAAGGCTGAGAGGTTGAGGAATCTGCCCAAGGTAACACAGGTAGTAGTAGAGTTGATCCTCAAGTCTCTTTTCTCCTCATCCCCGTTATCCCAGAAAGAAGCAAGTGATGATTCCAGAGAAACTAGTCCCTTGTTAGACATGCACTCTTAACTCAGGATCAATACGCTGCTTTTCGTGTCCTGTATATGGAGGCGGATGCACTAGGCTGTGGAAAGGAAAGCCTGGCAGCTTGAGTTCTGTTTGACTGTTCTGTCTTGTGTCAGCTCACTAGAGGCTCAGAGCTGTGTGCTGGGGTCATTTCCACCTCAGCCAGACTCCAACAGGCCTCCTGGGGCCCCTGTGCTTGGACTCTGTCCTGAGCTTGCTCATTCCCTCTTTTGAGTGTTAAAATGGGAACATGGAACAGTGATTAGTGTATTGAGCTAACAACCCTGTCGGTCCTTCTCATGCTCACTATTGACAGGACCTCCTGCTGCAGATTTTAGATAAAGTTTTATCTATTATTCACACCCGTTAGTTGTTTGTATTTCTTACTCCATGGGGACACTTTGGCTGATTGTTTACTTTTTTTTCGCCAAAACACCTAATGAGAAATCTGTGGTTTTTAATGTCTTTGTTGTTCTGCTTAGGGCACCTGACAGATATTTGGTTGTGGTTGTACTACCAGTTATTCAGGTATTTCAACAACTGGCTGAATTAATTTTTTGTTTGCTTGTTTTTGAGGGGTTTGGGGGATGGGCAGTGGTGCCTGAGTTTCTATATTTGTAATGTAAAGTTATCTGCTTGGATCAAATGAAAAATGTATTCTTGTAGACTTGGCAAAAGGATTTGTCTTTGACTGTAGGCTGGCAGCTGCTTTTTGGTTTTCCAGTTTTTTTCCAGTCGGCCAATTTCAGCTGCCCTTTATTCCCTCTGTGATGTGAGGTATTGGATGCAGCATTCTTTATACTGTGTCACTCTTCATCCAGATGTACATGTTTTTAGTGAAGCCCAAAGCTGAGGGAATAGAGTAATTCCATTGTGATGGGTCTGCATACAGTTTATGACGTATTCTCTGATGTCAAAGATGGTCCTTCCACAAGTGTACTTTTGCGTCAGAAACTTCATCACCAGTGAAGGCAGTCGAGCACAGTGGAAAGAGCAGAAATCTAGATGGCCTATATATGGTCCCATCTGTACCACTGACTAGAAATGTAACTGTTGATAAGTTCCTTTATTTTCTCGGTCTTAGTTTTCTCACTTATAAATTAAAGCAATTATTAACATGGCCTTTAAGGCTGTCATTTGGGTCTCATATTCTGTAATCCAAGGCAGAAGTAAAATAGGGTACATTCTAGGAATGAAGAAGATAAGACCGAATGGTTAAAAATGCATCATGAAATATGAAAACAAGGGCAAAACAAATCGCAGCTGTAGAACTCAGATTGTGTTGAGATGTGGTAGAAGGGTCTGGACTTAAAACACTTCATTATGACCGTGTTATATTATGTTGGTGTTAGTTTAAGCTGTATCCTAGGGTGGTCTATGCCCTAGGAATACACAAAACCAAGAGCTAAGGATTTAATTAAAAGGCTGAACTGAGGAGATGCATATTATCCCATGTCTAAATCTCTAGTCAACAGAAGTTTTGCTAGCGTTAAAAAACAAAATTCAGTTGAGTACATTTGAAGATCTAATTGGCTTTATTAAGAGATTCATAAATTGGGCGATCTCATCTGGCAAACAGATACTCTGGAGTTATACAACATGGAAGGCTTTTATAGTAAGGAGGGCGGGACAAGGAAAGGAAGTCATCAGTAAGGGAAAGATGAAAGTTCATTGGAGGAAAATAAAATTTCAGATGAGGACAGCTTCTCATTGGCTGAACCGTGGCATTTTTCCATTGGCTGGGCGTGTTGCTGGGCAAAGAGGAAGTCTTCCTTCCTCCTGCTGGGGTAGTAAAGTACTTTCACTTACTGTTTGGGAGTGTAAGGTATATCTCTTTTTGTTGGGGGTCAGTAAAGTAACTTCTTTTTTGGGGTAATTCATGTCTTCCTGCTTGGGGTAATTGATAAAGCGTGGTAGGGCATGAGAGCTCCCTGTATAGACCTTCCCAACTCCAATTTTAGTTGAAGTGTCCTGTTATTAATATTTTTTTAACATTTTTATTGGAGTATAATTGCTTTACAATGGTGTGTTAGTTTCTGCTTTATAACAAAGTGAATCAGTCATACATATATCCCCATATCTCTTCACTCTTGCATCTCCCTCCCTCCCACCCTCCCTATCCCACCCCTCTAGCTGGTCACAAAGCACCGAGCTGATCTCCCTGTGCTATGCGGCTGCTTCCCACCAGCTATCTATTTTGCATTTGGTAGTGTATATATGTCCATGCCACTCTCTCACTTTGTCCCAGCTTACCCTTCCCCCTCCCCGTATCCTCAAGTCCATTCTCTAGTAGGTCTGCGTCTTTATTCCCGTCTTGCCCCTAGGTTCTTCATGACCATTTTTTGTTTTTGTTTTTTAGATTCCTTATATATGTGTTAGCATATGGTATTTGTTTTTCTCTTTCTGACTTATTTCACTCTGTATGACAGACTCTAGGTCCATCCACCTCACTACAAATAACTCAATTTCATTCCTTTTTATGGCTGAGTAATATTCCATTGTATATATGTGCCACATCTTCTTTATCCATTCATCTGTTGATGGACACTTAGGTTGCTGCCATGTCCTGGCTATTGTAAATAGAGCTGCAATGAACATTGTGGGACATGACTCTTTTTGAATTATGGTTTTCTCAGAGTATATGCCCAGTAGTGGGATTGCTGGGTCATATGGTAGTTCTATTTTTAGTTTTTTAAGGAACCTCCATACTGTTCTCCATAGCGGCTGTATCAATTTACATTCCCACCAACAGTGCAAGAGGGTTCCCTTTTCTCCACACCCTCTCCAGCATTTATTGTTTGTAGATTTTTTGATGATGGCCATTCTGACTGGTGTGAGGTGATACCTCATTGTAGTTTTCATTTGCATTTCTCTAATGATTAATGATGTTCAGCATTCTTTCATGTGTTTGTTGACAATCTGTATATCTTCTTTGGAGAAATGTCTATTTAAGTCTTCTGCTCATTTTTGGATTGGGTTGCTTGTTTTTTGACATTGAGCTGCATGAGCTGCTTGTAAATTTTGGAGATTAGTCCTTTGTCAGTTGCTTCATTTGAAAATATTTTCTCCCATTCTGAGGGTTGTCTTTTCATCTTGTTTATGGTTTCCTTTGCTGTGCAAAAGCTTTTAAGTTTCATTAGGTCCCATTAGTTTATTTTTTGTTTTTATTTCCATTTCTCTAGGAGGTGGGTCAAAAAGGATCTTGCTGTGATTTATGTCATAGAGTGTTCTGCCTATGTTTTCCTCTAAGAGTTTGATAGTGTCTGGCCTTACATTTAGATCTTTAATTCATTTTGAGTTTATTTTTGTGTATGGTGTTAGGGAGTGTTCTAATTTCATTCTTTTACATGTAGCTGTCCAGTTTTCCCAGCACCACTTATTGAAGAGGCTGTCTTTTCTCCACTGTATATTCTTGCCTCCTTTATCAAAGATAGGTGACCATATGTGTGTGGGTTTATCTCTGGGCTTTCTATCCTGTTCCATTGATCTATATTTCTGTTTTTGTGCCAGAACCATACTGTCTTGATTACTGTAGCTTTGTAGTATAGTCTGAAGTCCGGGAGCCTGATTCCTCCAACTCCGTTTTTCTTTCTCAAGATTGCTTTGGCTATTCAGGGTCTTTTGTGTTTCCATACAAATTGTGAAATTTTTTGTTCTAGTTCTGTGAAAAATGCCAGTGGTAGTTTGATAGGAATCGCATTGAATCTGTAGATTACTTTGGGTAGAATAGTCATTTTCACAATGTTGATTCTTCCAATCCAAGAACATGGTATATCTCTCCATCTGTTTGTATCATCTTTTATTTCTTTCATCAGTGTCTTATAATTTTCTGCATACAGGTCTTTTGTCTCCTTAGGTAGGTTTATTCCTAGATATTTTATTCGTTTTGTTGCAATGGTAAATGGGAGTGTTTTCTTAATTTCACTTCAGATTTTTCATCATTAGTGTAGAGGAATGCAAGAGATTTCTGTGCATTAATTTTGTATCCTGCTACTTTACCAAATTCATTGATTAGCTCTAGTAGTTTTCTGGTAGCATCTTTAGGATTCTCTATGTATAGTATCATGTCATCTGCAAACAGTGACAGCTTTACTTGTTCTTTTCCAATTTAGATTCCTTTTATTTCTTTTTCTTCTCTGATTGCTGTGGCTAACACTTCCAAAACTATGTTGAATAATAGTGTTGAGAGTGGGCAACCTTGTCTTGTTCCTGATCTTAGTGGAAATGGTTTCAGTTTTTCACCATTGAGGACGATGTTGGCTGTGGGTTTGTCATATATGGCTTTTATTATGTTGAGGCAAGTTCTCTCTATGCCTACTTTCTGGAGGGTTTCTATCATAAATTGGTGTTGGATTTTGTCAAAAGCTTTCTCTGCATCTATTGAGATGATCATATGGTTTTTCTCCTTCCTTTTATTAATTTTCACACTAGTAAGCCAGTGAGTGTCCAAAGTGGATTTTTACTGGTGAAATTCACAGCTTGTTAGTTAGCATAATGGTTGCTAGAATGAGTTTTTATTTTTTACATAAAAAGTGATATTCAGGATTCATGGATTGGCTGCAATATCTTAGATACACATCCTACCCCTGCAAGAACATGGCATAGCAATCTAGTGTGGCTTTCACGAATGACAATTGAAACATGAATCCCAAACTGGCCAGCTGATAATCAGGGGATTGTAGTTGCTTAATACCTGCATAAGGATAACAATCCTCTCTATAGATTGTTGCATGGAATGTATGATCAGAATCCCTAAAAGAATAGAAACCTGGGACCTCACTGAGGTTATAAACAGGTTTAAAGAACAGTATTTTTGTTTGCTTGCTTTTTTGTCTCTTCTAGCTAATTAATTTTCTAAGCGGATCACCATTTATTCTAAGACTTGCTTTTCATACCTGTTTGTGATGTCCAGAAACAAAAATACAGACCTTTCATTTACTTGTAACTATTGATAGAAACAGTCAAAAAGAGCTTCATATTGTGCATGGCCAAATTAGCTTGGGTAAATTTGCATGAGATTCTGAAAATCTTAGCTTTGCCACTTAATCAGCTGTGTAATGAGTTATTTAGCATCTATGAGTCTTGGTTTTCTCATCTATAGATTACCTTATCTGGCGATCGTGATTACTGGGATAATATATGCACTGTCCTCAGCACAGCTCTTGGAACAATGGTCAGAATGCTGGCAGGCTTTGGTTACAGTTAGGATTTGCCCAACATATTCCTATATGATCAGGTCCTGGATGAAGCCAGTGATGTTAGACACGCCCCCACTGCCCTGTAGGAGTCACAGAAACTGCAGGGATGGACACTTGATCCAAGCTGGGCAAATTAGATTATCTTTTCTGGGGATTTGGCTATTGGTCCTACAGTTGGTCTTTATGTGCAGCTGGAACTGTAGAGCATGTTGAAATTTGGGAGTTATGGGATGGCCACCTTTCTCCATCATGAAGTTCAACTCCATTTCTGCCTTGGCTGCAAGAGAGTTGTTTGTGTCTGTCTAATGAATAACATAAAATAAATAAAAGGTTTTGTTTGGACTTGCTCAGGTTACTTTCTATTAGTTGTAACCAAAAAAAACAAACAAACAAAACCAAACTAGTCACCAAGTGCAGAGTTGGTTGCATCTTTTTCATGCTGTCAGTAGCATTTGATATAGTTGTAGTTGTCCTCATCTTTCTTAAGACACACTCTCACCAGGTATCCATTATACTGCGCTCTCCTGATTTTCTTCCTACGGCAGTGGTGATTCTCTCCCAGTCTCCTTTGCTGGATTCACTTTCTCTTACCAAACTCCAAATGTTGAGATCCTGCAGGGCTCAGCTGTTGGCTGTCTCTTTATCTACATTTATTCCTGGCTATTTCATCTAGTCCGATGGTATCAAGTCCTGTCTACTTGATTAAATATTGTCTATGTAGTGATGATGCCCAATTTTAATTTTTGCCTCAGCCTTTGCTCTGAGCTCCAGACCTGTACATCCAATGGTATAGTTAACATCTCTTCCCGAATGCCTGTTAGGCATCTCAACTTCATGTGTCCAAAACCGAACTCTTGATTTCTCTTTCCTACCTGTTTCTCCCAGTGTATTCCTGATCTTAGGAAATGACACCAATGTTCATCCAGTTGCTTGGGTTGACACACTGGTGTCACGCTTGACTCTTCTCTTTCACTTTCATCCCGTATCCAGTCCACCAGCGAGTGCTGTCAGCTCTACCCTGTATTCCAATCTGACTTCTCATCTCTACCACCTCCTTGTCTTTGCCGCTGCCCCTCTCAACTGCCAGTCTGTCACTCGTGGTTTCTCTGCTCGTGCCCTTGTCTGTCTGTAGTCTCTTTTCTTCCCAGCCACCAGAACGATCCTTCTAACGTGTCCTATCATGTCTCTGCTCTACTGTAAACCTTCCCAGTGGCTTCCGCTTGCACACTGAGTAATACCCAAACACCCTTAACGTGGTCCACGGGGCCCTGCCTGATCTGGCCTCTGGCTGCCCTTCTGACTCATCTCCTCTGTCTTCCCTCCTCTTTCCTCCCAGTCGCTCTACTTGCTGTTTAAGCACGTATGCCTCAGGGCGTTTGTACTCACTGAGCCTTCTGTCTGGGCTGTCCTTCCCTTGGATATTCATGTGGCACCCTTCCTCCTTTAATTCCGAGCTTTGCCTAAGTGTCATCTCCCTGGAGAGACTCGCCTTGCCCAAATTCTAAATACCCTTCCTTCCCCTAATGCTTGCTTTTTTCCTTACCAGTTTTATTTTTCCTTGTAGCACTTATTGCCACCTGCAATTTTACTTTATATTTAGTTGTTAATTGTCTCCCACAGTAACATGTAAGCTCAAAAGCCAGAGATTTGTCTTGTTTATACCTGTATCCCCAGGGCTTAAAAGAATGCCTGACATCAATAAGTTTTGATTTTAGTTTGATAATGAATGAATAAATACTACCAGCAACTATCACCTGTTAGATCTTGAAAAATACACAACTTTCTTGGTTAGGTACAAAACATCGATAGTGTATTTCCTTAATTTTAAGATTTTTTTTCATGTTTTATTATTTGAAATCAAGTTGCATCTTATAATTGATATATATATTTAATATGGTAATTGTAACATCCTGAGCTGATGTTAAATTGATTCATCAACATCTCATAAATTTTAAGCAATATGTTGGCCCTATGGTTGTTGGGGTAAACAACATACTTCTGGTCCTTCTCAAATATTTAATAACAGTAGATGCATAGTTTGTTGTTGGGAAGTCTTTTTTTCCTCAACTGGGTAGAGGTTTTTGCTAATTCTTCTTTATTATTCTACAGACATTAATGAATGTCTCCTAGACATTATTTCCATTGTACTATACAGTATAAGTCATACTAGAATTGCCATGTAGATAGTGATTTTTATCAATTTAGCAAAATATGCTGCTATACAAAATGTGACTTATTTTCTAAGTCATTTACTGTCAAAATCATATGCTGTCTTAAATTTACTCTTATTTTGGAAATTCTACATTGATCTTGATCATATTATCTTCTGTTCAGAGTTTAAAGATTTTCCAAATGTTGGACTCATTAGAAAGTATGTAATTTTGCAGCTCTTTTAAAAGTATGTTTTATTACCTAATAAGCCTTTCTTGGAATAATTATTTTGGTAGTATGCTTATAGACAGAAAATACATTAAATATGCCTAGATGTTGTATCTAAGATAGTTTCATAATACTTATGATAAGTGGACATTAAGTTAACCTGTCAATAATTTAGTTTTTTCTCTTTAACTTTAAGCCCTTTCTTTACAGAGCACTTATGTTTTGGTATCACTTAATAACTTTGAGTATCATAAGCAAGAAAACCTTTTGTTTTCAACATTGTAAATATTACCCATGCACTGTACAGAATTTAGAGAATATAGAAGAGTCTTATGACAGAGACTACAAGGTACTTTCTTAATCTCTTCTCCCCTCTTTCTTAGTTCGGAAAAATAGCAACAAAAACAGATTGGCATTCTGCCACCCATGTAAAGTTGGTGTATCCTTGCTCTGCTACAGATGGGTATCTATGTTTGGGTAGGAGTGTTGTGTGGTCTTGATGAGAAATCATCTTACCAGCAGGAGGGTACCCTTCCTCTTCCCCTTTTCCTCCGTCTTGCTGACTAGAATAGATACCTGATGGATAATGCTCCACCGCCTCACTGGACCTTGGGGATGAGGGTCATACTGTAAGGATGGCAGAATGATAAACTAGAAGGAGCCTGGGTCATTGATAACTTCGTGAAACCTTCATACCAGCTCTGGGCTGCCAACCTCCAGACTTTTTTTTAAATATGTAAGAAAAAAAACTTTTGTTTAAACTATTGTTCTTTGCACGTGATCATCTGTTATCCTGCTATACTGGGGAAAAAATGCTTTCCTTCTTCCAGTCTTTCCCTGTGTCTATGTATCTGATACACACACATGCACATACCACACACACAAACTCATACAGAGCTGAGGCAAAACTGTAGATAGTGTATTTATGTGGTTTTTGTCTCAATATCATATCTGCACTTTCTCATATCATTAAAATTATCTTTAGACATTTTAATATCTACTTAACATGTCTACATACTATAGTTTGTTTAATTGGTCCATTATCTTTGGCTAATTATTTTCTTTTACTATATAGCAGTCTTTTTATCTCTCTTAGGAATATTTTGATTTGCATTTTAACTTACTGAGTATATGTTGTGTCGAAAACTCTATTTAAACACAGCACATGAAATTCACTTTTATGGAGCCTTTAGTTTCCATCCTGCACTTGTCTTCTTTATTAATTTTTTAAGGATGCTGTAACAACATACCATAGACTGGGTGGCTTAAACAACAGAAATCTATTTTTCAGGATTCTGGAGGCTAGAAGTCCAAGATCAAGGTGTTGGCAAGGTTGATAATCTTCTGAGGACCCCTCTCCTTGGCTTATAGGAGACCATCTTCTCTTTATGTCTTCACATGGTCTTTCCTCTGTGCTTCAGTGTCCTAATCTCCTTTTAGGACACCAGTCATACTGAATTAGGGATCACCCATATGATCTCTTTTTTCTTTAGTTGCGTCTTTAAAGGCCTTGTCTCCAAATATAGTCACATTTTGTACTAGGCATTAGGACTTAAACATACGAATTTTGGCATTTTGGCAGGGGGCAGGGACAATTCAGTTCATAACACCTTCTCTTTCTCTGACTGGCCCTTTCAGTAAGTTGCATAGTGGGACAATCTGTCTGAATTTTCTTGTCTCTTTTCACCTTTGGACACTGTCTTTTTATGATCTTTTTCTCAAAGCTTGGAGTTGGCCAGTCATCCCCCTACCCCAATATCCAACCCTGTGCCCTGTCCATGTTTCCAAGAGTTTTCAGAAAATAAGGCTCAAAGGAAAGATTGTATTCATGCCTGGTATGCTCACAATCCTGTGGACATATCAGTTTGGTTTAGTTTTGGAGGATAATGTGGGTCAAAGATGGACAATTAGTATACAGAAAAGGATTATCTTATGATGTGTTAAAGGAACAGTTTGCCAGGACAGTAGACTAATTTGGATATTATATACACCCAAATAACATAGCCTTTAAATATCTAAAGAAAAGCAAACATATTTACAAGGAAAATATAACAAATCCACAATGGGAATTGCTGCACATTAAACATACGGCCGGCCTTCTGTATCCATGGGTTCCGCATCCTTGGATTCAACCAATCATGAATTGAAAATATTTGGGAAAGAAAATTTTGAGAAAGTTCCAAACAGCAAATCTTAGCATTTACATTTGTATTTACAACTATATACGTATCATTTACATTGTATTAGGTATTATAAGTAATGTGGAGATGATTTAAAGTATATGGGAGGACGTGTATAGGTTATATGCAAATACTACACCATTTTGGCTCAAGAATATGTAGATCAAGCCAGTGTTTTTTCTACTTCATCATAGACCAGGATCACTTGCAAGACTTGTTGAAACAGATTGCTGGGCCTCACTCCCTATCCCCAGAGCTTCTGATTCAGTAGGTCTGGGGTGACCTGAGCATTTGCATTTCCAACAATCCCAGGTAACTGATGCTGGTGGACTGGGGATCACACTTTGAGAGCCACTGGATCAAACAACTAAAAATGAGAAATTAATAAGGACGTAGAAGACCTTGGGAACAATTAGCAAACTTGATCTAATGTACATAGTAGAATCCTGAACCCAGTAATTAGAAAATAAACCGTATTTTCAGTCATACAGTGAGTATTTACAAAGTGGACCATGTACTGTGGCATCAAGCCAACCCAGTAAGCACCAAATGTTGGTATAATACAGACATTTTGATCACTGTGCAATTAATTAAAAACCAATAATAAATAACTTAAAAAGTTCATATATCTGAGAAGTATTTTTAGGAGATTCTATAGTTGTAAGTAATTTCTTGATAGGTTTATATAGGAGGCCTCAATTCTGTCTGTAACTTTTATTTCTTAATAAACAAAAGATCTGAAGCACATATGACACAATGTTAAAAATGGACAAATTGGGATGGTGGTTCCATTAATGTTTGTTTTATGCTACTCTGCAGTTTTTATTTGTTTTACATATTTCTAATTTAAAAAATGATAAGTGATTTAGAAACCTATACCCACGTACATGAACTTTATGTGGGAGGGCAAAACAGAGACATTTTGCTAGACTTACGGACCCAGAAAATTCACCACCGATGGAACCTATTAGAAAGAATTATAAAATCAGAAAACCCTCAGAGTCCCTTTCACTTCATTAAGCATCCTTAGATCTTCGCCTGTGAAAACGAGTATGTGAATGCAAATAGGGAGTTTTGTGCTCTGCAGTTTTGTGCTCTGCTGAGAACTCCATATAGCTTCCAAAAGTCAGCAGCCAGGGAGTAACAGTATTTTCTAATGGAGTACAACATTGACTAATGAGAATGTTTGAAAAATAGGTGTGCTGATAAAGAAAATCTGGCATTCCCAAAATTAGTCAGTAGAGCTTTTTATTGCAATGCCTGAAGTTCTATCAAAATTTTCTAAAATATAGGTATGTAGATTTTTGTACATATATGTGTGTGTGTGTGTGTGTGTGTGACAATAAGTACTTTTAGCAAACCTAAATTAATCTTTTTAATGATTGAGAATCAATGTTTTAGCTATTATTCACATCAATTACTATTACACTATTTATTACTGTAATTAATGATAATACTTTACATTTGATTTTACTTATATAACTTTAGGTACAAAATGTAGGCCTTGTATTAAATTTATACCTGACAAAGCCATAGATTATAAGTGCCCATTGGATATAAATCTTTTATGGTCCTACATTTCATCATAATTTATCTTCCTTGAAAGTAGGTTTTAGTTACTCAAGGGTTTATACAAATGAATTTGATTACCACTCTACTTTTACAGTGTTAAATATTAAGCTTCTCTAGATACACATAAGAAAGCTGAATAAACATCCTTAGCACTAATGGCTAATATTTATTAGAAAACAGTTGATTGAAAGTGCAGTGGTTTATGCATTATGAACCAAATTCCATTTTTTAAAGGCAGACAATCATGTACTTCAGGCTGCAACAAAACAAGGAGACCTAAAAATAGATGGTTTTGTTTGTTTGTTTTTATTTTTATGTTGTTTTTGGAAATTATTTAATTTTGAATCATTTACAAAAGGAACACTTCAGCCATCATGAGAAAAAAGGGTACTTAGTTGCCTTCCTTTCCCTTCTTTTATTGTCATTGTGTTTATTGCAATTACTTATGGTGTGGAGGTGCATGATCCTTTTTTTCAGTTCTTAGGGCCATTTAAAGTCTAAATCCAGCCAAAGATCTTTTACTGTGCAAGGAACTAGATGGAATCATTTTGACTACACTCACAGCCAAGAGTTTAGCTAACCATCCTGGTGATAGGTCTATGCCTGTGACTTTATTATGATTTTTATGGATACTTTGTGGAATCATGTGGCCTGCCATTTCTTCCTCTAACTTACTTCCTACTAAACTTAATCCTAACCCTGTCTAGCTCACTCAGATCTGGCCGTCCCACCTACTGGCCTTGTCATTGGCCCTGAGGAATGTTTGTTCCATTCCTCACCCCACCTGGCCCTCATTATTCCCACTTGCCTCCCTTACTTGAAAGTGAATCCTCTGATGACACTGGTCTTCCTCTCCGAGCTCTCTCCAGGGAGGCTGCCTTCCTTGCTGCCTCTGACTGAGGATGAGGAGGTGTTGGCAAGCTTTTGCCCCCAAGGGCTGAGTCCTGGTTATGTGATTTCTCAGCAGTTCCTCTCTGCAGTTCTGACTGCCTACTGACACCAGCTGCTGCTCTTCACCTTCATTAGTGTGGTCTGGGGACCTTTTAAGACATTGTTCTAACACCCAAGGTTACAAGTACATGAGCTCTATGTCTACAACATCCCTTTATAGTTCTTCAAGGCCCTCAATACCAGTGAGCACGTTTTTTTAGCTCCTAGCTCTATAGTAAACATCCCTGGGTTCCATTCTACTCTTGGTTACCATATGAAATTTTCCTAGTTCACTGCTCTAAGACTGAATGGTTCAAAATCCTCGGTGACTCCTCAAGATTTACCAAATGGACTTGAGGACACGGGGAGGGGGAAGGGTAAGCTGGGACAAAGTGAGAGAGTGGCATGGACATATATACACTACCAAATGTAAAATAGATAGCTAGTGGGAAGCAGCCGCATAGCACAGGGAGATCAGCTCCGTGCTTTGTGACCACCTAGACGGGTGGGATAGGGAGGGTGGGAGGGAGGGAGACGCAAGAGGGAAGAGATATGGGATATATGTATATGTATAGCTGATTCACTTTGTTATAAAGCAGAAACTAACACACCATTGTAAAGCAATTATACTCCAATAAAGATGTTAAAGAAAAAAAAAAGATTTACCAAATAGAGTACCAAAACCTCCGTGTGACAGTCCAGGCTCAGCTCCACTCCCACCCCCTCAATTCAGCTCCAGTTTACTTTCCAAACACCTTTATCTTCCAGCTGGCTAAATGTGGTTGATGTTTCCAAGCACACTCCTTTTTGTTTGAAATACGCTTTTCCCTCCAGTCTGAATTTAGCCAAGCTCTAGTGAAAACCTGGCATAATTATCACCTTCTCAATGAAGCCTGTCTTGATTGTCTCCTCTGGGGAGTCCTCTCTTCTGATCTCCCATGGTACTTAGTTCATACCTTTTAAGTGACAGTTATTATACCTTTTTGCTTTTAGAATATTTTATTGGGTTTTATGATGGCATGAAGTATGAAAAGGGGTCCTGGACCTTAGGAAGAATATAATATTGATTATGCCTGGATTTTCAGATAATTTCTCCAAAAAGCAAGCCCAGAGGTGACAAACATTCAGAGTCTGGTCAGTCAGTACAGATTGAGAAAAGGAGTCTTTTTTTTTTTTTCTTTTTGGCTGCATCGGGTCTTCTTTGCTGCACGCGGGCTTTCTCTAGTTGTGGCTTCTCTTGTTGTGGAGCACTGGCTCTAGGCGCGCAGGCTTCAGTGCTTCAGTAGTTGTGGCACGCGGGCTCAGTAGTCATGGCTCATGGACTCAGTGGTCGTGGCTCGCAGCTTCTAGAGCGCAGGCTCAGTAGTTGTGGCACGTGGGCTCTAGAGTGCAGGCTAGGTAGTTGTGGCTCACGGGCCCATTTGCTCCGCAGCATGTGGGATCTTCCCAGACCAGGGCTCGAACCCGTGTCCCCTACATTGGCAGGCGGACTCCCAACCACTGCGCCACCAGGGAAGTCTCCGAAGAAGATTCTTTGAACAATAACCAGCAGATTTTTAATCAAAGTTGGTCTAAAATAACAACCAGTTTCCTTAAATCTACACTGTTATGCCTGTTGAGGTAAACTGTACTATGTAATTATAAGATTTTTCACCCAATTAAAAAGGCAAAAGCTGAACCCATCATCCAGTTTTCAATTATTCAAGCCAGTAAAGGCAGGAAATAAAATATGAGCTGGAAAAGGTTATTAGCGTTCATTAGCACAACCAAGTTGCTAAGTAAAAGCAATGAAGTTTTGATCTTTTCATTTTTAACTGCTCTAGTAGTTCTACAAAATAAATTTAGTTATTATTTTTGCATTGGAACAGCATTCACAGTGCAAATACATTTTTAATTAAATGTACTTGTTAGTTGGTGTTCCTACATTTGTTTGTATTTTTGTGTGTTAATATTAATCAGATTGTAAAGTCACAAATGGAAAAGGATAAGTTTCAGAAAAAAAAGTAGGTCTCTGTACAGCATTATGGACTAGAAGGTAGTAATTCATAGCATTTAAAAACATTGACGGGCTTCCCTGGTGGTGCAGTGGTTGAGAATCTGCCTGCCAATGCAGGGGACACGGGTTTGAGCCCTGGTCCGGGAAGATCCCACATGCCACAGAGCAACTAAGCCTGTGTGCTACAACTACTGAGCCTACTCTCTAGAGCCCGTGAGCCACAACTAGTGAGCCTGCGAGCCACAACTACTGAAGTCTGTGCGCCTAGAGCCCGTGCTCTGCAACAAGAGAAGCCACCTCAATGAAAAGCCTGCACACCGCAATGAAGAGTAGCTCCCGCTTGCCGCAACTAGAGAAAGCCCACGCACAGCAATGAAGACCCAATGCAGCCAAAAATAAAATAAATTAAATGAATAAAGTAAATTAAAAAAAAAAAAAAAAGCATTGACGCTGGAGTCCACGGCCTGACTGTGACTCTTAGCTCCACCATCTTTAGCTGTATGACCTTTGGCTAATTACCTAACAGATATGAGTTAGTTTCCTCCTTCCTACAACGGGGATAATATTCACTTCTTAGGATGTAGGAGCATTAATGAGATAATCCTTGTAAAATGCTTAGTAAAGTGCCTAACACATAATGACTGCTATACGTTTGTAACTTACTGTTATTGCTTTTCAAATAAATATGTTACAAGATAGTGCCACTAATATTTAGTTAAATAGAAAACAATAGCATTGGGAGAAAAATTAATTATATGTAAGTTATCTATAAACTGGAAGACCAGGCATGAAATAATTAAGAATACGCTTTGGTTAATTTGCTTTGTTCTAAGGTTTAGGGCAAGCTAAACCTGGAACTTAGTTATGTATGAGGACTAATGTTAAAGAAAAAGAAGTATCTTATTGTAACACCAGTGATGTTTGCACTGGATGAAAAAAAACAAGAAGAATCATTTTAGAGAGAAAAAAAAAAATCACTTAAAAAATCAGGCCTGTATTTCAAACAAAACAAGAAAAGTGAGACAATAGTATGTCAACCCAAACTAGATAAATGGCACAGCTATATTTTGTGCAAATCACAACTTGGATTTATGAGTTTCCCCAGCCAGAACAGTGAACAGCTGACGGTTTCTGTTTCTGTTAGAGCCATTTTGACGAAACTTATTAACATTTTTTTTTTTTTTTTAACTGAGAAACCCTGCTTGAAAATATTCGTGTGGTTTAAAACAAATTAAAATTTTAGGAACCTATACAATTTAATATTAAAACCCATATAATTACTTTTTAAAGGAAGAATAGGTCTATTGCAGTACAAAATCTGTAGAGAGGCTCTCCATCGGGAAGCTGGAGAAGGACATGCTCTTTCAGAAAAGAGCTATATTCCTTGCTCTGTATTTTGCCTTGAGAGGTTTGAATAGCTACTCTCTTGAGAGTTTTTCATTTTCTTTTTTTCAAACTCACTACTATCCAGTAATGGGTCTGATGGATAGAAAATGGAGGTGTAAAAGGGATTGCTTTTTATATACGAAATTGAAATTGGTTGAATTCAACAAATAGCAATTTCAATGTGTAGGAAGATAAATCAACTAAAGTTCTTTCAGAGAGAATGCAGAAAATGGATAAATGTGGTCAATTGTAAAGTAGAATCCTATCTTATACATATTCTTATACTGAAATGTTTCCTACTTTATGGGGAAGGAAAGACTGTTCAATTCTTTCTGCTCTGGAAGCAACAATAAATATCTGACATCATCAGAATCCATTTCCTCTGAGGCACACTGCCTTTGGGTTGTGAGTAATGGTTTTTATTTCAGTAGATATACTGAAGAAAGGAAGTTGCCCATCCCATTTTGGGTAACCGAATGTCAAAAGGAAATTTTAGTTTCCCAGCTGCTGTTGAGGACCTTGAGAATTTGTGTGTGTGTGTGTGCGTGTAGTTTTACAGACTTATAAAGGAATAGAATTTTGTAGATCATTTTGCCTAATGCATTATTTTACATAAAAGGAAAATGAGGTTTAGTGACTTACCGTAGTTACATAACTAATGGCAGGATGTTTGATGTATAGAACTGTTTAAGATACTATTAATTCACCCTGATGATTTCCAAAAGAATAATCTAGGCTAGGGAAAGTGTTCATTAAGTCCCACCTTTCAAAAATGGATTGTTTCCAATGTCCGTATTTTTGAGATATATTTTCAAATTTTACAGATAATGAATTATAGGGAAAAAATATATTTTGTCCTTATAATCTCTTTCCTTACATAATATTTTTTAGTTGTACATGCAGTTTGTATTTCCAGCTTCTCTGAAAGCTTAAAAATGTAAGTTACCTCAGTAATAAGAAAAACTGACTCCAAATAAAGGAGGAAGCATATGCAAAATGTGATACCCAGGTACAAACAGGGGATAAAATGAAATACCACAGATGGGTCAGTTGATAAAATATATAATCATATAAGTTACTGTGGTCCTTGTTATGATGGATAATGTTATCTTATCAAAAATTACAAATATTTTAATATTTTTACTTCAAATAAAATACAAAATAAAAAGACAATTCCACTGAAAATGAAGTGATGAATTCTGAATTTTATTGGTAATAACCAAGGATGTAAATAGTCACTTTGAGGAGCATTTTGCTCAATGCAAAGAAGGAATTAGTCCAGTTCTTATTCTTCTCTTAATTTTCTTTGACAGAGTTACAAATAAGGGGGCCATTTACAAAAATCTTGGAAGAAAAATATATACATTCATATGAATTTGAATTTATTGTGCTAGTCAATGGGAAAAAATAGACAAGCTTTATTATCTCAAAATTAAAGTCCCTGTATAATAAAGAATACTATGAACAAGCTAAAAGCCAACTCTGTCTGGGAAAAAACAACATACATAACAGACAAATAGAAAAAGTTTTCAAATCAGTAAGAGCACAAACAAGCCAGGGGAGGAATGGGTGACTGATAAATGAATTAAAGAAGAGGAAATCTAAACAAGTAATAGTAATGAACTAGTACTCAGGGAAATGCATGAAATAAGAATGAGAATACCACCTCATATCTTCTAACAAAATTTGAAAGTTTGGACAATATGCATTAGAGAAAATTTGATGGGGGGTCCAGCAGGGATAACTGTGTAGTGGGTGAAAGTGTGAATTCGTACAACCACTTTGGAAAAGTATTTGGCCATATCTAGTGAAGCTGAAAATATACATGTACATTGAGCCAGAAACTTCTGCAAATAAGCCCAAAGAGACATGTACAAATATGTTTATATAGCATTGTTTGTTATGATGAAAAACAGAAACAAATAATAATACAGTATGTTCATAGGATGGATATAACTAGAAATTAAAAATAATGACCTGGACATACATACATATATTACATGGACAAATCCCCCCAGGCATAATTTTGAATGACAAAGCAACATACTTATAGTACACAATATGTACCTAAATCAAAAATACTTATAGTACACAATATGTACCTAAATCAAAAATAATTCTATGTGTCAGTTATGAACACCTATAACAAGTGATTATTGAATAATCATTGAATGATTAAAGCATGGGCTAGAAGAATACACAGCATATTTAGGAAGAGATGAATACAAATAAGGAGAACAAAAGGGACTAAAAAATTAAAAACCCCTATACAGAATGTGAAATTAAAAACATTTTATTGACTGTTAGGCTGGGATTGAGAAGAACAGGGTTAGATTGTGTTCTGCTACTAATATATTTGTGACCTTAAGCCATCTGGCTTCGGTTCCCTTACCTACAAAGCAAGTCAATTTTAAATGTTTCTTCTAAACTTGAAATTTTCATGAGCTTTGTAGCTGTGCAACACCAGGTCTGTTTTGTAAACTTACTTTGTCTCAGTTTCCTCATCTGTAAAACGGGAACTAATAGTAGTACCTACTTAATAGGATTGCTTTGAAGAGTATATAAATAGTCCATGTAGAGTGCTTATCTCTATGCCTAGCAGGTATGCTTACATATATACACACTTGAGTAAGACTGAACTCAATAAATGTTAGCTCCTACAGCCATGACTTTAAGTTTATGAAACAGACTGACTCTGAGATACTTCAATCATAAAGAATATTTTCCTCTTTAGAGACTTCTTTTAGATAACAAGTTTTTCCAGGATATTACTATAAACTTGGTATATATGACTCCCAGGGACTCATGTCTTACATTCTGTAAGCTGGTCATACTTTTTCTAAACGTTGGTTAGATCGTAGTTTTTAATCTAGATAGGAAAAAATATGTATATGAAACAAGGAAAAATTTTAAACATTGTGTTATATGTGATTTTTTTCTGTGTGTTGATTAGAAGGTTGACTGTCTACTTGAACAATGCCTTTTATTAAGTCTGCTGATTGTTATGGTTAAATATATACAAGCTTGAGTAAGAATGAAAATAATCTCTTGAGAAAAAAATTGAGGATTAGCATTTAATCATCTAACAGGAGAATGGACATGGAGTACCTCCAGGGCAGACCTGACTTAATTCTTAGATATGATTCAGTAAAATATAGATTTCTTAAATGAGAAGATTTGACAATGTGCATAATTTAATTGTACAAAGACAAACTCCACTCTGAATGTCTTCTTGGCAAATGAAGGCCCATTAAGGCATGTTTCAATACACATGCTGGGGTGGAGGGTAGGGAGGGGGGAGGGACAATTTGTAGTACACTGTATCTACTTTATGGCTACTGATTTTAAACAAATTTCAGATTACCCTTATTGTCTAATCATATGTTTGGGAGGATGGGCTATTTATGAGCTGTTAGCTTTCCAGATGCTCGAACAATGTGCTTTAAATGCTGTATTCATAAACCAGCCCCCAAAATGCAGCAGATTAGCTGTTTCTAATCTTTGAATTCAGAACAAATGTTAGAAAAAGGAACACTTGCAGAGCTGTGTAGTCTCTATTACCTCATTAAAATGTATTTATAAATGAAGTAGACAGAGGAGCAAATGTCTGCACAAAACATTGCTACTTCATTAATATTTTTTTATTACAAAAGCACTTTCTATGAAATCTGTCAGCCTCAAGGAAATAAGTGAATCAGTTGTCTTTCATTTTTGTGTTTTGTTTATTTTCCCTGATATGCAAACGCAAGTTTAAAAGAAATATTTTAGCAGTAAATATGAACTTAGTGAAATAAAAAGAGTACATGTGACTAGAACAACATCTGTTTCAAAGTATGCATAATGCTAGGATTCAAGCGGGGAAGGTTTCTGAACTTGAGGTTCTATTTTTCTTAAATGTGAGGTTTCTGTGTTAGGGGAGAAATATGTTATGATGGGCTTCATGCCTAAGGGTAATTCTGTAAAAGAAGGTTTCTTGTTATATCAAGAGTAGCTAGAAACAAACAAACAAACATACAAACAAACCATTTTCCTTCTCCAGATTAGAGATTATTAAATACTTAGGTTTAAAAAATACATAATAAAAAAGTTTTTAAAAAAGGGAGTGACAATGATACTAGAATGATGGACACCTGTCATTATACATAAATATACTTGTAACCCGTAGAACGCACAACACCAAGAACGTGTCCGAAGGCAGGCTGTGGACTTTGGGTGATGATGATGTGTCAGTGTAGGTTCATCAGTTGTAACAAGTGTACCGCTCTGGTGGGGATGTTGGTAATGGAGGAGACTGTGCATGTGAGGGGCAGGGGGTATGTGGGAGATCTCTCTGTACCTTCCTCAATTCTACTGTGAACCTAAAACCGATCTAAAAAAATAAAGTCCTTAAGTTAAAAAGAAGTGAAAAGTAAAAGCGTACTGTGACACTCTTCCTTATTAAGTTTGTATAAGGCAGTGTATTTTGGATTTTACTTAAGAAAGGTCTGATAGTGAACTACCTAAAAAATCGTGTAATGGATCTTATTTCTTTTAAGGATGGACCTTATTCAAGTTATCTATTGCTGTGTAATAATCATCCCCAAATTTAGTGACATTAAACAAGTTTTTTAAAAATTTATTTTAATAGATTCTATAGGTCAGGATTAAGAAAGGGCACAGGGAGTTTTTTGTCTCTATTCCACGATGTCTGGGGTTTCAGCTAGGAAAAATTGAATGGCTGGGGGCTGGAAGCATTTGGAGGCTTCTTTAGTATTATGTCTGGCTCCCTGGCAAGATGACTGAAGACGGTCTATGCCCATGCCATGTGGTTTAGGCTTCTAAGCCCAAGAATTGAGATGCCCAAGAGGGAGAATTCTAAGAGAGTGGAAGGTCCTTTGTCTCTTAAGAACAAGCTTAGCAAGTTAAATGTCATTATTTACACTGCACTCTGTTGGTTGAAGCAATAACAAGCCTGTCTGGATTTCAGGGAAAAGGTTGCAGACCCCACTTCCTGACGGAGTGTTGACAAAATATTGGTGGTCCTTTTCAAAAAGTTACAGCTGATCAACAGTCCAATCTTTAAAACCCCATTTGATGTAATATGGCTAAAATGTAAATGAAGCCATGTCATTATTCCTTTTAAACTCTTTACATACTGTCCCTTTGGAAATTAGGTCCATACCGTGGTATAAACTTGCTATAAAAGTCTTGATGATCTGGAAAATATCTATTTCTCATTCTCTATCCCGTTGAAATTTATGCTACTTTTACTAGAGTGAATTTTCCCTGCCTGAGGGCAGTGACTTCTCACAAACACACATATATACAAATCATACATGCACACACACATACATATTCAAAAATATGGCTCTTAGCCTGACCAACTGCTGCTGCTTATCGTCTGTTAAGTGTCGGTTCCAGTATCACTTTTTCAGACCTCATATCTGCCTCACATACTGCTTTGCTCTCTACACATACCTCTGTCATAGCCATCATGACATTATAAAGAAACAATCTTTTTATACATTATTTTCCCCTTTGGACTCTGTTAAGTCTTTATTCTTACTTCATCAGGAAGCACCTATTACATTTCCTGACACATCTGGGAAACTATCTCTTCTGCAACCCAGACAAGAACACTTATCTTTTAAATTCCTCACTAAGGAAAATTGGAGACCCACTAGATTTTGGAACCAAAAGTATTATCTCTCTTTGGAAAATTCTCATATTCAATGAAATTTTAAAACGTGGATGTTCCAGTCCTCCCATAGGATCCCCTATTGAGGTGATTAATTCTCTGGCTTTTTCAGTATGTTCTGACAAGTGAATAAATACTGAGTTTATGTCCAGTTGGACTAAATACTTTGTTGTCATCATTACTGACAAATGCTAGGATATTTGTAACCACAAGTCTCTCTTAACGAAAAACAAACCTGAACAAGACACATCCTCAGTTATCTACTTAGGGATTTCATATGGCCAATTATATAAACTATCTCCAAGTCACCTAGAATGGCAACCAGTTAAAGAATGTACTTAACAGAGTTCCTGGTACAATTTCATCGCTATGGTGAATACATTTCTTGCATATGAATATATTCTGTTGATGTCAGTCAAGTTGTTTTTCAAGTAATATTTTGACAGGTCATTTGATACATTAGTTATAATTGGAGACACTAACATTGTGCCTGATTATTGGTACAGGGCCCTGAACAGAAAATGATATTGACCCTAAATTGCATTCCTATTGATAGATCTCATGCAGCAGGGAAAGGAAGAGGCCACCGAGTGCTGCTGCCACTTAAAAAAAATGGTGGTTTTGAAAGGCAGGGGTGGGAGAATCAAGTTTATTTATGACATCATTTTGGTTGTTCAGAACGCTAAGATATAGTCCCTACTTTAATTTTCATAAGTGGAAAATTGTGAAAGCTTGTTTTGGAAACTTGGACAAAACATTATTTAGCTTAGTCTGCTACCACTAAGTTTGATCCCTGTAGCCTTTGGCAGAAGGTAGCAAGTGTGACAGAGGCTGTTTCTCTAAAATGAATAAAGGAACATTAGAACATTCGGATCCCATGACTTCCATTTAAGAACTTTCCAAATACAGAATTGCTGTGCCCTGACCATAGCTGATAACTCACTTAAAATTCACACAAACTGATTAAAAAATGCATGGACCTCAAGCAGTGCTTTCCAACTATGTGTCTTCTGATTAAACTGAATGCGTGCAGTGTGTCTGAGAATGTGTCAGCTTATGGAGAACTGGGGGGTTTCTAAGGCTTACCCTCAGAGTTCTCAAATGGAACATTTGGAGAGCCAAAATACACAACGGAAAATAAGCACAGTCTTGCTGTTTCCAATTAGGAGTAGGCTTCTGTTTCTTTGACTTCAGCAGGTGGCTGTTCATCATTAAGATGGAAAAATGTTTATTAATGTGATATATTTTGGAATGGTTACAACCTAGAGCCAAAGACTCAAAACCTTTTTTTCCTCTTCCATCAAAAACTTATAATGGTCTCATCCTGATGTTTCTGTCCTCTGACCTGTTACTTAAGAGCTTTACAAAAGTGGTCTTGACCTTCTTCCTTTTTATGTCAGCTCTTAGGTTATGCAATGGAGACAGTGCCCCACTAAATAGTGGTTTATATTTGATCCAGTTTACTAGGTAGTACAAAGGAGGTGATGGTGTGGTATTCACTGAATGATTTTTGTCATTTGTATCATTGTATCTGATAGGACTAGGAACCTAGGTATTTTAAAATTACAAGCCTTTTTTTTACATTTATTAATCACATATACTTTAATATGTGTGCATTTGAATAGTTTTCCTTCTGTATTATTCTATGAATGCATAGGCTATGGAAGTAACTAACATTAAACATCGCTTATGAATCCACTTGTGACAGTTACTTCCCATGTATCACAGTGGAATATTTGCGATACTCTTTTTTTACAGGCTGGCAAGTAATCATTGAAATGCAAACCACACACATGTATAATGAAAAATTATGGAATTCCCTAACAGTGTTGTTATTTACAGTATCAAAATGGAGAGTCAAGAAGGAAGGTAATATTTAGTGAGTGCCTAGAGGATACCAAATGCTAGGCTTAGTTTATTCACATATTATGTTCAATTATTTCCATCTGTATTGTCAGCAAAGTCAAATAACTTGTCTAAGGTCATCCAGCCTGTAAACCTGGGAATTTAGGTCTGTTTGAATTCAAATGTGACTTTCAAACCTGACTGTACTGTTTCCTATTTTGAGTTAGTCTTTTGTATAATTTACTGTTGGCATAAGTTTAAAATTTCCTTGGAAAAAATTTTTTTTGGTATCTTGATCCTTCACAGAAATATCCAGCTCTTCCTTAGTCAGAATAACCTTTAAGAATGTGGTAGTACTGAACCAAGGACTGTGGGAGTATTTTCTTAGTAGCAAGACTCAGTAAAGAATGTCTTTTTTGCATCCTAGCTGCTTGTGGGATATTCCCTAAACAGAATAGTTTCCAGATATGCATGAACAAAACCCAGGATTCTATACTTAGAGCAACATTTTAAAAAATGTTGATGAAAATCTAGATATTATGTACCTAAAGTAAAGGGCAGAACATTAACTGTCTGCAAACATAGTGATTGCTTTCTTCCTTTGGAAGCTAAGGATCTCAGCATGAGATTTTATTTATAAACAATACTGTTTCTCTTACAGGAGGTTCATCATAAGGTCATCTTTTTCACTGTCCAGATTGAAACACTAAAATAATTATTGCTCTATTAACATGCTAGACCAATGGCAAAGCCATTTTGGATCTGAGCTTTTATTTGCTGATTTAGAAAGCATAAAGTGAATATTGACCCAAGAAAATATGCACAAAAT
This sequence comes from Balaenoptera acutorostrata, assembly GCF_949987535.1. Lineage (NCBI taxonomy): Eukaryota > Metazoa > Chordata > Mammalia > Artiodactyla > Balaenopteridae > Balaenoptera > Balaenoptera acutorostrata. The sequence continues at coordinate 112,100,754 of NC_080066.1, read as the reverse complement.
GTAAAAGAAGGTTGTGTAACGCACATGGGATAAAATTCAGATCATATCTGGACAAAAGAAACTCCTGGAAGGCTTCTGTATAAATCCCTACCTACGTCACTTGTTTTGAAGCTTCTAAACTTGATCTGTGACTGATTATTTTCTATAGCTCATGTGTAATGAATACCTGTAGTCAGATGACTGGGTATTATTTATTCAAATGATTGTACAAGAAAAACAGATTGCTTTCTTTAGTGACCTGGCAGGCCAAGAACGGTGCAGATCCAAGCAGCACATTGATTATGAAATTTAAAAAGAAAAAAAATTATACAGAGACCAAACTGGCTCAGGGAGCTAGTTGTAAAACCTGGTTGCTATGCTGGGTTACTGATTACAGGTATCAGTGTTTCTGTGAGAGGATGGATGATTGCACCAGACTGTTGGTCACTGTGTGTGATGAGGGCAGAGTGTGTAAAAGGTCACTCTGACTATGAAGTCTGTGTGAGTGAGGAGGATGTTTGTGGGTGTGTGTGCACACATGTGCTGTCACATGCGCATCTGCAGGCCTTCCCTGTGGAGGGTGCTTGTCGTTTAACCCAGAATCACCCGGTATTACTATGATGAAATCAGAAGTTTGCATTATTTTAACCATGGTTTATTATAATATTTTCTCCATAAATAATGTTAAAAAGAAGGGTGAATGTGTTGAAGAATAAGTTTGTGAACCTTTTTATCTTTATAGCCCTGAATGGCTACAAAGGCTCTAGTGCGTCCATGATTATAGTCCCTTTTAATATAAAGCCTTTTGTTTAATTTTGTAGTTCAGTGTGTAAAGAGAGAGTGAATAGAACAAGAATTTAACTTGCACTGTATCCAAACTTGAAAGTGACTATCTCATTCAGATACAGTAGGAAATTGGGATAGTGTAATAATCAGGTAGCAAAGCATCGGGTGTCTAATAGGCCTCAGTGATTGCGTGTTGAATGTTGGTAGACCTGTGCTGACTGGGTGTCTGACTCATGTATAAGTACCATGTAGTACCAGTTACCATAGAATTCTGTCCTCTCATTCTTTTTCCTTCTCTTGGCTTTTTTTTTTCCTGATCATCTTTAAATATCTATCCTTAACTATCGTCTCAATCTACATGATCTTCCTTAAAGAATACAAGAAAGCTATCTTGTATTTAATCATCATCAGTATGACCCTAGCATCTTTATATTTACCCTAACTTGTCTCCTGAACTTCAGTGCACTTTCCATAATCCTAAATTCTATATTGAATGTCTCGAAGCATACGACACTGGAATTTCAGACTCAGTCACTGTTAATGACTCCCAAAGTTTAAGCTAGAAAGCTGTGTCTTCACTCTCATCCCCGTCGTATCTCATCGCCCACAATCACTTGGTTGCTGAGCCCTGCTCATTCTGCTTCCTTCAATGTCTCTTTCCTGGATGTTGTCTCAGTACAAGCTCTGGTCACAACTCTTGAAGGCTCATGCAATTTACACATGAACCGTTCTTCCTGCCTCCATCCTTTTTTGATAATGTATGCTAACATTTCAACCAAATTGTCTTTCTAAAATAAAAATTTAATCACTTGAAATTTCCTGCTGAAAATATTCTGCCGTTCCGTCTGCAAGAAGATTAGCTGGCAGCTCCTTAGCACGCTCTACAAGGCCACTCGGGATCTGGCTCGGACTGATTTTACCTCCTCTGCTAACCAGACTCACAGGAGATATGCTGTGCTCCCAGCCGTGGAGATTCCCTTCCTAATCTCTGAAAGCAGCTTACACTTTCATGCCTCTGTGCCATTGTCTCATGTTATTACTTGCTTTTACCTGAAATTCCTGTCTCACTTCTTTGTCTGTCAGCTGGAGGTTGTCACCCGTCTTGAAGGTCCCTTTCCCTGACACAAAGTAAACGTTTGAATAAATGAATGAAGCCAAGTCTTACGTATGCGCTTAGTCCTTCTCAGAATACTTGATATGTACCTTTATTACATCAGTATTTCATATATTCTACTGTAATTATGGAATTAGGTCTTTTTCTCCTTACGTTGTGAGTTCCTTAAGATTAGTGCCAAAGCTTATTCATCTTTCTCTTCCCAGCACATAGCCCAGTGCCTGCACAGAGTAGGCACTAAGTAAACATTCACTGAGTCAGACCACTAGAGTTGTAGCCATAAGGTGTAGCCTCTGGATTGGTGGTGTGGGTGAACCTTATTTCCAGGGCACATGAGGGGTGGCTTTGTGATCCTGCAACCATTGTATTAAGGTTGATGAGCCTCGCTTTCTCATTATGGAGACCGTGAGCTTATAGTGGCTGAGGAACTCGAGTGTATCCAGGAGTGCCTTTTTGGTGAGACCTTAGTGTTAGAAATAACTGGCACTCCATATACACCAAGGTCTTTTGAGACTTGAATGTCTGTGATAGTCCATGACATAAAATCAATACCTTGAGGGCAGGCTTCAGGGACTCCCCTTCTGTGTCCTGTAAAGAATGAGCTCAATCTGTGGGATTTAATTCATACTTCTGGTTCAGGTCAGTAGTTCTTCACTGTTGCTTTTTTTTTTTTTTTTTTTTTTTTTTTTTACTTTTTATTTGGAAATAATTTCAGTTTCACATAAAATTTGCAAGCAATAAAAATAATACAAAGACCACTCCTCTACCTTTACCCAGATTCACCTAAACATTTTATCCCATTTACCTCTTCCTCATTCTCATGCTTTTTTTTTTTTCTCCTGAACCATCTGAGGATGTTACAGACATCTTCAGGAGATGGGTCTTTCCATCCATTTACTGCAGGGTGTATTTCCTAAGGATAGGGTATTCTTTTATACAACCAGCGTATAATTATCAATTTCAATAAATTTATCACTAAGAAAATACTGTAATCTGTCTTTCAGATTACAGTTTTATCAACTGAGTCAATAACTTCCTTTAGAGCATTTTCCCCTCTAGTACAGGATCCAGCCTAGGGTCAGGGATTGTGTTTGGTGACTATGTCTACCTCCTTTAATGTGGACATTTCCACAACCTTTCTTTGTCTGTTATGACATTGACTTTTGAAGACTACAGTGTACCTCACCCTCTTCTTTTAGTAGAACATTCCTTCTTTGGAGGTTTGATATGTCTCTGTAGATTTTGCTTAATCATTTTTTTTCTTAAACTAACAATGATTTGGGTTTGAGCTAATAAGTTATTACCACATCTAATACAAGTAATTACTACATTAAAACTGTTTATTACTTAATTTTCTTTGAGTAACTTGATAATATTTGTGAAACTTCACACAGAAATAAAACAGATCTTTCAAAAAAGATTTATACCCAAAAGAAGCAGATTGAAGGAACCAATTTTTGGTGTTTAAATAGGCTCCTTATGGTACCGAAAGAAAAAAATACAATACCTTCTATTGGGTTTTCATTAGTAAAATGAAACAATATAGTAAAATGGAACAAAAATAATTGTATTGAAGGACAGGTAAATTTTTTGTTTTATTTTAAAATAAAATGAAGTATTTATTTCAAGTGAACTATTCAATATTTGAAATTTTAAATGTCAAGAAGATTGAATTCACCTCCAGTTCCGTATGTTGACTAAATAAGTCTTTAAATAAAAGCTTTTGCTGTTATTTTGAGGAAGGTGTGCTATTTTTACTACAGGTACTTGTAAATTAATTCCTTGTAGAATAAAACCCTCAAGATATTAAAACACAATACATGAATATTTCATAGGTAACAAATACTTAGAATGTTTAAACAAGAAAGTAAATTAGCATCGAGTTAAATAAGCAGCTCTGGATATTCATCCCCACTATTGGAGAGAATTGTGTAGTTTGATATTTCTGTTTGTTGTTGTTTGTCATCTGTTCTGCCATCTCAGCTAAACTCATGAATTGAAAAGCATCCTGGGCTTATTTCCACAACATTCAGCCCTTACTGTGCATTTACATTTGCTTACAATATGCTTCTCTTTTCTTTGCAAGCATGGTCATCTTTCATTTTCACACCCTGGGGTGCTCTGCACAGCCGCTATATATACAGTGCCGTCAAATTGTCATAGGCAGCAAGGTAGAAAGGATACTGTCAAATGCCATTTCTTAAAAAACTTTAATTTGTTTTTCTTTCTTCATTGTTTATGATAACCTCCTAGAAACCTGAAAATAGCTTTTCCTTCCCTGCTGTTTTTTGTCATTTGTGTTTGGAAGTCAAAATTTTTTTTTTTTTTATTTCTTACTTTTAGTCAAAAATAGTTACGTTGCCTTTAACTGAAAAGGAAGAAACTCCAAAGCTCTATACACTTTCATTTTCTTCTGTAATAAAGATGTTGTCTTGGTTTCTTATTGGATTTTTTGGTGGAGTTTATGAGAAGAATAAGGGAAGCAGTGGCCAGGAGAAGGCATTTATTGAGAGCATGGTCTCTGAAGTCTTACTGCTTGGGTTCAGATATTGGCCCATGCAGTTTACTAGCCAAGTGGTCTTGCACAAGTTACTGCATCTCTCTGTTCCTCTACATTCTCATCTGTAAAATGGGTATTATATAACAGTACCGACTCATAAAGTTGTTATGAAGATTTATTGAGTTAATATTTGTAAAATACTTAAAAAGAGTGCCTAGACTATAGTGAATGGTATGTGTTTGTTAAATAAAAACAAGTGTTTCCTCCTCCCCCAATTTTACTACACTCATTCTTTTTCTTCATGGTATGACTTAGTGGAAAACAGAATGCACAGCTCTTCAGAGAGTCCTCCTCAGAGAAGTAGGGGGGCACTTAACTGAAGAACTGCAGGTCATTTTTGAAATTTAACCTTTTTAAAAGTTAACCTTTTTAAAAGTGACACATTGAAATGTGTCAATGCGCCGTTCATCCCTGTGCTTTGGTTGAGAGAAGGCATTATTAAAAGGTTAACTATTGTTTATCCACCCATGGGCTTCTACTTAGTCATGCCTGTCTTCATTTTGATTTAGAAGGAGCCCCACTCTGTGTTCTTGTGAAGAACATTTAGTTTAAAATTTCACAGATGTTAGGTATGTAAACTTGAAAGAAAACACATTTTTAAAGATGATCCTAGGAGATATAACCTCATTCTTCAAGCAAAATAAAACAAAACAAAAACCCAGCTAGTGTGAAAGTAGAGTATATAAATGTGTATTTAGAAAAAATAGTTATAAACCTTCAGGCCTTAATATGTCTCTTTTATCTAAATGTAGTTAAAATGAGTCATTTTTGAAACCTAGTAGATCACCAGTAGTTTATTTTATACTGAAGGTAGCAACAGAGAAAGCATGATCTCTTGGACTTGCAGGAATGTGGAGGCATTTCAATGTGTGGAAACTATTTTTAGTAATCATAGGGTTACATGGAATAGATTATTTACTTTATTGAGGACATAATATCCTGGATGACAACTGTCTTAGTTACAGTTGCCAAATTACCATAGACTGGGTGGCTTAAATAGCAAACAGTTACTTCTCACAGTTCTGGAGACTGGGAAGTCCATGATCAAAGTGCCAGCACATCTGGTGTCTGGTGAGAGCTCGTTTCCTCGTTTGCAGATGGCCATCGCTTTGCTGTGTCCTTAGTTGCAAGGAGAGAGTAAGGAGGAACAAGCTCTCTGGTGTCTCTTCATGTAAGAGCACTAACCCGTCATGAGGGCACCACCCCCATGACCTGATGACCTTCCAAAGGCCCTGTCTCCTAATACCATCACATTGGGGATTTAGAGTTTGAACATATGAATTTTTGTGGGGGGCACAAACATTCAGTCCGTAGCAACAGCTTTTACACTCCATTGAAATTTAACACCATCAGCAAAGCTAAAGAAGCCTAGACCAACATCTTCACCCAGGACAAAGTCAAAGTAAATGTAAACTTCTGAAGATGATTAATGACATGGCTGAGGATGTATATTTACTGTTAGAAAAAGAAATCGCCTAGAAATTCAGGACAGTAGTTAATTAAAAGAAGTTCATATGTTGGGCAGTGAATAATGAGAACTTAAAAAGCAAATGACTTTCCAGGTTATTTAAATGTGGTGTTTGTGGGTAATAATTTTTCTATTAATTATGTTACTATATAAGTTTCATAGCAATAGATTTAACTACCAAGAAAACGTATTTTTAAAAAAGAATGAAAATCAGCTCCCTACCACTGTGGTTCTGTTGTCATTCCTGAGTTTGTGGCACATGGTTAGTTCTTTTGTTAGGCAGTGGTGGTAGCTCAGGGAGCATGGCTTTCTCTCCCTGCTGATTTCTATAAATGCTGATAAAAAGCTTCTAAGAGGAGTATTGATTAATTACTGACATGGCTATGTTTCATTCGTTAAAGTGTTCCCCTTGCTTACACCTCCACTGAGGGTAGAATTATTTTTTTTAAGTTAATGGAGAAATGAGTATTATTAATATGTAGAAAACTGGCACCACATTGGAACTGGTAGACATAGAAGCTATTATAATTTCTGTAGTTTATCTGGAAATAAAAATGGAGTCTGAATTTGTGCTATTCCAACTGTGAGAAGCCCAGCTGGAAGTATTCAGTGCACTGTGAGTCCACTTAAAAACTTGTGAAGAACATACATTGTTGATGGTCTGGGAAGCACCCTGTGATGAGGAGGCATGCCCCACTCTCCAGAGAGGCGGGTACTACCAAATGTATCAGGCTGAGTTCTTATCGAATGTTCCACTGCAGAGTTCTGTAAATTGTTCCAGGCTCTCTAATTAAGTACCGCTTGGATTAATGATTAGATTGTTACCAATAAATTTCACCCCATTTTGTGTGTTCATATTCATACCTCAGTTTGTGCCAAAGGCTTGTATTCTGTACTTGAATTTTCTTCTCATTGTTGTGTTTAACATCTTGCTCTCAACAATTTCTCTCTAGGGACATTTTGAAACTGAATTTCTGGAATGGAGAGATGAGAATATGCTGGGAGGGTATAAATCATGAGACTCTCTATGGCATTCTTGTCAATTATGATGTACTAGTGGATTAGAAAGAAATAGCTAATTACCGTATGATTGATTTATCTTAAATAATTTAGATATTTATAATGGTAGTTTTGCTATGTCATGATTAATTATTTAATGGTATAGAAGTGTTCAGTCAACTGGTAATTTCTCTTTGATGATTGAAAGGTGATTTGATGCACTTTTAAAAGTAGCTCTTTAACTTGAAAGGCAGTGAGAAACCTCTGAAATAGAGCGAGGAAGAAGAGCGGGGAAGTTGGAGCAGCAAATGATTTCCATGGGACGTTTTAGAAAACTAGTTTCTAAGAATCAACACAAAACACTTTGCATTGTTTATCTATGTTAAACCACACATTTTGTCATCTTCTTTTGGACTGGTATTTATTTAAATATTGAGCCCTCCTTTACACTGTTTATATAGTGACACAATTCAAGTTGGCTCTTACCTATGTTTTGCTTAGTCACTAAAACTTTCGCATGTAGTTAATTAAATTTCATGAAATAAAATTCCTTCATTTCAAGTGCTGAGGAATCAATGGTAGAATAGAGCAGAGGCAGGGTTTTTGTGGTGCGTAGACACAGAGCTGCATTTGTGTCAGTGCCAGCCCTGCAGGCAGCAGGGACTCACTGAGACGGGCACGCAGCCAGCCTGGGATCTGCGCCTACGCCAGGTGGGGAGGGTTTGAATATACCTTTGAGAAAGTGGATGGAAGTCAGGTGTGCGGGCGCAGGCAGACGTGAGAGGTGAGCCGTGCCAAACTTGAAGGCCGGAGATGGGACAGGGAGAAGCCCAGTTCCTTAGTTCCCTGGCGCAGTCAGAAGCCCAGCAATCCACAGAACCTGGAGACTGCCAGAACAAACTAGGGCACCACGAGAAGCAGACAGTGATAGTCAGCCAGCGCTGCTCTCTGCCTGGGGAGGTTCTTGAATGCTTTTTGTTAGACTCGCATGCTCAAAGCTTGGCTAGACGAAGGCGCAGTAATTTGCCACACCTGGCAAAGCCTGACGGAGCTGTTGATCCACGTCCGACTGGCGCTGACAGTGATTAATTGCGTAGCTGAGCCCGCACTATGCAGTCAAGTGAGGTCGTGAGCAAAGTGCTGTTTTATTTGTGGCTCCTCCCCCTCTACTTTGATATGTTAACTCCAAAATGCAGCTGAAAGGGAATTTAGCTAGGAAAAGAGGAAAAAAAGCCAGGTTGGAGAGATGTCTGTGCAGATCCATTCATTAATTCAGTCTTTCATTCAACAAATATTTTTTGAATGCCTTGGTATGTAATTAGCCAAAGTGAATGAATATTCATCCACCTTTGAAATTCAAATTCCATTTCACTAATGAACAGCCCAGTGTTTTACCCAGAGGTGCAGAGTTAGCAGTGGCAATATGAATTTGAATCTCAAACTTCTTTCATTGCTTAATCAGTTCTTCAGGTCTCTGCGAAGTTCTGGCTTGGACCAAAGGTGGGCTTATCTTGGCTATGAGCACTGTCTGTTGGAGCAAGAAATCGTAATTGGATGCATAATTTATATGGAGTTGGTGCTGAGCCCTTGAGAGGTCAGAGTGGGAACAGGCTGCTATGGTTGATATAAATTGTTAAAGTCTGGGGAGTATTTCCAGTGTGCTGGGCTTGGTGGTGTTCAGAGCGTCTCTTCTTTTACCTTATTTATGGAAGTCAGGGTAGAATTAAGTGCCCTTTGGGCAGTCTCTGTTCCTGAGGCCCTATAGAAGTGGCCTTCCCCTTCCCCTCGGACTGTGACAAGATCCATCCCCTTTGGGTATTTGCTCCCATACACAGTCCTAAAAAGCAACATGGAATTCTCACCTGGCTCGGTTCCTTGGGAACTCAGCCTGGAGAATTCAGAGTTTCCCCATTATGTTTGTGATGTCTCAGCATCTGACAGGGAAGATGTTTTATATTTGTATATAAAAATTAAGTCACTGTACCAGCATCAGATATGTCCTTTCAGTTGTAAATGGTACACTGGCCAACTCTTCGGATGCAAGAACATTTTAAAGTTGATTTTGTGCTATTCCGTACACACTTCTCCCTCTTTTGTGAATAAAGGCATGCTTTTGTGTAGACCACTTCAGTTTCCAGAGTATGTCTGTAGTTTCTCGATGGTGTGTTTTCATTTTATCTCAAGTAGATAAGAGAAGTTTCAACAAGAAGTAGAACTGAACACATTCTTCCTGATAGTACACTCTGCGGTTAACGTGCTGATTGCAGATTTATATTTGAGCTAGTTATTTCAAGGGTCGCTCTTTTACATCATGTCAAGTCAAATTATATACGATTTAATGTTCTGAATATATCCAGGTAGAGGTAGTTTTGGTAACAATCACCTGTATGCTGTATTTTGTCCGTGTAATAGGCCTTGGATCGTTTTTCAAATTTGAGATAATTAAAATATTCAGTTGTAAGAAATAATACAGAGAATCCCTTGTACAGTTGACATGGTTTCTCACAGTAGTAACATTTTGCAAAACTGTAGTGTAGTATCACAGCTAGGATACTGATATTGATACAATCCACCTTTACCCAGGTTTACTCAGATTTTCCCAGTTTGTACTCATTTGTGTGTGTGTGTGTGTACGTGTGTGTGTTTGTATTTAGTTCTATAAAATAAAAATAGGGAGCACGTAATGAATTTGTGTGTCATCCTGTGTGTCTGTGTTGTTCAATTTTAGTGTGTATACTGCAGAAGTAAGCACAGGCCTTGGGTTTTTATATGAATCAGGGCTGGCTTCACGGGCCTGTGACCAGAGCACTCAGTTGGAGTTCAGTGCTCTGGCTTTCCTGACTTGAAGTCCTTAGTTTTATGTTTGAATTTGTGTTTTGTAAGTGAAGTCCGATAGGATAACGGAGCCTGGCCCGGAACTGGGAGCTTTAGGTTTGGTGGATGCTTTGGTGTTTCAAAGCCGGAGCAGGTGCGTGCCACCGGGAAGCATTTTCTTGAGTGCCTTGCTAATATCACCGTGATGAGACCGCCTCCTTGGGATGGGTCCTCTTCTGCTCTCCAGTGCTCATTCCCCAAACTCCTAGGATCCCAAGGACCTGGCCTCTTCCTCCCTGCTTCTGCCCCACAACTGCTGCTGCCTTCAGCCCCTGGCAGGGGAGGCTCAGGGTCTGGAGCAAGAGCCTAGGATGTCTCAGGACAGGACACTGATGCGGCCATCCACATCCTGGAGTGTCACAGCAGTACCTCAGTAGGGCGAACCTGTCACCCACCACAGTCTAGGTACCCAATCCAGGCACCTCCTTGCGTAGAGACTGCAGTGTTCCTGTGGGTAGGGAGATGCCTGACTTAAGCTCCCCGGTTGGTGTGCAGAGTGCTGGTCTGCGGCTGGAAGGAGGTGGGGAGCTCAGTACCTAGTGGGTGGGGAGTTAGTGTGCACTGTGGGAGCACACGTGGGGTGGTACCCAGATCTGCACTCACTCTGCAGGTATCCCTGTGCCGGAAGGACTGAAACATTGAGTAGCAAATAAACAACACCATGGCAGGTTGAGAGAGGAACTGCAGGAAAAAGGGAAACCTTGATACTTTAGTACCTTTACTAGAACTTTTACTCTGCATTTTGAACAGGGGACCTCACATTTTCATCTTGCATGGGGCCCTGCAAATTCTGGAGCCCATTCTGATAGGCACAGTGTTAACTTTAGCAATCATGTACCGTACACAGTGCCCACTTGTTTCCACCGCATCATCCTATATTTGCTTCAAATTTCGTTGACATAATAAGAAGATATTCAGTGAGACTGTGTGGGGACTGGAGCAGCACAAAACCCATAATGATATAAATATGTGGTGGAAAATTACAATAAAACCCTTGCATCTTCCACTTTAATTTTGCCTCAAGGAAATGGCAAAATGCCCAGCTGGCAATAACCAGTTCCAAATGAGCTGCCAAAACTGCTAGGTGCTGAAATATATAGTTTGTTGCTCTTCCCCATTTCAGTGTTTGACTATAGGTTTTGAGGTTGGTGTTTCAAAGCCGGAGCAGGTGCCTGCCACCTGGGAGCATTTTCCTGAGTGCCTTGCTAATATCATAATATCAACACAGTGAGACCTATTGAAGTATTTTTAAATAACATTGAAACTGCTTTACATGTGTATACATGTCTATTGAAATACAATCATAAATAGGCCTAAAATGTTTTCGTCTGGAATTCAAAGGGATATGATTTGTGTCTTGGAACAATGAAGGATTCTTATTAAAAAAAAAGGAACACGCTGATGAAAAACATTCAGATAAAATTAAAATATTTGAAAAGTTTGTAAATGTGGGTTGAAGTACTAGCATAACAAAATTAGATTGCTTCACCTTAGAGCCCTACAAATAGAGGTGCCTTGTAAATATCAGGCAGCAGTGCTCTTGGGGGCGAGGTGATGATGAAGAATAAGTACAGTTCTTAGGACACATTTCTATCTTGGAGACCAAAGGCCCTCTCTTGTTTTATTTGAAATAAGTACCTTCATTTTGGTACCTGTAAATAGATTTACATATCAGATCCTTTCGGGACGCTAAAAGACACTTCCTTGTCTCCAGTTAAGGTTTTCTTTTCCTTAAGCTAGTGCTAGAGTTTTCCATAAGTATCTCTGCATATATATTGCATTAGGGATCAGTGAATGTCAAAAGTTTCCGAGGTCAGTTTTTGTTTTAATGCTTGTCTGAACAATCTGAACTGTTTCCCAGTTCTCATCTAACCAAACAACTGCTTTGTTTATAGTTCTGCCTGACCTGAAGTCTACTCTGCATAATGTGCTGGCTGTTTTGATTCAGACTATATACTTCAAGCTGGGTACACTCAGCACATTTCTTCCCCCAGCAACATGAAGGCCAGGCAAAGAGGGGGCATTGAATTCTAGGCTTAATAAGAATGTATTTTCATCATTAGTTTCACATGCTAATCTCCCTGATCCAAACCTATTGCTAGACCCCCAAATAAGAACAAAAAAAGCAAAAACAAAAAAAAAAAACCAAAACCTTGATTTAATTGTCTTCTCCCTACTTTCACAAAGTTGCTGATTAGAAGCAAAATGTCCAAACCATCCTTTAGGAAGAAGAAAGAGACCTAGCAGGGGGCCCAGATAATCTGTAAATTAGGTAATTTGTGTAAGGATAATCATGACTGTTGTCTTTGAGTGCTTTTTTGTATATTTGGTGGAAGTAAACTGTTCCTGTCCTCCTGTGGTTGGTGAGATCTACCACTTGACTTGCTTTCCTCTCTGGGGTGTTTATTTGCCAAGCAGATTGGTCTTCATTCAGTGCATCTGTGTCTGGTTGGATGATACTTCCATTAACACAGCACTCTCCTAAATCTATTTTTCTCCAAATATTACTTCCATTTTCTGAATTTTCCCTTCTCCAGCTTGTTCTCATTTCCTGTCTTACCCTAACTTCTCAGTTTTCCTCTTTCCTCTCCATCCCCTATTCCCCTTCATTGGCAACTTAAAAGTACTTCTGTCGCCTTGCAGTGATTCACACTTCCCATCAACACTGAAATGTGCCTATGTTCCAGAGATCAGAGTCTCTGCTCTGGAGGCAGCCTGCCAGGAGTTGCGTCCTGGCTCTACCACTCACCAGTGTTGTGACTTTAGGCAAGTTACTTAACCTCTCCTTGCTTCTTTTTTTCCACGTCTGTAAAATGGGGATAATAATATAGTTCCTACCTCATAGAGTTGCTGTGAAGATTATATGAGTTATTCCATATTAAGTATTTAGAGCAATGCCTGACATATAGTGTTTAACACATGTTAGCAATTTGTTTACCTCAGTTACATGACCATTGAGTCTCCTATTAGCATCTTATTTTTCTGACAACACCTATTAATATCCCAGATAACTAGGACTCCTTGGGAGACATTTGGAAAATGCTGCTCTTCAAGGTAAGTTTAGTATTGCCATTTTTTTCAGTGATTTTCCAAAGAGGGCAGTTTGGGGTGGAAAATCTAGAAGTAGAATCTCTCTTGCAGTCAAATCCTTCTTTTGTAAGCATCCCTCTGCCGATGTGCTGTCTTTGGCTCTTTCTCCTGACCAGTCAGTAATGTATTCTGTCATCTTGCTACTTCAGGGATAGTCTACTGACATCACTTGGGAGCTTCTAAAAATGCAGATCTCAGGCCCCACCCAGACCAACTGACGCAGAATCTGGGTTTTAACAAGATCCCCAGGTGATTCTTAAGCACATTAATGGTTGAGATGCACCAGGCTAACATTTCTCCCTCTGCAGCACCAAAATTCTGCTCTAGGGAAATAGGAAGAAATCAACCTGAATTCTATTTTACAACACATAATATTGACTACTTCTACAAGTATAGCAGTTTAAGCCCTATGAGATTTCCTGAAAAACCTATGCTGACATTCTCTTGGGTGTAATTGTTATCGATTAATGTCATGATTAAAAGTGTAGCTTAGGTCTACTGGGAGCTTTAGCTCATTGAAAGAAAAAAAAACCCACCTCATTGATCTGAAGCCCTCAGTCAGTCATTCTTACCTTTTCAGAAAACACTTCAGATAAATAGCAATAATCTTAGCAGTGAGAGATTTGTCTTAAGGGATAATCTTTCCAACAATGACTTGCATTGATTAAGTTCATTGCTTTTTAACTGTTCAGTTTGTTGCTGTGGTAACTCTGTTTTAAAAATTAGGATGCATTTTCTTAGTCGGGGTTATGTGTGGGGATGGTAGCACAAAGAAGCACATTTGGGCTTCTTCTACTACTGGTTTGGTACTTGCTGAGAGAGTCTAGTGCTCTTGATGTTTTCGGGTTAGTGCTTTGTTGAAACAAGGTTCTGGAACGGGGAGACATTGGACACGTTTACGGGGTGGACAGCATACAGGAGGGTCACGCTAGTATTACGGTTCTTGGTATCTCTGTCAGCTGTCAGGAAAGGACCAAAAGTGCTAGATTGTTAGCTGGAAAACTGCTTTTGAACAGTTTGGTCTTATAAACCATGTAGAGTAGTGTTGTTAGATTGTTGCCTCGCCCTTTACGCCTGTCTTTATGGGGGGGTGGAACGTTTGGAAAATCTCCAGCTTGCTGTGGTTGTGAAGAGTAAAGACTCAGCTTGCTAGATTGGATTTTGACTTATGAACCACTAACTGGAGTGTATTAACTCATTCAGCTTCCTCAGCTACAATGCGTTCTTTATAATTGCAACCATGATTATTAATAAAAAACGATTTACTCGAGTTTTTATAACATTTACTGTAAAGAGAGACAGCAGAAATGTAAGACTGGTGTCACCTGTCTCCTACACTTTGCCTCACAAAAGCAATCTTTCTAAAATATAATTCACATCATGCCTCTCCCTCACTTAAGATTCCCCTGTGTCTTCCATCACCCCCGGGCAGAGCACGACTCATCAAGACAGAGCTTCTGGTTCAACCATATTGTGAGCTGATTATACAGAAAGGATTTTGATTTTATTTCTTTTGTTTTGTAATAAGAGCTAACTTACTTACCGTTGAGTCAGGCACTCTCTCTCGGGCACACTCTCTCTCTTTTTTTTTTTGGCCACACTGTGTGGTTTGTGGGATCTTAGTTCCCCGACCAGGGATTGAACCTGGACCCTCAGCAGTGAGAGCACAATACTAACCACTGAACTGCCAGGGAAATTCCTAAGGCAGAGCTTCTGACCATTCCCTATGTGCACCTGGATTATACTACAGCCCCTAACCTTGCTCCCTTCTCTGCCTGATGCCATAGCTTCAAGACTCAACCAATGATATCACCTCCGTGGAACCTTCCCTAACCTCACAGGTTGTTCATCTTGTGTGCTCATACCTCTGCCATGGCATTTATCATGTCATATTAGTCAGGATACTCTAGAGAAACAGATCAGTAAGGTGTGTGTGTGTGTAAAGAAGTTTATTTCAAAGAGTTAGCTTATGTGACTGTAGGAGTTGGCAAGTCTGAAATCCACAGGGCAGCCTTTCAGCAGGAACTGATATTACAGTTACGGGGCAGAACCTCGTCTTCCTCAGGGAAACCTCCGTTTTGCTCTTGGGCTTTTTGACTCTTTGCATGAAGTCCATCCGGATTATTGAGGGTAATCTCCCTACTTAAAGTTAATGGATTGTAGATATTAATCACATCTACAAAATACCTTTACAGCAACATTTATATTTAGTGTTTGATTAAATAACTGGGTACTGTAGCCTAGCCAGGATGACACATAAAAATATCCATTGCATGTGTCATACTCTAATTGTTTCTGTACCTGTGTTTTCAACTTAGGACTGTGAGCTCTCTCAGTCATAAACAAACAATAACTTTAAATAATTGAAATATTATTATATAGATTGTTCAAACTGTGAAATGAAAAGCATGATAGTTCTACCATTTATGTGTATAGTCCTTAAAAACTTGAGTCAGTTTGCCCATGATTTATAATGAAGTTATCCATTAATAACTTGCTAAGATTTTTAATTGAAGGGAAACAGGAAGCAGTATATTTATTAACAATATTTTATATATTATATATTCATAGGCATTCATTATGTGCTTTATTAAATTATTAAACTTGCAAAATATAGGTATAAAAATGAAAGAAAAAGATCTGTGTAAAAATTGTGATTCAGCTTGTTTTAAAATTAAGAGATCTGTATCATTGTGTAAATATATGCTACCTTTATTTTCATTGAGAAAAGTCCCCAACTATACATAATATTAAGTACAATTATTTAATAAATATTTAGTGTCAGCTTTTTGCCATGTGTGTCACCACTGAAAAGGCAGTCCCCTTATTTTGATCCTATCTTTGTATTATAGAAAAAAAATATAGCTCAAAACACCTTTCTCTCATGAAAACTTCCAGGATTAATTGATATATTTTAATGTTCCTTTCTTCTCCTTAATATGTGTATATATGTTTACATTTGCTCTTTTTTTAAAAAATTTATTGGTATGCTGTTCTGTACATTTCAAACATCATTTTTACGTGTTAATGGTTTGAATCTCTTAATATCAGTGTTTAGCATCTGCAAGTGGGTGCATTATTTAAGGCCAAATTTAGATTGTCTAAACCCAACCTATTTGTCTTTCCTGCTACCCTATGTCTGCTTTTTTCCCTGGCATGTGTATTTCTCTTAGTGGCAATATTATACTCCTACTCCTAACCTTGGAGTCCATATCAACCTTTCTAGGTCCCTCATCTTTCACATTCAGTCAGATGCTCAGTGAATCCCAATGATTATCCTTGCCTTAGGGTCTCATCTTTACACCTTCTATTTTTTATTCCAACAACCATCTTTCCAGCTTGGATTATTATTGTCTCCTATGTAGACTGTTGCAGTAAACTTCATGGACCAGTCCCTCTCTCCTCAAAGACATCTACTGTGCTCTTAACAAGTTAATTATGCTATTGTACTTACAATTTTGATATTCACCAGCTCAAAAGAAAAATCAAAACTTGGTGGCTTCCTATTGCCAATAAAATAAAAATCATTATCCAGTCTGGTCATTTAAAGTGCTCCAAATACCCGGTCTACCTGTACAATCTTCTTTTTCAATCTTCCTAAGATTGAATTAGAATAAATTGGATTATTTATTCTAATCAGTACATACATTGTGTTTCCCCATCTTGGAACCTTAGCTATGTTTTTCTCTCCATCTAGAATGGTCTACTCAAAATTTCTGCCCGTTAAAATACTTATCCTGCATCTTTTTTCTGAATCCTCTAGGTCCTTTCAGGCTTCAACATACAGGAATGACTCAAAGACCAATACTGGGAAGGAGTACAGAAAGGCCTGTCATGCATGGCCTGTCAAGCTGGCCTATCATATGACTAGTTCATTGAGGTACAGTTTCTGGTTCTCAGATTTTAAGCTCCAGAAATTTTATTTTTTCCTTCCAGCCAGAGTTGCTATAGCTCCTCAAAGACAAACGCCATCTAATAAAACTCACAAAAAATATTTTTATGAACCAGAATGCCTATGTATCAACTCACAGTGAGTGATGTGCTTTTCTGGGGCATTGCCTCTCCGTAGCAAGAGGCCTATGAAGCGGCGTTAGTAACTGGAAAGTTGCTAAATTGGCTCAGAATTGAAACATAAGGAATTGATTAGTCTTGAGGGATATTCCATCTGGGTTATGGGAAAACCTCAGTGCCTTATTGGGTCACCTGATAAGGTTCTTTTCCTTGGATAATTTGATATAAACATTGATGGATCTTCAGGTTCTAGTCTCTTATCTGTCACTCCAACTGACTGAATTACAGTTCTCCTTTACATTTTCCATTCCAATAGTGTCATTCTAAAGATGTTGCTTTGTTACCTTGTTTTAAATTTTGCAACACTCTATCCTTATCAATTAATTTGTAAGGTAATCCAGGTTTACAAAACCACAATTAGATCCCTCTACTATGGTGTCTTTGGATGGCTGATCTCATACATTGTGTTTGGTTTGTGACCCTTCATACTCTCAGAATGTGCCTCTTGTTTGTCTTACACCAGCAT
The DNA here is from genome assembly GCF_949987535.1 of Balaenoptera acutorostrata. Taxonomy (NCBI): domain Eukaryota; kingdom Metazoa; phylum Chordata; class Mammalia; order Artiodactyla; family Balaenopteridae; genus Balaenoptera; species Balaenoptera acutorostrata. Next base: position 112,083,347 of record NC_080066.1, on the reverse strand, counting down.
TCTTTATGCATTAGATGCATTTACTTCTGTATTGCTTTCTTAATATGTTTGTATTATGTTTATAAATGTTTGTATTTGCAAGCTGGACTTCTCTAAATTGTTGGAAAGCGGGGACTGTTTTTTGTTTTCACTTTTTTTTTTTACCGTTTTTATTGGCGTATAATTGCTTTACAATGGTGTGTTAGTTTCTGCTTTATAACAAAGTGAATCAGTTATACATATACATATGTCCCCATATCTCTTCCCTCTTGCATCTCCCTCCCTCCCACCCTCCCTATCCCACCCTTCTAGCTGGTCACAAAGCACCGAGCTGATCTCCCTGTGCTATGCAATTGCTTCCCACTAGCTACCTGTTTTACATTTGGTAGTGTATATATGTCCATGCCACTCTCTCACTTCATCCCAGCTTACCCTTCCGCCTCCCCGTGTCCTCAAGTCCATTCTCTAGTAGGTCTGCGTCTTTATCGGGGACTGTTTTTTATTCTCATTTTTTTTCCTGTAGTCTCAAGTACTGTAACTTTGGGTTCTTTCCAGAAGTGAACTTTGACATTTATTTCTTCATTTACTTATACATTCATTCATTTTTTTTCCTTCCTTCCTTCTTTCCTCCCTCCCTCCCTTTCTTTTTTCCTTTGTTCTTTAAGCATATTGAGGTTCAGGGAAGAAAAGTGACTTTCTTAAAAACACACAGTTAGTGAGACAGCTGGGATTTAAGCCCAGGACTCTTGCCTCAGTTTGTTCTTTTTCCCTATTGCTTATTAGTGTTCATTGGAGGCAGCTTTATGGGGTAGGGTACTGTGGTGGTTAGTTATATGTGTCAACGTCATTTGGCTGTGGTGTCCAGTTGTTGGTTAAACATTAATATGAGTGTTGCTGTGAAGGTATTTTGTAGTTGTGGTTTACATCCACAGTCAGTTGACTTTAAGTAATGATCTGGGTGGGCCTCATCCAATCAGTTGAAGGCCTTAAGAGCAAATACTGAGAAGAAATTTTGCCTCGAGACTGCTGCACTAACTCCTGCCTGAGTTTCCAGTTTTCCTGTCTGACCGATAATTTTGGACTTGCCAGCCTAGACAATCGCATAATACACACACACAGAATATATATATGTACACACACACAACACTATTGGGTTCTGTTTCTCTGGAAACAAAGATTGATTAGCTGCTAAGCTCATACAGGTTCTGACAATTAAGTAGGCAAAAGTATTACACAAAAATGTTTATTGCATTATCTTAAGTTCCCAAATTAAAACAGTGTTTTAAATTTAAAATTCATATGGCATATAGTAATTTTTTTAATAAGGAGGATTGGTGCCAGTGGCCTTATCGGGTAGGGAGCAAGTGTGGAGAGAGAAGGAAAGGGATATGAAGGATTGGATTGTTTCCCAAAATGACTGAAATAGTGGGCTGAAACAATCTACTCATGTGATAGCCATCTAGGGAAAGATTTATAGAATTGCTAAAGGCTTTTTCTTTCAAGGAAATCCAGCAACAACAACAAAAACAAACTCCGTTTTTTTTTTTCCCTTCTATTTGATGTTGGCATGTATCCATATATAGGGTTTGTAGTGTTCAAAATTTTACTTTTGGGATTTTTTAAGGTAGAGCATGTCAAATACTTTCCTGAAACATGGTTTTTCCAAATCAGAAGACAATGAAAAGGAAAAAGAGTGGTGATTTTAAGAATTTGGATTGTATAAGAAAAGTAATGTCGTTGTTAGACCCAAAATCACCATGGTCAATCCATAGAAGTAAAGTTTTTGGTTTGTTTGTTTGCTGTAGATTGGAGATAACACTCTTAATAAATCCCAAAATCTAAAGAACGGATTTTTGTTAAATAGAAATGGACAAAATCTAGGAACAAAGTGTTAAAGAAATGTAATGTTCTGCTTTTCTCCCAATGCTGCCTCTCCTTGGGATGGTATACTATAGCCAAATTGATTAGAAATAACACAGTCGATGGTAGTTACGCTCTACAAAGTTACTCTGAACACTGAATGAGTAAATACCAAGCCATTGTTCGTAAGGGAAATACAAGATTGGTTCCTTTGAGCCTCTGATCACAATTTTTGTCAACCAATCAATACATAATCTTATTTATGTGTGGTTTTGTTTAAAGACACCTTGTTTAGTATACTCATTGGCCACCAGCAGTCTTAACTCATGCCGGAATGAAGCTAATCTGACTCACATATTTCTCCATAAGGCCCATTACAACCTTCTTACACTCAGGCACACCGGACAGCACTTCAGCACCATTCTCGGGGGCCATTTTAAACAGTGAAATCATCAAAAGAAGCACAAAATGCAAAAAAAATGTGGCACTAAATAGACGGAGAAAAGTATACTTGTTTACAGTATGAGAGGTGAACCAAGAAGGCAGAGTGTGAGCCTGGGATGTTCATGTTGGGTAACTCAGAAATTTTGCCACTCTGTGAATGACCCTGAAATGTCTGTGCATGACCCTGAAAGCACCGTGAGTTTTGGTTTGGGGGTTACAAATACATATTAACCAATAGGTGAATTCACAAATACAGAATCTGCAAATAATGAGGATCTACTGCAAATAGTTTGGGGCTTTCTGGAAGATCCATATATTTGTCGTTAAATAGCTTCCGGCAAAGCCACTCTGTAAGAGAGTACAGTGCTGCGAAAGAAAGTTGTTGGGCCTCTAAACATTTTATGTTCCTTTGCAAGATTCTTTAATAAACATTTTTAATCCTTGCTATCGCAGCCTTTTAGGAGAAGGAAATAAGTGCTATAAATAACAAAACTCCAAATATAGCAATAGGCTTTCCTCAGGAACCCTAGCAATTTCAGGTGTCTGTTTTGAACCACTGGCATGATTCATAAAATCAACAAAAGTAAACAATATCTGAGCAAAGTAATTTGTCATCTTTTCCAAAATATTAGAGGAGAAGTAATTTGTTTTCTTTCACTAAGATTTACAAAGTTAATTCATTAAAATGTCGCATGTTTAACCATGTTAAGACAATTGCTTGTTTAATTGAGGTTTTCACCTTTTAATGATTTTTGTCATATTGAAATTTGCCAAGAAATTAGCAAGTCTACAACTTTGATTCTTGCGAATTGTTTATGTGCTTTTAGATTGATACCAGTCCTATAATTCTTTATTTTTCAAGCACTTATGTACAAATTTCTGTGCTTAAAAGTCCTGAGGGACTTCCCTGGTGGTCCAGTGGTTAAGACTTCACCTTCCAATGTAGGGGGTGCGGGTTCGATCCCTGGATCCCTGGTCAGGGAGCTAAGATCCCACATGCCTCGTGGCCAAAAAACCAAAACATAAAACAGGAGCAATATTGTAACAAATTCAATGAAGACTTTAAAAAAATGGTCTACATCAAAAAAAAAAAATCTTAAAAAAAAAAATGTCCTGAGTTAGCAAACCAGGGATTTCCTTGGCTTAAGCAGCTGTCACATCATGAAGGTACCCCCCGTGCCCACCCAAGAAAGTGGAGTAAATGGGAGATCTACTCATTTATAGCTACTAAAGCAAAAGTAGAACTCAGGGCAGAAGAAGTAGATCGGCTCAAATACTGGTGAGATTAATATCAAAAAAAGAAGTAAAGAAAAAATGAAGAATCAGTGATGTGGAAGATGATTTGAGTATTTTATTGTCAGTGTTTCAACCGCTAGCCCATTGTACACTGAAGTGAAAGAAAGGTTAGGTTGTTATCTCTTTATTTTGAAAAGACATTGCAAACCACTTTCCTCAGCCATTTCATAAATTAGAATGGGAGAAAATAGATTTATGTTACAGCAAGTAGAATTTAGTTTAGACTAGTGGAAGGGGACACTACCAGAGGACTTTGGTTATGAATATTTATAACCTGAAATACATATAAGAAGTAAATTAGAGAAATTAGCATTGGCAATAATCATATTCATATAGTGACACTCTGACTTGGAGGGAATTATATTAGGTAGTCAGAAAACTTAAGTCTATTGCTGCTTGAAATTATGTATACGTGGATCCCTAATGTTCTGGGCTTGAATTTGAAAGACTCGCTCATCAAGATTTTTAGACACATTATATTTGCTTTTGCAAATTAGAAGCTCCAACCACAGATGCAAGTATACATTGCCATGTGTGGAATTAATGCTTCAGACATCTTATGAATATGTATGTGTATTTTGGTGGTGCTTCTGCTACATAAGTCTGAAAAGCAGTGGGAAGTGGGTGGATCTGTGTGGAACTGCATATTGCTGTCAGAAAAGTGCAATTCTCAAAGAAAAAAAAATTATAGGGGCAAAATTTCATTTCAGACATGTCTTCAAAGACATAAAATTTTCCAGAAGAGGAAAGCTGATATTTGTCCATTTTAATTGTTAAAATTTTTGTTGATATTTTCATAACAACTTGGAAATAATCTGAGGATAATCCTTTGTATTTAAGTGTGCATACATCTTCATGATGGTTTCTGGAATGCCTTAAGTATTCATGTGCGGTGAGATTTGGACGATATTTAGTTCTGTAGTTACAGTTGTACCTGGTGGAATGTCTCTATTACTGGTATGCATCAGTTGGGTTCAGCTTAAATTTTAGTGTGAGGTTTCATTTCTATATGCCACCTGGATTTGGGTATTAACTAGTGATTATCTCAAAAGTCTGTTTCGGCAAAAAAAGAATAAAAGCAAAGTTAATGGTAGCGCAGTTGCAATGCATCTGTTTTATGGTCCCCCACTTAGATCATAGTCCCTGGGCAGACTGGGGAGGAAGAACAGGAAAGCTGAGGTGAACGGCTGCTCCTCCAGTGATGTGTGTTTCTGCAGTGGTGGATGAGCCTTGAGATTCCCTGGGCTCAGTGGGACACAGGATCTCCACCAATTAATTGAGGCCCCCATGTGTAGTTTGAATTAATTATCCATTACAGTTCAGTGCAAAGAAGCCTCTTTCATAAAGGGTTTAGATGTTCGGAGAAACCTTGTTACTTAGTGACAAGTTGATGTAAGGGTGTGGTTACAGCAGCATCAGATCATAGTTACATATTTTATATATTCTAACAGTACAATTCTGATACTTAAGACGGACATTTAAATTGACATCAAATTGAACTGGTGTTCATAACATCATCCCTCCAGGTCTATTTTATTGAATTAAGCTTATTACATTTGACCAATCAATCAACACCAAAGAGATTTTAATTTATCACTTACATACAGTTTGTTTACAAGGCATGCTCATATTCTCCCTAAAAGACCACCTAATACAGCTTTGCTTTTTTACCTGTTCTGGGAATAATGTCCCTCAGGAGATTTCCCGTTACCCCAGTATCATTTATGAAAGGGAAAAGAGCACTTGACTGCTGCTTTTGATACGTAGTTAGAATCCTGGTAAATTGTAACTACTTTGAAAGTAAGGCTGGCCTAATTGAGGGTTGAAAGTTTTCTAGACAAAAATATTTTCCTACAGTTAGACCGGGTCATCATTTCTTAATGCCCTTCCTCATTTAGAGCTTTAAATTGAATTAAGAAAATATGTTGTCTAGGGACTTTATAATTGTTGTAAATTTTCAATTGTCTTAAAAACAAACAAAGCCCTCTTGCCTTTTCATCTTTCTTGCCCCACTAGCCATTCTTTGTTTCCCTTGGCAGTGAAACTCACAACAAGTCTATACTTTTCGTCTCTACTTCTCCTTTAATTGTTTTTTAAATGTGCGTCAGTCAGATTTATGTCCCCGCCACTCCACCAGAAATCTGATCAGGTTCAATAGTGACCTCGCAGTCACTTGAATTGGTCAGTGTTTTGATCCTCTTGATCTATCCCAGAGCAGCAGAGACAGTGCATTTTCCCAGATGCCCGTGACTCACTTTTTCTTTCCCCTTCTTTTGCCGGACATCTTCACATTGGAGTGCCTGAAGGATCAGTACTTAGTCCTCTTCTCTTTATTTGCACTTATTGTTGGGGACATCATTCAGTCTCATGACATTAAATATCATTTATAGGCTGATGACTGCCAAATTCATGTCATTAACCCAGAAGTCTTTCCCAAACTTTCAGTTTTTCTATTTCAGAAAGTATAGGAATCTCTGGTTCTACACCCTAAAATTTAAATAGACCAGTTTTGCATCTTCCACCAAAAGAAAAAGCCGTCTATAAGATGATAAATAAAGAACAAAAATTTAAAACATTGATATCATTATAATTAAACATTCATTCTAATTTCCGTATTCAGGAGTTGGGAAATTTAACTTCAGGTAGACAAACTAGAATCACTCAATTCAGGAAAACATCATACACGTTTAAATGATTTTTATGCATACTTGTTGATTGCTATTTCATGTTTAAAGTTATTTACCTAACAAACTAATTCATACCAACATAATATACCATGTAATCCTATTGAGAGATATCATTTAGCCAGAGAATCATTTGTTTGTTTAGGAGAGTGTTACAAATATGCATAGCACTGTTATTTATATATCAATAAATAAAAGAAGAATATAGCATTTATAATTAAGGAAGAAACATATATACTAATATGGCCAACTAACACATTTAAAATGATCTTAGTAAATTATTTGTTTTACTTGCCTCCCTTTGTAAACATTGTACTTTTTGCTTACCTACCAATAAAAAGTTAACTCACTGTTTCAACCAAGTTGAAATATGCAGTCCACAGCATACATCTTGTATTTTCAGGCTTAAAAATGTCCAAAGTAATAATGATGAGCATCCTAGAACATTTTGTGTCACATGTGTTAAGTGATTATTTTAACACCTAGAGTTTGGGAATATTCCAAGTTATTATATTTATCATTCTTAACTTCTTGGTCAATTTTGCTATAATTTCTCACTAGAAAATAACTCTGATTTGAAAGCAACTCCATATTACTTCATTTCAACCTTAGTCACCAAAATGTTTACTCATTCTCTAAGTTACACAAGTACTACTTCTGCTGAAGGAAAGACAAAGTTAAACCGAAGATTTCAGAAATGTTTGTTGGAATTTGTTAGATGAAAATTAGGTGAGAAGGTAGTGAGAACATGAGTTATTTAATGCACAATGTTGTAAAACTGAGGTAAGAATATAGAAGTAGATAAATTTTCCCTATACCTCATGTGATTCAAAAACAGGAAGACATATGTAATGTACAAAACAGATTAAAACAATTACATATATGTACGTAAATATGTGTTATATTTAAAAATATTAAAATAGAAGAAATACAAAAATTGACAAAAGCAAAATGGTTTTGGGGTGAAATTTTCTGGCTCTATATTTAAAATTTCAATGAATTTAATAGTATGATGAAGTATTGATAGAGTTGATAACTAAGAAATTGATATTGATGTCATTTTGGAGAATTAATGTAAATTGTGAGATTCAAAGGAAAGATAGATGTTCAAAGAATGAAAATAAATTTTCATATAAATGAAAACACAAATATCAAAGTTGAAAAGAAAAATATCTTAGTAATATTACAGAAATGTAAATTAAAATAAGTGTGGGGTGTGTACTACTGTCTATTAAATTATTAAATAACTAAAAATTATAAATCCACTTTAGGTGAATTTGTAGGGATATATGTGAACTCACACATTGCTGCTAGTATTATAAATTGGAAGAATTTATCAGTATATCGGGAGGGTTACAGCTGTGATCATACCTTTGACTCTAACATTTAGCTTCTAATTCTAAGACTTTTGCTCAAGAAAATAACCCCCAAATTAAATACAGTGGCAGAGAGAGAGGGGTGGGAGGAGGGAAGTGTCTAAATTTTTTTATATTTAAACTGGTTTTATTTCAGTAAATTAAAAAAAATTTTTTTTTTTATTGGAGTATAGTTGATTAACAGTGTTGTGTTAGTTTCAGTTGTACAGCAATGTGATTCAGTTATACAGCAATGTGATTCAGTTATACATACACATGTATCTGTTCTTTTTCAAGTCCATTTCTCTTTTAGGTTATTATAGAATATTGAGCAGAGTTCCCTGTGCTATGCAATAGGTTTTTGTTGGTTATCTATTTTAAATACAGCAGTGTGTATAAATCTTTTATATTTATTATAAAGATGTAGTATAAATTGACGAACAACCATATATGAAATAAATATTATCAGTATGCAGCATTTTATCTACACAATGATTATAAACATCTAAGGGTCTGTATGTGGAAGGGTAGTGAAAGGAATAGGCTAAGGAAAAAAAAACCCAACCCTAATAATTTATAGATGTTATCTAATGTAATTTAGCTTTGTTTACTTCATTAATTTAAGCTTCTGGTTATAATAATTGTTGCATATTCATACATTAAAAAGATATATGATACTTTTATATACTAAAGTATACTCTACCGTATATTGTAATATATAATATAAATCATGACCCTTGTTTTGTATGAATAAAATTAAAACTTGAAAATAATCTGAAATAATTTTTTGAAATTCTGAGCCACCTTTTTAAAAATCAGCATGTTAACCTTAAATTACAAGTTAGATTTGAAACTAAAATATCTGTTAATATGTCTGCATTTTGTGGCAACAGAACAAGCTTAATCACCTTTGCACAGCAGAAATTTGCAAAATGCTAGTAAGCTTGACTTAAAATGACCACAGTAAAAATCTGTGTTGGAAGGAACAGCTGATGTTAGTAAATTCACAGCATGGCCCATGAATTGCTGTGTTGAGAGAAGGTACTCCTCTAGCTTGCTTGTTTCCTGTCTGTCTTTAGCATTCCCATTAATGCAAAATATACCTGTACATGGAATACAAATAATATTATGTGTTTAAGAAAAAAACCTAATTAAATTCTACATCTCATTTTCTGTGGTTAGACAGCAACTGTGGATGACCTAAAACCCACCACTTCAGTTGAGTTACACAGAAGAGTGCTGGAGACCAGGTTCATTTTTCGAAGCTTGAGAAACTGACAACAAATGAAACCCCCTGCCCCCCCAACCAAAAACAAACCAAAAGACCAAACTTGTACTCCTTTCTTCCTGTTTTTACCAGAAATACCCACTGTTCATGGACATGATTATTTTAAACATGGTACCTCTTTAAGTGTAAGAAACTTAATTGTTCAAACAAAATAGTGTTTTTACCCTCCCACCTTCCCAGAGAACACACATTGAACAGGTAGCTATGATATTCTTTACAGAATGTGGGATTTAGGTATGCAAGTTTCTTAGAACAAATCGTTTCTTTGTAGTGGCTTTTGTTTTCTTTAAGGAGAGTATATCTCAAATTTCCCTGGAACAGGGAAAAAAAGTGAACAGATGAAGTGTTTTCTTTGGTTATTGTAGTTTGGACGATTTAAAAATAGTTTGCTTCTTTTATTTTAACTGTAGACATTTTTTTCTTGCCAGCATTTTAAAGATGACTACTGTATATGAGGTATAGAATTTGATTTTTTTTAAAGTGCAATTCCGTTTTCTATTCTGCAGAAACACCTACCATTTAAATAAAATTACAGTGCTCCTACAAGCAAAAAATAATCTTTTGTTACCCTTGTATATTTATGCATATTTTGCTTTTATTTTAGCCACAAGAGCTTTATCCAGTTTTGGCAGCGCTAATAATCTGCAGATTGTCATTTTTTTGTGATGCTAGTGTGAAGTTAAAAAAGAATCTGATTTGTAGCTGTCTCTATATTGCCATTACATTCTCTTGTATTTTTGAATATATTTTATTTTGTGATTAGGTCACTTTTGATCCAGTGAATGTTAGAGGAATGTTTGGCTTTTTAATGCAATGTCTTCAAATTGGCAGCACTTTAACATTGGCTATTTTACTAAAACCTTGCTAAGTGAATTCCAATAATTTTTCCTGTCTATTTTCCATCATGTCATTGCTTTGTTTACAAGTATTGCTGTGTCCTGGTATTTGGGAGTTGGTAGCAGTTTCCATACAGATAATAAACTTTTTCTTTTTGCCTGAGTTCTTCAACAATGTCATGTTCTGGCACTTATGACATTTTAGCGATGTTCCTGACTGCTGCTGTTACTGAGATGGCAAATTATTTCCTCCCTTTTTTTTTTTTTTTTTTTTGACTTAGTTATCATGGTCATCAAATTTTAGCCTCCTGGTTGCAGTTTCACAAGCTCCAATTGTGCCAAATATTGGCCTTGAAAACTTTAAATATTGAATAAAATTTTTTTCTACAAAGGAATCACTCATAATAACATTTGAGATAAATTGATATGTGAAACACTTGAAATATTACTAATATTTGATAACTGTACTAAGAAGGTATCTCATCCTGCCCAACTCTATAGGATTACAGTACAAAATTTGGACCTTCTGACTCTGTAGAAGATATTTCGTTTTTTATAATATTTCATGTTCTAGTCTGTGTTTGGGATTAAAACTCATTTGCTTGCTAATTTTACTGTGATGTAAATCTGGATTATGAAAGTTCAATTTTAACTTTATATTATATTATAAAGTTTATATTTATATATAAACTTATATAGAACACAATTTTGTGAACTCTGAAGGGACTTTTTGTAATTTATCTCATTGGGAGGAAAACATGAGCAGAGCTTCATTGTTCTGATCTATGACATGGACATTATATATCTTTTTCATAGAATGAGAATTAAACAAGGTACAACTTTAGAATGGCTAAAAGTAAAATGATTTACCATACTCAGTGTCAGTAAGGATATAAAGGAAGTGGAACTCATACACTGCTGGTGGGGAATCTAAAACGGTACAATCATTTTGGAAAACAGTTTGGCAGTGCCTTAAAAAGTCATATATTCCAGCTATTCATCCCTGGGTACTTACCCAAGAGAAATCTACTATACCTTGGTATGGTATGTCCCTACCAAGAATTAATATACAAATACCTATAATAACTTTGTTCGCAATAGCCTTAGACTGAAAATAACCCAGATTCCCATTTCAGTAGGTGAATGTATACACAAACTATGGTATATCCACACAATGGAATCATACTTGGCAATGAAAAGGAATGGAGTATTGATATACGGTACAATATGGATGAACCTCAAAATAATTATACTAAGTGAAAGACGCCCCACACATAAAGAAGTACGTAGCCAATGATTCTATTTATAGAAGATCTCAGAAAGCATGCAGTCTAATCTGTAGCGCCAAATTGTAGATCAGCGGTTGCCTGGAATCAGAGGGTGGGGAGGAACCAAGGGAGGGATTGCAAAGAAGCATGAGACGTGATGCATATGTTCCTATCTTAGTCTGCCTGGGCTTCTGCAACACGGTATGATAGATTGAGTGGCTTAAACTAGAGAAATTTATTTCTCACAGTTCGGGAGGCTGGGAAGTTTGAGATTATGGTGCCAACATGGTCAGGTTGTGGCTTGCACACAGTACTTTCTTGCTGTGTCCTCACATGGTGGGGTGAGATCATCTCTTTTGTGTCTCTTCTTATAAGGTCACTAACCCCATTCATGAGGACCTCATCCTTATAGCCTAATTACGTCCCACAGTTCTTATCTCGTACCATCACATTAGGGATTAGGGCTTCAACGCATGAACTGGAGGGTGACACAAACATTCAGTCTATAGCAGTTCCTTTGGGATAAAGCATATATTCGTTATCTTGATTTTGGCGGTGATTTCAGTGATGTATTCACATGTCAAAACTTATCAAATTGTGCACTTTCAGTAAGTATAGTTTATTATGTCAATTACTCCTTAGTTAAGCTGTTAAAAAATTTGAAAAGGTAATATATATGAAAGCACCTACTATGTTGCCTAGGAAATGGCAATCTCATAATGCATGGCATTAAACTGAAATGATAAAATGATGAGGTGGGGGAAAACCAGTTTCACTTCTACTACAAGGAAGAAAATGGTTAAACACTAGTTTCCCTTCCAGTGAGAAGATTGCTGTGTATATTTAAGGATTGTTGTATACACTGGCTCTTATTTATTTCTGTGTGTGCGTTCATTGAAGCCACTGTCACCCTGTTTTAGTCATCTGGTTGTCCACACATGTGAATGCTTATACTGGCAGGTCCTGGGGCTGAGGCCAATCTCACTGAAATGGCCCAGTTTGAAGAGGAGCTACATGACTGAGGAATGTGGAGAGATACAGAAGGGCAGAACTGAACAGGTCAAGGATGCTAAGTTTCTCAATGGCTTCATGCAAACTGGAGGAATGAGGGGCCTGATATGATTGGAGCTGCCTGACCTCAGCCCTAGCTCTTCTCTTTCCTGAGTAGCATGGCAACTCCCATTTGGATCTCAAATAACATATTTAGAAGAGGAGAGCTAGGAGTATTCTAGGGAGGCACACACTGTTAAGGCTCTGATGAGCAGAGTCTATGATAAAGTAATGGTAAAGATAATGAAATGGACAGCTACAAACTCTAAGGCCCTTTGTTGTTATTCCTGAAGCAATAGACAACATACAGTTGTTCTTAGCACGTCTGGTTCTAGTCATAATATATTCTAAACATGCCTGGTCTGGAGGACTAGGAAGATATTGAGCTGAGTGATTTTAATTGTGTCATATCATCATCATTATCACCATCACTTCACTGAGTGGCTTCTATGTTCTGGGCCCCAGGCCGTATGCTTTTCAAGCATTTAATTTTCACAGTAACCCTCAGAGAAGACTTCCCTGAAAGCCTTTTCTCCCATCCCTCTTCCCCAGAGTAAGTCAGAACTTTATTTTATATGGTCTCATAACATCCTGTACAGCTCTTTAACACTTGTGACCATTGCAGTCATATAATGGATTGCATAATTAGTTGATTAATATCTTTATCCCCTCTAGAATGTGGAACTAGATATGTCTTGTTTACAGCACCTTGTACATACTTAAAGTTTAATACTATTTGTTGAGTGAGTGAATGAATAAAATATCATAACATAACTTTTATAGAATTGCAATAAAGTCCCTGTGATACAGTGATTCCAAGTTCTGTATAAAGATGTTTAGTCTGGGGATAATTTTAGTTTTAAACAAGTGAAACAAGCGAACAGAAATATGAGCTATGACATTGAAAACAAGAATAGAGATTGGGAAATTGGAATGTTATAAATAGGTTAAATCAGAAAAATCCCCTGGGACAGGCTAGTTCCAGGGATTGTTAAACTCAGTCAGCTGATGAATATCTTCATCACTGGGAGGCATCAGCTTTTTTGTTCAAAAAGCAGAAGTAAAAACCTAGTGGTATTTATGGCATATGATCAGCATGTTGTTGAATAAATTACAAATCTTCTGTTACATTACAACTGGCAAAGTAAATAATAATTAGACTGTATCCATAATATACATCTTCCTTTTTGTCATAAGATGCTCTCTCAGCCAAGCATACATCATTAGCAGATATGACTTTTATGATATGTATTTCTAGATGCAACATGCTTAGATGATGCGTCTAACCAGTTTTCATCCTCACTATTAAATAAACAGTGAAGAGTTCCCAAACCAAATACAGCGGAAGATAATTTAAATATTAACATTGTTCAAAGGAAAGATTCATAGTTATAATTCACCTAAAATGTATAATTTACCTAATATAAAATCAAATTTTGTATTTTGCCTCAGGACTTTTCTGTTGTTGTTAGTAACACTCAAAACTCAGGAGAAATCATAAAAGTAAAATAGTCTTTAAGATAAAGCAAATGACCCAAAATGCATTTGTGAATCAGATCAGAACATATTAGTGCAAGTGCTCTTGAGAGCACAAGACTTCACTAAGACACAGAGAAGCATCGATAGTGGTCAGAAATGTTCACTGGTACTTTAGAGTTTCTTTGATAACTTCTCTTCTCCATTGTCCAGAACCTTCTCAAAGCGAGTAGTTTTTCGGTCTTCAGTGGAACTGAGCATCATGATACAATATCTTACAAAAGCAAATGTTTTTAGGTATTCAAGGAATATAAGGGCATAAAGAATGCATAGTAGATATATTTCATATATATGCGATACCTCAGTGCATTTTCCAAGAATATTCACAAATGATACAATTGTCTCCTTCTCAATGCTTTTCAGAGAGGATATGCTGACTGCTCTTTTTTCCTCTGTCAAGTTATTTAGTGTGTTCTATGATTATGTTATAGAAGTGTTCCTGTAAACTAAAATCTCTGAATATACAACATAAACAGTGAACTTAAAAAAAATTCCATCTCTAGCCAAACACTTCAGGCTCATCGTGACCTTATTCCAGCTCCCCTTCCACAATGTCCATCCTCTCTGGTCGTACACAGCCCATTCTCTCCAGCACATGCCACACTAACTACCCTTCCTTTGTCGTTTTCATGCTCAATCCTACTTCCAATGCAAATAGAGAAGGTTTTTGGTTTTGTGACTGCTTCTCCCATGAGCTTATTCACATCGCATTCTTTAGGACTGTTCATATTTCACCTTTTCTAGGAAGCGTTTTCCATATACTCCAGCCAACTGTTCCTTCCTTCCCCTGATCTAATATTTATGGTACGTAAAACTTAACACTTCAGTGCTCTACTGTTTCTTATGAATGTGTATTAGTTTGTGTCTTTCTGGCTTGAAGTATGAGGTCCTGGGGGTTGGGGCCACAGTGGCTCACTGGCCATAATGGTTGGTTTTCATTAAACACATAGTCCTGAATTAGTCATTTTGGAATAATTTCCTGGTTATGTGGGTCTGTCTCATAGTCTCATGTCTAGCTTGTGGTCCCTTATCAATTTAGTTCTCTCAAAATAGGAAAAATCAATTTTAACAAGCAATGGTCAAAACTAATGAAAACTTGAAGTAAGTCGTTATGTTTCTCTCTATAGAAATAACATCAACTGTGATTGAATTATATAACTGTATATATTTATATTTTTAAAAGGAAGTAACAAACAGCACAAATGGCTGTGGTGAGTGCAACTGCTCATCAGAAAAATAGATCTGATGGTGATTTATGTGTCACATAGAAATGCATTGTATATACCTATATAATATAACTCTTGGGTTGTCTTTACAACTCAAAGAGTTCTCTCTTTTTTAAAGCTAATTATTTCTGAAAGGATTATCTAAAAGGGTTGGCAGAAGGATTTAGCAAAAAGTATCTTCATTGGTTTTCCAACTCTTATTGTAAAACTGTTTTAAGCAGTCCTAAAAAAAACTTAAGATTTTATAAAGTACATTTTAACATTTAAGAAATCTTAAGGCACTGAGCACCAAAAAAAATTGAATATGTTGAAACAAAAAATGAGCCAAAACAAGAAGACACTATCAAGTGAAGATAAAGAATGCAGTCACTAAGATTTCTCTAGAATAAAACCTTATGAAGAAAATTCTTGTTATCAGTTGTACTTCCTAAGGAAATGTAGAGAGCTGAAAACTGTGGAGGTGAACATGCAAGGGCTAACAAAGAGAAATGGGCACTGTATTTGCAGAAAAGGGGAAAGAAGCTAAGATTTCTGAGACACTAAATCCTGCAATCTCTGAAAGCAGGGAAGTATACTTTGATTTGTTTGTTGATCTAATGTGCATAATCACATAACATTCTATCTTAGGCAGAGCTTTGCAACCTGTGGGCAATTGTGAAATGTCAGTAGAGACAGGATTGGTATTAAGTAGGTGTCAGGCACATTTCAGATGATAACAGAAGAAAAATGTATACTCAAACACATAAATCAATATGAAATGTATAATATGTAAGCTATAATGTATGAAATATGATTTATAATATGTAACATAATATATATCATTTATTGAGTTATTTTCTATAATACACAGTATTTAATAATATATTAATATGAATTTTTGTTTATATTCATATAGATAAATTTCCTTGTATAACAGTCTATATCACTATTTTCCTATACATTTATATATATGTATGTGTATATAGTATATTGTTTCTTTGTTAGTTTCCTTAATATACCAGTGGGTTGGGGGTTGAGATAGCAAACTGCTGCTTTTTTCCACATAAAGGAAAATACTGGCATGGACTCTTCCTCAAGAAACTTTTACATAAATTCTTGGGGAACTTAGATATTCCATATTAAAAAAATAGGAGAGAAAAGAGTGCCATATAGAGTCTCCCTCTGGGTGTGTCCCTGCATGACAGACCTGTGGTGCTTCGGTTTTCTCCCTCTGGTGATGTGTGGAGCTCCCATGACCTACATTTCTGTCATTTCTGTCTTTTTTTTTTTTTCCCCCCCCAAGACTCTTATCTGTTGATGCTTCTGTTATTTCCTGGTATTTGCACAAGTTACTGTAATGCTTTTAGTTTCCTTCTTATCGGCTAACATTTGGCCCAGGTTCAGCATTTTGGGGTGTGGGGAGGCAGAAGGAAATGTACAGGTCAGGGATTACAAGTGACTTGGTCTCCCAGATTCAGGACAGTGCATATCATGTTGGCCCTGAGATGTATGTAACCAAGGATGGTTATAACAGAGGGAGAGTATCTTTTAAAACTGGTTTCAGAAAGTTTAAGGCATAGTATAATCTGACATATACAGCACAACCTAAAATATACAACATCCTGCCAAAAGAGAAGGAATTTGAAACTAGTTTCATAATGAGATCATGGAAGAGGTAGACTGTTTGAAGACTGTTGTATGGTGTTCCTAGATGATAACAAGAAAGCAGAGGTACTTAATAATTGTTTTACTTGGATTTTGTTTTAAATCAAGGAGAAAGAGCTTCAAATTCTAGAGGTAGAACAAAGCTAGCTAACAGGAATTTGATGTCTTAAAAGATGTGGAAACAGTGAGTGAACCCTTAGGTAATGAAGAAGTTTTGTCTTGAGTCCAGATTTACCACTTAGGGATCTTGGAAAATCACTAAGTCATCTTTACAGATTCAAGGAATTGAAGAGTTCTAAGAGATTAAAGATAATTTTCCAGAAGGGGTAATAGAAAAATTTATATTGATAAATTACCAATTAGTTATTTTAATCTCAGAGTTTAGCAAAATTTCAAAACAGCTTATGAAACTGTGAGCACTTAGAAAAGTAGCAGTGATTAACAGGAGATGGTACAGCTTCCAAAATCTAAGAGGCAATCATGCCATACCAACTTGTGTTAAATTAATTAGACAAGGGGTCCATTAGACTGAGGCGGTTCTAGTGCCTTAGTAGCCTATGTAAGCAAACCCAAACCTAAGCCTGTAATGCCTCAAGGTTAAGAAATCAAAACCTAAGGACAACCAATCAAAAACAGCCAACAAGGCTTTCCCAAGTAAGGCAACAGCTTATAGCCAATCGAGTAAGTTTGTTCTGGGTCTTCCTTGTAATAATCTTGTCCCTTGCTCCTGTCGGTGGAGGTCTCCTAACCACTTCTTGTTTGTCATTGCCCTGTTTCAATGGACTTTTACTTAAATATCTTTATCTTTCAACACTTGATATCTCTTTTCAAACAGTTATTTGATTGGGGGTACAGGGAATTTTGTGTATGTGGTGAGTCTGGATTGTTTTTACAAAATTTCTTTTGATAGTCTTAGGAAGTAGATGGAAAAGTATAGACTTCCTGGAAATGGTTAACTTAGTTCTTAGTTGTGACGTTAATCCATCAAGGACTGTTGTTGAATGGGTCGGTGTGTCTTCATATGGGAGGTTTCTAGTGTGTTGCAAGGTTCCTTCCTTGGTTTTGCCCCATTCAGAGGTTATCAGTGACTTGGGTAAAGACTAGAAGACCTACTTGTCAATTCTGTGTTTTTGTAAAGTCGTGGGATGAGTAGTAAAGGGCAGGGAGGTAGAGCACAGACATAGGAGTCAGATGAGGTATGAACACTGATTTCAAGGCAAGTTACTTTTGAGGTTTTGTACCTCTATTTCCTTATCTTTAAAATAACAATTTTCTGTGTTACAGACAGTAAGTACTCATCAAATGCTAACTAATTTACCTCTTGGTTAAAAGAATAAAAGATAAATATTTCAAGTGACTCAAAAGTTGGTTTATAATTAATAGGGTGATATTTATTATATATAAGTATAAAAGTAAACATAACTTTATTGAAATTGATCACTTATACAAAATATAATTGTGTGTGCGTGTGTGTGTGTGTGTGTGAGAGAGAGAGAGAGAGAGAGAGAAGGAGAAAGTGAGATTCTGAAGGTTTGCTGATTTTCACGTAACAGTGTAATAGTGCTGACAAAAACAAGGTTTATTCCAGGCTGCATTAATGGTAACGTGGTGTAAGCACAAAGTACCATGTTGAGTTTGAGCACTTTATTTTGGAAAGAACATTGACAAAATTGAGTTCAGTCCAGTAATGGATCTTGAAACCATACTCTTTGAAGAACAGCTGAAGAAATGGAATATGTTTAACCTGGAAATAAGAAAATAGAATCCTCTCTCTCTCTCTCTCTCTCTTTCTCTCTCTCTCTCTCTCTCTCTCTCTCTCTCTCTCTATATATATATATATATATATACACATATATATGTGTATATGTATGTATATATGTGTGTGTGTATATATATATATAGACCTACAAGACCTACATGAGGTTGAGAGATTGGAGATATTTTACATGGCTCAAAAATGTACAAGGGCCAGCTGGTACTGCCTACAAGAAATAATTAGAACATCCTTACTACTACTCAGATTATGGATCCGTCCCATTGGAGTTTGGCTTCACTACTGCTGAAGGTTTTCAAGCTGGATAAGCATTCAGCAGAGATGAATTAGGTAGCATTATTGCGTGGGTTTGGGGAGACTGTGTTCTCGGAGTTGAAGAAACTGAATAGGTTGCTCAAGAGGAACAGGGAATCTGGGCAAGTTTTCTGTTTCAGAGGCAGAAAAGATTCAGGAGAGTCCGACAACATGAAAATCAGGATTTAGGGGTAAGGGTTGGGCACTGTTATTAGGAATAATATAAGATTAAATAACTACAAGTAACTTTTAAAAACTTAAACATGACATGAAATACAAACCATTCCTTTTTGGAGAGTGTGTTTTAAATAAAACATGATTTCATTTGGGAGAAGGAACAAATTCCTAACCTTAAGTAGAATTTCTCCCTCAAGACAGTCAGGGAATGATTAGTTAATTTTTAAGTCCAGTGCACTGAATGACACCAAAGTGTCCCCAAAGAATATGCAGTATGTTGAACAAATATTTAACAAATGTGTTTTTGTTTTGTTTTGTTTTCTTCATCCCCAAATATCTATCATCTTAAATTCTAAACTAAAGTTCCTCATTTAAAAGAATCACGTTGTTGGCCCCTGAAATGTTATCTCGAAATCTCTTAGAAGCCATGAGTTATGTTCAGCAACCACATTTCTTCCAGCTACATTTTTAAAGGTGTTTTAAAAAGTCTGGGAGAGTATACATATAAAAATTACAGGCAGGCACTCCTACTCCTGCTGAGGTTGAGGAGAGAAAAGTCACATACTTGCTCTCATATCTGGAGAACATGGCATTGATGATCATACGGTCAGGACTGTTCAGCATTGGCGAGGTTCATGGACAATAACCATAAAAACAAAGCCATAGTAGAGGTATTTATCATACCTGTAAGAATGATATCCGTAAGATTAAATGAGGCTGAAATTATATTGAACATGTGTCATCCTGCCCATTTCCCCTGCTCCTTGAGTACTCATTCCAGGATGTATTGTGTCACAGTTTTTGGCTGACTGAGAAAGCTACCAAAGAGAACCAAAAGTCAGGACAATAGCTGAATTAAGACCACAGTGAACAGCGGGCAGTGGAGAGGGTTTACAGAAAGGCACTGTATGATAAGAACTGATCTGACACTGTGCACTCAAAGGAAAAGATATGGTCACTGGTCTTATGGAACTTGGGATTTAAGTCAGTATTAAGCTCTGCTCCTCCTCCTCTACCTCCTTTACCTCCTTCTCCTCTTTCACCTCCACCTTTACTTCCACCTCCTTCTTCTCCTTCTTCTTCCTTCTCGTCTTCCCTCTTCCTATTACTCCTTGTTCCTCTTCTTTTTAAATATTGTTTTCATTATGAAACATAACATGTGACCAGGAGAGTCCATGAAGCTGAAATTATGGTGTAAATAATTACCATAAACATAAATCCATGCAGATATCACCAGCTCAAGAAAAAGAACATTGCCTGCTCTCCTGTGTGTCCCACCCCACTTATAACCTCTACAGCTCCCCAGTTCTTTTCCTTTTTCTTTAGAATTTTACCACTATGTGTGCATATCTAAACAGTATTATTTGATCTTACCTGTTTTTGACTTTTATGTAAGTGTAATCATACTATAGGAATTTTAGTGGCTTGCTTTTTTTCATTTACTGTAATGATTTATGTTGTGTATAATTGCAGTTTACTTATTCTCATTGCTATATAATACTCTATTGTGTATACCACATTTTATTTATCCATTCTACTGTTGGTGGACTTTTGGGTTGTTTCCAGTTTTGCCTATTAAGAACAATGCTGCTAGGAACATTATTGTGTATGACTCTTGATGTTCCCTGTGCATGAGTTTCTATAGGATGTATACCTTGGAGTGGAATTTCTATAGCATGTCTGTTTCTTCAGTTTTACTAGAAAAAGCCAAATGCTTTCCAGAGTGGTTTTTTTTCCCCCCAATTTATATTCCTATCAGAAGAGTATGAGAGTTATTGTTTCTCAATTCTCCAAAACATGTCCCATTCCCTGGCTTCAGAACCAAGCAATCAGGAGGGTGTGTAGTGTCTTTAATTGTGGCTTTATTTTGCATTTCCCTGATTATTAATGAGGTTGAGCACCTTTTCATGTATTTATTCACCATTTGGATTTCCCCTTTTGTGAAGTATCTATATAAATCTTATATAGGACTATCTATATTCTAGACATTAGTCCTTTGTTTATTACATGTATTACAATTTTTTCTCCCATTAGGTGGCTTGTCTTTTCTCTTTCTTTATGATGTCTTTTGATGAACAGAAGTATTTTATTTGAATATAGTCACATTTACTTGTGTACTGGAATGAAGATACCTTCTCCCAGAGAGAATCTGTATTTGCTTCTGCCAGGCACCTGGAGGCACTTTGAGTCTAGCACCAACTAAGTTTAGGGCTTGAGTTTCTTTGGATGACCCTCATAATGCCAATCAGGGCTGCAAATGCATTCTCTTTCACCTGTGCCCTGAATTTAAGATGGGATTCTGAAAGGAATCTATATCTGCCTCTGCCAGAGTGATCTCCTATTAGATCCCCCACCCTGTGTCAACTTGGGATTTTGATTTCAAACACCTACTAGTAAGCCCGTTAAGAGAAAATTCAGATCTGTAGGAATTGTGAAATTTGCGCTCAAAGAAAGGTGTTGTCCCATGCTAGCTTATCTCTCTGGGTTCTTGTTTTTCTTTCGGTATTGATCTGATAATTCCTTATTATCTTGTTAGCTCTTTGATGCTTTTGAAGTGATTTACTAAACGAAAAAACTACCCAGCATTTTTTTTGCCAGTGCAGGGAGATTGGTTTGAAAACCTAGTTCATCATTACTGCAAACTGGCACTTCTTTAGTGGTTCTTTATCAAGGGTGTACATCCGAACCAAATAGCGACTTCTTTTTTAACCCCCAAAATACACATGCTTGGGTCCCACCACAGCAATTCTGATTTAGCATGTCTGTGGCATAAGACAGGTCTAATTTTGAAAGTCTTCCTGGGTGATTCTGTTCTGTAAAATGATTGAAGTATCACTGTAAAACAAAATCAATCAATCTGTTACCTACCTACAAAGAAACAATACAGGCTATCCTAATTTATACAATTAAAGCAGATTAAAATCAACAACTTATAGGAGGGGAGGGGTAATTTAGGTTGCCTGGATTGCTTTGGGATCCAGTGTGAGCCAAAATCCAACAGACAGTTTATCCTAACTAGAGTAGGAGCTGTTGCAGTCAATTCTCTACTCTGTACGTATTCTTCAGCAGGAAGAATAACAGGGTAAAGGGGGGGGTTTAGGTACTTGGTTCCCCGTCCATTGTTTTTTCTATGGTTTCTCCCATGAGGTACAAACCAAATCATCAGTACCTTGAACATCTGTGGAAGCTTCTGGAGCACCACCCAAGGCTACATTTCCTGGCTTTGAAGCTTCTGCCTTTTATTCTATGATCCTTCTGCCACCAGGACACTGATTTAACAATAATCAAATGACTCCATTCTTCCTGTTACTAATCATAATGTACTTCTGAAATACTTCAGTACAGTCAGTAATATATGTGTGTGCTCAAGTTTGCTTTCCATGTAGACATGGTTGGTTATACAAGAGGAACCTTAGGGGGAGTCTGCCATCTAAAGTGGTCACTAAAAACACTTCAAATATTGCTCTATAAATATGAACCACAGAATTAATTAATTAATTAATGGATGTTAGAAGTAATTTTCTGATAGATGAGTGTGGTGCGTTAGGAGTTATACAGGTACCTCCATCCTTTGCATGAAGGGTGTGTAAGAATCTTGTAAGGGGAACAGCTAACACCTGCAGAATAAAGCCTCTGAACTGAGAATTCCAATGAGTCCACTCAGAGGAACATTCTGCCTCCTTATTTGACTAGAAGGTTAGCTGATCCTCCGGGAATCGTGAATCTTTCACGCAGAGCGGTGGTTGGAGTGCCTAAAAAGTTAAGAGGGGAGTTCCAGAGTCTACAGCAACAGGTAGCATGGTGGTGTTTATGCCTGTTTGCTAATGCTTATTTGAACTGGCAGCCAAGTTCCATCTAAGACTTATTTTCATTGCAAACAGGTTTTGCTGATTATTCCAGGATGCACATGTGTTTATCAAAAAAACTAGACAGTTGTGATAGGGCCAGTTGGTGTAAATCAGTTTGTAGCACCTCTTCTTCCTCCATTTCCCTTCAGGAAGCTCTTTACTTAGGGGAGCCCATTTCTCTGCTTACAGGGGGGTAAGAGGAGAACTCTTTTCTGTTTTATACGGGAAGGTTCCTTTTATTTGTTGTATCCGGTACCCCCTTTTTACTTGATAGACCACTGGCTAACATAATGCAGTGATAGCATCAGCCTATAGCACAGGCAAGTAGACAATAACGACCAAATCAAGCATGAGAACTCTGAATGTGCAGCGGTCTGGAGCTGTGAGACTAGAGGCAGAAGTTTCTCCTGTCTCAGCAGATTCTGAGAGCACTGCAGCCTTCTAGAGGAATGATGTGGACTTGTGTTTTTTGAGTGCTCTTAATTATCTAACTCAGTCATCCTGACAACCATAAGAGAGATGTGTTCTTATTGCCATTTTTGTGCATAAACAGGCCACGGGTCAGACAATCCCAAGTAACCTGATGAATTCGAGCAATGAGCCCAGGACTTTATTTATTTACTTAGAATTTATTTATTCATTTATTTGTTTGTTTGTTTGTTTATGGCTGCATTGGGTTTTCGTTGCTGCGCTCGGGCTTTCTCTAGTTGCGGCGAGCGGGGGCTACTCTTTGCGGTGCGCGGACTTCTCATTGTGGTGGCTTCTCTTGTTGCAGAGCATGGGCTCTAAGCAGGCGGGCTTCAGTAGTTGTGGCACGTGGGATCAGTAGTTGTGGCTCGCAGGCTCTAGAACACAGGCTCAGTAGTTGTGGTGCATGTGCTTAGTTGCTCCGTGGCATGTGGGATCTTCCCAGACCAGGGATCAAACCCGTGTCCCCTGCATTGGCAGGCGGATTTTTAACCACTGTGCCACCAGGGAAGTCCCGAGCCCAGGACTTTTGATTTTGATGCTCCATTGTGTTGCTTCCAGTCATTACTGATGTTTATTATGATGACTTCAAGCTAATGTTCAAAATTTGAGTTATGTTTAACAAAATATCCTTTGGAGGGAAGGAAGCATGTTTTCCATGTTAGAAATATTTCAATACCTGTTTCTTAACATAAGGGGTTAAAATGCTAATTAAAAGTGAAACATTAGGAAATCTAGCCAACAAAGGTATGCCTAGGACCACCAATTCTGTACCAGCTTTGTTGGGATAAACTTTTACTATGTAGCTAATATAAATACAAGCTACCTATTATTAGGGTAGATATATGTGTTACAAAGGATCTAGAAAGACTGAAGGACAAAGTGGAATGACTGCCTCATAAGGCTGGTAGAATGGAGCTACAAGGTAGTAATCAAGAAATAATTCACTAATATGCATGTTAACTAACATGTTTGGTGTTGGCTAAAGGTGAGAAAATTCCAGATGGTGAGACCTAAGTGGCACTTTATAGTGAATTTGAAATCCAGAAGCTGTTCTAATGCACCACTGTTGCAGGCAAGAGTGAGCTCTGTGTGGTCTCTTATTGGCAACTCAGCGACTCTGCAAACTAGAACACAGAACAATTTCTCCAATATGAGGAAAGAGGGAATTTTTGGTTGGCTGAATGGAATGTTGCCTGTTAAAAGGAAAATAAGAGAGCTATTGAAAACTGCCATCATATGAAAATAGTAAACAATGGTTCTTGCCCGTTAACTGGACACAATAGTCTCTTATTGAATAACATTGGGGAGGTCTGTATTTCTAAAGCCTTTCCATGTGTTTAGTCAAGGGTCTGATTGGCCAGATTGTTTTAACTTTTGACCACAAACCTGAATTTGAAAAAGTTGAAATTAATTTTTGTAAACAAAATATTTTGCCAGTGACTAATATGCAGTGTCTTAGTCATAAAGAAAATATACGTACAAAACTTTTCTGCATGAGTGCCTCTTTAAGGGTTTTCACTTAGTGAATTTTGTCACGATGTAGCAGCTTTTCACCTACATGAGGTTGGTGCCTGACTGAAGACAGTACCAACTTCTGCCGCTGTGCCTGTGGCCCTTATGTTTCCTATGTGCTTGGTGGGCTCTCATATTTCTTGCATCAAAGTACAATGTTGTACATTTTAATAGAAGCCCTCCCTTTTGTGCTTATTCTGAGTATCACTAAATTGCACGACCTTCAAACTGCTGCCAAAATGCAGAGGGCTAGGAATGCAGTTGCTTCCTAGTCTGTAGTGGCTTCTGGAATGTTTATATTTTTAAATTAGTGTTAGGCCAGTGTTTAAAGTTACCTGAAGTGTGAAGATGCTTAACACATTTTAGCAATGTGACCTGTTTAATGCTCGAGCTTGCCTTCATAATAATAGAAAGATAGCTATTTTTAAATTAAGTAGGGTTCGTTATAAGGGCCCTGTGCTTTTCACACACCAAGTGATTCACATGCTCTTTCAGGTGAATTCCATGTGTACTTGCATAGTCCCAATAACTACTCTCTTTTTTCATTTTTTTCTCTTCTTCTCTTTGCTTCCTGATAGTATGGCATCATCTCACTAGCATCTTCCACACTCGTTGCCTTTGTACCTCAATCTCAATATTGCGTGCTAACTACAATCATGGATCCCAGAAAACCCAGCACAGTTGCAACAGTCTCCTTATACTAGAGAACACTGTGGTGGTGAAGACCAAAAGACCACATAATATTAATGAACACCATCTGTAAAATGTTGAGATACTTTTGCTCTGGAGTGCAGCTTTATTCTCATATATGAAAGTTTATAAGTTGAGAGTTTGTAGGTATAGGAACTCTTGTATTTAAAAATTTCTTTCTACTGGAAGTGAATGTGGGAAATGATTGTGTGACAGGAGGATTCTTTTCCTGAGAGTGGTAGATTGAGGTTCCAAAATTAGCAAGTTCTTTATCTGAAGAGGGAGGCTTCTCTCAGTCCCAACTTTGAATGTCATGTGGCTAGATTTCTAATTTTTGAAAAGAAATCAGAAATAATGTGAAACCTCCCAGTTTTTAAATATTGGTCAAAAAAGAAAAATAAAGTATATACTACACCCACGACCTTGATGGAATTGACCTCTTGTGCTCTAAAGCTCAACTGAGGAATTGTCTCTTTGCAAATATAAGTCCTGATATGGCAATTAAACTTCTCCAGTTATATATTTGCTAACTGTCCGCATCTGTGGAAAAAAGGAGTTCAGTAAGTCCTGCTGACCCTTTCTTGCCTTAGGCTCCCTCAGAGGGAGAACAGGCTTTTGTTAACAAAAGGTATCTGAGGTCTATGACCTCCTGCTGAACTGCCAGCCCTCTCTGGAAGTTTTACTTTTGTGGTTTGCTGGTCTCACTGTAACCACCTTGAAGTCAGATCTGCACAGCTACAAAGGTTTGGTTCACTCTCGCTGATGCTAATTATTCTCTTTCCACTTTCTGTAGATATCACTTCCCTCCTCTTCTTCCATATTCTTCACTCTGCTCATTGAAGTATCTTCTTTTTTCTCTTTCTCCTTTCCATGCTTTTATCCCCCTCTCTTGGTAAGAAGAGATTTTTATTTACCCCATAGGAAACTATAATTTTGGCAGAAAATTACTAGCTTCTGAGCAGTGCAGTCAGAAAGAGAGGCACACCCAGGAAGCAAAGCTTGCATCCTGGCATTTTGTACTCCCAAGAGCAGTTCTTCATCTTCTCCCCTAACTCTACTCTTCCTCCGGTATTCCCAATTTTGGAGGCTATCAACATGAACAATCTGGTGGGTCAGCGCTCAGATGTGAAAAATGTCCCTGCCATTTCCCTGTACACACTACACCCTCCCGATCAGAGCTGCTGCCCTTCACTGTGTCCTCGCTGCCCTGCCCTTGGATGGCTCTCAGTACTTCCCGTTTGGATCTCAGCCACTCCCCCTCTCATTCCCTTTACTCCAGTCCGTGGAATGCCTCATCTATGATCACACGCATTTCTATTGAAAAAAATCAATCAAACTTTTTTGCACCCATAATAAAACAAAAAGTTCTTGTAACAATTAAGGACTTAAAAAAAAAAAAATCAAGGACCTTTCCCTGCCTACCTTTCCTGCCATTTTCCTGAAGTATGATTTGTTACAGCCGTATTCAGCCATGAGTCATTCTCAAGGAGTGCTGTGTATTTGCACGTGCTGCCCTCTCTTTGCCCAGTGACGCCTCCATACTTCGAAACTCAGCTGAGATGACACTTCTGCCATGTAGCCTTCAGGTGGGCCAGGTACCCCCCATCCCTGCACTTAGCTTTATCATTGTGTACATACTGCTTGGTTCTCCAGCTCTCTCATTAGACTGTGAGCTTCTTGAAAGCAGGAAATATCTTTCATCCTAGAATCCTCAGGGTTTAGTGGGATGCTTGTCTGTATGCCCAGGTACTGTGTTAGAACCTAAGAATGGTGAAACAGCTAACAGACGTCAGTTATTCAGTCGTTCAGGGTATGGAGCTGTTGCAGTTTACTAGCAATATGACATGTTAGCTCTGATGATCTTTATTAAGACTCATGTACAATAGATTCATTTAGCCTGTCTTATAATTATTATTATTTTTATATAGTTTTAAACTCTGAGTTATAATTACTTTTAGTCTTTTAACTACTTAGACAAATCTAAAATTAAAAACATGAAGTTTATATGCGATAAAGGTGCTGTTGGTCTGAATGTTTGTGTCCCTCCAAGACTCATCTGCTGAAATCCTAATGCCCAATGTGATGGTATTGGGAGGTGTGGGGCCTTTGCTCAAGTCATAAGGGTGGAGCCCTCATGAGTGGGATTAGTGCTCTTATGGAAGAGACCTCACAGAGATCCCTAACCTCTCCCATCATGTGGGGAAAATGTGAGAAGTCTATGACCTAGAAGAGAGCCATCACCCCCCTGATCATGCTGGCACCCTGATTTCGAACTTCCAGCCCTTAGAATTGTGTGAAATAAATTTGTATTGTTTTTAAACCACCCAACCTGAATAGACTAAGACAAAGGGACTTCAAAGTCAAATAATCTGTTCTACCAGAGAGCTTTCAAGTTAAAAGAGGCATTGAAATTGGTCGCTAGCCACTCTGCCCTTTTTGTAAACTTCATGAACAGCTAACTCAAAGGGTAGTCCCTGATGTTGAGTCCTGAGCCTCTCAGGTAGTTTCTGAAATACCCCATCTCCTAAGTCTGGGGCTACTGCTGAGGTTTTGCCACTGCGCAGGCTCGCAGAGCTTTGTTTGCAGGACCTCAGACTTTCTGATTATGTGGTAGAGACTTCAGTCTGCAATGAAGGAGGAACCAATGGTGTAGTTCCTGAAATGAGTATTCAGTATCCACACTGATCCTATTTCCATCAAGGACAGAATAAAGGACAAATACTGGACAGTTTTGGTGGAAGTTTTATCTTGCTTTATTTTAAAGTAATATTCCAAAGAACTGTCTATGCTATTAGTATTTGAGGGTTTTAGTTTGTTTGTTTGTTGTATGTTGCTTTTATCTTGAAAGCTTGATTGGTAAGAGATGAACTACCATGTGCATATTTTCAAATCCTACTTCCCCCCAAAATCATCAAAATCTTGGATATACCTTTATTACTGAGTAAATTTTGATTTAAGAACATAGAAAGTCTTTATACACATCACAGAGAAAGAACACTTCAAGCAGACTTTGGCAGCATGTGTCATTGTTTCTAAATGTAAAGTTTTTAAACATAGCTTGGTACAACAGTTTGTTACAGTTAAAATTCCGTTTGTGTCACTTTTAGAAATCTAAACATTGTTTCTCTGTCATATGTCTTTGAAATGATATCATATGTTCTGGAAACTCAATGGAAGTATTGAGAGTGCCAGAACTTACTAGAGGAAGAAATACATATGTATAACCACTATAGATATAGATATGACTATATATAAATATATGTTTTCCTTCTTTCTCATTAGGTTTATGAAACTGTAAAGTCACAATTGCGGACTACCTAAGGAAACTGAGTGATAAATTTGTGTGAAAATTGGTAAATCTCTATTTTATCTGCAAATCTCTGACACCGTGACCTGGGCAGTGTGGGGCTATGGTGATTGGGTGGAGAGCTAAAGAGAAAGCTTGGTTGTTCAGAGTCAAAAGACAGCCAAGTTCTGAAAGTGAGATCAAGGCTACTGCTTCAGAGGGCTCCGTTCCGCACACCCGAGAGCAAGCAGAGACTGTGGGCTCAGGATATCAAGGCAAAGGCCACGGAGTAACCAGTTTCCCTCAGGCAACATTTTCAGGGGCAGGAGGTCAGTAATCCACCAAGAACCAAGGAGGATCCAAGTTTCCAGGCCAAGGTATTAAGACCAAATTTTTAGGAATCATGTGATTACAAAAGTCAGAAACTAGTTGAGAAACATCTTCTTGAGGAACTCTTGGCACACCAAACTATGCTGACCAGGATTCAGTCTCACAAGGACTTATCTCTTGGCTTTGTTGGCTCAGATTTGGGTCCAGCTACACAGTGAGCCTCTAAAATCCAGCCTCTCCCTTTATGATTCCATACCTTATATGCTTATGCTACTAAGCCAGGCAATGAAGAGCTTTGTTTATCATTCTTCACAAAAAAGTTCTGGGTTTTCTGTCTGGGCCAATTAAGGTAATACAGCTAATCCCTAGACCACTCATTATGGCAAAGGTAACTGATTTGCTGATTGGTAGGGTTAAAATATATGGCCTGACTCTAGAGCTGGAGAAGGGTCACTTCTCCAAAGAATAATGTCTGATTTGTAAACTTAGATGAAATGAGTCCATTTCTAAAAAGATATAAAATGTTCAAATTGGCACAAGATGCAGTAAGGGATTGGAATTAATCAGTTAACTATTACAAACACATAACCCAGGATTGGATGGCTTTATAAGTTAATTGCACCCAACTTTTAAAGAACTCTAATTCCTATTCTTGAGAGTTGCTCCAGAAAATTGAAAATGAGAAAAAGCTGTCCAGCTCATTTAATGAGGCTAGTATAATCTTAACTCTAAAGCCCAATGAGCACAATAAAGAAAAGATTACTATAGGCCTGTTTCTCATATGACTGTAGATACCATGATCCACACAAAGTAAAACTTCAGCTAAGCAGATCCTATAGTGTATTATAAATAATGCGTCATGATCAAGTAGAGCTTGATATTTGATATTTAAAAATATGTCAGAGTAATTCAACATACTATTAGATCAAAGGAGAAATAAAATCAAATGATCATCTTTGTCGATCCCAAGAGAGCATTTGATAAGGTTCAATACCTGTTTATGAAAAATATATCTTGGGAATAAAGGATTAGAAGGGTATGTTCTTAATTTGGTAAATTTTATGTACAAAAAACTACAGAAATGATTATATTTCATGGAAAAATTTAGTACATATTTTGGAACATGAAAAAGTTAACGGGTAAAGGACAACACTTAAAAAAAAAAAAGAAGTGGAAGGGGATTGGAATGAGAGAAATAAGACTCATTATTTGCAGATGAGATGACCATCTATCTTTTTTTTTTTTTTTTTTTAAGACAATTATTATTATTTTTATTTTTGGCTGTTCTGGGTCTTCGGTTTGCGCGAGGGCTTTCTCTAGTTGCGGCAAGTGGGGGCCACTCTTCATCGCGGTGCGGGGACCGCTCTTCATCGCGGTGCGCGGGCCTTTCACTATCGCGGCCCCTCCCGTTGCGGGGCACAGGCTCCAGATGCGCAGGCTCAGTAGTTGTGGCTCACGGGCCCAGCCGCTCCGTGGCATGTGGGATCTTCCCAGACCAGGGCTCGAACCCGTGTCTCCTGCACTAGCAGGCAGATTCTCAACCACTGCGCCACCAGGGAAGCCCCGACCATCTATCTTAAAAGAAAAAAACCCAAAGAATTAACAGGCAAACTATTAGAATTATTAAAAGAGTTAACCAAGGTCCTGTATGCAAGATCAACTTTCGTAATTCAATACTATTGCTCTGTACCACGAATAATCAACTAGAAATTACAATGGAAAAAAGCAATACAAAGTGTTAAATACCTAGGAATTAACAATGAGTTTATTATACAAGACTTCCATGGGAAATGTTAAAATAGAAAGCATAATAGGTGTTGTGTATAAAAAGAGATAGTCCATACTCTTGGGATGATATAATTTGATATTATAAACATGTCAAATCTGCCTAAATTAACCTTGATCTCAATTTCAATTGGATTAAAAAATACTAATTTGATTTAAAATATTTATGGAGATTAGAATTCCGGAAACAACTGAATTAACCTTAAGAAGAGAAAAGCAGAGAGATTTGGCCATCAAATATTAAGATATAATACAAAGTCATAGGAAAATTTTTAGAAAGTTTTATTGGTACAAGAATAGACAAATAGTCTGAAGAGATTGAATGAAGAGCACAGAAGTAAACTGGTATGTATGGACAAATTTTATATATGACAAAGCATCGCACCACAAATCAATAGGGAACAGATAGATTGATTAGTAGATGATGTTGGGAAAATTGGTTCAACAATATGAAAAAAAGGAAACCTCATGCCTTCTTAATACCATATACAAAGACGTACCTCTTCCAAATAGGTGAAAGACCTAAGTATGAAAGGTAAAATTGTAAATTGAATTGAAGAAAATTTAGGAGACTATCTTGTAATGGAGAGAGGGAAGAAGGCCATCTTCTTCAAAATTTCAAAAAGCAAAATCATAAAATGAAAAACTGATGAATTTTATATAATCAGTTGTAGGATTTCTGCTCATCAAAGGATACCATGGACAACATTAATAAACATGTAGCTAAACGGGTGAAGATATTTGGAATATCTAAAACCCAACAAGGGACCAATATATAGAATACAAGGAGTTTCAAAAAATCAACTAGAGAAAGAAAGCAACACCAATAGAAAAATAGGCAAAGAATATGAACAGCTAATTTATAGAGGAAGAAACCCCTAATGCTCACAACCTCAAATTATTTTGTAATTAGATAAATGCAAATTAAACAAATTATGAAATGTCATCTTTCACCTGTTAAAGTGAAAAAACATTAAAGTTGGATAATGCCAGGTGTTGATGAGGATTTGTATAGTTAGGAAGCCTCAGGCACTGCTGGTGAAAATATGTGACGGTACAACCATCCTAGAGAGCAATCTGGCACTATTAGTGAAATTAAACTATACAAATATTGTAACTCAGCATTTTTGGGTACAGATGTCCCCCAAAATCTTCTTGCACTGGTATATGAGGAGGCCTGTATCAGGATATCCATTGCAGCATTGTTTGTGGAGAAAGCGAGTTGGTAGAAATATGGGTGTCATCACTAGAAAAGTGGATAAGTAGATTATAGTGGTCATCAGGGAACATTATGCAGCAAGTAGAAACTGTGAATTTGATGTGCATATGGCAACATAGATACATCTCAAAAGCAAAAAGGAAATAAAGTGATTACTTTGCATAACACTGTTTTTGCAAATCAAAATATATGCATATACATACAAACTAAAGATACCCATGAAACACATTATGATGGCTTTCCCTGGGGTGGAGAGAAAAAGGAAGTAAGTTGTGGGTATAAAAGAGAAGCAGAAAAAAGACATATCCCAAGGGAAGCAAGAAGCATAGATATTATAAAAGATTGAAGAATGAATCTTGTCTGGCCAAAAAAAGCCAAGTGTCTACTGTCTCAAGAATGTTCAAGAGATCAGGACATCAAAAGTAGACTCTAATAGGCAGAGTATGAGAGAAGACTGTGTGAACACCAACTAAGGCACAGAGCACTGACTTCATTTATAGTCATTATCAAATTAGCCACCCAAAGACCTGGGCACCCCCCAAATGTGGAGAAAATGGCTAGCTACTTAAATTTAAGGAGCAGGTTTGGCAAGCATTTGCAGAATGGATTCTGAAATATCATGGCACAGTAAGCCAGAAACTAATCATGTCACACATAGAAGTTTCTCCCTAGCTCTGATAAAATTGGTTTCACTGTGATGCTTTCTTTCTTTCTGGCTTTTTTTGCTCTTCCTGTTTCTTTTATATGCCTCCTAGTTTTTTCTATACCATCATTCACATTCCTTGGCTCTGTCCTGTCACAATTTTTTTTCCACCACATCAACTTGCTTTTTCCACTTTTTTCCTTTCTCTCTGTATTAAAAAATGACTGTTATTTCTCTTTCTACACTTTTTCCTGTTCCAAACAGTCATACAGCCTCTGTCCCCATTTCTTTCTACTAAGAGATTGTTTTTCCTCAGCCTGTAGATCTATCCTGCACACCTCCCACACTGTTTTCCTAATATGACTTGGGGAGGAAAATGGTAGGAAGGAATAAACTACTAGGTTCCTTGATCTTATTTTCATGCACATATTTTAGCAATAGAAAGTAAATGTTATGAAAAAACTCAGGAAATCAGAAAAGTTCGTTTCTAAATATACTCCTTTTTACTTTTTAATTTTTGGTACTGTAGGTTGTTCTTTGATGATTTCACAGAAATTAAAAAATTAAATTTAATCACTGTATCAACTAATCTCATTTTTCGGCCTTTGACCTTATGTTAAGTTGGTGATGCCCTCATGGATCCTCAAAAATGAGGCCCACGTAAGAAATTGTTACCTGATTCCTATTTCTAATTGATGAAAACAGTTCAAAGAGCATGGATGTAATAATAAATTTTTAAAATTGACTGCTCACTTCTGGGGAGGAATGCAAATAAAAAGTCCTTGTATTTGGAAATCCACCTCCCCACCCCACCTCCCACCATTATTCTAGCTTTCCCTGCAGGTGTATAAGGAAGTTGAAACCTACTTTCGCTGATTATGTCATCCTTTTCCTATAGAGCTGAGCAGCTTTCTCTTGGGGAAAATAATTTATTATCTTTCTTTATGATATAGAACTGGAAGAATCTCTTTTCTGTCTCAGCCTTTGGGAGTTCAGGGGACAAGGTGGCATGTTATCCCATACTCAGTAGTGTGCTGGTAAATGTTTAACACCCAACTCTCTGAAAAAAAAGTATTATAAATTTTAATGATATAAAAGGTGTAGCCTATAATTTACAAATAATAATAAAATGTACAATACCCTTTATTATAAATTCAAAATAGCCAGTTATATCTCACGGAATAACTTCGTCTTTTTTTCCCCTAAACTCTTGCATCCTGTGGATGCAACCTATGGTTGCAAATGATGAATAAGTATAGTTCTGACATGACCGTTGGTTTATAATTTTTTTATGTGAACGTGAAGATGAAAATGAAACAGCAAAGATGGAGGTCAGAACTTTACATGCTCACCAACGACATGAATGAGTTCTTGCTGAGTTGAATAGCAGTTTTGAATACTGGAAGAAAATTTCCTGTGTGTGTATATGTGTGTGTGTGTGTGTGCATGCACATGTATGTGCTCTTCACGTGGCAGTGGCAGGTTTCAAGGGTAGCAAGAGAGGACAGACTGTAGTCTCCAGAGCTTGAATCATGTTTGCTTACATCATGTTGGCCAAAGAAAGTCACATGGCCAATCTCAGAGTCAGAGTGAAAAGGCACTAAAAATTACAGGGTAACTGAATGGACATGGATACAGGGAAGGAAATAATTGCCAGTCATTTTATGTATTCATTCTATCATAGATGCCTTCAGCTCCATCACAGAAAACCCACAGAACAATATTAAACTATAGGGACATGTAAATGTATTTAGCGTGGAGTTTGTAGGTAGGCATTTCCAGGGTCTCTTCTACTGCTCCACAGTATCAGGTTGAGGGATGGTATCTCTGTGATTCTCTTGGCTTTATCCTCTTTGTCATAAGATAGCTGCCCACATTCTAGACATCATGGCCTTATCAAACTTTGAATAAAGGCAGAAGGTATCTGAGAGGTCAGGGCAGTGAGAGAGCTTAATTTTCATGGCCCATTCTTTCATTAGGAAGGAAGAAGTGTTCCCAGAAGCAGCCAGTAGACTTCCCCTGTGTGTCATTGGCCAGAATTTGGTCACATGACCTCCCCTAGCTTTGGGTGGCTGGGATACCAATTTTCAGGCTTTCTCCAAGAAGGATGGGAATAGCTCTGAGGGATAGGCAACTATGACTGAGCAGGACCCATTAATAGCCTAGGATACTATAATTAAGAGTCAAGTCAGTGTCCCCTTTCATGCACTTGTATCACTCAGTTCAAGGATTAGAGGCACAGCAGAGTTTAGTTTGCATAGCTTGGGTCATGTCATCACCCTTTTACCAGAGGAGGAAATGAACTGTTCCTTTTTTTTGTACAGCTAATGGACCAAAGATGTGATAGTAATTCCCTCTACCAAAAAGTGAAATGCTATTTCTCCAAGAGAGGGATGGATATAGAATGACAAAAACCACTACACCGCCATCATAGGACATATTCTCCATTATGGGGGATAGATCTTTTGAATGGGAAGATACACTTTTCTGACTATCTAGAAGTAACTTCTCTGCTACATCACCTACTCTCCTGGCACAAAAATGTATGATTTGAAGTTATGGTAAGCTAAATAAATGTTAAAATCCATAGATGATTTTTGCAAATTTGCTTTGCTAGAATGAACTGATTCTCTTACCAGGTGTCCTTTGGTTCACATTTGTTAGAATATTGATCACACCTCTGAGGGAGACTTATAATGAACTGTGATGCAGTGAACCTTGTTCCATACGGTGCAAGGACGAGGTAATAATTCCTTTGGCAGTTCCTCAGACTGTGCCTTGTGATACCTCTTTTATTGTGATCTGGAATACATTTTTCTAATATCTTTTGCTCTGTGATTTTTCATGTGTGTATGGTATATACATACCAACGAATTCTGCCAGCAACTAATTAAATTTTCTCTAAAGCAATCTTGCACATGCAGGAGGAAAATAAATATTGGATTTGTGATTAAATAAGGGTTTAGAGGTATAGGGTTTCATCTTTCAGTCGCTGTTTTTAGATCGTCTCCTTGTCTTATTTATTAGTAAGTAATTATAGGGACTTCCCTAGTGGTGCAGTGGTTAAGAATCCGCCTGCCAATGCAGGGGACCACGGGTTCGAGCCCTGGTCTGGGAGGATCCCACATGCCGCGGAGCAACTAAGCTCGTGCACCACAATTACTAAGCTCGTGCGCCACAATTACTAAGCCCGTGTGCCACAATTACTAAGCCTGCACTCTAGAGCCTGCGAGCCACAACTACTGAAGCCCACGTGCCTAGAGCACATGCTCCGCAACAAAGAGAAGCCACCGCGATGAGAAACCCGTGCACCACAACAGAGTAGCCCCCGCTCGCCGCAACTAGAGAAACTCCACGCACAGCAACAAAGACCCAACGCAGCCAAAAATAAATAAATAAATAAATTTATTTATTTATTTAAAAAATAATAATTATAATAATGTCGATTATTTATTACACTTTACTACATGCCAGGCCCTGTTTGACAACTTTACAGATAGCCACATG
Organism: Balaenoptera acutorostrata; assembly: GCF_949987535.1. NCBI lineage: Eukaryota > Metazoa > Chordata > Mammalia > Artiodactyla > Balaenopteridae > Balaenoptera > Balaenoptera acutorostrata. The sequence continues at coordinate 112,047,345 of NC_080066.1, read as the reverse complement.
ATTTATTTATACATAGGTAAGGAAGATGACACCAAGCATGGGTCAGTAATGATCATGCAGTAGTTGAGCTAAGTGGGCCTGACCTGTTCTTCCTGACCTCAGATGTGTTCATAACCCCATGGCTCCATCTTGGTGCTGAGGACTGTACTGTGGTGGAGGAAGCACCCCAAATCTCTTGGTAGGAAATGAGTCCCTGGAGGAGCGACCCCTATATACCATCCCAACACGGACACATGTACACACATGCAGACGTTATCTGGTATATGTTCCAACCTGAATAGGCTGTAAAATTGTATCCTGGAGGGCGGATCACAACCCATAGCCTGGTTCTTGCCTGTCTCTGTAACTGCCTGCTTGACACCCCTCCATTTTTCTCTCCCCCTTTCCTGTGTATTTGAAGAATGGGGCTACAGTCTGGCACATAATGTGGTATGAGCTGGCTGGCTAGAGAGTGGGAGAAGAGATAGCAAGCAAAGTAATTTTAGGAGAACAGCAGAACCAAGTCCTTCTGCTGTACAATAGCTTTCCCCGCCTCCTTAATTATAAAGGGATTACACATATGTAGTGGAAAGTTTGAAAAATGAAAAAAAAACTTTCACAATCCCATTCCTAGATATATCTACAGTTAATGTTTTTCGATTCTCTTCAAATCCTTTTTCTATGACTGCATTTATTTTTAACAAAATAAGGGTGCCATTGTCTATATTATTGTATAATCTTCCTTTGCACTTACTGGAGCATCAAGACAAATTTCTCACAACATTAAATATTTCAGGTGGGGGGTGAGATGAACTGGGAGATTGGGACTGACGTATATACACTAATATGTATAAAATAGATAACTAATAAGAACCTGCTGTATAGCACAGGGAACTCCACTTTGCTGTACAGTAGAAACTAACACAACATTGTAAAACAACTATACCCCAATAAAAAATAAAATAGTATGACTATTGGGAGTAGACAAGTCTGGATATAAATCTCCAAGCTATCATGTACTAGCTTTGTGTGCCTGGAAAAGTTGTGTCCTCCCTCTTAAAAAAAAAAAATTAAATATTTCATTTCCCACTGTCCATTCGTTTGTTCGTTCATTCAGAACATATTTATTGAGAACTTCGTATATGATTGGCCTTGGATTTTAAAGGTGGCATAGTGGTACATTAAAGTGACTCAATTTATTTAATTTTCTATTAATGGTTATTAATTCACTCAATAGACAAATATATATTGAGCACCTATTATTTACCTGGCCTGTTCTAGGTGCTGAGGATATAGTAGTGAATGATGCAGATAATATCCTTGCTCCTTGGAAGGTTACCCTGAGGGAAACAGTAGTCAGTCTCCATGTAAATATATGCACAGGAAAGGTGAGGGCCTGTATGAGATCTGTTTGCATCAGATTTCCATCTCCTTGATATTTGTCAAAAGTTTGGTTCATTGATGGTTCTTGCCACTCCCATGTTCAGTGGTGACATGGATTAAATTCTCTCTATACAATACTTTACTGTTCTTTCAGTAGAATTTTTGGAAATGAAACATTAATGTTTCTGCTTCATCTGCCATCTTGAGCCAGAAGGCTTCTTAGCTTAAATGATTAGAAAGGTATTTCCTAATCAGATAAATATACTCTTATATTTCCTTCTGATTTGTTTATTTAACTATCTTATATTTAATTCCTTTAGCATGTATTTTGGTTGGTTGTAGAGATTTCAATTTATTTTTCCCCAATATTTTGAAATCCATAATCGTAGTACATTATATGTATTCAGTAAATTATAGCTGTTACTCTAATTATTAATAGAATATTCTGATTTCTATTGGGAAATATTTCAAATAGTAATTCTATAGCCAGATTACACAGTGCCTATAGACATGTTTGTTACATTAAGTATTTGGAGTGGTTTTGACATATATGTTTAGGAAGAATTGTATTTTTAAAGTGTAATTCTTTGAAGCTACTTACATTGAAATTATTTAAAGTATATTGGCTGTAGGAACTTATAGAATGGAGTGAAGAAATTGTTCCAGAGAAGCAGTGAAACAAAATCGTAGACAAAGTCATATCAATTCACAAATTAATGAAATATATTAATAACTGTTAGCTGTGGGTAGTATTTGTTTACATTTCAGTAATGTTCTCCAGATCAATAAAGTGAGTCATTTCATAACTTAGAAAGAAAATTATATTCGAAAGTAGATGTCAAAATAGCCTATTCTTAATAGTTTTGAAATAAATGAAAATTTTCTCAGTGAATAATGAGGGGAACTAGCATGAAGATGTACTGCTTATGGAGCATTCATTCAACAATTGTTTATTGACTCTCTGCTCTGAGCCTGGCCTTGTCCTGGATACTGGGATAGAGCAATAAACGAAACACATAGTTTGTGCTCAAATGAGGTCACGTTTTAGTGATCAGAGAGCTACGATACATGCACATGGCAAGATTATAACATAAAGATATTTGGGCATATACCAGTACCAGATGGTATGTGCCAGTGGACTGTTAGGTGGAAGAGTGTTTCAGGCAAAGGGAACAGCAAGAATGAAGACCATGAGGCAGCGTGCCTGGTAGTTGAAACGTCCCCAGAAGAGTGACTGAGGGGAGAGTGGAGAGTAGTAGTTGATAAGAGAGAGAGGTGAACTGAGCCAAGATTGTGTGGTTTTCTATTGATTGTGCGAATCAGCATATTTAGTTTTCCTTGCTTAATCTAAAGTTTTATAGAGGTGATAAGGACAAGATTCTCTGATAAGTCAACTGAGGAAATACCCATAGTGGCACAAAAACTGAGAATTAGGTCCCGGATGCCTGGAGTTTCTATATTGGGGAAACATGCTTCTCCAGTATGAGCAGTCTGCCAAAGTCATCGTAAACATTTGAGTGTTCGAATGTGTCTGGGCTGTAACCTCTGCAGGGAAAGGAAATCCTGATTTCTAAAAATAAAGACTGCTTTTATTTTAAGAGTCATAGGGGAACAGCCCGCCCCAGTAAATACAGGCCATTGACATGTTTTAATTGTGAAATTAGAATATGAAGAGAGATCATCACTTTAAATCCGTGGTTCGCTAGATACCACTTTTTTAAAATGTCTCCGGACATATTTTATAACCTCCATTGAGGAGTCATGAATTGGTTTTCAGTACTGATAGGTTGGTAATGTTAAAGGAAAATGAAACAATAGTTAAATTCCTCTAATACTTTTGTGAGGTAAAATAGCTCGCTTTGTTGTGACTTATAAATTTATTCGTGCATTCAGTACTTCATACTGAGCACATACTATGTACCAGACACTATTCTAGGCTCTTAAGTTATAATAGTGAATAAGATGGAAAAAGTCCCTGCTCTAATGGAACGTATATTCTAGTTGGGAAACAGATAATAATTTTTAAAAATGAAGATAGATACATTATATAACTTCAGATAGTGATGACTTCTCGGAAGCAAAAGGAGGCAGGATAAAAGAAATCAGTTAGAGGAGTTGCTTTTTTACTTAGGGTGGTCAGGGAAAGCTTCACTGAGGAGGGGACGCTTGAGCAACATGAAGGAATTAGTCATGTGAACCTCAGGAAAAGGAGTATTTCAAGCAGGAGGAGACGAGCAGGTGCAAAAGCCCAGAGGAAGAATTGTTTATGATTTATTTGAAGAACAGTAATGGGGCCAGGGTAGGGGAAGAGTGGTAGAACATGAGAGCAGAGAGGTAATAGCTGGGGTAAGAGCACTGTGGGCTCTGGTTACCACTGTGGGATGGTTTTAAGTATGAAGAGAAGCCATCAGAGGGCTTTGATCTGATACTTGTTTTAAAAGGATGACTCCAAGTCCTGTGTGTAGAATAGACTGTGGGATCAAGAGTAGGAGCAGGTAGCTTGAGCAGTTGTTGGGGTTTGGGTGAGAGATGGGGGCTTGGACTAGGGACATGGCAGTGGAGATGGAGAAAAATTTTAAATTTGGAGTATATTGTACTTTTTTGTAGAGCTAACAGAATTTGTTGATGGATTACACATGAAGTGAGAGAGAAAGAGGAAATTTAAAGATGTTTCTAAGGTTTTTGACCCAACAACTGAATGTTGGTGCCATTCCTGCAGGTGGTGAGCAGCAGGGAGGACAATCAGGAGTTCCTGATTGTCACATGTCACATGTTGTGAACATGTTAGCGTGAATACCTCATAGATACATCTATGCAGAGATGTTGAGTATTGTTAGATAGATGGGTCTGTGTTTCAGGGGAAAGCTCATTAACAGAGATGGACATTTGTATCACCCGACTCAGAGTATGATGATACAAATGTCTATCATCATTAAAGCCAGAAGACTGGATGAGGTCCTCTAGGAGAGTGATTATAAATAGAGAAAATAAACTTTCTGAAGAATGAGCCCTGAACACTGTAGCATCTAAGAGGTTGGAAAGAAGAGAAAGTTTTGGTAAACAGGACTGAAAAGTTATAGCTTATCAAGTAGGAGTAAAAGCAAGAGAATGCACTATTGCAGAATCAAGGGAAGAAGGTGTTTTGAAGGAGGAGGAAATGAACCACTGAGTCAAATTCTGCTGAGATGTTGCCTACGAGGACTGAAAGTCACCCATGGAATCTGGCAATGTGAAGGTCATTGACAGTCTTAAGAGATTGGCTTGAGAGTAGAGGCTGGGCAGACAGCTTGCCTGCAGTCACTTCAAGTGAGAGTGTATGCATTGAGCACCAGTACTTCTTGTGAGGAGAATTTCTGTAAATGGGATGAGGGAAATGGGATGGACTTTGGAGTGCAATACATCTTGAGTGTTTTGCTGGCAATCTGAATCTGATTGTTGAGTTTGAAGTTTCATAAAGCATGTTGTTCTGATTCTTAACATGTTCCAGTCTCAACTAATGAATTTTCTTTTCTATGAATTTGAAGTGAGATATCAAATTTCTTTTGATTCTCATTTTCTTGATTCTCTGTGTTCAACAAATTACAGTTTGTTTTCAGTGCTAATATAATCACTATGGCACACATATATATAGTGAACTTTAAAATACCATATTCAATTCAAATGTTTGTTTTAATTTTTATATGCACTCATTCCCTCCCAGTGAAAAGGAATATGAATTAGTGCAGTGACTGGATCTAGATGAAATGACATCATCACGGGCTGCACTCTTATAAACTGCCAGTTGCTTTGAGAATACATTAGAGAATTTTGATAACTTGGCAGTTGCTGAGCTATTCAGATCACCCAGATTTCTCAGATTTCACACTTTAAACTAGATTCCTTTCAAGAGGATTTTACTCTGCCCTCTTTTAAAGGCAAATAGAAACTTATCTCAAAATGTCTCACTTAAAACATTTTCCACACTGACTACCATCTTTACTGTGCTGTGATTAGTATAAGCAAATTAGATCATAAAATACCAAGGGAACAGGATGAAGAATGGCAAGAAGTTAGCTTTTGGGGGATTGTCTGTGGTAACTAAGATAAAGTCATGAATTTTAGGCAGCGAAAATAGAGAGGATATCTTAGATTTTCATGAAGGTGGGGACTACTTGTCTATTGTTTACCACTGTGTCTCCAGGCACCCAATAAAATAAAAATATAAACTTGTACTGGAATAACTTATGTCACGAAGTATTAGTATAGTTATTGGCAGGCTAGCTATCATTGTTTTTCTTCTTGAAAATACAAGTCATTTTATATTAGCATACATATGTATTTATAGGTGACCTTTGATATGTATGAAAAATGAAAGAAACTAACCTACTTAATGCTAATTCATAGTGTAGGGTTTCACCTTTATATTCATCTGTACTATATACTCTAAATCAAAGAACACAAACATCTATAGTTTGTTTTTTTCCCCCTCAGTGTTTCATCCTTTACTTCCACCTCACTTGGAATCCAGTGTACTTGCTCTCTCTCACCATTTTTCAGATTTAGTCTTTGCAAATTATCTGTATCTGCCTTTATGAGCGACAGTATCAGAAGATTGGTCAGTTTTGCTGGAAATATAATACATTTCTCTATGACCCAATAACTTGAATCAAGGTCCCCTTAGGCATCACAGATATTTGTAAGAGCCTTTGCAGGTATCTTTTTAATACAAGCTTAGACAGGTCTTTGTAGCTGGGGCCAAAACCTTTTCTTGACAAGAGCTCAGCTGAGGACATCTGGCCACTTAGAAATGAATTGAAAGACTAATTTATTAAATGTTACTTCTGGTGGGGTGGCAGGTGGTTTTATTATCTTTGGCCACTCCTGACTCTTCCAAAAGCTATAGCATTCTTTCCAGAAGCTGTATAGCATTTTACAAGGGGAGAAAAAATTCTTTCCTATCTTGGGGAACATCAAAGTAAATGAGAGAAAATGTTTTAATTTTGATCCTATAAATCGGATGCACTGCCTGCTTATCAGTACAAAGAAGAAAAAAAAAAAATACACCAGCTCCTTGGGGATTTGGTTTTAAGGAAATGAGATTTTTATCCATGGAACCAAAGGATCATTAACAGCACAATCAGAACAATGGAATTCCACAGTATGGATGACAACATGCAAATCTATGGCCCTTGCTTGGTTCTAGTACAGTACTTGGAATTAACGCAGTAACTTTACAGTATAAATAAATACAAGGAAGGGGGTTGTTTAAAAATCAGTTAACTTATTTTCACCAAAAATAGGTTAGTTTTGAAGAAACATATCTTACATATAATGAATAGATGTATCAGAAAATTCACAAAACTGGGAGTGATGAAGGTCTTAGCCTACCTAGCCTTTTGAGTTCCAGCATGTGGCTAGAGTCAATGAGAAATTACATGAGCCGTATGGAGCTATAAGGAGCCAAGCAGAAACGGCAGAACACTGAGCATGCCTGACGTATGCAGCTGAGTTGTCCCTCCTCTGGAGTTTTTGATGAAGAACAGAGTGGCCGGAAAATCTTGCTTTTCTTATAGCTAACTTACTTATAACTAAATGTTGTAATTATTATCTATAATAACAACAACAAACACTTATCAAGCATTTACCATGGGTCTGGCCCTATTAGAAATACTTTACATACGTTCATTTAATCGCTACAGTGGTCCTGGGAGGCAATCAATCAATAAACAACTAAACAAGTATATGTGTGTATGTATTGAATATATATATGTATTCATATACATGGATGATGTATATCTCATATATACACATATATGTGTCAAATATAGAAATATGATTTGGACACAAGTTGCTTTGTAAACATTAATTATGATAATGTGCATGGTTTTTTCAAGAAGGGCATGGTGTATGACACATTTTCCAAATTTATTTCAAACCTTATTGTCATAGAGCTTCATAGAGCTTCTCATGGAGTCAATACATATGCTTTGAGAGATATTAATTTAGTCATTGAACTCAGGTCTAGGTCTAAGTCCAGGGGATTCTTAAATGAATGAGTGTTTTGTTGGGTTTCATGTGGTATCAGAGCTACACAGCAGCTCCTGCCGCAGGCATTGGACCCAGTGCGTATGACCGTGGGATCTGAAGGGGTGATGCCAGCAATACTTTTTTCTACCCTTAATCAAAGGAGACTTAGAGCCATTATTTTTAAGGATAATAAAGAACATGTAAGATTTCTGCACAGATGCTTGCCGTGCTGGGAACTCCAGCCTCCTGCCACCCTCCATCTGAAGTTACTGAGTTTGAGCATTGGATCTGAGCTAAAATGTTCTCTCTTCAGGGGAGTCTTTCCTGATTCCCTGTCTAGTCCTTTGTCATAGTCCTTGATCATATGCTCTCTTAGAATGGCGCTCCATTTCTTTATAACATTGATCTCACTGTGCCGTTACACTCTCATTAGTGCTATACTGCCTCATATCTGTCTCCCCTACTTGTGCTCTCCTGCTTCTACAGCCTCCCCTGACTTATCTCATGACAATGGGGACCATCTCTGGTTTGACTTATCATCATATCTCTAGCTAGGGACACAGTGCCTAAGTGTCTGCTTCATTCCTGAGTGAATGAAGGACCATGAGCCCTTGTGGTGTGCCCAATGTCTGTACCTACTTCTTGTGAGAGGTGTTATGTGTATTCTGTGCGCTGTGGTGATCCAGGGAAGCTCTTGTCATGAGTGTTGGATTCATGACATCAGCTTTTCAATTTCATTTGGAAAGCCAGTGTCTATACTCATTCCTTTTTCCTCTAAGGCATATCATTCAGATAGCTTTGGTAAGAAAAGTATTTTACCTCCAAACCCTTAGGAAATGTCCATTTCTGTACTTATGACCTGGGGTTCTGTATTTACGATCCAGGCAGTTCTCCTCTCTTCCACACCTATCTCCAGTGTTGTTATAATCCCTGATTTTTACACATACTTAGATCTATCCCATTATTCTTTTTAATGAAAATTACCTAGAATAAAATTAATTTAGTAAAATTAAACATTTTAGAACATGACAGTAAACAGTTAAAAAGGAGATGGTTTACTTATTTATTTAGTTATTTTACTGAAGATTGATTTTTTTTTAAACTGACTTTCATAAATTGGCAAACTGTTTATGGAGTCCTATAATTATTTGAAGTTCATACCATCTTTAAGGATTACATATATACTTTGTTGCAAATGTGTGCTATTAAATTAGCATTTCCTAGTCATTAGCTTATGTATGTTTAATGTTAAAATTTAGTTCTAATATAATGGAAAATTATACTTCCTGCATCTGAAATGCAAACCCAAATTGTGTACACTAATAGAGTTAGCCTTTCTTTATCATCATCAATGAAGATGGTAGTCAGATGTAAAAACTTAACAAATAAGAGTACATTTTATTTTTCAATTTTATTTTAGATAATTTAATGGAAATCTTTTCAAATGTATTATTCAATACTATGTATATGTTTCTTTTTATCTGAAAGATCAATAATTCTGTAAATATTAATTGCAGTTCCATGTAATGCAATACTCCTTTGAGGGTGGGATGCGTAAGGCTAACAGCCCCTTGTCTTAATGACCTCAGCCAGTTTTTCTGCTGCTGTAAACTGCCATTCTGCTGTCAGCCAGCCTTCAATGAGCTACCTCACTGTCACTACCCTTTTAATGACTTGTCTGCCTAGTAAGAACTGGAGATGGCCAGGGAATAGCTGCTACAAAGCTCATTAAGCCATTTACCTTGGTTTGTTCAGAATCCAAAATCTGGAGGCCTGGGTCTGTACTTTCTGGCCAAGATAAGTGCTCAGAATTTGCAATTCTGAATCACTGTTTGCTGGACATTTGGCTACTCTTCCTGTATTTTCTTTCTAAGAAAAGCAGAACTGAGAGGAAAGATCAAGGAGTATGTTTTAAGAGACTAGGCCACTCACCTTGTTCTGGCATTACCTAGCATTGCCACCTTGGTAATATGTTCTGGGCATCAGTCTACTTATCTCTAAATGAGAAGATACATAATCCAGAAGTTTTTCTTTTCCAAAGTTAATGATTCTTAATTTTTGGTAAAACCTTTTTAGTTGCTGTCACAGTCTTCATTTTATCCAGTACATGCATCAATTATCATTAGTTCATTAATAAGCAAACATGTAACCTTATTATGCAATGTAGAAAATCTACAGTATGCTATAATGACAGTTTTATTCAGAGTGAGGCAAAGAGTGTGAAGTACATTTTTTTCCATTTTCAAGCTGCACATCCACACACCTAATTACTGTTGTGTGAATAATTTCAGAGTGCCTACTAAGACTTCTAATAGCTATCACTGACTAGTAATCTGTCAAGCTATAATGCAGGATAATATGTTTTTACACAACAATGGTGAGGCTCTCATTAATTATTACCACCTATAATTGCTAGATATGAACCTTTATTCTAAAACTTAAAAATTATGTACAACAAAATAATGATTTAAAATACTTCTAGGAAGTCTATACGCAGATGTTGCAGCATTAGAGTTAATGATGTATTAAGTCATTTCTTATTGCTTTTGTCTTTTTAATAGGTGACATATTATTCAAATTGAAATAGAATAAAAGTCTCTGCCAACAATTAAGCATCACACTTAGTCACATCTGCTGCCTTAAAGATAAGCATATAATTTATTAGACAGACTTCTTTAGCAATATCTGATACAGAACATCAATATATTTATATGCCCAAGGAAGAAGAATTTATAGTCTAGCATTATTCTCCAACGGTATTGCGTGTTCAGGTTTTATGCATGTTCTATGTCTTGTAGTATAACGGAATTTCAGATCTCATAATCAAAATCTACCATTTCACCTTTAATCTAAACTTTAATTCCAGAAGATTTCAAGCCGACCTCTCTTTGATAAAGTATATTCTTTCTTTTCTCAGATATCTTATTCCTTTTACTTTTTTACTGTAAAACATATAGAGGGTAAGGCTAAGGTCCAAATTTAAAATTATGAATGAAAATGATTGTTTAAACAATGGGATTTTGAGTTTAATGGAAAGGAGAGGGGCTAAAAAAAAGGAGATCTAAGCAGAAGAAAGTCCGTGTGTCAGATTCTAGATTTGCCTGTAGGAAAGCAAGAGTGGAATAAATTAAGGTTCTGTCTTGAATGAGAAAAGGAAGTTTTTGGCAGTGGAGTGGAGAGAAAGGAGGACTAACTAGAGTGACTTGTTTCTAGGTTTGGACCTTGAAGATTTCGGAAGTTGATAGACCCCTGGTGTTAGGCATACCTTTTCAAAGGCAGCATCGGGTTTGTGGAATGGAGAGTCATACGATTGCAGGTGCTCATGTGAGAGAAGGAACGACAGAGGAAGCAAGGCAAGGGTTGTGATTGTTTGCCAGGGTGATCTGCATTTGGACAGTATGCCCATGGCCCAGAAAATAGCAAAGTCAAATGGAGAACAATGCTCTGCACTGGACAACAGTGCTGTTTTTCATGGCTGGGAAATGTACAATGAATCTTCTTAAAGTCAACACTGTAATTATCATTTAGTCTTTGTTTCAGAAACTGAAATTCTTCATAGGCTTTTTAAAACTATTTCCTGAAAATAGGTATTGCAGGTTTATTTATATGAATCACATCTTTCAGACTGAGAGATGAATGATTCAACCAGGGATCTCTAAGAAAATAGATTCCCACTAGGAAAGATAGTAAAGTGCTACCTTTAATAGTAGTTCTTAGTTATTTTGATTCAACGCTATTCATTTTCTGCCCGGCTTGGGTGGTATTGGGTGGAGGAGGGAGGGAGGGAGGGGAAGAAAAAAGAAAAGTCTGAAAAATTTTTTCTGGTTTCTGTTTCCTAAGATTACATTCAGACACTAGTCACATAGCTATGTGGTCATAGTGTGGAATTCTTTTCAAGTGCCTCCTTTTGAGGATATGAAATCACCAAATAAAAGAGCCTGTGCCCAAATTTGAACACATTTCAGAACTATGCCTGCAAATAATACAGATTATTCACTTTTTCTTTTATGCTTTCGTTGACACATTATAACTTGTGTTTCTAAGTGAAAATTTAGTGTTCATGCTTTTAGTGGGCTTGAGCCATCTCATGATTTTTTTTGTCATTATAGCTGTAGTGCTATGCACGTGACACTCACTCACCCAATGGTTATTCACTGTGTTGTTTTTCTCATTTACTTAATTTTTTATACACTTAAATTTTCAATCTGTTATTAGATGCTTTTTTAAAAAGGAGATAGGTTTAATTTCCTAGGCAAAGTTAATAATACAAGTTTATGACTCGTGTCTTAGTTCTCGCCCATGAGACCCCTTGGAAGGATCCAACTGATCTTAAGGATCTACTGCTTTCAGAACCATCTTTAAGTGCCTGCCCTTTCCTGCTTTTTACAGCTCAATGGCAGCATCACTCAGGTGCAACTCCTCCAAGGGAACCCAGAGACATTTTCACCCGGTGGTTTAGGAATTCTCATTAAACTAGTTGCTTACAATGTGTCCATGTTGTCCCTGTATTCCTGGAACAAAACTTAGGGAGGATTTTGGTCAAGCTAGGAAGCGGTAGCACCTTTTTAATTCCTTTGCTCATTAAGGGTGACCAGTCATGGCACTACTTGTTGTAAACAGTAGAGTGCTTGGAAAATGACTTGGGAATCATCTTTGATGAGAAGAGAGCTGTATTCAACTGCCTGATGTGTTCTCTTACTGAGCAGAAAAACTGAATTTCAGGACTTTCATCACCTTTTAGCAGAAGTAAACTGCAGTGTATTTTCATTTCCTAATCAGGCCATTTCTCTCTTTCTTTTTCTGCTTGACTGAGTCATGGCTTCATTTGTTTCTGATATTGCTTGTTCCTCGCCCTCTGTGATTGCCCTCAACTGTGGAAGAGCACCCTTTGTTCCTTAGAGTTCCCTTTGGCCAGGTCACATTTCAGCTACTCATTGAAACATATATTTATTCTACTCTGGAGCGCATTGTCTGGCCAGCCAAGAATTTATAGTGAAATGTAACAGTAAATTGTGCTCTGTGGTCAAAAAAATGCCAAATGATACACACAGCAGTACAGAGATTTCCAGCATAGGGTAGAATTAAAGAGCTAAGGACCAGTGCCAGGATTGTTGGCCGTATTTTCACAGTGGCCAGGTTTGTTAGAGTCGAACTTGGAGAGAGCTTGAAATCACTTATCTCAGATGTTTGGGCTCACAACCACAAAGCCTCTGAGAAACACAGAACTGATCTTGTAATAAGCTCCAGCTGAGTTTACAAGCCTCCGAGCCTTTCTGAAAGCCTGTTTAGTTTAATGAGGGTTTTCAGATTTCAAAGCTCACACACCTTCACATAAAAACAGTTGATTATGACCAAATTGGGGAATGTTGTTCCATGAGTGTTTTCCCCAATATGTTCTCTTCTCAGTCGTCAGGCATTGTTCCTTTACACTTTTCACCTTCCAGGCATCATTTTTAAATATAATTTTTGAAAGTCTTATTGTATATAGTTTCCATTCAAGCAGAATGTTACATTACATAAAAGAAACAGTTTTCTCTTAACAGGAAAAGACAAATATGCATATATTTTATTCTGGTCAATAAAAAGAAGGTACAATCTTAAAAAAATTCGAACCCTTAACTTCTGCTGCCATGACAGCTGTCCCGAGAGGCTACATCTCCACGTTCACCCCTGTGCCCTGCTTCGCAAGGCTCTACAACCTGTTTCTGAATGTCTTATTAATGAAGAGAGAAAAGCCATGTCTGTGACCCAGTAGGAAGGAATGTGGGAGAGTACCTAGCCACACCTCAGTCATTTATATATTGGACAAACAACCTTCAAGAACATTTATAACACTAACTTCATTTTTTTTCAATTTAGCCTTTTAAAATAATAGCTTTAATGTGTGGCATATATTGGTATTATTCTACTTATTCTGATTTTTCCAAATGTGTTCTGAGTCGCCCTTAGAAAGAAACATAATTGGGATGTGAGGCATTCAAGCCTTACTTGAATACCAAATCTTTGATTACATTATACCTATGGTCTTACAAAGAGGCACGACACAGAGTGTGATGTCCACATGTCAGCAATACAGGACCACAAGGGAATGGTATATACAGATGTCCAAGGGCCATGTGCATAAGGCCAGGTTGCGCTGAAATTGTGATGAGCCAGCAGAATCCTTGTCTCCTAAGCCCCTCTTCAGTATTCCCACCTATTCTTCCACCACACAGGCACATTGACAAGGTATTTGTTAGACGATGCGGTAAAGTTTAGCTCTTCTTTGGGGAAACAATTGCTGTTTCATCTCTCCTTTTCCAGCTGTTATTTTCTATTCACTCCGGCTCAAGTACTGAATCTCTTGAATTTTCTCTTCTCTCTTGAGTCAGAATCAGCTACCCATGGTTTTTGAAAGAATATGGTAAGAGGAACTGTGCATTAATTAGTGTATTATATTTTGAAGAACATTTGTATTCCAATCAGGGACAATCCTTTAACAGTTAAACAGTTAACTCAGGATAGGTCAAACTATGTTTTGAGAGTTATATGATAATTATTAATTTTTAATTCTTATTTCATTAAATATGCTTTGCATTTATTTCAATGTAATATTAAAAATGTACTCTTACTAACTATGGATGTTTTATTTTTCTTTAATTTACTTTTCTTGCAAATGCTATTTGCATAGAATTAAGTAGTCAAAAGTTTGGGTAGAAAAGATCGGTATTCTATATTTAAAAAGCACATGAGACTTTGGCTTTCATTCACAAGGAATATCTGGTATGGGACATGCTCACCTGCCCCAAACAAATAGAAAATAATACAAAATGCATAAAATGCCTGTTAAAGACACTGGCCAACAGGCAATGCAGCGTGACCCCTGAGAAAAGGAAACAAACAAGGTAGGTATTACAGTCATCTGAGGTTTAGTGCAGGCAGAGAGAACCCAAGAAGAGCCTAGTTCTGTGGCCTCATAGAGGTGATAGAGCTCAAGGTGCCCAAGTCAACAGAATTTTTAGGGGAAGAATACTGGAAAGGTAGGACCTATACAAAGGAAGAGCTCCAGAAATCTGGTTAAGGGTCCACTTGAATATTAGACTGAATACAAGTCCATAGGGTAAAAATCTGTGAGGCAGAATAAAGAGCAACTGTTGGGAAGCTATGAAATGAAACTCTTCAGAGCCCATATAGGGCTGAGAGATGGTCGAGTTCCTACCAGACAAATAGAAGAGATTTCACTGAGCATTTGAAGTGTTCTGTAGAGATAATAGAGTCATGCATTAGTAGTGGGACTAAATCATCCCTAGAACAACTATTATTCTAGAGCTGCCATAACAAAGCTTAAAAGTAAGCCTTGAAAAGATAAAGCCAGTCTGCAAGTACCTTAATGTTTTGCCAAAACAAATATCAGTGTTCTTTAAAGGAAGACAACAACATACAACTGCTCACATTAGTTCATAAAATCTGGCATCTAATTTAAAAAACACAGGTATAAAAAAGCAGGAAAATGTGACCCATAACCAGGATTAAAAGAGCTAATGGAAACAGTACAGAAATGGTAGAGGTGATGGACTTAGCAGAAAAGAACTTTCATGGTTACATGAAAATATGAGGTGAAAGACTTGTACACTAAAAGATCTCTGGAAGAAATTTAACCAAAGACAAATAAATAGAAAACATCACATGATCATGTATTGGGAGAATTACTATTGTTAAAATGTCCATACTACTCCAAGCAACCTACAGATTCAATGCAATCCCTATCAAAATCCCAAGGCATTTTTTACAGAAGTAGAAAAAACAATCCTAAAATTCATATGGAATCACAAAAGACCCCCAAACAGCCCAAGCAATTATGAGCAAGAAAAATAAAGCTGGAGGCATGACACTTCCTGATTTCAAAATATATTATAGTAATCAAACAGTATGACATAAAAACAGATATATAGACCACTGGCCAGACTAATCAAGCAAAAAAGAGAGAGGACACAAATTACAAATATAAGAAAATAATAGACATCACTACAGACCTTAAAGGATGATAAAGGAATAATATGAGAAAACTTTTTGCCTGTAAATTCAGCAACTTGGATGAAATGAATTGGTTCCTTGAAAGATTCAAAATGCCAAAGCTCACTTAGAGGAAATTGAAATCTAAGTAGTGATATATCTATTAAGAAAATTGAATATATAATTTTAATCCTTCCAAAAAAAAAATAATTCCAAGCTCAGATGGCTTTGCTGGAGAATTCTACCAAACATTTAAGGAAGAATTTATACCAGTTTTATACAGATCTTCCAGAATATGCAAAAAATGAACCTCAATCCATATTTCTTACTTTATTAAAAAATTACCTCAGATTGGATCATAGACCCAAATGTAAAACCCCAAACAATAAAATTTGTGGAATAAAACATAAGAAAAAATCTGTTACCTTAGGTTATACAAATATTTATTAAATATTAAACCAAAACCATGACCCATGAAGAAATTTTGATAAATTGGGTTTCATAGAAATTAAAAACTTAAGAAAATAATGTTAAGGGAATGAAAAGACAAGCCACAGACTGGAAGAAAATATCTGTGAAACATGTATTTGATGAACAGCTTTTGTCTAGAATATATAAAGAGCTATCAGAACTCAACAATAAGAAAATAACTCAATTTTTAAAATGGGCAAATGAATTGAGCAGGTGTTTCTGTGTGTGTGTATGCGTTAAATAAGTACAAGAAATGATGCTCAATATCATTAGTCACTAGGGAAAAGTAAGACTATGAGATACCATTATACACCTATTAGAATGTCTAAAATTTAACAACCCAACATTGCCAAGTGCTGTCAAAGATGCAGAGCAACAGGAACTCTCATGCATTGCTGGTGAGAATGCAAAATTGTATAGCCACTTTGAAAACTGGCAGTTTCTTATGAAGTTATCCAGATACTTCCATATGCCCCAGAAAAATAAAAACTTACTATGTTCAGGCAAAAACCTCTAAGTGAACATTTATAGCACCTTTATTTGCAATAGTCAAAAACTGGAACTAACTTAAATGCCCCTCCACTGACTGAGGAATAGATACTTACACTGTGGTACATCCATACACACAATGGAACAATCCTCAGCAGTGAAAAGGAGTAGACTAATGATACATGCAACAGCATGGACAAATATCAGCTTCACTGCACTAAGTCAAGTCAGATTCAAAATTATGTATGTATTGTATGATACCATTTATATCACATTCTTGAAAAGACCAAACTATAGGGACAGGAACTGTTCTGTATCTTGGCTGTGATGTGTGTACTACATATATGGCATGTGGTTATGGTATATGTCCTTCAAAACTTTCAGAACTGCACACGAAAAAGGGCAAATTTTACTGTATGTTTATTATACTTTAATCAGCCATTTATAATAGCAGAAAAATATAAAAACTTAGAGATAAATTTAGCAAATATATCTAAGATATGTACACTGAAAACTACAAAACATTTTTGAGAGCAATTTAAAGGAAACTAATAAATAGGGCGATATGCCATCTTGTTCATAACAAAATAGGAGTCTCCACATTGTTAAAATATAGATCTATACCCAGGTTGATCTATGTTTCAATGTAGTATCATTGAAAAATCACAGCAGATTTATTTTGTAGAAATTGACACAGTGATTCTAAAATGTGTATGGAAATTCAGAAGACCTATAATATCCAAAGCAATGTTGAAAAGGAAAAAGATGGAGAGCTTACACTAGCTGAATTCAGGCTTAGTATAAAGCTCCAGTAATAAGTATAATGTGTTATTGACGTAAAGATAGTTATATAATCAAACATACACTTATATGACCCAGAAATTCTTTTCCTAGATATTTACTCATAAGAAATGAAAAACATATACCCATCGAAACACTCGTACATAAATGTTCATAGCTTTATTATTTGTAATAGCCACAAATTGGGGGAAAAAATACGAATGTCCATCTGTGGGTGCAGATAAGCAGTTATCCTAGATCCACATAATGAAATGGTAATAACATAATAAAAACAGGTGAATCTCAAATACAGTATGTGTGAGTCTCAAAAACATAATGAGCAAAAGAAGCCAGCCAAAAAAAGAGTACATAGTGCATGTTGTATGATTTCATTTGTATGAAATTCTATAGCTGGCGAACTAATCTTTGGTGACAAAGTAAAACTGTGTTGAATCAAGATTGTGGGTAGCATCAACTGCAGGGGGTACAATAAAATTGGGGGGTTGATGAAAATGTTTCATGGCTTGGTTGTGATTTTGGTTTCATGCGTGCCGGGGCAAGAGTCAAAACTCATAGACTTATATCCATTTTATTTATTGTAAATTACACATCAAATGAGGTTGATTTTTAAAATAGTACATGAACTATTTGTTGCTTTAGTTTAGAAAATGGTATTTTAGTTTTTTCCTTTCCTTGCACTCTAATAATATTATTGGAGAAATTACAAAAAAAAGGAACTATTATTTTTGTTTTAATTAGCGCAGTGGAAACAGTGACATCATTTCAGCTGTTGCATTTTATTTTACAGAAGCCAGCTTTACTAAGTGATACACAGAAGTAGTTTTAAGCCTGGTTGTCAACAGACTCTTAAGAGCAAGAGGATGTTCTGTATTTACTTTTTTTTTTTTAAATTAATTAATTAATTTATTTTTGGCTGTGTTGGGTCTTCGTTTCTGTGCAAGGGCTTTCTCTAGTTGTGGCAAGTGGGGACCGCTCTTCATCGCAGTGCGCGGGCCTCTCACTATCGCGGCCTCTCTTGTTGCGGAGCACAGACTCCAGACGCGCAGGCTCAGTAGTTGTGGCTCATGGGCCTAGTTGCTCCGCGGCATGTGGGATCTTCCCAGACCAGGGCTCGAGCCCGTGTCCCCTGCATTGGCAGGCAGATCCTCAACCACTGCGCCACCAGGGAAGCCCTATACTTATTTTTAATTCACACAAAATGTCTTACATGATCGTAGCCCCTAGTTTTATTAATAAGAAAAATAAGGAAGAATGCATAATATATTGTATTTATCTTCAGAAGATCTCATATTCTGGACATTTCTTCATGACAGTAGCTCCTTAAAGTCCACCTTTATTGACATACGTGTCAGAAATATCACCAGTTTCAGGAACAAGACAGTTTTCTCTCCTTGACTTATGACCTTTTTCCACACATGACAAATATCAATTTATAAAAGAAATAACAATTGCTAATTATGTGAAAATATCATATATAAGAAAAGAGCCCTTTTCACATACCTATTAGCCTAGGTTGTTTGTTTTAATAAAAATATTCAGTGCTAATACAGACGGATCTTTGCTTACACTGTTCATGAGATTGTGGTTTGTCATAAGTTTGAAGTTGGCTTTAAGATTCTTAAGGATGTTCCTACCCTTTGATCAAATAATTCTACTTTTAAGACGGAATTCATCAACCAGGACTATGGTTTGAATTTAGAGTTCTTTCTTGCGTTAGAAGGAAGCGAGGAAATGAAAGGAATAATATTAATTGTTAATATTCTAATAGTTATTGTTAATATCAGAATTTTTTAGGTTTCCCATTAGAAAATATCATTCACTTAGCTTTCATTATATGCCTGCTATTGGGAGATAGTCTTGAGTAATAAACTCTTGGATTTATCCATGTGAGGAGAATATAAACTACGTATACTTAAAACACATTGACTTCTAGCTATTGTACTTGTCTATTTAACCTAGATTGCATGAAAACTAAATGCCATGTATGGGCAGCAACAAAAGGGAGAGTTGGGTTGTCTCCTCTGGTGCTTTCCTGAATCAAAGAATCTAGATAACACGTCTGCCCACACACAGAACATGTTTAGATTTATTGAGTCATCTCTTATTTTTGAATATGCCAAAATGGACTGACCTTTTTTTTTTTTTTTTTGCAAATAAATTGCAACAGTATTTGTAATGGAATTGTAACAAACTAACTCCCATTTTAATGTAACTGAATTGCTATAAATCATGTGAAAATGCACAGTTCTTACCACCTATTGTATTTCTTAACTGCCTTACTGCCAGGACTTTCTTTGAATCTTATCTCAGATTCTCTTGTTTTCTTGCTCTCTAATTAGAAGATCATTTTGTCATTATTGCCCTTATGATATGTGATTTCTTTCCTCCTGCTTTGGAGTCATGTCAATATCAATTTGGCCATTCATTTTTATTTTTTGATGTTCTAGATATTTTGAACTTTTCTAATTAGCTTGTATTGGTGCCCTGACATTTGTTTATTTGGTTTTGATTAAATTTAGGAAGATTTTGACATTTAACCTCTTGTGGTATTTGTATTTACAGTTCCCTGAATGTGGTTTCTATGGAATGTACGATAAGATCCTGCTTTTTCGCCACGACCCTACCTCTGAAAACATCCTTCAGCTGGTGAAAACGGCTAGCGATATCCAGGAAGGCGATCTTATTGAAGTTGTCTTGTCAGGTAGGATACTTTATCCCTCTCTCCATAGATAAATAATTTGTATCTGGAGAATTCTTGGCCATACGTTTTTAAGGCAGCATAGAAAACATCAAACCCGGCCCCATGAGGAAATTTTAGGGCTCTGTCTATATGAACTTTCAAAATTATTTTGAAAAAAGCAAAAGGTTTCCCTCGAATTGGCTCTTTCCCTAGCCAATCCTGTCCCAGTCACTTCTCCCAACTTCACGCTCTCCCCAGGCTTCCAACAACACACATGAATACCTTCATTCGTTACCTTAGATCATTTGGAAGAGCAGTAAAAGCCAACAAAAACAAACTCACCAATAGTGAAGCTAAGACAGATGTCAGGGCCCCAAATGTACTGAGTGTCTGGAAGCCAAGGGCTAGGGAGCGATTGCTTTAGTCGAGTCAGAAATCCAGTAACTACTAGCCAAGACCAAGTTGGAAACCAGAGCTCAGGAGTTACAGCAGGTCAGGCTATGCTGTGCGACTTTAGCTAACTCACTCCCTGAGAAATAGCTGCGTTTCCCTCTGCCCAGATTTATATTTCTTTTTTTTTTTTAAAAACACCTTTAATTATTATTTATTTATTTATTTATTTATTTATTTTGGCTGTGTTGGGTCTTCGTTTCTGTGCGAGGGCTTCCTCTAGTTGCGGCAAGCGGGGGCCACTCTTCATCGCGGTGCGCGGGCCTCTCACTGTCGCGGCCTCTCTTGTTGCGGAGCACAGGCTCCAGACGTGCAGGCTCAGTAGTTGTGGCTCACGGGACCAGTTGCTCCGCGGCATGTGGGATCTTCCCAGACCAGGGCTCGAACCCGTGTCCCCTGCATTAGCAGACAGATTCTCAACCACTGCGCCACCAGGGAAGCCCAGATTTATATTTCTTGTTTAGGATTTAGAAGTTAGTAATCGGACTGTGCCTGTCAATACAGAAAAAAATTTAACTTTTTAAAAAAATGCCAGAGAGCACCTGTAGCAGGGACCCTAACAGCAATGATCAGTGCCCTGTTCTGAAGAAGTACAGATTTTTATTGTTTACTTTTGTTAAAATTGAGTCATTATTGAGAAACACAGATTACATTGCTCTTTCTCCCTTCTTTGCTTGCTACCCCTTTGACTAAAGGAAATTCATTCGCTTTAAAAATGATTCTAGGCTTCATTTCCTCTAGTTCCAGAGCCCAGTACTTGGATGCACTGATTATAATTCACTTGGTCTTTGTTTTGATTCAGTCCAATTTGTGCTGTCTGTATTGATCTATCATTTTGACAGGTCCTGGGATTGCCACATTTTCATTGGGTAGATATATCCTATAAAACAACTTGGTTTAGCTAGATAGAAGTAATAATTTTCCTGTTGTTTATAAGTTTGCCAGTTGCTAAACAAACCAAAAAAGGAAAAGTTTTCATTTTTTAAATTTGGGGGGCGGGGGTGGAAATCACTTGCTTTGAGTTCTCCTTTTTACTTTTCTTTGGCTCTTTTGACATTGGCTCACCGAGCCTGGCCTCACAAAACTAGTGCCTAGACGTGTTGTTCTTTAAGTTTCCTGTTTCTGAACACTAGGGGCTGCCTGAAATACATTATTCAAGGACATCATACACCGGATCTATTCTCACCATAATTCATATTAGACTCATAGCAAGGCGGCTTCGCAAAGAATGTACTTTATGAGTCTTTTCCCTGTGGCCATGTTCAGAAATATACGAGATTTTCAAGATTGCATTTCTAAATTACTTATTTTTCTTTACATTTTACTTTTGTGATCAAGCCCTTCAGAGTAGTACCAGACAGACTGAATGCAAGCTGTGTGTGAGTGTTCTTGAGGGGGGGAAGAGGTGCTGCCCATTTGCATGTTATTCCCACGCCCTCTGTGAGCCAGACCTGCTCTGCCCCACGTTGACGTGATGCAGCCCTCTGGAGGGCCCCTGGGCACAAGGATCAGCATTCTTCTTTTCCTCTCCATCTTTGCAAGCCCAGAACCTCATTGTACTTACACTCCTTTTGCCATCCACCCTTTATGTTCTGTGTCCTGCCTCTCCTGTGTCCCTGGCCACAGTGCTGAGGGGGCATTTAAAGGCAACCCTTTTCCTCACCTGCTGTCGCAGCACCTGGCTCAGGAAAGCCTCTCCTACTCTGTCAGTAGCTATCTGGTTGGTAATTAAAAGGAGCCATTTTATAACAGCCTGATTCCAATTTTGAACCTTGAACCTTTGAACCCTTTTCACACTCCATGTAGTTCCACTTCACCTTAAATTATTCATCTGTATATACATACATATATATATATGTACACACACACACACACACACACATTCAATTATGTTTAGATCTCCAGCATTTACCTGTAACTTCTTTGGTATTCTCCTACCACTCTAACACTCAGCATTGTGATTTTCTCAAAACATGTTAAAAATGTTTTTCCTTAAAACCTCCTAGTCCTGCATATTACAGCCCTGTTTCCCCCTCACAGCTCTTACCTTTGCTGGATGTTGTCAGTCACCTGCAGTGTAACCACAGACCTGACCTCACCAATAAAGTGTGGCCCCCGCTCTGAGATCTCCACTTGAGCGGCACCCCTCTTCCATCTTGTCAGTCGCCACCAAATGCACACACCCATTCCCTGTCTTTTTCACTTCAGTTTTCAATCATTAACTCCCTACCATTTTTGGACTATATTTTTCCCTTTCTTCTTTGCCCACAACACATGGCCCACTATATTCATGTCTTACATCACTTTGATGCACTCTTGACTACTTGGTTATTGTCTTATACCTTAGCAGGCCCTGCTATACCTGTCTGTAATCTGAATTACTTTAACATCCATTTTTGCCATTCCTGTTCCTGAGCCACACATGACTGCTAGACACACGGTCCCTTGCCGACATGGCTCAAGGCAGATCTGTCTTTCACCTGGCTTTACTGTTGTTTCTCAATCTTCTTCTCCCCCCATCCTTTTGTTACCATAGACATGAGGTTCTCAGTAAACATATGTGGGTTGCCTGAGTGACTATTGGCTATCACATTAGAAGTTATCATGTATACAAAATTTTGTAAAAATACGGATTTGTTGTAAAAATATTGGTTTTAGATATATACTCAAAACTAAACAGAAATTCAAGTCTCCTTGGTGTGCGTTTACCCAGCCCTGACAAGAAATTAGTGCCTGTGATATGGGCAGGATTGTATCGTATTATAATGTGAGGCAAGACAAATGATAGCTACTAAGACACTTCAGGCCATTGTACAAAGGAGCTCATAAACATACTCATTCCTGAACCAGTCCCTGAAGAGAATGGATGCTATGATTGGCCAGAGAAATGTGCCATTTCCTGGAGGTGTGGTTAAGGATCAGCTTCATTCAAAATGCAGTGGGTAAGCGGTGTAGAGGAGCAAAACACGGAACATCTTCTCTGTGGTCTTTTGACCAGTTCCAGAACATAAACATGCTCTGGAAATTTTCCTCCTAGAGACTATAATTTTACTGTTAAAATTCATTTCTCCATATTTTCTGTTTTTCCTCATTAAAAGTTAAATTTGGGGAACACAGCAGGTGCCTCTTGCTCTCATTGGAGGAGCGCTCACATTCTCAGGATGCCGCACGTGAGAGGGGCGCTTGTGCAGAAGCTGGCGGCATCTGGTCCAGCCTCCTCTGGGAGCGGGCAGGTGGCGACCCCACGCTAACCCACGCAACTCTGTCCCGATCCCCGAATTCTCACATGGTGCCCGGACAGCCGTGTGGCTGACAGGGTCTTGGTGCTCTGGGCGGGTGTCAGACCTGTGCCTCTGAGGTGGGAGAGCTGAGTTCAGGACATTGGTCCACCAGAGACCTCCTGGCTCCACGTAATATTAAACGGCAAAATCTCTCCCAGAGATCTCCACCTCAATGCTAAGACCCAGCTCCACTCAACGAGCAGCAAGCTACAGTGCTTGACACCGTATGGCAAAAAAACTAGCAAGACAGGAACACAACCCCACCCATTAGCAGAGAGGCTGCCTAAAATCATAATAAGGTCATAGACACCCCAAAAGACACCACCAGACGCCATCCTGCCCACCAGAAAGACAAGATCCAGCCTCATCCTCCAGAACACAGACACCAGTCCCCTCCACCAGGAAGCCTACACAACCCACTGAACCAACCTTACCCATTGGGAGCAGACATCAAAAAAAATGGGAACTATGAGCCTTAAGCCTGCGAAAAGGAGACCCCAAACACAGTGAGTTAAGCAAAATGAGAAGACAGAAAAACACACAGCAGATGAAAGAGCAAGGTAAAAACCCACGAGACCAAACGAAGAGGAAATAGGCAGTTTACCTGAAAAACAAGTCAGAGTACTGCTACTAAAGATGATCCAAAATCTCAGAAATAAAATGGAGAAAATACAAGAAACGTTTAACAAGGACCTAGAAGAAACAAAGAGCAAACAAACAATGATGAGCAACACAATAAATGAAATTAAAAATTCTCTAGAAAGAATCAATAGAATACCTGAGGTAGAAGAACGGATAAGTGACCTGGAAGACAAAATAGTGGAAATAACTACTGCAGAGCAGTATAAAAGGAAAAGAATGAAAAGAATTGAGGACAGTCTCAGAGACCTCTGGGACAATATTAAACGCACCAATATTCGAATTATATGGGTGCCAGAAGAAGAAGAGAGAAAGAAAGGGACTAAGAAAATATTTGAAGAGATTATAGTTGAAAACTTCCCTAATATGGGAAAGGAAATAGTTAATCAAGTCCAGGAAGTGCAGAGAGTCCCATACAGGATAAATCCAAGGAGAAACATGCCAAGATACATATTAATCAAACTATTAAAAATTAAATACAAAGAAAAAATATTAAAAGCAACAAGGGAAAAACAACAAATAACATACAAGGGAATCCCCATAAGGTTAACAGCTGATCTTTCAGCAGCAACTCTGCAAGCCAGAAGGAACTGGCAGGACATATTTAAAGAGATGAAAGGGAAAAACCTACCACCAAGCTCACTCTACCCAGCAAGGATCTCATTCAGATTCGATGGAGAAATTAAAACCTTTACAGACAAGCAAAAGCTCAGCACTACCAAAGCAGCTTTACAACAAATTTTAAAGGAACTTCTCTAGGCAGGAAACATAAGAGAAGGAAAAGACCTACAATAATAAACCCAAAACAATTAAGAAAATGGTAATAGGAACATACATATTGATAATTACCTTAAATGTAAATGGATTAAATGCTCCAACCCAAAGACATAGATTGGCTGAATGGATACAAAAACAAGACTTGTATATATGCTGTCTACAAGAGACCCACTTCAGACCTAGGGACACATACAGACTGAAAGGGAGGGGATGGAAAAAGATATTCCATGCAAATGGAAATCAAAAGAAAGCTGGAGTAGCAATTCTCATATCAGACAAAATAGACTTTAAAATAAAGACTATTACAAGAGACAAAGAAGGACACTACATAATGATCAAGGGATCAATCCAAGAAGAAGATATAGCAATTGTAAATATTTATGTACCCAACATAGGAGCACCTCAATATATAAGGCAAATGCTAACAGCCATAAATGGGGAAATGGACAGTAACACAATCATAGTAGGGGACTTTAATGGCCCACTTTCACCAATGGACACATCATCCAAAATAAAAATAAATAAGGAAACACAAGCTTTAAATGATACATTAAACAAGATGGACTTAATTGATATTTATAGGACATTCCATCCCCGAACAACACAATACACTATCTTCTCAAGTGCTCATGGAACGTTCTCCAGCATAGATCATATCTTGGGTCACAAATCAAGCCTTGGTAAATTTAAGAAAATTGAAATCATATCAAGTATCTTTTCCGACCACAATGCTATGAGACTAGATATCAACTACAGGAAAAAATCTGTAAAAAATACAAATACATAGAGGCTAAACAATACACTACTTAATAACCAAGAGATCACTGAAGAAATCAAAAAGGAAATCAAAATACACCTAGAAACAAATGCTAATGAAAACACGATGACCCAAAACTTATGGGATGCAGCAAAAGCAGTTCTAAGAGGGAAGTTTAGACCAATACAATCCTACCTCAAGAAACAAGAAACATCTCAAATAAACAACCTAACCTTACATCTAAAGCAATTAGAGAAGGAAGAACAAAAAAACCCCAAAGTTAGCAGAAGGAAAGAAATCATAAAGATCAGATCAGAAATAAATGAAAAAGAAATGAAGGAAACAATAGCAAAGATCAATAAAACTAAAAGCTGGTTCTTTGAGAAGAAAAACAAAATTGATAAACCCTTAGCCAGACTCATCAAGAAAAAAAGGGAGAAGACTGAAATCAATAGAATTAGAAATGAAAAAGGAGAAGTAACAGCTGATACTGCAGAAATACAAAAGATCATGAGAGATTACTACAAGCAACTGTATGCCAATAAAATGGACAACCTGGAAGAAATGGACACATTCTTAGAAAAGCACAACCTTCCGAGACTGAACCAGGAAGAAATAGAAAATACAAACAGACGAATCAGAAGCACTGAAATTGAGACTGTGATTAAAAATCTTCCAAAAAACAAAAGCCCAGGACCAGATGGCTTCACAGGTGAATTCTATCAAACATTTAGAGAAGAGCTAACACCTATCCTTCTCAAACTCTTCCAAAATATAGCAGAGGGAGGAACACTCCCAAACTCATTCTACGAGGTCACCATCACCCTGATACCAAAACCAGACAAAGATGTCACAAAGAAAACTACAGGCCAACATCACTGATGAACATAGATGCAAAAATCCTCAACAAAATACTAGCAAACAGAATCCAACAGCACATTAAAAGGATCATACACCCTGATCAAGTGGGATTTATCCCAGGAATGCAAGGATTCTTCAATATACGCAAATCAAGCAATATGATACATCATATTAACAAACTGAAGGAGAAAAACCATATGATCATCTCAATAGATGCAGAAAAAGCTTTTGAGAAAATTCAACACCCATTTATGATAAAAACCCTCCAGAAAGTAGGCATAGAGGGAACGTACCTCAACATAATAAAGGGCATATATGACAAACCCACAGCCAACATTGTTCTCAATGGTGAAAAAGTGAAAAAATTTCCACTAAGATCAGGAACAAGACAAGGTTGGCCACTCCACCACCATTATTCAACATAGTTTTGGAAGTTTTAGCCACAGCAATCAGAGGAGAAAAAGAAATGAAAGGAATCCAAATCGGAAAAGAAGAAGTAAAGCTGTCACTTTTTGCAGGCAACATGATACTATACACAGAGAATCCTAAAGATGCTTCCAGAAAACTACTAGAGCTAATCAGTGAATTTGGTAAAGTAGCAGGATACAAAATTAATGCACAGAAATCTCTTGCATTCCTATACACTAATGATGAAAAATCTGAAAGAGAAATTAAGGAAACACTCTCATTTACTATTGCAACGAAAAGAATAAAATACCTAGAAATAAACCTACCTACCGAGACAAAAGACCTGTATGCAAAAACTATAAGACACTAATGAAAGAAATTAAAGATGATACCAACAGATGGAGAGATATACCATGTTCTTGGATTGGAAGAATCAACATTGTGAAAATGACTATTCTACCCAAAGCAATCTACAGATTCAGTGCAGTCCCTATCAAACTACCAATGGCATTTTTCACAGAACTAGAAAAAAAATTTGCACAATTTGTATGGAAACACAAAAGACCCTGAATAGCCAAAGCAATCTTGAGAAAGAAAAACGGAGCTGGAGGAATCAGGCTCCCAGACTTCAGACTATACTACAAAGGTACAGTAATCAAGACAGTATGGTACTGGCACAAAAACAGAAATATAGATCAATGGAACAGGATAGAAAGCCCAGAGATGAACCCACGCACATATGGTCACCTTATCTTTGACAAAGGAGGCAAGAATATACAATGAAGAAAAGACAGCCTCTTCAATAAGTGCTACTGGGAAAACTGGACAGCTACATGTAAAAGAATGAAATTAGAACACTCCCTAATACCATACACAAAAGAAACTCAAAATGGATTAAAGACCTGAATGTAAGGCCAGACACTATAAAGCTCTTAGAGGAAAACATAGGCAGAACACTCTATGACATAAAGCATAGCAAGATTCTTTTTGACCCACCTCCTAGAGGAAGGGAAATAAAAACAAAAATAAACAAATGGGACCTAATGAAACTTAAAAGCTTTTGCACAGCAAAGGAAACCATAAACAAGACGAAAAGACAACCCTCAGAATGGGAGAAAATATTTGCAAATGAAGCATCTGACAAAGGATTAATCTCCAAAATTTATAAGCAGCTCATGCAGCTCAATATCAAAAAAACAAACAACCCAATCCAAAAATGAGCAGAAGACCTAAATAGACATTTCTCCAAAGAAGATATACAGATTGCCAACAAACACATGAAAGGATGCTCAACATCATTAATCATTAGAGAAATGCAAATCAAAACTACAATGAGGTATCACATCACACGAGTCAAAATGGCCATCATCAAAAAATCTACAAACAATAAATGCTGGAGAGGGTGTGGAGAAGAGGAAACCCTTTTGCACTGTTGGTGGGAATGTAAATTGATACAGCCACTATGGAGAACAATATGGAGCTTCCTTAAAAAACTAAAAGTAGAACTACCATAGGACCCAGCAATCCCACTACTGGGCATATACCCTGAGAAAACCATAATTCAGGAAGAGTCATGTCCCACAATGTTCATTGCAGCTCTGTTTACAATAGCCAGGACATGGCAGCAACCTAAGTGTCCATTGGTAGATGAATGGATAAAGAAGATGTGGCACACATATACAATGGAATATTACTCAGCCATAAAAAGGAATGAAATTGAGTCATTTGTAGTGAAGTGGATGGATCTAGAGTCTGTCATACAGAGTGAAGCAAGTCAGAAAGAGAAAAACAAATACTGTAGGCTAACACATATATATTGAATCTAAAAAAAAAAAAAATGTTTATGAAGAGCCTAGGGGCAGGACAGGAATAAAGACACAGATGTATAGAATGGACTTGAGGACACAGGGAGGGTGATGGGTAAGCTGGGACGAAGTGTGAGAGTGGCATGGACATATATACACTACCAAACGTAAAAGAGATAGCTAGTGGGAAGCAGCCGCATAGCACAGGGAGATCAGCTCGGTGCTTTGTGCCCACCTAGAGAGGTGGGATAGGGAGGGTGGGAGGGAGACGCAAGAGGGAGGAGATATGGGGATATATGTATATGTATATAGCTGATTCACTTTGTTATGAAACGGAAACTAACATACCGTTGTAAAGCAATTATACTCCAATAAATTTGTTTAAGAAAAAAATTAAATTTTTCTCTGTAGTTTGACATAAACATAATCTGATTGTTTTCATGTTTAACCAACATTCCACCAAAAGGAACATTTTCTGGCATAGTACAGCAATAAAATGTGAGAAAATGTGGAAAAAATTAATTTTCAGGAATGTTATACACTCTTGTCTCTTCAGACAGCATCAAGAATTTTCTCTTGCTTGTGTCATTTTCTGCTGAGACCTTTCATCATCTGTTAGTACTAACTAGACTGCTCCTGGCTAATTCGCTGGCTTTCCCCACCAATCCCCGCTTTTTTTTTTTTTTTTTTTTTTTTTTTTTTTTGAAAACATGGCATGGTTGAACTAATGCTTTTAGAACCAGTAAGCCAGGAAAAGATTGCTCATGAGTGGATGGGTTGGGTTATGGAGGGGAAAAAAAAAAAAAAAAAAACTCCATGGAAGTTTCCCACCATATATACTCCCATGGCTGGCAAACTTTCTCTGTCTGTTGACCAAAGGGTTAGCATTGTTACTATTGTTATGAAGTAGGAAAACACTGCAAATGGAAATTTCTTTTACTAAAGCCAATGTCAAGTTCAAGTGTATGGTACTGAACTGTAAATAAAGTTCATGGAATTTATCTGAAGTCTTCTGCATGATGGATCTCTATTTGAAGTATGGTAATTCATCCGTAGCAAAGCATATTAATAACAGGACTGGATTCATATGACTCAACCCTTTGTTGCTTTGTTTTGTTTGGACTTGAGCTCTAATAATTGTCTATATGTGTGTATGTATCAATCTTGTAGGTGATTAAATAGACAAGGACTACAAGAATTTCTCAAATAAAATCACAGTTTTAAAGTCTTAGAGCTAAGTGTTAAATCTTTCCTTCTTTTATTAATAGTAAAAACCCACATTTTTTCCTGGGAAATTTTTGTTATCTTTTATAGTAGATTATGCTGTATTATTTATAACTTTTGCAGAATGCTGTTTCCACATGTGGTTATTGGTTCCCCACTCTCTAGAGATGGGAGCCTCCTTAGAAAGCTAGTACTATAGCCCAGGCAGAAGGGTATGGACCTATTCTCAGGCAGTGACAGAAGAGCTGGAAATGAGGTACAGAGATCAAGAGATATTTTAGAGGTAAAATTAAAGAGATATAATAACCATTTGTATATAGTTGATGAAGGAGATGAGAAAATGAAGGCGACTCCAAGGAGAGCTACAGCTACCTAAGCATGATCTCATTTCCTTTCCTTCATCCCAAGTCTTGCCCTCATACATTCTTCAACATGTTTGCCAAATGGTTTGGGTACTGCCCCGAAGGGCTGAAGAACTGATTTCATGGATATATAGTACCATTGATTTCCTTCGTGGTTTTGTATAAGTTGCATAACCTCTGGGATTCATGGGTTTTGTTTATTTTTTAACCTAAAAAGGAACTTATACTGGATGAAAGTATCATACAGTGATAATAAAACATGGATTGCATGTTTTCTTAAGCCTGCAAGTAAAGTGGTATGCATAAGGATTGAATAGTTTCCAGGGCCAGATCATCTGGGTTCATAGCCTTTTTCTGTGCTTCACCACTTACATCTTTGCTAAGACATTAAATCATTCAGCGATCCAGTTTCCTCATCTATAAAATGAGGACAACAATAGCACCTACATTGTATGGTTATTATAAAAATTAAAATAAATTAATGCATGTAAAACACTTCGGAGAATTTCTGTGCATAGCCAGCTGCACAATAGATGTTAGCTGTTTTGATTGCTCTCCTCACACTCTAAGTGGCCTTTCCCATGATGTTCATGATTGTTAAACATACCACAAAAGGGAATCCTGATCTTTGATAACTTTGAGATAACTTTGAGAAATGTTGTGTTAAGCAATGTTGAAAGAATTATTTACTGCAGGACTCTTCAGAACTCTGGTGCATGCTAATAGGAAACATAATTCTCCAATATCACTTCCCAAATTCATTGTATCACAAAATACTTTTTTTCCCCCCTCTATCTGGTGAGTCTTGGGTCAGCAGTTCACACTGGAAATACTCCTCTAGGTCAAGCCCATAGACCAGTGATGTGAGATGATATATCCATTCTCTTTATACAGGCCACTTCTCTCTCACAGAGGGCAATGTTTGAACCATGGAAAAGCAGGAGTTAAGAAGCAATAAATCTTTGTTTACATAGTGGCACAGGCTTTTGAAGCATTACATAAGTAATGTTGTTTCCTTTGCAATGACGCTGTGAGGTAGTGAAATCAGGTATCTTAAAAGCTCTGGAATATAAATTTTAACTTGCCCACATCCTACAGTGAGTAGGGGTAGTACTAACCAGAGCTTGAATCTAAGTGACTGAATTCTTCACACTGCTTCAAGTTAGCCCTTTGAACTTGTACTGGTAAACAGGAATTCTTGAGAACCTGTTCAAAGAATTCCTACTATAGTAAGACAGTTTATATTTCAAAGAAACATTGATGGTATTTGTAACAACAAAACGCAGCAATGAGCTAGCTTCAAGTTCCATTGACGTGATTTTTATCACACAGCCATTATTTCCCTCTTCCTCATAAAAAATATTTCATAAACATACAAATTGTGATCAGGTTAAGAAAACTCTGGAGGCTCTTCTCTGTAGAGTTATGATACAAAATATGAAATAATAAAGTAACCATGTCCTTGTTTAAATAGGATCCCATCATATAATTTCACAGCTCTGATCAAAATTGAAATAGTGTCTTAGGGTCACTATATTTAAGGTATTCTTATGACCATGTTTTTCTATTAGTAAGATTCATTGCCTAAACTATAAGCCAGAAAAAATACATGGTAACGAAATTCTAGGTAGTCCTCCCTTATTTTATAGAAAGTGTAAATTATTGATTTATATGGTGCTATGCCAGTTATATCCATTTCTCTCAGATACAGTACATTGCCTAGCAGTGTTTTTTTCCCCCTCTGAAATATGGATGGAAGGGAAAAACCTCGAGAGTGATGTATTAGATCACTGCATTATTATTTCTCCAAGAGTACGTTATGTAGACATAAGTTTGTTTGTTTGCTTTTAAGAAGGCAGAATTAATCATGGGAAGCACCTCCCCAGCCCTAATACTGCTTGCATAATTGTATTTCTTTGTAGTTGTTCTTGGACATCTACATCTGCCAGGCCGACTGGTCCCAATTCCTATCCAACTTTAGTTGCAATTATCTGTGCAGGTGGTTTTTTAACAGTGGAAAACTTAAATGTGAGATTACAGGTCATTACTCTTTTCTTCTAAATATGGTTTATGTTAACTGTGTCTTTAGCATTTCCATTTATTAGTAATATTAATTCTCTCTACATTCTTATCTTTCAGATAAACCTGGTTTTGGTCTCATTGTGCCGCTCTAAACCATTTTCATTAAAAAGTGGGTGCAAAGAGCAGACTGTTGGAATGTTTCCATAGATTTCCCATTTCCTACTTGTGACCTCCATGATCACAAGTAGGAAAAGGGGCCTTGGAGCACTCCTTCCTTACTTTGATAGTTTTCTCGATTATTTGTCCTTTTGTGGAGTGGATTCTCCAAGGAGATATAGTACAATAGTGCATTGCTTCTCTGTCTTTTTTTTTTTTAACTTAACTATCCTTAAGTGTCAAGGCAAAGTGAAGACATTCTTCCCAGGTCACATGGGGCATAAGACAAACCCTAAAGGAAAAAAGTTCTTTGAAGAATCTTATTTCATTTGAAAATTTTATGCACATGTTGCATTCTGCTACATTGTATTTCGCTTAATTTTTTTATTGAAGTACAGTTGATTTTCAATGTTATGTTACCTTCAGGTGTACAGCAAAGTGATTCAGTTATACATACATATATATCTACTTTTTTCAGATTCTTTTCCCTTTTAGGTTATTATGAATTATTGAGTATAGTTCCCTGTGCTATATAGTAGGTCCTTGTTGGTTATCTATTTTATATATAGTAAAGTGTATATATTAATCCCAAACTCCGGGATTAACATAATTTTGAATAAATAATATTTCTTCCCCATGTTGTTCTTTAAGAAAAAAATGATAACATTAGTGATAGTGATATAAGGACATATAGCATTTATGATGTGTTAGGCACTGTTCTAACTGTTTTACATATATTCATTCAGAAATATGCACATTTCTTTTGTGGCATAAATCCTCATAACTTCAATTTGATAAATAGTGGACTTCTAATAAAAGACTTCAGTTTAAACCCCAGAGCTGCCATTTATTTCTTATATAGTGTTTGGCAAGTCACCTCATTCCCCAGAGTCTTTATCTATCAGCTGTCAAATAGCAATAACAGTATCTCCAAGGTAGGGTTGGGTTATAGATTTCATGAGAATAAATAGAAAGCCTTTCACAAGATGCCTGGCAAATGTGAAGTTCTCAACTTTCATGCCCCACCTCCACCCCACTGGACTACACTTTACTTGAAACAGGAACTGTTTATTCTGTTACTGAATCCTCAGGACCTAACATATGACATGTAATCAATATCTATTGGTTCAGTGAATGAATGAATACTTAAGTAAACAAAATGAACAAACCAACAAATGAACAGTTAAATAGGTGCTCTGTATATGATGTTGAAAATTGCTGTTGTTCTGTAGGAATTGAATTTCAGTGCTTACTGTTGACTCTCCTTGGCCTAATCTGTTAGTAAGATTAATATTATTATCATCTAACTAATCTTTTTTTTCTGGTTTCTTGCTATCTTCTACATATCCTTAAAAACTAATTATTTTTTGGAAATGATTTATTTTTAGAAATTTAGTTTGCTTTCAAAACATTGCAATGTCTTTCACAACATTTCTCATGTACAATGAGACCTAATTCATAAAATACCAGTTGTTTTCCTATCTAATTCTTACAACTCCTGGATTCTGGTCATCACCGTGACCAAGTGACCTCATCTGCCACCGAAGTCCATTCATTCTTGCTTGAGTTAGCTTTCCCACCCATTGTTCTTTTCTTTCAAATATCCTTGCTTTCTTTCTAAAACATGTTTAGTAATCACTTTTTTTTGATGCGCTCCCCCTCAATAGTAATCTCACTTTCCTTCATCAACTTGCCATCATTTCTTCATCTGGAGCCTCAGGGTTCCCTACCTGGCATTACAGCTCAGAGAGGTGACCCTGGAGCTGGCCTCGGGCTCTGAACTTTCTGTTTCAGCATCTGGAAGGAGTAAGGAGTGATATCCTGAGATGCTGGCTGACCTTTCCGGCCGCTCCCCCTCTTCCTTTCCCTCCTCACATTGGAGCTCTGTAGCTTTGTCCGTCCAGCAGAACAGCTGTCAGTGTCTAAGGGTCAGCTGGCAAAAGATCTATAGGAGAAGCTGCGTCACCTGCTCCAAACTGGAGTCTAAATCTCTATAGAGATCTCTCTCCGTGTACGTACTGTGGTTTTCAGAGAGGGACATATCAAGCCCCTCTGCTCTCTTAGAATTAGCCTAAGGTCTAGTTCTTAACCATCTGGCAAGTGAATATCTAGCCAGAAATCATACTTTTTCCTTCTCTTCTCTTTTAATCTACTACTTCTGTAATTGAGGACAGTACTGTAAGTCATCCAGATAAAGAGGAAAAGAACACATGGGTAATGAAAACCAGACAGAGGGGGATTTTTCTCTGTATGTTCCGGTCTCTGTATAACCAAAAATTCCTGATAACTCTTCTTAGGGGGGACACTCCATGTCTCATGTATATAAATCTTACGATGTTACCATCTTAATGATACAACAGGAGCTCAGAGGACTTGCATATTCAGAATCCTTCTAGAAAACATAGTAAGATGTTCTTGTTCTTTTTGCCTCTTTTTACATTAATTTTGTCTTTATAATTGGTTTATAAAGCACACAAAAAATGTCTTATTGATCTATCTTATTTACCAGATTTGACTCAGAATTATTTGGAGCTTATTTCCAAAAATCACACTCCAACTCAAAAATGAAGACTTTGACACATCAGAGATACTGAAATAGATGAGTTACAGAATCTGACCATAATATAAAAAATAGTTTAAGCAATAATAGTATCTTATAAATAGGTATTGCCTTGTCTCAATTCTACACAGAGGTAATACAGATATTTTTCGAGTCAGAAACTTTGAACAAATGGTTAGTTTTCTGCTGAGTTAAATAACATGAAATTCTTGTGCTCTAGGCTCAAACTAGAAAATAAAAGTGTTTGGGTTTTTATTTTGTCCATCTATTGTGAAAATATGAAATTGTATTCGTGAGAATAGGTTGAGGGCTATGCAGTCCAACCACGCCTCTGGCTGTGCCCTGTCCGGTGTGGTAGCCACTAGCTATGTGTGGCTATTTAAATTTCAATTAACTAGAATTAATGTAAAATTAAAATTTAACTCCTTAGTCACATGACTACATTTCAAGTGTTTAATAGGCACATTGGCTAATAGCTGCCGTATTGATACAGAACATTTTGACCATCAAAAGAAATTCTATTGGACAGAACAGCTAGATAAATGAAATTTTACTCCTAAAACTCTGGAACACATTCTTTACACACACACACACACACACACGCACACACACAGACACTGCAAAAATGCTTTTAACTGAAATGTTCTTTGATATGACATATTGAGAGATGTTATAAATAACACAACTGAAAATTTTGGTAGCATATTTATTACTGGAATCTCATGGGAGAAATTGTCTGTTATATCATCCACTATATCACCCTTCCTTATTGGATAAATTCCTCAGACTTTAGTACCCAAAACAGCTCTATTTTATGAATAATATTACTCTTAGGACATTTAATTTTCCTTCTTGCTTTGGCCTTGACCTCTCAAATCTGAATTCATGGGCCACCTTTAATAATGGTGCAAGTCAGTATTACATTGCTTTCACTGTACTAATCCTTTGTATTTGGCATGATATTCACTTTCCCTAGGGCGTCTTGATTTCTTTATCTCATTTCACTGTGTGCTACACAGAATACCCTAGTAGTTAAAAGCACAGATTCTGGAACAAAACTGCCTGAGTCCAATTCCCAGCAGCCCATTTATTAGCTGTGTGGCATTGGGAAAGCTGTTTTGTGTTTGGGTGCCTTCAGACTAAGGCTTGACTATGATAATAGTGTAAAGTATCTAACACGTTATGTAAGACATCCAGATCTTGTAAAATCATCCTAGAAAGGAAGGAGACAGGGGGAGTAGATAGAAGAAAAGAAATAGGTCAGGAAGGATAATACAGCATGATGGTATAGTATATAGACTATTTGTACAATATATGAATGGCTTCATTTCTTTGTTTTATCTCACATTTTTCCAAGGTATATTTATAGTGGTTTACAAAAACATAAAAAATATAATAAAATATCAGGGGTTAACAATGGATCTTGTGGAAGTTAGAAAAGACATTTAGTTAAGTATGTAAATTCTAAAATCTTTATTTAAAAAGTTATATAACCTTAGCCTCATACTTCATAAGGTGCCTTGAATCAGAGAAAAACCTGCTTTTGAAGGCCAAACAGTGTCCAGCTGTTTGTTCTCTGGAAAATCATGTCTCCGGGTTTGCAGGAAATTTACATAGTAGCATTCTGAATGCAGTTTTTAAAATGTATTAATCAAGATTGATCAATGAAGATTAATATTGATCAAGACTGTCTCATGATCTTACATGGGTGGATTACTTTTCACTATGACGACAGTATATACTGAAATGCTTCTTGACTTCTTCCAAGATAATCCCCTTAGTAGTAGGAGAAATCATAATATATACTTTGTTTCCATATTCCTTCCTCCCCCCCCCCCGTCTCTCTTTCTGTCTCTCAACACACACACCCACACACACACACAAACACACACACACACACACACACACACACACACGAGAGCCCAGAGGAGGAAAGGAAGGAAGGAAAGGTGGAATTGTATGTACCATCAAAATCCGTGAAATAAAGTCATTGAAGCCTGCCTGTGTTGACAAAGGCCAATTGGAGAATGGCTACTGAATGGCTATCTGAAGACTTCGTGGACATGAATTATTTTTGCTTGAGGTAAAGGATTGGACTTCACTTGAAAAGCTGCCAAATATCCCTTTTCGATGTTCCATGATTGGTAGCACATAGCACTTCAATTCAATAACTCAGCCGTGCTGCCATCTGCCCAGCACTCTCATTTTGCTGGTTGGCATGTCGTTTATTTGCTTTTAACATGCCACCCATATAAAAATCCCTCGTAATCTGCCAAAATTAGAAATGCAGCTGTTTTAAGTCTTAAACGGCAATAGACTATTCATTTTGCCAGTATGGAGGAATAAAATAGAAAGATGTATTTGAAAAGAGCAGTACTATACCAGAATGTATTTGTACCTCCACTTCTAAGAATTTTTAAGACATCTATATACTGTTACCAGTGTTGACTTCAAAAAGAAGTCTACACACAAATATACCAAGTACCTCTTTTCCTACATATACTTTAATACAAGAATTGGGATTTGAGTCAAACTCTGAATTCATTTTTTTTTTTCATGTTATGAAGGAATTTCAGCATTTTGATTTCTAGAAAATGAAAAATTTCTAGCTAACTCTGGGTCTCATCTTATTCTATTTTTATTTTCCCCAGGAGTTTTTTGAGGTTCTGATCATTATAACTTGTTAATCCTGAGAACGTGATAATGTAGAGCTGTGTGGAGAATTCTCAATGAGAACAAGCAGTTGGTCCTCTGTTAAAAGAAAAAAAAAAAAAAAGATGAAGAGAAAAAAGATTTTTCCCCACATGGTATTCCTGTGATGCTGAAAAAAACAAAAACAAAAACAAAATTAAAACAAATACTACCCCTTGTTTCACTACGTTATCCACAATCAGATTATTTAGGAATGATGGACATGAGGAAACAATATAGATCTGTTATGGATCACTCTCTCCAGAAGCATCTTTCCTCACAGTGACTAGACATAACCATTGTGAAACTCAAGTTGGATAGTTTGAAATTGGTTTGCTCCAGCCTTTACACTTTGACGTTCATATCGGTAAAGGTCTAAGTTGAATTCATTTGGTTACATGTTATGTTGCCCCCACATGAGACCTTACACCGTGTGAGTTTTGAATGCTTAAAAAAGAAAATCATTTATATTTTTGAGAATTGACCTGTAAAAAATTACCTCCTGTGGAATCAGGGCATGAAAAGCAACAATAGAGCAAGACACAAGTTTGCTAAAATGAATATATTTGATATGCATTTATCTTATGTATCCAATAAGATTAATAATACTAAAGAACAGGGACAATATGTTACAGTTCTTCAAAAATATGTATAACAATTAGCTCAGTGCCAGACATATAGTAGTCACTGTGTAACTACTTGTTCATGATATACTTGGCTTGGCAACTTAAGCCTTCATAAATGGATCTCAATTTGAAGGGAAAAATTTAATTTTGGTTTTAAGGAGTTAAAATGGGTAATTCCAAAGTTAAAAGACACACTAGACCTTATCACATGTTGTTATAACAATTATTTTGAAAATTTTAATGAAAAATATTTGTTTAATTCTATAGCCTTAATATACTACCTTTTCCCCAAGAACAAATGTGTAATGTTTATATATCCAGCCAGATAGATTCATCTTGTCCTTCAAGCTTAACAGCAACCTCAGTATTATCTCATGTGTAAATCTCCACTCTTGCTGGTTTTATGCTTTCAAAACATTTAGTGCTGAGCAGAGGTCTTGGTTTGCTATCGCTAATGACTGAAATCTATTTTTGGTCTCCTAGAATACTTAACATGCAGAACAAGTGAGACAAGCACAAATGCATCTTTCCCACTTTGAAATCAGACTGGCCTCCTTAGATGATACCACCCTAGCAAGTGAATCAGTAGTCAAGCATGATAGATTTTTAACTAAACTTTTTATTTTTTGAATAGTTGTAGAATTACAGAAAAGTTGCCAAGACAGTACAGAAAGTTCACCTCACTTGGATTTACTTTCCTCAAATGTTATCACCTTACATTGTCATGGTACATTTATCAAAACTAAGAAATCAACATTGGTCAAGGATTTGAACTTAGCAGTGTTTTCCCATTAATGTCCTGTTTCTGCTCCAGGACCCAATCCGGAGTATCACATTGCATTTAGTTGTTAACGTTTCTTCCAGTTTCCTCTGGTCTGCCTCAGTTTCTCAGACTTTCCTTGTTTTTCATGACCTTGGCAGTTTTGAGATTTATCTCTTCTCCATTTATTTATTCAGAACCCAATTTTAGGTGTTTATTCTTTTACTACATTTGATAACACAAGTTCTAATGCCACTTGTCACAGTAATATCTTTGAGTTCAGCTTTTTTTATTAAACGTATAAAGACGATACACACACATATATATGTATAGTTCAAAGAGATAATTCTGAACACCAGTGAATACCAGTATAACCAACCATGATGGTTAATTTTATATGTCAATTTGAATGGGCCATGGGTGCCCATATACTTGGTAAAACATTATTCTGGGTGTGTCAGTGAGGGTGTTTCTGGATGAGGTTAAAATTTGGATCAATAGACTAAGTAAAGCCAATTGCTCTCCCCAGGGTCGGTGGACCTCATCTAGTCCCTCATAAGCCTGATTAGAACAAAAAGGCAGGGCAAGGGAGGACAGTCTGCCTGACTGCGTCTGAGCTGGGACATTGGTCTACTTCTGCCTTTAGACTGGGACTAGAACTAAATCATTGGTCCCCAGTTTGCTGATTGCTGATCTTGGGACTTCTTAACCTCCATAATTGTGTGAGCCAGTGCTCTTTCTCTATAGATAGAGACAGAGATAGGGATAATCTTCATCCTGTTGATTCTTTTTCTCTGGAAAGAACTCTGTTTATTGTACCAACCATCCCACCAGAGAATTAAAGAAATACCATAAACCTGAAAACCCTTTGTGTGCCTCTTCCCTGACTCGATCCCTTTCTACACTCCTGAAATTTAAGTTAATCATCTCCTTGCATTTATTGTTTTATGTGATGATATTTCACAACTTATAAATTGGAATTCTTCTGAGATGGTTAAGTAGGTATGGTTCTTAGTCAGCAAAAGCTATAAAATAATTTTCTTTACACTTTGAGATTGACTTTTCCCTTTTATTTAGGGGGATAAAAGGCATCTCTTCCTTAATTCTTTAGTAAAGATGATGAATCAAACCCTGTGTACTGAATAAACTAACTCTTATGGAGTTTCTTTACTCCATAACTAATCTGTTTCTGAAGCAGGTACTAATCAATGGGTAAGGATCCTCTTATCTTTAGATCTGAAATTGCCATAAAAAAAGGAACTTTGCTTAAGAACAATTTTTTCAAATATTGCAGTGCAAATTGAAGAAACTTGACACATTAATACTACAGTAAAAGTTAAGTTGCATAAAAATATGTCTTGGAATAAATATATAAATGTTTACTATCTTGCTGTAGGAGTGATTGTAGCTTTATCTCAATTTAAAGACCTAGAGTTTTTTATAAAATAAATATTATAACATAAAGATGCTTGGTGTCTTTACCTTACCATGACTAATAGGTAAGGAAAGAATACTAAAATCTCTTATTTGACATCATGGCCACCGTATAAATTTTGAAATAAATTTTTTTAAAAATTCAAATATTTATGCACTTATAACAGTAGTCATACAATCACTAAAACAAAGTCTTGCAGGGTTTAAACCCTAATAGTTATCTCGACTCTCTAAATCATTTAAGTTTGCCCACCTAAGACTGCAAAATAATCCTAATTATACTTTTTAATGTCATCCTTTAAATACTTAATCCCCTAAAGTCTCCTCTTTTCTGGGATGTGTTTTCTTTTATTTTTTCACTTTGCAGGTACAATTTACTTCTTCTTTATGCTTTACTCCCACTGCCTAGAACAGAGCCTGACAACTAGTAAACACAATACATATAAGTTAAATGAATGAATGAATGTAATAAATTGGCAAGTTCTGTGGATATTACCTTTTACTAAATATCTGCATCTCTTACTGTTTTCTAGTTCAGATCACCATATTTGCCCACCTGTATCATTGGAATAGTTTCCTAATTGGTTTCCTTGCCTCTAGTCTTGTCCCTTCTCATTCATTCTCTTCCATCATGCAATCCTAGTAAATTCTAAAGCCTAAACTGGATCATGCCATTCCTCTGTATAATACCCTTCAATAGCACAAGGATAAATCCTCTTACATGTTTTAGGAAACTGTGATTTGCCTTCTGCTTATTTCTCCAGCCACATGGCCCCCTATTCCACTCCGTACCCTACCCAACTCTAGAATATGGACATATGGAACTTCTTTCATTTCTTTCAATGTTTATAATATCCTGTTTTACTTCCAGTGCCCCTTTACACCTATTAGTCTTACAACCTGTGCTATTCATATGCACCTCCATCCTCTTTTGACTTGCCTGGCCAACTTCTATTCATCTTTTATCACTGGGTATATGTATCCTCCTCCAGGAAGTCTTACCTGAAACACCGGGTTTGGGTCAGGCAGCTCTTCCTACCAGGTGCTCCCTTCACTAACACTATGTTTATAACAACATGTTTATTGGTTTTAAAGTAAATGATACTCTGTGAGTAAAGGGGCCATGGTTATCTAATATGCAAATGTAATAGTAATATTATAGGACTTTTGGTAAAGATTATATGAGATACTACTGTCAACTTCATACATGTTTTAACTTTTCTTCTGATTATTATCATCTTCAGTGCCTTGTGCACCATATGGCAATAAATGTTCACTAAGTAATTATCATTGAGTATATTAAAATTCCACACTTATTATCATCATGGGCACTTAAGTCAGATTTGGATTTAAATATGATACAGATGATAATCAATTTAGAACATGATCATTATTACTTGTCAACCCAAAGAGAAATTTTTCAAATGAATGTTTATGTGGGTTTTTAAAATTCATAACTTGAATAGCATCTAACAACAGTGTTCTTAAAAAGCACGCATCAGTGAACAAGAATAAAGAACATATGGAATGAGTCTCCATTGAAGTTAAAAAGCTTAAAAAGAAGTGGGGAAACCAAATTAAAAACGGGCAAAAAATTTGAATAGAAATTTCTCCAAAGGGGTTACATAAATGACCAATAAGCACATGAAAATATGCTCAATATCATCAGTCTTTAGGGAAATGCAAATCAAAAGCACGTGAGGTACCACTTCATACCTACTAGAATGGCTGTAATCAAATAGGCAAAACAAGTTTTGGCAAAGATATAGAAAAATTGGAACCTTCATATATTGCTGATGGAAATGTAAAATGATATGGCTGCTTTGGAAAAGAGTTTAGCAGTTCCTCAAAATTTCTCAGCAATTCTGCTCCTAGGTATATACCCAAGAGAAAACACGTTCATGCAAAATCTTGTACACAAATATTCATAGCAGCATCATTCATTGTAAGCAAAAAATAGGAAAAAACAAATTTTCATTAACTAATGAATGGATAAATAAAACATGATATATCCATTCAATAAAAATGAATGAAGTTCTGATACATGCTACATCATGAATGAACCTTGAAAACATTATCCTAAATGAAAGAAACCAGACGCAAGTGTGGCATATTGTATGATTCCATTTGTACGAAATGTCCAGAATAGGCACAATTTTAGAGACAGAAAGTAGATGAAAAATAAAAGAAAAAATAAAAATAAGATAATTTGGCTTTTCTGTTCACCTAGAGGATAAAGGTTTGGTGAAGGGAGGATAAGGAAGATATTAGTGTATACAAAATACCATGGGGGTTTTTCATACACAATTTCAATTGCCCTAAGGGCTTTTAATTGCTTACAATCTGTAGAATATAAGGATTAAAGAGTCAAGAAGTTGAAAATAAGCTTTATTTCTGGGAACCTACTTAATGAAGGATCATTATTCAAATTATCCTCTTCTGAGGATAGCCTGTTAATATAATTCAAAGGATTTGGCTATGGCACCTTGCAGTTCTGAAGTACAGTATGCTTTGATTCTTTTGCAGCAGAGATTTTCCATTCTTGCCAATGCAAAGCTCTCTCATCTCCTTAACTTATACATGTTTACGCAGTGATATGATATTCTTGATAGAGCAATACAACATCTTTAGCTTTGACAGGACAAAAATTGCATGGACTGAATTGTGTGTTAGTCTGTGCATGCGTGTGTGTGTGTGTGTGTGTGTGTGTGTACAATAATTAGTTGGTATTCTAATTATTTCCAGTGGTGTTTAACAGGTATTTATTTGTTTCTTTTTCACTCTGTTTTACATATTATGAGCTCACAGATTTTTATATGTTCATTTCAGTTAAGAACACTGGAAACACCCCCAAAATCCAATGGAGTATGATGATTCACATGTAACACTCTGCATGATCTGCATACCAAAACAGTGGCCACATAATTTACTTGCCATACTTGATGTAGTAGGGAGCTTCACAGAGGCAAAGTAGATTTCCTGAAGGATGAAAGGCAGAAAGTAAAAAGGAGACATTAGCTTTAGTCCACAATCTGGTAGATTTAGTCATAAATGTTATCATCGTTTTTACATGGAAGGTGATGGGAGACTTCTGGATTTAAATGGGATAGCTCCATGAGCTGAGGATCAGTAAATGGAGACGAGGTAGCTAAAGAGAAAGCATAGACAAAGGATGATCAAAAACCCATGGGAAAAGATCAGGGATTGACTACATGGCAAAAAAAAATCTTAATAAATTCCTGAAAGTAGAAACCATCCAAGCTATGTTCCTTAACCTCAGTGCAATAAGATAAAATAAAAATCTAAAGGACAAACAAAATCTATCAACTTGGAAATTTTAGAAGATTGTACTAGAAATGCAAGTTAAAGAAAAAAAGCAAGCAATGAAATGATAGACTATTTGGAAATGACTGATAGAGAGCACTGTACATCATGTACTTTTAGGATATTTCCAGTACGGTCTTAAGAAGAAAATATGTATTCTTAAATTCATCTATTAGAATACAAGAATGTTTAGAAATAATGAATTCATCATTCCACTCAAGAACATGTAAAGGAACAATAAAATAAGGGAATTACAAAAGATTAAAGAGGATACTATGCATTATTCTTACTAATACATTTGAAAATCTAAATGGGGTTTATTCTAGGAGTGAAA
Source organism: Balaenoptera acutorostrata (assembly GCF_949987535.1). NCBI lineage: Eukaryota > Metazoa > Chordata > Mammalia > Artiodactyla > Balaenopteridae > Balaenoptera > Balaenoptera acutorostrata. The sequence continues at coordinate 112,003,073 of NC_080066.1, read as the reverse complement.
GACTGCACACTTTCTAGAGATTTATTGATATAATTTCTTACATTAATAGATTAAAAGAGAATAAATGATATGATCAGCTCAGCAGGTACTGGAAAAGCTTTGCATCCATTTATGCAGTAAATCTAGCAACTTAGGAATAAAGATAAACTTCCTTAACTTTATAATGCGTATTTTAAGAAACCTGTATCAAGCATCTCATGTAACAGTAGAGTGAGAATCATTCTCATAAAAATCTGAAATAAAACACAGTAGACTGGTCTAATGCCATCATTATTAAATATTGTACAAGAGGTCTTTGCTAATGATATATGTAAAACAAATTGTATGTAAGTATTGAAAAGAAAACCAACTATTAATTTTTAAAACAATTTGATTCTCTAATAGTTAAATCTAAGGAATTTAACTGAAAAGCTCTTAGAGTGATTAGAGGGTTTAGAATAAGGTGAGATAACAGAACATAAATCATGGGAGAAATCTATAAAGCACATAGGCGTACACCTTAGAAATGTTAATGCCTCTAAAAGAAAACTGTTACACATTGCTGAAAGGCACTAAAAGGAAGAGCAAAGGAGATATTTCCATATTCCTAGATAGGAAGTTTCAATAAAATAAACATTTCAGTTCTTCCCAGAGTAACCATGAATTTATTGCAATCTTAATAATGTTTAAGAGACTTTGATTTAATCTGAAAAGCTGATTTAGAAGGGAAAATGTGCAAGTATAAGACTATATGGCGTATTCAGATTATGGCCTTTTCAGGTGATTCTTAGAAGGTTGGAGGATTTATGTCTGAGACAGGAAATATACAAGATAAGCCGGTGATATTTTGTTGTGCCAGGAAGTAAAGAAGTTATCAAAAACTAATGAGTCTTGTCAGAAAGATACAGGAGCCAACATGAAGAGTTTCCGATTGAGTAAATGTGGCACAATTTAAGCATCAAAAAGGAATAAGTCCAATTTATGGAAACACTGAATATATTTAAAAAAACTATGAGCTCATGATATTTAAGACAAACCTAGAGTAAAAAAAGAAAAAAATAGATAAATAGTTATTGAACACTACTGGAAATAAGTAGGGCACTAATTATGAAAAATAATAGCAAGTAAAAGGAAAGAATTAAGAATTTATTTTGCCTTCCCTATACTGACTGCATTGCGAAATAGCCAGATAGCACCAGTTTATGAGGAAAAGATATTCTTTATAGAAATATTCCAACTAACAATGTAGAATGAATGATAGAATTAAAACCACTGTTTTGCAGCCTCTAATGAGATCATTGATTCAGGCAGTGTTTATCAATGGATGAAACCATTACAGCATCAGTTCTGAAAATTTTAGTGTGCCTCAAAGTCTCCCAAGGAACTTGTTAAAATACAGATGGTTGGCCTTCACCTCCAGAATCTCTGATTTAGAATGTTTAAGGTATGGCCAAGAATATGCATTTCTAACGTGTTTCCAAGTGATGCTGATGCTGCCGGTCTGAGGGCCACACTTTGAGAACCTCTGCATTAGGTGAAATTTTGGTGGGGAACCAAAATGGAAAAATCAGGCTGTCATCAACTGAATCTATGCATCAGTCAGCGTAACTAAAGTAAGGCAACCAGATACTGTGAGTCTCCAGATGTCACGCAGAAGGAAGTACATAGTACTGAACTATATGGACAGGGTTCTCCAGAGAAACATAACCAACAGAGAGAGAGAGATTGATTTTAAGGAACTGGCTCATGTGATTGAGACTGGCAAGTCCAAAAATCTTCAGGGTAGACCAGCAGGCTGGAGACCCAGGGACGAGATGATGTTTTAGTTTGAGTCTAAAGGCAGTCTGCTGGCAGAATTCCCTCTTTCCTCGCGGGAGGTCAGTCTTTTCCTGTTAAGGCCTTCAGCTGATTGGATGAGGCCCACCCATGTTATGGAGGGTCATCTGCTTTACTCAGAGTCTACTGATATTAATGTTAATTTCACCTTTAAAATACCTTTACAGAAACATCTAGAATAAATGTTTGCTCAAATATCTGGGTACTGTGGCCTAGCCAAGTCGACATATAAAAGTAACCAGCACCTGAACATAAAGTGTTCTTGCCAACAGAGTTGAACCTGAATCCAGTCAAGCCTCCAGAGCTAACTTTTCTTAATAAGAAATATGGGAGAAAGTGGAATAAGTTAAATGAGAAAACAAGATGTCGAAGTGATTAGGCTTCTTCAATGTATCAGTGGTATGAAAGAAAGAAGGAAGGAAGGAGGGGAAGAAGGAAGGAAAGGAAAAGGAGGGGGATCTGCCCTCAACCAAGAGAATTAAGAGACATAACAACCACATGTGATGTATTGAATTAGTTTGGACCTATTCAAACAAATCGATTGTAAAAAGAAGTTTTGAAACTATTGGAGACATTTGTTTATGGAATAGAAATGACCAAGAAATGAAGTTGTTGTTAGTTTCATTTAGATGTTATTATGGCATTTGTGATTACATATGAAAATGTCATTTGTATTTTAAGGAATTCACTCTGAAATACTCAGGGCTGTAATGACAAAATGTATGGAATTTGCTTTAAAATACTTCAGTAGAAGTAAAAACAAGAATTGAAAGGGATAGGTGAAGCAAATGTAGCAAACTCTTGATAGTTTTTGAATCTTGTGTTGGGAATGGAAGTTTACTGTACTATTTTTTCTTCAGGCTTAAAAATTTTCATAATAAAAATTTTAAAATACCTTGTAAAAGAAAAATAATAGAGGGGCAGGGCATTTACTCCTCCAGATATCAAAACATACTATACATCTACATAATTAAACAATGTGATTTTAACTTGTAGAAGGCAGATCTGTAGAAAAATATAGTCAAGAAGAGACATATTTGTGTAGAAAAATTTAGTTTAATTTTGAATCAATAGAAAAAAGAATGGATTATACAATAGGTGATGTTGGAACAATTGGATATCCATTTAGAAAATAAATTTAAACAGTCAAGAGCTAAGAAGCAAATCTATAAATTTTAGGTAAAGCCTTCTGAAGTGTGACACAAAACTCTAAATCCATAAGGGTAATTGTTGCCAGATTCGAACTTATTAAAATATTTAACTTCTGAATAATTAAAAAGCCATAAATATAAAGCACTGATGCAAGGATTGGAGAATGTTTTGCCATAATAGACAGAGGATTGAGAGTTTGGATATTTGTGGAGCTCCTTCAGAAATCAGAACAAGAGAAATTAATCAAAGGAAAAGTATGCAAAGATCTGGATAGCTCACAAAAGAAGAACTAAAAATATGTGCAAACAAATGGGAGACTATTAATAAACATTTGAAATGATGTTCAACCTCATTTTTAATCTAAGAAATGCACATTAATATAATATAGCCTTCATCTAGCAGATTGTCCAGACTTAAAAGCCGGGGGAATTCCCTGGTGGTCCAGTGGTTAGGACGCCAAGCTTCAATTGCAGGGGGCCCGGGTTCAATCCCTGGTCGGGGAACCAAGATTCCACAAGCCGCGAGGTGTAGCCGAAAAAAAGCCAGGCAGTGTCCAGTACAGATAAGGCTCAGAGAAGTGTGCAACCTCACATATTGTTGGTTGGAAAACAAATTGGTAAAGTTCCTTTGTTGGCAACTTGGTAGTTCCTTTCAAAAATCTTTAAAAAGCAAACTCATTGACCAAGCAATTCTACTTCTAGCAAAACCTTTTTTAGAAAGACTCTCACATGTAGAAATACTCTTTCAAGGTTATTAGCAACCAATTAGAAATCCACTATAATAAGTCCTTAATGACCCAATAAATTTTGATACTTCATTGCCAGGAAATATTATTTAATAATTAGAAGGTAGAATTAAGGAGATCTATATTTACTGACATGGAAATATTCATAATATTGAATTAAGTGAAAAAAAGTCAGCAAATTTTATCCTGAGTTATGCCCTTTGTTAAAAAGCTGCACTTGACCACATGAATCTGTATTTGAACTTTAGCATCTAACAGGAAAATACCTTCCTCATTTGTCCCAAACAAAATTTCTTTTGCTTCTTGAGGGCAGTACAGGCTGAGCTTTGTGTTTTGTGATTTTTTTATGGAGTCCTAGCTGCTGTTGATTTTGTCCTTAATTTTAGGGCAAGTGATTCATGATTAAGTCGACTGTCAGGACTCACAAACTAGCAGTCAGTGCTGTGAGATACTGTTTGGAGCTGTGTCTGGAAGGCCTTTGCATTGTCAAATGGCTCTACGTGCTTTCAGGCAGAGGGTTAGGATGATGTTCTTCCAATAAGCAGGGTAGACCCTCTCCCAATTTTAAGAGTAATAAATGTTTCATGATTAGAGAGCTGCAAAGGAATTGGAAAAGCCAAGATTTCCTTGTAGCATTGAAACTTCATTGGCAACATGGGAAGGCAGAAATTAATTCAAACGGCCAAACTATCTACCATCTAGGATTTTTTTGTAATAGATCATTTTCTATTATCTCATTCCTTCCCTGTCAAGCTCGATAGAGCTTGATAAAGCTTGCTTTACAAAATTTCAAAACTGTAAAAAGCTTTCCTTATAAATAACACTGTTAAACTTGTTACTTTGCTCTCTTCATTAAAAAAGGACATCCTAGGAAACTATGTCTACTTTACTTAGTTTTAGTAATTTAAAAGGTTTTATATAGTATCTCATGATCCAGATTATAGTAATTAGAAACATTTATTTATGTTTGCATATCATTTTTCAATTTTCCCAAAATTTAGTTTCAAATATCCAAATCTTTGAAGTGAGGAAACACTGGGTTATTGCTCCAAATATCGATGCTTGGCAGATCCCATGTCATTAATGATAACAGGTTTTAGAAAAGTTTGAAATACAGGGTGTAATCAGAAGGGCATATTTCAGTAAATTCTTTTGAGCATCTCTTGTTTCCTTGTGAATTTTGACCTCAGGTTACTTTAGAAATGCATAATACTGCTTCAGATATTGCTCTGCAAGTTTGAATAGGCATTTATTCTCAGGTGCTCTGTCTTCTCTGGCATATAAAATTACAGGGTTCTTATATAATATCAAAAAAGTAGAAAGCTGTGGGAGTTGTACAATTTTGTTATGTCAAACAGGAATACATTAAGGCTTACTGTTTGTTAAAGTTAAAAATGCATTTGCTGAAATTACTGGAGAAATTCAAGCACAATCATGTCAAAAAAAAAAAAAGTAAAAAAGAACTGAAGTGTGATTACCTAAAATTATTTTAGTCCAGTTCATGAAACAGAATTTTATATTACTACCATATTGCCTCTCCTCCAAAGTTATTTTGCAAATAGATTTTAATAAAATAGATGTTTGCAGTGGGAGAAAATACTGTTAATCAGGGGCTGCCCTAAAACATTTTGCTTCATGAAATTTAAAATGTTACTAAAAGCAAATCTGCGTACATGATACAGACATCCTTATTTTAGAAAATAGTAATTCAAATGACGTTTTAACTTTTTATTAAATGTTTAATCTTGCGTACATATATTCAATTATGCTGTTGTAACGCTGGGAGGTGTGTTGGTGCTATCATTTGCCAACTGAGTAGAAGTGGCCGTCTCCCTTGGAGCACAGTGTAAGAATAGTTTTCAAAAGATGCAGCCCCACGTTTTAGCTCTTAATACTGAGATTTTAAATTATCTGGTCAGAGGAGGAGTGGACTTAAATACGGGCACATGATTTTTATTTTCTTTGACTATGTATCAAAATGTGGCAACAAACTGGCAGTGCATGGGCCAGATACAACCTGCAGACATGCTTTACTGAGCCAACAAAATGTTGTTTTTTCCAGAAACTTAGAGCAGACATTTCAAAATACAGAGATTTCACATAAAATCTGGATTCCAGAATTTTCTTGAAAATCCAGAGGGCCTGGCTCTCAGGCTCAACATTCCATGGCAGCCACTACTTGCAGCAAGCAGCCTCTCTTCTGATGGATCTTCCACTCTGCTGTCATCTCCACTCTCTGTTGTCTTCCTGGCACTGAGGCTGCGTTGTCAGTTACCACTAATCTTTGCAATTGCAAATTGTATCTCCCATCATTCAGAAATATTGAGTGGCAACTATATCTCTAGCAAATGACAGAAAACAAAAAATTGAAACGGCTGCATGTTTCAAGCAGAATGTGTTGAAATAATATAAATGATTCACTTCATTTATTTTTTGTTGATTTTCTGCCAGGTCTTATAGACATTTAAAAATGTCTTTATTGACATATAAATCATATACCATAAAACTCAGTCCTTTAAAATGCATAATTAATGGTATTCGGTATATTTACAAAATTGTGCATCCATCACCATCTAATTTTAGAGATTTTCGTCACCTCCGAAAGAAACCTTATAACCATTAGCAGTCTTTCTAGACATCTAAAAGTATGAACCTGGTAGAAGATGGGAAACAAAGGAATCAGCTTTAGTCTGTAGTCTAGATTTTATTTCAAAATTTGGGGAACTCAGTTTTCACGTCTTATAAATACCTGGCCTTTCCTAACTTTGTATGTACTTCAGATTTCATCTCTCCATCCAAAATAATGATTTGAAAAATAAGCAAAACCAATAAAACCTTGTACATGTGCACAAATATAGATAAGTACTTGGCTTAAAGGAGTATTACTAGATGCTTTCCTAGTGATGCATGTGAATTCATTAATCAGCAGTTTATATGTTTAAAGTTCAGCCCGTATTATTTTTGTTTTGTTTTTTAATTTATTGGGCTAACCCAAGACACTCTAACGTGTGTTTTGCAGAAAACAAGATGCTTCGTGCTCTGGTTATTCCCTTGTCTTCCTGTATACACCAAAAAGAACACTTACTCCTAAGACGAAGTGAATTTATTTGGCTGAAATGAATGAACTGATCCCTATTTTTGTTTCCCTCAGGGCTCCCAACTTGTCTAATAATCCAATAAGAAATTTATATTGTAAATCTATTGGTCTATCATTTCCCCACTTTCTTCCCCCTTTTTAAGATCTAGGATAATATGTGCCAGTTTTCATTGCCTGGCAATCTTCCTCTTTTCTGACATTTCCCTACAGATTCACTCTAAACTTTCTCCAGTTTGAAGATGTCCCCCCTGAACTCCAGGCTGTCATATCCACCTGCCTCCTCAGCACCTCCACCTGGAATGTCTAATAAGCTTTGCAAGGGCAACACGTCTAAAACTGGACTCCTCTTAGTTTCCTCTAGACGTGCTGCTCTCATACTCTTCCCTTCTGGGTGAATGGCAACTCCGTACTTTCTGTTGCTCAGGCTATGAATTTGGAGTCATCTTTGCTTTCTCTCTTTCATACCCTACCTCTGCTCATCAGTCATATCTATTCTGCCTTCGACATATATCCAAGTGCCGATCGCATCTCCCTTTCTCTACTGCCTTCACCCTGGTTCAAGCCAACATCATCTCTTACCTGCTTCTGCCCTTGATCCCATACAGTCTGCTCACAATATAACAGCTAGATGATCTAATTAAATTCTAGAATTCAGTGCTTGTGGAGTAGCATTCAGGGTATCTTGAATTAGGGGAAGTCGAAGACAGTGGATAAGTGTCATATCAGGCCACTGCCATCCTTATTTAAAAAAAAAAAAAACACAGTGCATGTTTCCAGTAATTTACAGTCATACTAAACTTTCATTACAAAAAAAAAAATATTCTGGTTGCCCTGCTAATCAAACATTTTAAATTTCCTTTTTCTGATGGCCACCAAATTTTGCAGTTCTTTCTCGCCTGCCTCTAAATAAAAATAATCCTTTCCCTTGAAGCAACCTCAAGAACAGTCATTCTGTGAAGTTTTCCCTGATTAAAACCCAGTCCTTAAGGTACAGCACTCTCTTGCTTCTAAGATCACAAATGAGGGGCTTCCCTGGTGGCGCAGTGGTTAAGAATCTGCCTGCCAATGCAGGGGACACGGGTTCGAGCCCTGGTCTGGGAAGATCCCACATGCCGCGGAGCAACTAGGCCCGTGAGCCACAACTACTGAGCCTGCGCGTCTGGAGCCTGTGCTCCGCAACAAGAGAGGCCGCGATAGTGAGAGGCCCGCGCACCGCGAAGAAGAGTGGCCCCCGCTCGCCGCAACTGGAGAAAGCCCTCGCACAGAAACGAAGACCCAAAACAGCCAAAAATAAATAAATAAATAAATTTATAAGAACACAAATGAGGTTAAGTGCAAAGACAACCTAAAGTTCTAAGGATATTTAATTTTTATTTAACTGTGTACACTGAGGGATTTAAAGGCAGAGATTAAATCATCCAAAAGGTACACTTGGACTAAAGGCTTGCTGGGACACTTCATTTTCTTTTGAGCAGAATTTTTTAAAATGAGTGGGAAGTCTGTTGTGAACTCCATTTGAAGACATTTTAAAATTCCTAAAATGCCCCTCCCAAATTATTGTAATGGGGATAACGTATAAGGTCACTTATCTCAAGCACACAGTATCATCATAGGAAGATTTAAGTGGTACTCAAAGCTTGGCTGTGTGGCTTAAGTTTTACATTTAAAATATTGCATTTATATGCATCCATGAAAATTTAACATGTTAGTTATTCTGGTGGAACACTTACCTAGAATTGTATATGTGCATCTTTAAAAGCCCTAGGGGAAGGCTGCCTCTTTATTAAGGTAGGCAATGGGGAGGGGAAAACATCTTTTTCAATTAAGCTCTCATAGCTGTGTGCAAGTGCTGTTGGAGAAATGGCGCCTATAGACTTGCTGGACACAGGGTTGCCATAACCCTTTAATTTGTAAAAATCAAATTGATGAGTTTGACTTTGAATATATGACATCTAAGGCTCCTGTGAACTGAACAAATGAACTATGGAATAGTAGCTGGTCATACAAATCTAAAGCTCATAACTGATGCTGGGTCTAGGGATGACTTGGGGAGTATAAACATTCATAGGATAATTAAACCAGGGGAGTGGATGACATTCAGAACGTGAGAAGAGAGAGGAGCCTGGATTTAAAAGTTTCAGGAATAAAGGAGTTTACTAGTGGGCACTCCTGTCCAATACCAGTACACTGGACATCAGTATAACTAAGTTATAATTCTGGCGTTGGCACTTCTTATAACTATGCCATGGGCAAGTGATTAAATGGTTCTCATTTCATTTTCCTAATCCATTCCTGGAAAAACCTCTGCCTCCACCTTTGGTAATGCTCTATCAAAGTTGTCTATGTCCTAATCCCTGGAACTTGTGAAAATGTCAGGTTACATTGCAAAGGAGAATTAAGCTTGCAGATGGAATTAAAGTTGCTAATCAGCTGACTCTAAAATAAAGAGATTATCCTGGATTATCCTGGTGGGCCCAATATAATCACAAGGGTCCTTAAATGCAGAGGAGAGAGGCAAGAAAGTGAGAACCAGAGATAGCATCATGAAAAGAACTTGGCCTGAGTTACTGGCTTTGAAGATGGAAGAGTGGGCCGTGAGCCGAGGAATGCCGGCCACCTCTAGAAGCTGGAAAGGCAAGAAAACTGATTCTCCCCTGGGAACTCGAGGAGGAATGCCACTTGCTGACACCTTGATTTTAGCCCACTGAGGCTCATTTTGGACTTCTGACTTCCAAAACAATAAGGTAATAAATGTGTGTTGCTTTAAGCCACTAAGTTTGTGGTACAACAGCACAAACTTAGTGGAAACTAAGGAAACTTGTATTAGGAAACTACTACAAGTGATGGGCAGATGAAATGAGACTATGGATATGAAATAGTTTTAAAGACAGCAAATGGATATACAAATGGATATGCTTATGAGGGGATGTTTATGTTTTCCTCTACTGATTTCAGTGACAGATATTGAGCACAGGATGGGGGTGAATTGTGCCAGATGTGATTGGTTTTAACATTAGACTCTTAAGCAGTTACTAAGTAACAGGGAAAATGATCAGAAGACAAATGTCACATGAATATGCAATCGATGATGATAATTCTGGTATTGAGATATCTGTGAAGTGCCAGGTCATGTGTCAGAGTGGTTGTGATAACTGAAGACAGCTTCTCTACCCCACTCAAGGACTGTCCACATAGAGGGCCCCCTTTCCACCTACAACAAATCGTGCTGGAGTCTTAGGTGAACTTGGGCCTCATGCTGTTGACCCTGAAGAAATTAGCAAAACATTTTGAGCCTCCAGTGATACTAGCCTGTGGAGCTGTTGTAAAGAGATAAGTATATACATGATTAATCCCTTTTCCCTCTTTCTCTCCTCTCCACTCCTAATCTCAACCAGTTTCTCTTCCCACCAAAAATATGAAGACAGCCAGTTTCAACTGGGCTTTAGCACAACTGGTAAAATAGCTTCAAGTACTGTACTTCTGTTATCAGTATATCATCATAAGAGACTAAAGTGTGTTTTCTAAGAATACACAAGAAGTTTTCTATTCTGATAAAATTTTTAAGTCCGTATTATGAAAAGAAATATGTTGTAGATGGTGACATCAGCCTCAAGAAATGCCCAAAGAGTCGGGGTGGCTGAATGCTTAGGAGGGCTCAGGCTAGCAGGTCTTAGAACCTGGGGCAGGGAGTGGGTAGTCAAGGTCAGGCTGTAGAGAACGAAGTAAAACAGACTGAGCTTTAGGAATGGGATGGAAGGCTCTGACAACAATACCGTGGCGCATTCTTAACAGTCAGCTGGTAGTAAGTTCTGTGCCATGGTCAGCATCAACCCTGTTTAACCTCAGGTAGAAAGAAGGGTAATGATAATGGATTTCCTTCTGGAGTATTTAACTGAGTGCCAAGTATTGTCTTAATTACATTACAAGGAATCCTCAAAATATTCTGTTAGGTAAGTAACATGACGATCATTCCCATTTTTACAGATGGAAAAACTGAGGCACAGAGAAGTTTATGAATCCGGCCAAGGTCACATAGCTGGTAGTTGGCTAGTAGAGTTACATGACCTACAGACAAACCCCTTGACTGGGAATCCAGAACATCTGTCAGATAATAGCAAGGCCCCAGCCCCTGATTAGTGTCTGTGGCTCACCAGTGAGGGGAAACCTGGCAAAATCATGATGGGGCAACAGATGTAGAGGGGATTGTCTGTATCCTAGTACAGACAATGGGAAAAAAGATCCAGCCATCAGAACTGGATGCTTAGAGTACTCTGAATGTCGAGAAGAAGACCGAAGAAGTACATTTGTCACAATTGACTGACTCACAGGGGTAGCTGGATATCACATCAGAATGTAGAGCACCAGCTTAAAGCCCCCAACCCTCTCCAAACTGACCACACTTCCTGTAGTCACTCCCCTAAATGCCTCCACCCAGAGACCTTGTGAGAATCCTGGTGTTTGCTAGTTCGCCCAGAGTCAGGCAAGTCAAGCAAGCAGGTCACCAGCTGAATTGGGGAGAACCTCTCCCCTCAAACAAGAAAGTACCCCAAAGGATACAAATTAAGAGGAGGAGGGTAAGAGGAGAAGGTTTCAAGCCACCAGTGAGACAGGAGCTCTGTATCCCATTTCACCAAACCAATAAAGAAAGTAGGAAGCCCCTTGAAGAATTGTGCAAACTGAATCTAAAACTGCATTATGCCTTCCCCCCCCTGATAATACTGTTACTGTGGAAAGTTATTATATGTGTGTCTTTGAAGACTTTAAAATGGAAATAAACATTTTCCCCAAATCAGCTGTCATCATCAAAATGAGAATCTGTCTTACTGTTAGAAATTCTGAGTTTAAAAAGTTTCTATTTCTAAAACTAAATGCTGATGAGAGCTCTACAGTCCAAAATAGAAACATTTTTTTCTCCTAAGAATAAACATCTGAAGTTCGAGTTATAGTTAGCTGGTCCAGTATTGCATAGAAAAGACTGTTAATACACACACATTCAGAGGGAGCATAAAGGTACATCTTTGTTCATTGTCTGAATTATAACTGTCCATCTTTCTAAAGTATTAAACTAAAGATCCACAAAGGATGCTATTTGCTTCCAAAGGCTTATCACCTTTCCTGGAAAATATGTCAGAACGTTGATCACAGGATTGGGAATTTTAACCACCCACATTTTTGTTCACTTGAACAAGATGGAGCTAAAGCTGAATAAGATGGTCCCCTTGCCGTGACAGAGTTTGTGATGCCAGATTCATTTCCGTGCAATTAAAGGAACACTTTACTTTTTTTCCTAGGAGAGGATATAAAACTGTGCTTGTGTAAGAACACTGTTCAGTTTAATATTTCAGAGAGATAAATGCTGATTATTTACAGAAAATTTTAAGATAAAAACTTATGGTGTATGAGGAAAGTTCAGTTGTAAAAAGCTTCATTGCTATAGTCTTTTTTTCACCGAAATGAAACTTTTTAGATGTTTGCATATACTATACTATCATTTCTATCAAACTGAAGTTCCCTTGCAGATGATGAAAGGAACAGCGGTTTTAAATGCATTTAGTTTGGCATTTGCTTTCTCAGATACGCTTGGAATGATATTATGGAGTATATTTAAACAAGCTGAAAACAAGCACTCAAAGCAGGGGGAAGACGTGCTTTCTGGCAGTTGTCAAGTTAGATGTTCTGGATCAAATAAGGTGTCCCTAGTCCCAAGGGCAGTCAAGCTTTTGCCGAGTGGGCAGCTCCTTTGCCCTCTGAGTGGAAAAGAAGTCACGTTGAGTCTGTACCTGAGAAGTGCTGCCGGATGGAGACAAGCCAGGGAACTGGAGAGGCTTAAATTTTGGAGTTGGTCTCAGCCTTACTCTAAAGAAAGACTTCATCTTTGTTTTTTACCAAAAAAAAAAGTAAAGTTTTGTTTGAGAGACATTTTTTTGTAGAATACTCCCTAGAAAGGGGAAAAATTCAGATTTCAGAAACCAAAGAATGAAAGGCAAGAAAGCCTTCTAAAATAAATTTAAACGTCTCAACCATTGGAAAGATTGTATGCCATAATTTGCTAACAGTCTCAGGGGTCTGATAAGTGCGTGAGAAGCCAGGTATAATTTCAGAGCTTCTAGCTTGGAACAGCCCTCCTCAGCCCCACCCAATGAGCAGGGTCTTTCCTTCCTAGTCATTGTCAATTCAAGCTTTTTGGTGGGCTGAGGATATCTTTCTGCTCTCTTAGAACCATCCTGGTAAATCCATATAACTGAGAACATTTCTGCTCACTTAACCCTCAGCACAATTCTGATTTCTTTTAAAGTCTGGAGGAATGGGTTCATTCACGACAGATATTTCCTCACTGGGTATACCACACCTCTCACTGACAAATTGCTTTGTCGGGTACAGAAGAAGTATACAAGGTGATAAGTCTCTGTCTGAAGGCACCAGCTACTTAACTGAGGAGAGAACAATGCACTTAAATCTTTGGTGCATAACATAGGCCGTTACATAAAACTAATTGGTCTTCTACGTCTTGAGAAGTAAAATGCTGTGAATGTTATAAAGAGGATATTTGGAGAGTCAGAGTTATGGGAATGATGGCTCTTGAATTAAGCTCTGTGGGCTGGTTTTGAGGAGTGAGGGACATTTTAGCTAAAGAAACCTCACAGCAGTGGGGCATGTGGGCACAAGGAATTTGTTAACTGTGGGAAAATGATCATCGGGGGTCCAACCGCCCTGAATGCATCCCTGCTCTGCCAATAAAAACTAACATTATGTCTTCAGACAAGATGCTTAAATTCCGAAAGCCTTAGTTTTTTTTATCTGTACAACGACAGTAGAATCTACCTTTTGTGATTTGGCGTCAGGAATAAATGAGATCGTACACAGAAATTGTTTAACGTAGTGCCTGATGTATGCTATGTGTGTAATAAATGTTCGTTATTATTTCTCAGTCTGTATCCTACTCCATAGTCATCTTTGCAGTTTTTGATAGTGGTTTAAAAACTGTTCAATTTGGACATCACTTCTTCCTTAGCTTCCATTGAACTCCTGCCTCCTCTTTGACCATGGCTCTTCCATCCCTTAGAGGACCTCCAAATGGCCTCTTTACTCTTTCTGTTGGTGACCTTTTCACTCCCATGCCTTTAGGAACTACCCGTGTGGTGGGTGACTTCTCTAATCCTGAAGCACATTTCTAGCCACTTGCTGATATTTCCACTTGGATATCCCACTGGCACTCTTGGCTCAATATATCCAGAGCAGAATTCACTGTTCCTCCTGCTCAGCTCACACCTGTTGGTCATCTGCCATCATTAATGGTGCCAGCTGGTTTCCAGTCACTTGTAAGGGTTCAGTGTCACCACTGACTGCTTTTCTCAGTAACTTCTCCTTGCATAAGTTGTCAGGTCTGTAGCACGCATTTGTTTTTCTCTTTGCTTCCACTGCTAGAATCCCTGTAACTCCTTCTGGCTAGTGTCCTTGCTCCTCTGCAGACCATTGACATATTAATCTTCCCAAAACCTGGCCATGATCTGATACCACCTCTGCTCCAAGGCTTCCGTTTCCTCCCTGTTCACTGTCTGCTGAATACAGCTTCCCTAAGCAAGTGTCTAATCCACACAGGTCCTGACTCACCTTCCACATTTTCCCTGGCACACTTCTGTACATCCCCTTTGGGTATTCCATGATCCAATCAAACTGAATGGCTATGCTCTAAACCGCCCTTTGCTTTTCTGATTCTGGGCATTTCTTTCTGCCTGGAATACCTGCCTCTTTCTAGCTTTGCCTCTCACATTTTATATTTACCCGTCAAGTTGCGCCTGAGATCCCAAACTCTGCATGAAGTTCTCCCTCTTCTGTTACAGTATTTGTCACATTCTACCTAGTGTAATTTTATGCACGTTTTATGTCTTCTACTAGACCGTAAGCACCTGAACCATATTTTACTTCTCCTCTGTTAATATCCCCACCTCTCCTTTCCTGCCCACTTCCTAGCACTATGTCTTCTGTATAGTTGCTGTTCAGCAAATGTTTCTCGAATCAGTAATGCAGTGAGAAACATAAAGCCATTTCATTTTAAGCAAGGGAGGGGTGGTGATGGAAATGGTACTGGAGGAAGATTAGTCTGATGCTAATTACATGAGGGATCTGAGCTATGTTTTCAGAATATTTGAAACTTAAAAAGGGAAGTAAAATTATCTTACTGAGACCCTGAATCCAATTTATCCTTTCAAGCATAGGGAAGGCCTAGAAAAAGCCTTTGAGATGGAGGTTAAAGGAAATTTCTCTAATTTGTACCTTTTATCCTACTGATATGCATAGTTCAGTATCTCCACTTTAACCAATGCTAAATAAATAAGTGCATAATAATTACCAAACCTTGTTGATATTCTCAGACATGACATTCACCTTTTAGATGACCTAGTATGATAGAGAACCCTAAGTCAAATCTCATACCTAAATTCTTAATTACATGAATACTCACACACACAGACACACTGCTTTATAATCAGTGGGTATCAAATTATGCAGTATGATCCGTGGGCATTTTGCTAGTTTTTACTTTCCGTTTGTTCGTTATCTGTAGGTTCGGTGTATTTTTTTTGCCGTGGAAAATGTCATTGGTAGTGTAATTGAAAATTACATCTATACTCAGCAATTTTGAAAGCTTAACTGTTCATTTTCTCAACATCCTCTTAGTGTTATTGGCTTGAACTGATCCTTCTGGAAGAATTTCACCATTATGTGAATTCTTGAATACAATTTGTGCCACCTTGCAGGTTTAGAATCAAAATCACAGAATCAAAACTGTGATCCATGAGGGCAAGTTTTGGTTTTACACAAAGGACAATGTAACTATGACAAAAGGGAAACATCTCTCAAGAGATATTATTTTTTCTTATTTTACTTAAAGATATTAAAGTATATAATTACTTGACATGTCTAAGTGCCCTCCTAATAATTTCAGCGTAATAAGTCTCTGCTTCTTCACCTTACTCAGAATGCAGTGGAGAATAATGCCTGTCAGAATGATTTTTCAAATACACACTGAATGCGGACATGAGGAGGGCAGGGTTGGTCCCCTGTGGACATTATAGCAGTGACGCAGACAGTTTATTCACCTTTCCCTTCCCCCAGTGTGAAAGTATCACCCATCTCTGTTATGGACACATGTAAATATAATTAATTTATGATTACTCAGAAACAGAACAAATTTTCCAGGATACTAGGTTCTGCTCTCTTTTTTCTTTTTATTGTTGAACTTTTAAATTCACCCCATATTCTCATTTTCATGAAAAGACAAAGGATCAGGAAGCAGACTTGAAAGTAACACAGAAAACTTTAAATTTTACTGTGGGAAAAAATTGAGGGCAGTAGCTAAATAAGGTTTGGGGATTTTTTTAATGCATTAGTCTTCCATTTTTGAAAGCAAGAATATATGAAAGAGAGCAGGCAAGCAAGAAGTAATACCTTATTTGCAGCAGGAAATTTGTCCCAAAATACCAGTATAGGACTCTACAGAGCTAAACTGAAATACATGGAACAGTGCTTCTCTGTATTAGTTTTCTTTTGCTGCTTTAACATATTACCACAAACTAATTGGCTTAAAACAGCATAAATTTCTCTTAACAGTTCTGCAGATCAAAAGTCCAAATGGGTCTCACTGGGCTAAAATGAAGGTGTTGGCAAGGCTGCATTTCTTCCTGGAGGCTTTAGGGGAGAATATGCTTCCTTGCCTTTTCCAGTTTCTAGAGGCTGCCTGCCTGCAGCACTTGGCCCATGGCCACCCCACCATCTTTAAAGCCAGCAATGAAGAACTGAGTCCTTCTCATTTTGCATCATTCTGCCTTTGACTCTTCTTGCTTCTTTCTTCCATATTTAAGGACCATTGTTATTACATTGGGGATTAGATAATCCAAAATAATCTCACTATCTAAGATCAGCTGATTAGCAACGTTAATTCCAGCTACTACCTTAACTTCTCTGTGCCATTATACATTCACAGGTTTGGGAGATTTAGATGTGAACATCTTTGGGGGAAGGGGTGATAATTCTGCTTATCACAGTTTTCCCTCTGGCTCAAAAAGATTCACATTCATCCCACATCCCAAGATCCTCAAAAGTCATTGTAGAATCAACTCAAAGTCCAAAGCCTCATCAGCTCCGTCAAAAGCCCCAAATCTCATTCTGTGCATTTGAATCCACTGGTTATCTTGTTAAAATGTAGATACTGATTCAGTATGTCTGGCAGGGCAGGGATAGGGGTGAAGGGTATGGATGGTATGGATGACTGTGATTCTGTGTTTCTAATAAGCTCCCAGGTGATGTTATATTGATGCTGTAGATGCATGGACCACATTTAAAACAGCAAGAATTTAACTTCTCCTCTAAAATCCTTGGTGGCTATTCTTAGAAAACTATTCCTGAAATTTGGGTGTAGACTTTTAGATTGAATACATAGAGCAGGTCTTTGACAAACTTTAATACTATGGTATCACACACACACACACACACACACACACACACACACAGAGACACTCAAGTAAAGAAAGGAAGGGAGGGAGAGAAGGAGGGAGGAAGTAAAGAAAAAAAAAGATTATAAACAACAACAAAAAATAGTTTATACTTGCTGCATGTTTACTGTTTGCCAGGCACTGTTCTAAGAGCTCATTCAAACCTCAAAACCAACTGGGTCTTATTTTTATTCTCAACTCCTTTGTCACATGAGGAAACTGAGGCACAGAGAAATATGTAACTCACCTAAGGTTACCTAGCAGATGAGTGATGGAGGGGCCAAAGGTTTATGCCCAGGGCTCTGACCCCAAAGCATGTGCTCTTTGGCTATGTCTTAGCTCTCTCTTATTTGCTCTACTCCCATCTTTGCTATAGTGCAATGGATATACTAGCTTCAAATAAGATCAGATTGATGAGGGCAGTAGTTTAAGCCATAGGCGGCTGCAACAGACTAGAGAGAATACCATGGAAGGCTGTCCTCACCTCTCATGTGCAAGGTAGGCTGCAAGGAAGACTGGAGAGAGGAGACCACACCCCTGCGCATAACAGACTTTATTCTTCTGAATGTCACACTGGCCAAGAGCAAAGTGTGTACGTTAGAATCCAGAGAGGGGACTTAGTTGTCCTAGCAGCTAATTAAGGTAGAGATGTCAGGTAAGGAATAGTACATGTATGGCCCATGTTCTGCCATCAACACTTGCTATTCTTGTGGAAGAAGTTCACAGCATTGCCTGTGGAGAGTAGTTGCTGAATTCACAGGCAAACACTGACCAGTTGGTAAAGAATGCATGGAAGATTAAAGAATTTTACTCCACGCTTCATTGCTTTATAGTCTTACCAGGTTTATGTTAAGCTAGAATATTCTCTCCCACACTTTGAAGAGTAGCATCAGGCATATAGTTTTGACTGTGTTAGCTCCCATTATTGTCATCATACAGTTCAGCTCTGAGTCATGTATGTCTTTTGATGTTCTTAAAATTGTTATATGGAATGTTGTTTTATTTCTCCATCTAGCAAATTATGGATGGCAATCACATCTTGCTTTAAATATGCTCCTTAATACCTTGAAAAATAATGAACCAATGCTAGGTTCTAAGACTTTGTTAATTGAATGACTTTTGGAGACCCATGAAAATCAGTGAGGTCACTCTTAAGCAGTGATTCTCACCCTGAGCACTCATGAGAGTTTATATATATATATATATATATATATATATATTATAATGTATACTTATATTAATTATATAAATATATAATATATATTAATTATATTATATATATATATATATATATATATATATATATATATATATATTCTCTAACCCAGAACAATTCAATCAGATTTTCTAGAGGTCAGGTCCAAAGCTTTCCATTGGTTTAAAGCATCCCAGGTGACTTTAATGCACAGCCAAGGTCAAGAATTTCTGCACTAGATAACAGGCAATTTGTGAGAAGGAGGCATAGGGAGGTTTAGGAAAGGCCAACTGCTTTGGCACTTTGGCAACTGAATAGGAAATATGTACTGGTTTTTGTTTCTTCTTCTTAAGGCGTGAAGAGGCTGGAAGGAGAGAGAGGTTATGAATGTCTCAGCACTGCTCTGGGCTTATTCTAGGTGCCAGAGGGCTGCTTATGGGTTTCCGCCGCAGAAATATCATTACATGGCTACAATCCAAGGAAATTTCCTCTTCCTCCCATGACCCAAAGGGATCACTGTGGACTTCTGCTGCCCTTTAATGCCAATTACTGGGGATAAGAGAAGCTTAAATATATGACATTCCTTTGGAATTCTAAGTGAGGGAAGAAGTCCCTGCACAATCACTTTCTCTTTTTCATCCTTTTCTTTGTCAGCTTCCATCAGGTTGGACTCTGCCCCTCTACTCTCTCTCACAAAAGTCTCCAACTGACTTGATGTTGAAAAACATGCAGGTGTGTTCTCAGGCCGCACAACTCACCCTTCTCCCAAAGCTGTCGTCTTTACTTGCCTGTGACACAGGGTGCTTCTGTTACCCCTCTGCCCTGTGTTTCTACTTCTGACAATCCCTCCCTCTGGTTCCTTCTTAGCTCTCAAGCCTCAAATCTTAACTCTTTACTTCTTACTTCTCAAAAGGCTCATGTAGTCTCAAATTCTTCAGCAGGTGTTTTGGGAAATTATTTCTTGAACCCCTATCCTTCACCTTGGCTTCATTGTGCATTTTCTTCTACTGATGTAGTTTTCACACTTAAATGTCTCATTCCCTCAACTATGGATCTAAAACACAGGCTTTCCCTTCAAACCTTCCTCTCTTTTCCTATTTCTATTAGGGGTACCAGTATTTTGTTTCATTAATGCCAGAACAAGTCAAATTAAAACAACTTCAAAAATAAACAAGCAAAAATAAATAAATAAATAAACAAGCAAAAAAAACACAGCAGATTGAGTCATATTTGCCTTCCGATTTTTTCATAACAGTATACTATAGGTTTTTCCCTTCTTCTATATTCCTACTTCTCCTTTCTTAGTCTAAGGCCCCCAGGATTCATATTGCTCTCTAAAGCATGTCTTTTTGTGTCTCCCTGGAAATGCTCCTGAACATACTTGACTAATCTCACCAAAACACAGACACTTCTCTATTTAATCCACCTACCTGGGAAGGGGATCATAAGGCAGCTTCAGAGGTAATGGTGATTTTTCTTTTTCTTCAGTTCGATGGAAATTACAGTGGCTGTTTATTATGACTCTTTAAACTACACATATGTTACATATGCTCTTTTGTGTATGTGATACTTTTAACTAAAATGAATTACAGTCATTTTTTTAAAAAAAGTCCAAACTATGTCTTACTGTATTCTAGAGCCTAAGCTTGAAATACCAGAGTGGGCCATCAGCTAATCTCAAATAGATTGTCCCCTTTCTCACTGCTTGGCGATAGTAACCTTCCCTTCCAGTCACATTAATTCCTTCAGTATCCCTCACTTCCCACATGTGTTTCCTCTTCTGAACCTTATTCCCACTGTTTTTCTATCTGAGAAATTCTGTTCCTTCTTCATTACAAGATTGATATTTTCCTTCATCTTTCATAGCACATCTTTCTGTACACTCTCCCTTCTCCTTGCCTGGAACTCTTCCTGATCGTCAGATCTCCAAATCTATGTTTGGTTACATGCTGTGTTATAGTCTATCTGACCTAGTTTGTTTGTTTTTTAGTATATTTATCATCTTTCCTCAGTTAGAATATAAAATCCTAGAGGGCTGACCATGAATCTTATGCTACTTTGTTTTAAATATGCTGGAGTATGCTGTTTTTGTTTGGTCTAATCATGTCGAGTGTCGAAATAATTTGGAGAATATTACCGTAAATGTGGAGTGAGCCAAAAAATGTTGAAGGCCAGATACAGTCTTTAAGTGTCAGAAACAATGGCCTTTGAAAATGAATTCAAAGCTTTACCAAGTGTAATAATCCTGCAGGCAAAATCACCTTTTGGAACGTTTTGCTCAGAGTCACTTGTGCTAATGTTATGTTTATAGCACACTTTAGGAAGATGGGCTAAAGTTGCCATATGGTACATGTTTATTCTCTGCTTATCATCAAATCAGTTTTCTTCCATTTTAAATTTCCATTTTTAGGTTCATTTCATCAGCTTTTTTGATAAACATGGCACATGACTTGGTTTCTGAATTTTGTACTATTTTTCTTTATCATTTTCATCTAGGAAAATTACTTAAAAGTGTCCAGGAAAATGACTGCATTCTCTCCTGCCATGTGGCCTTCTGATTAACAGGCAGATTTTAGTAATGGCTGAAGCTTTTAACTCAGCTAAAACTGAAAGTTGATGTACAAATTGTCCTTTGTTTTTAATGTTTGTCTTAATGCTTACTTATTATCATTTCGAATGTTTGTTTTAATGCTTACTTATTATCATTTCAAGTATCATTTCAAATAATATCTTATGATTTAAGATGAGGATTATCATGTTAAATGTATGCTAATTGTGTTGTGACTCAAATATTCACAGTTTATTAATTTAAATCTGACCGTTTATGTTTAAATTCATTATTTTTATGAGATACAATTAAAATCAATTATTGAAATACATTTTAATAGTAAGATTTATCCACTATGATTTTGTTCTAAGAAATTATTGGAATGTCCTCTTTACTCTCTGGTAAACATACACACACACACACACACACACTTTTTGATAGAAAATGAAATTTGCTCAAGGTGTACCAAGTACCCAAATTTTCCCTCAAAAAAAAAACAAACCCCACATTGTGTAGGCAATTTTTATTTATTTATTTTTGGCTGTGTTGAGTCTTCGCTGATGTGCGTGGCCTTTCTCTAGTTGTGGCGAGTGCAGGCTTCTCTTGTTGCGGTGGCTTCTCTTGTTGCAGAGCACGGGCTCTAGGCGCGCGGGCTTTGGTAGTTGTGGCACACGGGCTCAGTAGTTGTGGCTCGCGGGCTCTAGAGCGCAGACTCAGTAGTTGTGGTGCACGGCTTAGTTGCACTGCAGCATGTGGGATCTTCCCAGACCAGGGCTCTTACCCATGTCCCCTGCATTGGCAGGCGGATTCTTAACCACTGCGCCACCAGAGAAGTCCTAACTTATCTTTTTATTGTATTTTTATAAATTTATTTATGTATTTATTTCTGGCTGAGTTGGGTTTTCGTTGCTGTGTGTGGGCTTCCTCTAGTTGCAGCGAGCGGGGGCTACTCTTCGTTGCGGTGCATGAGCTTCTCATTGCGGTGGCTTCTCTTGTTGCGCAGCATGGGCTGTAGGCGTGTGGGCTTCAGTACTTGTAGCTCATGGGCTCTAGAGTGCGGGACCAGTAGTTGTGGCACACAGGCTCAGTTGCTTCGTGGCATGTGGGATCTTCCCAGATCAGGGCTCGAACCTGTGTCCCCTGCATTGGTAGGCGGATTCTTATCACCGTGTCACCAGGGAAGCCCGTGTAGGCAATTTTAAGTGAGATTTCTGTCAAACACTTAAGCAGAAACTATTTCAGAACACATAAAAGTTGAACATCTTGTCCAATACGTTATCTAAATCTAGCAAAATTTTAATACTGAAACCTAGAAAAGAAAGTATACAAAAGAAAGAGAAATTGCAATGGATTGAATGTTTTTTTCCCCCAAAATTCATGTTGAAATCCTAACCCCCAAGTGATGGTATCAGGAGGCAGAGCCTTTGGGAGGTGATTGGGTCAAGAGGACCCCACCCTCATGGCTTTAGTGCCCTTTTAAAGAGAACCCAGAGAGCAGAGCAAGAGCACCCTCCCCCCTGCTGTGTGAGGTAAGAGAGAAAGAAAGTCATCTTTCAACCAGGAAACAGATCTTCACCAGACACCAAATCTCCTGGAGCCTTTATCTTGGGCTTCTGAGCCTCTAGAACTATTGTTTGTAAGCTCCACAGTCTGCAGTATTTTGTTATAGCATCCCAAATGGACTAAGACAGAAAGAAAACTGTAGACCATATGCACTAATGGAATGGTTAATGTTTTGAGTGTTTACTATTCACTAGGCACTATGATAAGCCTTTTTCAGAGGTGTAGAGACATTAAGTAATTTGCCAGGAGTCGCCAAGTTACTTAGTAGTAAAATTGTACATAAAACCCAGGAATATCAGAAATCAGAACCCATTAATCAGGCAATTAATGAAGTATTGTTTTTGCTTCCTGGATACAAAAGTTTTAAATAAATTGTTGGGAAAAATAGAATCCATAAGAAATCAAAAGAATAATACAAAATAGCCAAGGAAGTTTATTCTAAGAATAAAAAGATGATTTGACATTGTTAGTAAATTAATTCATTGTCATGAATTTTATTACTCTTTTAAAGTAATAAGGAATAGCTAGCTCACGTCAACAGCATCATATGAGGTATAGTCTGATCAAGCTTAAGAAGAAAAGAGCTGTCTTTACTGGAATTCAGCATTGTTCAGGAAGTTCTTAGCAAATGCGATAATGCCACAAAAAGAAATGAATTGGAAATATTGGAAAGGAACAGCCAAAGTGATACTTGCAGTTGATATGATGACTTGGAAAAATCCATATATAAGTCTGGATTCAAATGGATCTAAAATATTCTCCAGAACTTCTCTGTTATTAGTTTGTAGTCTGATTTGTCCACAAAGTCTTAATCTCTTCATCTATAAAGTGATGGTAATAATAGCACTCATTTTGTGAATTTGGGAGATTAAATGAAATAAACAATATATTGCTTTTAGCATGGAACCTGACTAAAAGTAAGTGCTCAGTAAATGTTAGCCTATTATTACTAAGTGCAATACTTATAAAGCTTGAGAATAAAAATGAAACGTAAGCTTAGAAAATACATGTAGAAAAATCACTCTGTGTTTTATGTGCCAGCTACAAGGTCCTTTTACGTTGATAAATGCTCTCTCTAGAGCAGTGCTGTTCAATACAGTTTTCTGCAATCATGGAAATGTTCCACGCTTTCCAAGATACTGGGTTGGCCCAAAAGTTCGTTCGGGGTTTTCAAAACCCAAACAAACTTCTGGGCCAACCCAATAGCCACTGGTCACCTGTGACTATTGAGAACTTGATATGTAGCTACTGTGTCTGAATTTTTAATCTTATTAAATTTGAACAAATTTAAATCGGAATAACAACACGTGGCTGGTGGCTACCATACTGGAAATTAAAGCTCAAGAGGATCTCATAAATTCATATGGTTTTAATTACTGTTGTTATGCTGTCGATTCCCAAATTAACCCTTCAGCCCACACCTCACTCTAAACCTCATTGTGTATCCATTTGCCTACTCCTCACCTACCTCTGCTTGTATTTCTCTGGTTTTCTCAGTTGCGCCTTGCGCTTAGCAGATCCAATATTGAACTCAGGAATTGATCCCACTGATGTTCAAGGAAATGAAAAATGTTTAAAAATCCACTGTGAAAGAGACTAGTTGCCTCCCAGTATCCATCTGCTCCTCCTTCTTTAGCCATATGAACCCCTATTTTTTTGGGCACATTTTCTGCAGGGTTCCTTGCAGTTGGTGGCTTCCAGCAAGTGTGAGTAAAGGGAGGTGGGCTGTCCTATTTTTCTATCCTGCTGCCTAGAACTAATGTCCATTTTGGAGCTGGAGGAAAAACCAACTGAGGAGATACCCAGGTGGTCAGCTGGAAGGAGCATAGGTTCGTGGAGTAGCCATAGCAGCATGGAGCTTCCTACCTCTTTGTGAGAGTGTAACACATTCCCATGTTGTTTATGCCACTGTTATTTTGGGTTTCTTTGAAATAAACATATGAACCTAATCCCATCCTAAAACAAGAACAGGACCACCATTATAAAAACATTAAGGACTTCAAAAAATTGAATAAATGGAAATTCATGCAAAATAACAATAATAATGATCATCATATTAATGTTTGACACCTAACCTGAAGATATAATATGTTAAATAAATTTTTATTTATCTCAGCAACAATAAATACTTGTTGAATGAATGAACATTCCTTTGAGAAAGATAGAGATAATGCATTTGTTCAACATATATCTACTGAGTAGCTGAAATGCCAGGCAATGTGCCATTTTAAGAATAAAAATGAAACAAAAGAAAACAAAGACAAGCAAAGAAAACAAAAACAGGGAAGTAAGATCCAGTACCTTGGTATAGTTCTTTTCATTGATGATTTGCAAATGTTGACTAGAGAGTTAGCTGGGATAAACTTTCAATTTAGAAACAGCATTTAAAAAATTACTCTATGAAAGCTGAATGAAAAATTGTTACACTGTTTCATGTCTGCAATATTCACATAACGTAAAAACAAATGAATTATAAAATGAATATGGGAGAGACCTTCAAGATGGTGGAGGAGTAAGGCATGGAGATCACCTTCCTCCCCACAAATACATCAGAAATACATCGACATGTGGGACAACTCCTACAGAACACCTACTGAACGCTGGCAGAAGACCTCAGACTTCCCAAAAGGCAAGAAACTCCCCACGTACCTGGGTAGGGCAAAAGGAACAAGAAAAAACAGAGACAAAAGAATAGGGACGGGGACCTGCACCTCGGGGAGGGAGCTGTGAAGGAGGAAAACTTTCCACACACTATGAAGCCCCTTCACTGGCGGAGATGGGGTGTGACGGAGGGGAAGCTTCAGAGCCACGGAGGAGAGCACAGCAACAGGGGTGCAGAGGGCAAAGCGGAGAGATTCCCGCACAGAGGATTGGTGCCGACCAGCACTCACCAGCCCGAGAGGCTTGTCTGCTCACCAGCCCAGGCGGGCAGGGGCTGGGAGCTGAGGCTCGGGCTTCGGAGGTCAGATCTCAGGGAGAGGACTGGGGCTGGCGGCGTGAACACAGCCTGAAGGGGGCTAGTGCACCACAGCTAGTCTGGGGGTAGTCCAGGAAAAAGTCTGGAACTGCCTAAGAGGCAAGAGACCATTGTTTCAGGGTGCGCGAGGAGAGAGGATTCAGAGCAGTGCCTAAACAGGCTCCAGAGAGGGGCACGAGCCGTGGTTATCAGCGCGGACACCAGAGACGGCAAGAAATGCTAAGGCTGCTGCTGCAGCCACCAAGGAGCCTGTGTGCAAGCACAGGTCACTATCCACACCTCCCCTCCTGGGAGCCTGTGCAACCCACCGCTACCAGGGTCCCATGATCCAGGGACAACTTCCCCGGGAGAACACATGGCATGCCTCAGCCTGTTGCAACGTCATGCTGGCCTCTGCCGCAGCAGGCTCGCCCCACATTCCGTACCCCTCCCTCCCCCTGGCCTGAGTGAGTCAGAGCGCCCTAATCAGCTGCTCCTTTAACCCCATCCTGTCTGGGTGGGGAACAGACGCCCCCAGGTGACCTACATGCAGAGGCAGGGCCAAATCTAAAGCTGAACCCCAGGAGCTGTGCGAACAAAGAAGATAAAGGGAAATTTCTCCCAGCAGCCTCAGGAGCAGCGGATTAAATCCCCACATCAACTTGATGTACCCTGCGTCTCTGGAATAACTAAATGGACAATGAATCATCCAAAAATTGAAGTGGTGGACTTTGGGAGCAACTGTAGACTAGAGTTGGGGTTTGCTTTCTGCATCTAATTTGCTTTTGGTTTTATGTTTATCTTAGTTTAGTATTTAGAGTTTATTATCATTGGTAGATTTGTTTATTGATTTGGTTGCTCTCTTCCTTTTCTTTTTATATATAGATATACATTTTTTTTTCTTTTTCTCTCTTTGTGAGTGTGTATGTGTATGCTTCTTTGTGTGATTTTGTCTGTATAGCTTTGCTTTTACCATTTGTCCTACAGTTCTATCTGTTGTTTTTTTTTTTTAACTATAGTTTTTAGCGCTGGTTATCATTGGTGAATTTGTTGTTTGGTTTGGTTGCTCTCTTCTTTCTTTCTTTCCTTTTTTTTTCTTTTTTTATAACTTTTTAATTTTTTTATTTTTAATAATTTTTAAAATTTCTTATTTTAATAACTTTTATTTTTACTATTTTTTTCTTTCTTTCATTTTTCTCCCTTTTCTTCTGAGCTGTGTGGCTGACAGGGTCTTGGTGCTCTGGCCAGGTGTCAGGCCTGTGCCTCTGAGGTGGGAGAGCCGAGTTCAGGACATTGTTCCACCAGAGACCTCCCAACTCCATATAATATCAAATGGTGAAAGCTCTCCCAGAGATCTCCATCTCAACACTAAGACACAGCTCCACTCAGTGATCAGCAAGCTACAGTGCTGGACACCGTATGCCAAACAACTAGCAAGACAGGAACACAACCACACCCATTAGCAGAGAGGCTGCCTAAAATCATAATAAGGTCACAGACACCCCAAAACACACCACCAGATGCGGTCCTGCCCACCAGAAAGACAAGATCCAGCCTCATCCATCAGAACACAGGCACTAGTCCCCTCCACCAGGAAGCCTACACCACCCACTGAACCAACCTTAGCCACTGGGGGCAGACACCAAAAACAAAGGAAACTATGATCCTGCAGCCTGCGAAAAGGACACCCCAAACACAGTAAGTAAAGCAAAATGCGAAGACAGAGAAACACACAGTAGATGAAGTAGCAAGGTAAAAAACCACCAAGCCAAACAAATGAAGAGGAAATAGGCAGTTTACCTGAAAAAGAATTCAGAGTAATGATAGTAAACATGATCCAAAATCTCAGAAATAGAATGGAGAAAATACAAGAAACGTTTAACAAGGACCTAGAAGAACTAAAGAGCAAACAAACAATGATGAACAACACAATAAATGAAATTAAAAATTCCCTAGAAGGAATCAATAGCAGAAAAACTGAGGCAGAAGAACGGATAAGTGACCTGGAAGATAAAATAGTGGAAATAACTACTGCAGAGCAGAATAAAGAAAAAAGAATGAAAAGAATTGAGGACAGTCTTAGAGACCTCTGGGACAACATGAAACACACCAACATTCGAATTATAGGGGTCCCAGAAGAAGAAGAGAAAAGAAAGGGGCTGAGAAAATATTTGAAGACATTATAGTTGAAAACTTCCCTAATATGGGAAAGGAAATAGTCGTTCAAGTCCAGGAAGCGCAGAGAGTCCCATACAGGATAAATCCAAGGAGAAACACGCCAAGACACATATTAATCCAACTATCAAAAATTAAGTACAAAGAAAAAATATTAAAAGCAACAAGGGAAAAACAACAAATAACATACAAGGGAATCCCCGTAAGGTTAACAGCTGATCTTTCAGCAGAAATTCTGCAAGGCAGAAGGGAGTGTCAGGACATATTTAAAGTGA
Source organism: Balaenoptera acutorostrata (assembly GCF_949987535.1). Taxonomy (NCBI): domain Eukaryota; kingdom Metazoa; phylum Chordata; class Mammalia; order Artiodactyla; family Balaenopteridae; genus Balaenoptera; species Balaenoptera acutorostrata. The sequence goes on along the minus strand of NC_080066.1, from coordinate 111,975,062 downwards.
TGAAAGGGAAAAACCTACCACCAAGATTACTCTACCCATCAAGGATCTCATTCAGATTTGACAGAGGAATTAAAACCTTTACAGAAAAGCAAAACCTAAGAGAATTCAGCACCACCAAAGCAGCTTTACACAAATGCTAAAGGAACTTCTCTAGGCAGGAAACACAAGAGAAGGGAAAGACCTACAATAACAAACCCAAGACAATTAAGAAAATGGTAATAAGAACATATATATCGATAACTACCTTAAATGTAAATGGATTAAATGCTCCAACCAAAAGACATAGACTGGCTGAATGGATACAAAAACAAGACCCGTATATATGCTGTCTGCAAGAGACCCACTTCAGACCTAGGGACACATACAGACTGAAAGTGAGGGGATGGAAAAAGATATTCCATTCAAATGGAAATCAAAAGAAAGCTGGAGTAGCAATTCTCATATCAGACAAAATAGACTTTAAAATAAAGACTATTACAAGAGACAAAGAAGGACACTACATAATGATCAAGGGATCAATCCAAGAAGATATAACAATTGTAAATATTTATGCACCCAACATAGGAGCACCTCAATATATAAGGCAAATGCTAACAGCCATAAATGGGGATATTGACAGTAACACGATCATAGTAGGGGACTTTGACACCCCACTTTCACCAATGGACAGATCATGCAAAATGAAAACAAATAAGGAAACACAAGCTTAAAATGATACATTTTAAAAATGGACTTAGTTGATATTTATAGGACATTCTATCCAAAAACAACACAATACACTTTCTTCTCAAGTGCTCATGGAACACTCTCCAGGATAGATCATATCTTGGGTCACAAATCAAGCCTTGGTAAACTCAAGAAAATTGAAATCGTATCAAGTACCTTTTCCGACCACAACGCTATGAGACTAGATATCAATTACAGGAAAAACACAGTAAAAAACACAAATACATGGAGGCTAAACAGTGCGCTGCTAAATAACCTAGAGATGACCGAAGAAATCAAAGAGGAAAACAAAAAATACCTAGAAACAAATGACAATGAAAACATGATGACCCAAAATGTATGGGTTGCAGCAAAAGCAGTTCTAAGAGGGAAGTTTATAGCAATACAATCCTACCTCAAGAAACAAGAAACATCTCAAATAAACAACCTAACCCTACACCTAAAGCAAGTAGAGAAAGAAGAACAAAAAAACCCCAAAGTTAGCAGAAGGAAGGAAATCATAAAGATCAGATCAGAAATAAATGAAAAAGAAATGAAGGAAACAGTAGCAAAGATCAATAAAACTAAAAGCTGGTTCTTTGAGAAGATAAACAAAGTTGATAAACCGTTAGCCAGTCTCATCAAGAAAAAAAAGGGAGAAGACTCAAATCAATAGAATTAGAAATGAAAAAGGAGAAGTAACAACTGACACTGCAGAAATACAAAGGACCATGAGAAATTACTACAAGCAACTGTATGCCAATAAAATGGACAACCTGGAAGAAATGGAAAAATTCTTAGAAAAGCACAACCTTCCCAGACTGAACCAGGAAGAAATAGAAAATCTAAACAAACCAATCACAAGCACTGAAATTGAGACCATGATTAAAAATCTTCCAACAAACAAAATCCCAGGATCAGATGGCTTCACAGCGAATTCCATCAAACATTTAGAGAAGAGCTAACACCTATCCTCTCAAACTCTTCCGAAATATAGCAGAGGGAGGAACACTCCCAAACTCATTCTACGAGGCCACCATCACCCTGATACCAAAACCAGACAAAGATGTCACAAAGAAAGAAAACTACAGGCCAATATCATTGATGAACATAGATGCAAAAATCCTCAACAAAATACTAGCAAACGAATCCTGCAGCACATTAAAAGGATCATACACCATGATCAAGTGGGGTTCATCCCGAGAATGCAAGGATTCTTCAACATATGCAAGTCAATCAATGTGAAAAACCATATTAACAAATTGAAGGAGGAAAACCATATGATCATCTCAATATATGCAGAAAAAGCTTTTGACAGAATTCAACACCCATTTATGATAAAAGCTCTCCAGATATTAGGCATAGAGGGAACTTACCTCAACATAATAAATGCCATATATGATAGACCCACAGCCTACATCGTTCTCAATGGTGAAAAACTGAAACCATTTCCTCTAAGAACAGGAAATGTTGTCCACTCTCACCACTATTATTCAACATAGTTTTGGAAGTTTTAGTCACAACAATCAGAGAAGAAAAAGAAATAAAAGGAATCCAAATCAAAAAAGAAGTAAAGCTGTCACTGTTTGCAGATGACATGATACTATACACAGAGAATCCTAAAGATTCTAAATCCTAAACATGCTACCAGAAAACTACTAGAGCTAATCAATGAATTTGGTAAAGTAGCAGGATACAAAATTAATGCACAGAAATCTCTTGTATTCCTATACACTAATGATGAAAAATCTGAAAGAGAAATTAAGGAAACACTCCCATTTACCACTGCAACAAAAAGAATAAAATACCTAGGAATAAACCTACCTAAGGAGACAAAAGCCCTGTATGCAGAAAACTATGAGACACTGATGAAAGAAATTAAAGGTGATACAAACAGATGGAGAGATATACCATGTTCTTGGATTGGAAGATCCAACATTGTGCAAATGACTCTAGTACCCAAAGCAATCTAGAGATTCAGTGCAGTCCCTATCAAACTACCAATGGCATTTTTCACAGAACTAGAACAAAAAATTTCACAATTTATATGGAAACACGAAAGGCCCCTATTAGCCAAAGCAATCTTGAGAAAGAAAAACGGAGCTGAAGGAATCAGGCTCCCAGACTTCAGACTATACTACAAAGGTACAGTAATCAAGACAGTATGGTACTGGCACAAAAACAGAAATAAATATAGATCAATGGAACAGGATAGAAAGCCCAGAGATAAACCCACACACATATGGTCACCTTATTTTGATAAAGGAGGCAAAAATATACAATGAAGAAAAGACAGCCTCTTCAATAAGTGGTGCTGGGAAAACTGGACAGCTACATGTAAAAGAATGAAATTAGAACATTCCCTAACACCATACACAAAAATAAACTCAAAATGGATTAAAGACCTAAATGTAAGGCCAGACACTATACAACTCTTAGAGGAAAACATAGAACACTCTATGACATCAATAACAGCAAGGTCCTTTTTGACCCACCTCCTAGGGTAATGGAAATAAAAACAAAAATATACAAATGGGACCTAATGAAACTTAAAATCTTTTGCACAGCAAAGGGAACCATAAACAAGATGAAAAGTCAACTTTCAGAATGGGAGAAAATATTTGCAAATGAAGCATCTGACAAAGGATTAATCTCCAAAATTTACAAGCGGCTCATGCAGCTCAATATAAAAAAAAAAAACAACCCAATCTAAAAATGAGCTAAAGACCTAAATAGACATTTCTCCAAAGAAGATATACAGATTGCCCACAAACACATGAAAGGATGCTCAACATCACTAATCATTAGAGAAATGCAAATCAAAACTACAATGAGGTATCACCTCACACGAGTCAGAATGGCCATCATCAAAAAATCTACAAACAATAAATGCTGGAGATGGTGTGGAGAAGAGGAAACCCTTTTGCACTGTTGGTGGGAATGTAAATTGATACAGCCACTATGGAGAACAATATGGAGGTTCCTTAAAAAACTAAAAGTAGAACTACCATAGGACCCAGCAATCCCACTACTGGGCATATACCCTGAGAAAACCATAATACAAAAAAAGTCATGTACCACAATGTTCTTTGCAGATCTATTTACAATAGCCAGGATATGGAAGCAACCTAAGTGTCCATCAACAGATGAATGGATAAAGAAGATGTGGCACATATATACAATAGAATATTACTCAGCCATTAAAAGAAATGAAATTGAGTTATATTTAGTGAGGTGGATGGACCTAGAGTCTATCATACGGAGTGAAGTAAGTCAGAGAGTGAAAAACAAATACTGTATGTTAACACATATATATGGAATCTTAAAAAAAAAAATGGTACTAAAAAACCTAGGACCAGGACAGGAATAAAGACACAGACTTAGAGAAAGGACTTGAGGACACGGGGAAGGGGAAGAGTAAGCTGGGAAGAAGTAAGAGAGTATCTTTGACATATATACACTACCATATGTAAAATAGATAGCCAGTGGGAAGCAGCCACATAGCACAGGGAGATAAGCTCGGTGCTTTGTGACCACCTAGAGGGGTGGGATAGGGAGTGTGGGAGGGAGACGCAAGAGGGAGGAGATATGGGGGTATATGTATATGTATAGCTGATTCACTTTGTTATAAAGTAGAAACTAACACACCATTATAAAGCAATTATACTCCAATAAAGATGTTAAAAAAAATGAATACGGACAGAGACAGGGTAAGCTAGACAGGACAAGCTCACTTTGCAAATATCATAGTATGCTAACAATAACTTTAAAGTGAGACTAGAGAAACAAAAAATTTCCTAAATGTTAGCAAACATTTTTTATAAGGTTATTACATGCTAGGCACTGGTCTAAATGCTTATATACTTATTTAGTACTTCAGCAGTCCTGAAGGAACTTCTTTTATATTCATCACTCTCATTTTACAGATGTGGTAACTAAGACCTACGCAGTTAAGGAATATAGCCAGGCTCAGACACTTAGTGAAGGTGGGTTTCAAAACCCGGCATTCCTGCTCCAGAACTGGCGTTCCTAACCCATTACATGGAATGAAACAACACAGTCCTTTCTGCCTCCGTGTTATCTACATGCTCAGCACAAAGTAAACTCTGCTATTACATGGAATAATAGTCAGTCACAGGAGAATATTCCTCTAGACCAGGAAATCAACCCTATCATAATTTCAAGGGTAGATATATAATTTGAAAACTGCTTTGTTCCCTTCCCTCCCAATTCTGGAACATCACTGGGAAAATATTACTACTGTGTGAGAATCACTTACCTAAACAAACCATAAAAGGAAACATCAAATTTAGATAAAAATTTACATCTCTCTCTCCTTTAAAAATTTTTTTCTACGCTGTTTATCCTTTATTGTCCTGAAACCAGTATATTTAGAATTCTGGTAGAGAATTTATATGATAATGAAATTAGTCCCGTGTTGTTTTTAATAATAATGACATTGTGATTTGTGATTTTAAAAAGGGAGAAAGGATAGTATTAAATAAATACTAAAATCAGGTATGACTGTATTAGAACAAGGTGAGAATAAAGTACATATTAAATGAGTAAATGAACAAAGTTGAGATAATAATTCACTTACCATACACATGCAGAGCATTTTGATAATCAAAAAATGAATGTTGTTATACAAAATTAATTAAAGGCTGTCCAAACATAGTTAATTTTATATTAAAAACCATAACCTGCAATTACTTGTGATGTTTTCTAAAAATTGTTTGGAAATGATGTCTTGATCTTCCAAAATATTCTCTTAAGTAGGAGCATAGTTTGTGATTTCAGTTACAGAGATGGAATATGGTATAATGTCCTAGGACTGATATAGATTGCCCTGTATATGAGTGAGTTATATCCCCAAATGTATTAATTTGTAAGTTAAATATTTAGAACATGAATGATTTTGGATTGAAAGAGTTTCATAAATGGTGATAATAATCCCAAACTAGTTTACTAAAGACCACTGAACCCCAGTGTACTGCAGTGAAATAGGTTTCGTGTGCTTCTTTGCCATCCATGTAGCTTCTTTGGTCAACTTGTCTTTTCAAACCTTTTGCCTATTTTTAGTTGGTTCTTTTCTTAATATTGTTGAGAGTTTTTAATATAATCTGGATACAAGTGCTTTATCAGAAATATATTTTGCAAATATTTTTTCCCAGATTGTAGCTTTTCTCTTCATTTTTAAACAGTTTTTTCGAAGACCAGAATTTTGTAATTTTGATAAAGTCTATTGATTTTTATTTTATTTTATTTTCTGCTTTTTTATTTTTATTTTATATTGGAGTATAGTTGATTAACAATTTTGTGTTAGTTTTCAGGTGTACAGCAAAATGATTCGGTTATACATATACATGTATCTATTCTTTTTCAAATTCTGTTCCCATTTAGGTTATGATAGAATGTTGAGCAGAGTCCCCTGTGCTATACAGTAGGTCCTTGTTGGTTATCTGTTTTAAATATAGCAGTGTGTACATGTCAGTCTCAAACTCCCAATCTATCCCTCCCCCTCTGGTAACCATAGATTCATTCTCTAAGTCTGTGAGTCTGTTTCTGTTTTGTAAATAGGTTCATTTGTGTCATTGTTTTTAGATTCCACATATAAACAATATCATATGATATTTGTCTTTCTCTGTACGACTTACTTCACTTAGTACGATAATCTCCAAGTCCATCCATGTTGCTGCATATAGCATTATTTCATTCTTTCTAATGGCTGAGTAATATTCCATTGTATGTATGTACCACATCTTCTTTATCCATTCATCTGTCAATGGGCATTTAGGTTGCTTCCATGTCTTGGCTACTGTAAACAGCACTGCAGTGAACATTGGGGTGCACGTATCCTTTCAAACCATGTTTTTCTCCAGATGTATTTCCAAAAGTGGGATTGCTAGATCATATGGTAGCTCTATTTTTAGTTTTTTAAGGAACCTCCATACTGTTCTCCATAGTGGCTATACCAATTTATATTCCCACCAACAGTGTAGGAGGGTTCCCTTTTCTCCACACCCTCTCCAGCATTTATTGTTTGTACATCTTTTGAAGGTGGCCATTCTGACTGGTGTGATATCTCATTGTAGTTTTGATTTGCATTTCTCTAATAATTAGTGATGTGGAGCATCTTTTCATGTGTTTGTTGGCCATCTGTATGTCTTCTTTGGAGAAATGTCTATTTAGGTCTTCTGCCCATTTTTTGATTGGGTTATCTGTTTTTATGATACTGAGCCACATGAGCTGATTGTAAATTTTGGAGACTAATCCTTTGAAAAAATAAAGCAAGACCCTATTGATTTTTTTGTTTTTTTGGATTTTTTTTTTGAATTTTATTTTATTTTATTTTTAGAGAGCATGTCCTTATTAGTTATCTATTTTATACATATTAGTGTATATATGTCAATCCCAATCTCCCATTTCATCCGACCACCGCCTCCCCCCCCCCCACTTTCCCCCCTTGGTGTCCATATGTTTGTTGTCTACATCTGTGTCTCTATTTCTGCCTTACAAACTGGATCATCTGTACCATTTTTTTATATTCCACATATATGCATTAATATACGATATTTGTTTTTTTCTTCTGACTTACTTCACTTTGTATGACAGTCTCTAGGTCCATCCATGTCTCTACAAATGACCCAATTTCATTCCTTTTTATGTCTGAGTAATATTCCATTGTATATATGTACCACATCTGCTTTATCCATTTGTCTGTCAATGGGCATTTAGGTTGCTTCCATGAGCTGGCTATTGTAAATAGTGCTGCAGTGAACATTGGGGAGCATGTGTCTTTTTGAATTACTGTTTTCTCTGGGTATTTTCCCAGGAGTGGGATTGCTGGGTCATATGGTAGTTCTGTTTTTAGTTTTTTAAGGAACCTCCATACTGTTCTCCATAGTGGCTGTGTCAATTTACATTCCCACCAACAGTGCAAGAGGGTTCCCTTTTCTCCACACCCTCTCCAGCATTTGCTGTTTGTAAATTTTCTGATGATGCCCATTCTAACCAGTAGGAGGTGATACCTCATTGTAGTTTTGATTTACATTTCTCTAATAATTAGTGATGTTGAGCATCTTTTCATGTGTTTGTTGGCCATCTGTATGTCTTCTTTGGAGAAATGTCTATTTAGGTCTTCTGCCCATTTTTTGATTGGGTTGTTTGTTTTTTTAATATTGAGCTGCATGAGCTGTTTATATATTTTGGAGATTAATCCTTTGAGCTGCATGAGCTGTTTATATATTTTGGAGATTAATCCTTTGTCCATTGATTCATTTGCAGATATTTTCTCCCATTCTGAGGGTTGTTTTTTCATCTTGTTTATAGTTTCCTTTGCTGTGCAAAAGCTTTTAAGTTTCATTAGGTCCCATTGTTTATTTTTGTTTTTATTTCCATTACTCTAGGACATGGGTCAGAAAGGATCTTGCTGTGATTTATGTCAAAGAGTGTTCTTCCTATGTTTTCCTCTAAGAGATTTATAGTGTCCAGTCTTACATTTAGGTCTTTATTCCATTTTGAGTTCATTTTTGTGTATGGCGTTAAGGAGTGTTCTAATTTCATTCTTTTACATGTAGCTGTCCAGTTTTCCCAGCACAATTTATTGAACAGACTGTCTTTTCTCCATTATATATCCTTGCCTCCTTTGTCATAGATAATGTGACCATAGGTGAGTAGGTTTACCTCTGGGCTTTCACCCTGTTCCATTGATCTATATTTCTGTTTCTGTGCCAGTACCATATTGTCTTCATTACTGTAGCTTTATAGTATAATCTGAAGTCAGAGAGTCTCATTCCTCCAGCTCTGTTTTTTTCCCTCAAGATTTCTTTGGCTATTCGGGGTCTTTTGTGTCTCCATACAAATTTTAAGATTTTTTGTTCTAGATCCATAAAAAATGCTGTTGGTAATTTGATAGAGATTGCATTGAATCTGTAGATTGCTTTGGGTAGTATACTCATTTTTACAGTGTTGATTCTTCCAATCCAAGAACATGGTATATCTCTCCGTCTATTGGTTTCATCTTTAATTTCTTTCGTCAATGTCTTATAGTTTTCTTCATACAGGTCTTTTGTCTCCCTAGGTAGGTTTATTCCTAGGTATTTTATTCTTTTTGTTACAGTGGTAAATGGGAGTGTTTCCTTAATTTCTCTTTCAGATTTTTCATCATTAGTGTATAGGAATGCAAGAGATTTCTGTGCATTAATTTTGTATCCTGTAACTTTACCAAATTCATTGATTAGCTCTTGTAGTTTTCTGGTGGCATCTTCAGGGTTCTATATGTATAGTATCATGTCATCTGCAAACAGTTACAGTTTTACTTCTTCTTTTCCAACTTGTATTCCTTTTATTTCTTTTTCTTCTCTGATTGCTGTGGCTAGGACTTCCAAAACTATGTTGAATAACAGTGGTGAGAGTGGACATCCTTGTCTTGCTCCTGATCTTAGATGAAATGCTTTCAGTTTTTCACCATTGAGATTGATGTTTGTTGTGGGTTTGTCGTATGTGGCCTTTATTATGTTCCCTCTATGCCCACTTTCTGGTGAGTTTTTATCATAAATGGGTGTTGAATTTTGTCAAAAGCTTTTTCTGTACCTAATGAGATGATCATATGGTTTTTATGTTTCAATTTTTTAATATGGTATGTCACATTGATTGATTTATGTATATTGAAGAATCCTTGCATCCCTGGGATAAATCCCACTTGATCATGGTGTGTGATCCTTTTAATGTGTTATTGGACTCTGTTTGCTAGTATTCTGTTGGGGATTTTTGTATCTATACTCATCAGTGGTAATGGTATGTAATTTTCTTTTTTTGTAGTATCTTTGTCTGGTTTTGGTATCAGGGTGATGGTGGCCTCATAGAATGAGTTTGGGAGTGTTCCTTCCTCTGCAGTTTTTTGGAAGAGTTTGAGAAGGATGGGTGTTAGCTCTTCTCTAAGTGTTTCATAGAATTCACCTGTGAAGCCATCTGGTCCTGGGCTTTTGTTTGTTGGAAGATTTTTAATCACAGTTTCAATTTCAGTTCTTGTGATTGGTCTGTTCATATTTTCTATTTCTTCCTGGTTCAGTCTTGGAAGGTTATACCTTTCTAAGAATTTGTCCATTTCTTCCAGATTATCCATTTTATTGGCATAGATTTCCTTGTAGTAGTCGCTTATGATCTTTTGTATTTCTGCGGTGTCCGTTGTAACTTCTCCTTTTTCATTTCTAATTTTATTGATTTGAGTCCTCTTCCTCTTTTTCTTGGTAAGTCTGGCTAAAGGTTTATTGATTTTGTTTATCTTCTAAAAGAACCAGCTTTTAGTTTTATTGATCTTTGCTATTGTTTCTATTTCATTTATTTTTGCTTTGATGTTTATGATTTCTTTCCTTCTACTAACTTTGGGTTTTGTTTTTTGTCCTTTCTCTATTTCCTTTAGGTGTAAGGTTAGATAGTTTGAGATTTTTCTTGTTTCTTGAGGTAGGATTTTGTTGCTATAAACTTCCCTCTTAGAACTGCTTTTGGTGCATCCCATAGGTTTTGGATCATCGTGTTTTCATTGTCATTTGTCTCTAGGTATTTTTTGATTTCCTCTTTGATATCTTCAGTGATCTCTTGGTTATTTAGTGTCTTATTGTTTAGCTTCCATGTGTTTGTGTTTTTTTCCTTTTTTTTTTCCCTGTAACTTATTTTTAATCTCATAGTGTTGTGGTTGAAAATGATGCTTGATATGATTTCAATTTTCTTAAATTTACCAAGGCTTTATTTGTGACCCAAGATTTGACCTATCCTGGAGAATGTTCTGTGTGCATTTGAGAAGATAGTGTAATCTGCTGTTTTCTGGTGAAATGTCCTATAATCATCAGTTATATCTATCTGGTCTATTGTGTCATTTAAAGCTTGTGTTTCCTTATTAATTTTCTGTTTGGATGACCTGTCCATTGGTGTAAGTGAGGTGTTAAAGTCCCCCACTATTATTGTGTTACTCTCGATTTCCTCTTTTATAGCTGTTAGCATTTGCCTTACATATTACAGTGCTCCTATGTTGGGTGCATATGTATTTATAATTGTTTTATCTTCTTCTTGGATTGATCCCTTGATCATTATGTAGTGTCCTTCCTTGTCTCTTGTAACATTCTTTATTTTAAAGTCTATTTTATCTGATATGAGTATTGCCACTCCAGCTTTCTTTTGATTTTCATTTGCATGGAATATCTTTTTCCATCCCCTCACTTTCAGTCTGTATGTGTCTGTAGGTGAAGTGAGTCTCTTGTAGACAACGTATATATGGGTCTTGTTTTTGTATCCATTCAGCAAACCTGTTTCTTTTGGTTGGAGCATTTAATCCATTCAGATTTAAGGTAATTATCGATATGTATGTTCCTATTACCATTTTCTTAATGGTTTTGGGTTTGTTTTTGTAGGTCCTTTTCTTCTCTTGTGTTTCCCACTTAGAGAAGTTCCTTTAGCATTTGTTGTAGAGCTGGTTTGGTGGTGCTGAATTCTCTTAGGTTTTGCTTGTCTGTAAAGCTTTTGATTTCTCCATTGAATCTATATGAGATCCTTGCCGGGTAGAGTAATCTTGTTTATAGATTCTTCCCTTTCATCACTTTAAATATGTCATGCCACTCACTTCTGGCTTTTAGAGTTTCTGCTGAGAAGTCAGCTGTTAACCTTTCGGGAGTTCCCTTTTATGTTATTTGTTGTTTTTCCCTTGTAGCTTTTAATAATTTTTCTTTGTCTTTAATTTTTGTCAATTTGATTACTATGTGTCTCAGTGTGTTTCTCCTTGGGTTTATCCTGCCTGGGACTCTCTGTGCTTCCTGCACTTGAGTGGCTGTTTCCTTTCCCATGTTAGGGAAGTTTTTGACTATTATCACTTCAGATATTTTCTCGGGTACTATCTCTCTCTCTTCTCCTTCTGGGACCCCTATAATGTGAATGTTGGTGTGTTTAATGTTGTTCCAGAAGTCTCTTAGGCTGTCTTCATTTCTTTTCATTCTTTTTATTCTTTCTTCTTCTGTTCTGAAGCAGTGAATTTCACCTTTCTGTCTTCCAGGTCACTTATCCATTCTTCTGCCTCAGTTATTCTGCTATTGATTCCTTCTAGTGTATTTTTCATTTCAGTTATTGTATTGTTCATCTCTGTTTGTTTGTTCTTTAGTTCTTCTAGGTGTTCATTCTTTAATTCTTTTAAGTCTTTGTTAAACATTTCTTACATCTTCTTGATCTTTGCCTCCATTCTTTTTCCGAGGTCCTGGATCATCTTCACTATCATTATTCTGAATTCTTTTTCTGGAAGGTTGCTTACCTCTACTTCATTTAATTGTTTTTCTAGGGTTTTATCTTGTTCGTTCACCTGGTACATAGTCCTCTGCCTTTTCATTTTGTCTATCTTTCTGTGAATGTTGTTTTCGTTCTACAGGCTGCAGGATTGTACTTCTTCTTGCTTTTGCTGTCTGCCGTCTGGTGGGTGAGGCTATCTAAGAGGCTTCTGCAAGCTTCCTGATGGGAGGGACTGGTGGTGGGTAGAGCTGGGTATTGCTCTGGTGGGCGGAGCTCAGTAAAACTTTAATCCACTTGTCTGCTGATGGATGGGGCTGAGTTCCCTCCCTGTTGGTTGTTTGTCCTGAGGCAACCCAGCACTGGAGGCTACAGGCTCTTTGGTGGGGCTAATGGCAGACTCTGGGAGGACTCATGTGAAGGAGTATTTCCCAGAACTTCTCCTGCCAGTGTCCTTGTCCCTGCGGTGAGCCACAGCCACCCCCCGCTGTGGAGGGTTGGAGACCCTCCAACACTAGCAGGTAGGCCTGGTTCAGTCTCCTATGGGGTCACTGCTCCTTCTCCCTGTGTCCTGATGCACACACTACTTTGTGTGTGCCCTCCAAGAGTGGAGTCTCTGTTTCCCCCAGTCCTGTTTAAGTCCTGCAATCAAATCCCGCTAGCCTTCAAAGTCTGATTCTCTGGGAATTCCTCCTCCCATTGTCAGACCCCCAGTTTGGGAAGCCTGACATGGGGCTCAGAACCTTCACTGCAGTGGGTGGACTTCTGTGGTATAATTGTTCTCCAGTTTGTGAGTCACCCACCTAGCGGTTATGGGATTTAATTTTATTGTGATTGTGCCCCTCCGACCATCTCATTGCGGCTTCTCCTTTGTCTTTGGATGTGGGTTATCTTTTTTGGTGAGTTCCAGTGTCTTCCTGTCGATGATTTTTCAGCGGTTAGTTGTGATTCCAGTGCCCTTGCAAGAGGGAGTGAGTGCATGTCCTTCTACTCTGCCATCTTGAACCAGTCCCGGGCCTATTGGTTTTTAAAAATGAGGTATATTTTTGGCGTTGTATCTAAGACATCTTTGCTTAACCAAGCTTATAAACATTTTCTCTGAGGTTCTCTTCTAGAGTTTTTATAGTTAGGCTTTATAGTTAGGTCTATTTTGAGTTAATTTTTGCAAATAATGCAAAAACATAAGATTATCGTTAAGTCTACATATGCATATTTGAGAAAATGTCTAATGCGTTTTACCATATTTTGTGCACTGCCACAGTGTAGTGCCAATTACAATGCTGTTATTTCAAAATATTTTCTCAATGAAATGATTATGCAACTATTCTTTGAGTTAATAATTATACCCATTTCAAAGATGAGGGAAATGAGATACAGAGAGATCTTGCAGCCTAAAAGTGGTAGGTGGAAACAGCGATGAAGCCACTTTATCTCACTTTAAAAGTTATATGCTGTCCACTGTTGTAAAAAGAAAATTGTTTTCAACAATAAAGTTCCCATGCTGTGAATGACCTGTTCAGATCACAAATTATTCCTTTCCACCTCTTCCTCCCTACTGGAGCCTGGGCTCTGCACCCTAGATCCCTACTGCCCTCAAACCCAGCATGACCCTTGGCCCTAATGCCCAGATGAATGGATAAACTGACGCCCTTTTGAGAAGATTCAACTGGTGAATGGATAAGCAAACTGTAGCATATCAGCCAAATGGAATTTGACTCAGCACACAAGGATGAATTTCAAATGCATTATGCTGATAGAAGCTACACTCAAAAGACTACATTTATATGACATTTTGGAAAAGGGACAGAAAATAAATTAGTGGTTGCCAGGGAATGGGGGTGGGAAAGAGTTTGTCTCCAAAGGGGCCCAGGGGAATTTGGGAACGGTTGAAAAAAATTGTTCCATATTTCGATTATGGTATTGGTTACACAATTGTATGTGTTTGTCAAAACTGTTCACAGCAAAGTGTAGATTTTACTTTAAGTGAAATATTTACTCAATAAGTGTGACTAAAAAGCATAAAAGCAGATTTTCAATTAATAGAGCTCTTTTATTCTGATAAATCAGAGCAGACCAACTGAGTCAGTCAGCCTGATTCTTCTAAAAGAATACAAGGAGTCCCTTAGCAGTAAAGTCCCTCCTCTGGGCACCCTTGAGCAGCAGCCAGAACTATTCCTGTTCACAGCAGGTGCCTGGTCAGCAGGCATTGAGTTGAATTCAGCCATCATTGAACTGTTGCTTCTTTGGGAGTGGGAATACCCAGCAAATTTCACAGCTTTTAAGGTTTTTGTTTGTTTGCTTATGAATCAAGAGTAAGCATCTGTTTTTAAGAAAAGTACAGTGAGACTTAAAGAAACTTGAAGCAAAGCATATAGGACCTCAGCATGTTGTCTCTATATGCAAAGATATTTGACAACAGTGATGCTATTTGTTGCCAGAAACCCCGCTGCCTATAAGAACATTTCAGTATAATACTGTACCTAACCTTTGTCTACCAGCCTTTTGTAAGTAGTCTAAAGGGCAGTTTGTATGCTGGTATTCCTCATGCAAATAAGGTCATTATCCTTTTAAAGGTATAAAGTCTCCTGTATGTGATGGAGCTTTCTAAGAAACAGGCTTGACCTTTCTTTCCCCTCTTCCGGGTGCCTGCAGAGCCTGCACTCATTAGCTAGAATTTGACTCCATGACATTTTTACTTAATTTTCTTTTTCCTCTATGTTGGACACATGGGGCAACCATTTATGTTCTTTCTTGACCTGAGATGCTCTCAAATCTCTTTCCAGCTGTGGCATTTTTCATTCAGTCACATCAGGATATAGTGATCCTTCCTTCCCCTCTGCAATTCCCAACTGTTAATTGTTTCATTTTAGAGAAGGGACTAGACACAGTCCTATGGACTTAGCACCATTTAATTAGCATTAACCAGAACAGTGGAAAGAAAAGCAATTTCCTCTGGAGTGGAAACATATTCTTTATGAGGTAGTAGAGGAAACGAATAATAATAGTTTTTAAAGGCCTTAATTTTTTTATGTGCTGTGATTGATGATAGATTTAAAACCAGTGTTTCCCTCTATTAGTATTGATGATGATGACAATAATAATAATTACAAATAACAAATAATAATTGGGATTCAAACCCAGATCTTTCTGATTACAAAGCGCATACTGTTAATTATTATGCTAAGAAATCCCTGTGATAACTACTACCAGTATGCCGAGGACTGTGCTAATCACCTTGTGTCCTCCTCGCAGCCTACCTAACAAGGTGAGCTTCACCAAGCCAGTTTGAGAGAGAGGGACACTGAGATTCAGAGAGGGGAAGTAACACATCCAAGGTCGCCCATTTGCTGTGACTGGGATCAGAGCCCAGATATGCTCTGACACTAAGTCCGTGCTTCTCACCACTGCCAGCACCACTCTGCCTATAGAGTAATAAGGCACTAGCAAAGACATCTCTGGAAGTGTCAAGGACATTGCTAGTTACTTTTTTAAATGTGCAAATTGTGATCCACGTTGAGTCTGATGGGCTTTGCTTTTGAACTTGAAATACTGTATTTACAGATTATTAGGACTTAATAAAATGTGGAACCTTAGAACTGCAGGCTAGCAATATGAGTTTTAAAGGCATTGCTTCATTTATTCAACCATGGACATTAATCGATTGCTTAATGTGTGCATATACACTCAGAGAAGGTATACTCTCTATCCTTCAGCAATCTGCTAATGTCAGGTGTGAATGCATAAAGGGGTAAAGGGTGTCAGTATAGCATGATACATTTTATGATACGAGTGTGCCCAGGAGCCTATCAGAACATAGAAGAGGGCAGTTAATGTCAGGTGGAGGTGGGCTTATCACTGAAGGCTTCCCAGAACAGGTGATACTGAGCTGAGTTGTGGGACGGGAAGCAGAAGGGAAGGTTTGTGTGAAGGGCAGGGAGGCATATATCAGTAATGACTGGATCAAAAAGTATGTTGAGGGGAGTGTTAATATGAGGGTCTTTGGCAACTTCTTAATATGGAGGTGGAGGGATATAATAACTCTTCTTACAGCTCTCTTCCTTTAGTTACGTAGAGTTCCATTTTGTATCTGTTTCATCCTAATAGCCTTCCTGGCAGAAGACATTGCTACTACTGTAACAGTTATTCTGCAGCAGCTACAGAGCTCAGTTGCCTGAGAGGGAAACAAAGGATTGATTGCTCAGATGTTAACTGTAACTCTCCAGGTTCATGAGCAGATCCTAAACTTCTTGTGCAGAATGTTTAGCCCTGCCATCATAACTCCTACTGTCCTGCTGCTTGCCTCTGGTTAAAAAGAAAAATAAAAGAAGGCAAATAAGGATCTGTTTCCTTCTGAGAAGGAATGAATGAATACTTGTGAACTTCCCTAATTTTCATACTAGAACATAGGCCTTGTCACCTGCATGCCTGACATCTAACAAGCGTAGGGATCTCTCCTTGAATGTTTGTGATTATATTATAAATGCTTGAAAGTATTGAACATAATTCTGTGACCTAGCATATATAATTATTATAAATAAACCTATGCTAAATAAAAGAGACTATTACATGACTCTTAGGGTAAGTCAGTCAGTAGTGCCTGCTACATGATCATGCTGATAAATCTTTCCCATTTGATTTTCCATCACTTTGAAGATTTATGAATTTCTTTTACTTTCTAAAGTCTTTTTTTCCTCCAGAGATTTGATAAGCACTCCTGTTTCCTCCTAGTTTTTCCATGGTTTGTTATTTTAACTTTTTTACTCATCAGGTATTTTATATATATACATATATTTATATATTTGTGTAACATAGGAGATAAACTTCTAAATTGTGTTCCCCCCCAAGTAGCTAAATGTTACTAATTGTTAATCATTTGTTAAATTATGTTTCCCTGCTGCATTGATTTATGATATCTATTCTATCATATTTAAAATTCATACATAGAGTAGATTTCTATGTTATCAGCTCTATCCTATTGATCTCCTTTGTCTTACACAACCACCACTTACTTTTTTTTAATAAATTTATTTTTATTTATTTTTGGCTACGTTGGGTCTTCGTTGCTGCGCACGGGCTTTCTCTAGTTGCGGCCAGCGGGAGCTGCTCTTAGTTGTGGTGTGTGGGCTTCTCATTGCCGTGGCTTCTCTTGTTGCAGAGCACAGGCTCTAGGTGTGCGGGCTTCAGTCGTTGTGGTGTGCGGGCTCAGCAGTTGTGGCTCATGGGCTCTAGAGCACAGGCTTAGTAGTTGTGGTGCACAGGCTTAGTTGCTCCGCAGCACGTGGGATCTTCCTGGACCAGGGCTCGAACTCGTGTCCCCTGCATTGGCAGGTGGATTCTTAACCACTGCACCACCAGGGAAGTCCCACCACTTACTTTTAAATATCATAGTTTTATAGAATATTTTGATATCAACTAGGGCTAAATTTCTTCATTAGCTCTCCTTTTAAACTCTTCCATTCTTATCAGAATATTTTCTATTTTTCTTACAGAAGGCCTTTGGCATAATTCCACAAGCCCAACAAGAGTCTGTTAGAATATTGTGGTAGATGTTTTCATAAGATTAAAAATAAATTTATATAACTCACCTGGGCCTATTGAGAACAGATCAGATTAGGTAATCTTTGTTCATCTACCCTAGACTTCGTTTCCTTCTTGAGTATATTTGATATTTCTTCTTCCCTTTATTTATTTATTTATTTCTGATTTTTTTGTTTGAATATAGATACTCCTCTTCTAGAAAAGGTAGAAGCAAAACTGCAGTTGAATAGTTTAGCTTTTTCTACTTTGTCTGTTAGCATTAAACTCTTTTTTCCATGGTGCAGGCCTATCTCTTCCTCATTCTTGCTACATATGACACACAGCTAAACGGCCTTTTGTTCTTTCCAGCTTTTTAAAAGCTTCAGCTTTCTCCTCCTGTTAGCCTTCTTAAGGTGGTTCTCACCGGCCAGGCCACTATCTGCTGTTTCCCTGACTCTGCTGCTCCTTCTGTAGCTGCATTCTCTGTCTGAGTATGAGCCTATCAGAGTTCCCTGGGCAGTTACATCGGTTTCTCTAGGTACCACCCCCTCTTCTCCCTAATTAGGGTAACTTGTTATTGTGCTGTCACTTCACTCTGGCTTGTGAGACCTTTTTATTCCTCTTGGAGCCATACTTTTTTTTTTTTTTAACGTCTTTATTGGAGTATAATTGCTTTACATTGCTGTGTTAGTTTCTGCTGTATAACAAAGTGAATCAGCTATACATATACATATATCCCCATATCTCCTCCCTCTTGCGTCTCCCTCCCACCCTCCCTATCCCACCCCTCTAGGTGGTCACAAAGCACCGAGCTGATCTCCCTGTGCTATGCGGCTGCTTCCCACTAGCTATCTGTTTTACATTTGGCAGTGTATATATGTCCATACCACTCTCTCACTTCGTCCCAGCTTACCCTTCCCACTCCCCGTGTCCTCAAGTCCATTCTCTACATCTGTGTCTTTATTCCTGTCCTGCCCCTAGGTTCTTCAGAACTTTTTTTTTTTTTGATTCCATATATATGTGTAAGCATACGGTATTTGTTTTTCTCTTTCTTACTTCACTCTGTATGACATACTCTAGGTCCATCCACCTCACTACAAATAACTCAATTTCGTTTCTTTTTATGGTTGAGTAATATTCCATTGTGTATATGTGCCACATCTTCTTTTTAAGAGTCTGGCCATGTACTTATAAAATATTTTCCCAGAACTTTCTGAACTGCCTGATCAGCATATCTAAATACATTTTATGTTTCTTCTCTTGGCTGCTGTTATCTTTGGGATGATATATTCACAGCCTCCCAAGTTCCCATCATTGCTCCTCACTAATGTTTTTCTGGTCATATGTGAGTGAAAAATTGAAATTTCTGTCTTTTTTTCTCCAGTCATCTAAAAGATGCTTTTGTAAGTGTCTCAACAAGAATTTGTTTAATGCTCTTGTTTCTGAAGAGCTAAGGGACTTTCCCGACTCTAGATGTCTCCAGGTATAACAAAAATGTGAACCGTGTGATTAATTTGAACAGTGCTTGCATGAAGGGAGTATCTGGTACAACAGTGGTTTGGAGAGACTGGGATCAATGGAGAAGCAGAAAGAAATCACCAACCTCAGGGTGTAGGTATTAGGTAGTGGAATGGGGGAAGGGAGGTACACATCTGCAGGCTTAATTTTACAGGCTCAGATATCTGGGCCACGATAGCGTGCCAATGATCTATTGTAATTCCTCAGTTACCTGTGTCATGGACAGTTTGTTGGAGTCACTCTTGCTAACTGTCCTGGCAGTGTACCAACGATCAAGAGCCCACTAAATTATAATTATAAAGAAATTTGTAGGTAGTCTTACAAATGTTCTGTAATTAAATAAAATCAGGCTATACAAAATGTTTCCTCTTTCCTTTATCCTATTCTTTGCTTTTCAAAACACTCTTCATCCTTCAAGATTCTGTTCAGTGATCCCTCCTTGATGAAGCTTTCCCTGATAGACCCAGGCAGTCTTAGTTGCCCTTTCTTTTGTGTTTCCATCCCTGCATCTTGTATGATGATTATTTATGAGTCTCTCATCCTCATTTTGACTTTGAACCCTCAACAACAGATACTATTCCTTGTTATTTTTCTATTTCTAATATATAGTATATTACAACACACATATATTACTATATAGTAAGTTCTAGATAGATTAGTAAAACATAATATTAATCAATTATATGCTTGAAGGTATTAGGCCTGCTTGACTTACCTGAGCTGATTTAAGAAAGACACAAAAATGTCTTAATTTAAATGCTTGCTTTTAGAACTATCACCTCCAAATAGAAATTACAGAGTAGTGTTTGGGACTCAATATAAAAAAAATATTTCTAATAATTTGAGATATTTACAAATACAGTAAACTGATTTGTGAATAGTTATCATTGCACTAATGAAAGCTCTCACGGAACAGAGGATTATTTATGTGTATCTGTTATGTGTGTGTATGGATGAATGATAGGATGTTAAAGTGGATATGGTTTCTTATCCACAGAATACCTTCAAACTGATGAGTATGTGTATTTATGTGGGGAGAGTGATATTCAGAAGCTATTGTCAGTATTCCAGAGGTTAAGAAAAAAACAAATTTATCTACAACAAATCTTAACAGTTTTTAAAAGCTTCATAATGTTTTGCTTTGGGCCAGACTTATCAATTGAATGACACTGGTTATCATGTAGACACAAAACTCGAAATGGCTGTTAGTTATCGTTACCTTTGATTTTTGTAAAAATTTAAAAACCAGTTATTGTTACTAACTCCAATTTGTTTGGAGGGAGAAGGATTTCAAAAAATGGAGTATATGCAGAAAGCATGTTAAAAGAATTTTGGATCATAACTGAATTAATTTCATTTTATACATTATTTCATGGACTTTTTTTCCTCAGTATTTTTTGCATCTCTGAGAGAAGGATGCACCTTACAATAGTGGTGTGTTGTATTTAATTGCAGTGTTTTTTAAATCTTTGCTAGTAATTCATAAAATAAAGATGCAGCTTTATAATCCACAGAATTTTGATGGTCAGAGAATATGATGATTAGATTCAGAGTGGCTGAGAGAATTTGTATGGTTCAGCTATCAGGCTGTCTGAATCAAGATCCTGTGTTACGTAGGGCAGCTCCTTAATTTTGCTGAGACAGTTTTCTCATCTATAAAGTGGGGATAATAGTATCTACTTCATAGAGTCCTTGTGAAAAATTGAATGAGATGATACTTGAAATGTGTTAAGCTTTTCTTCTTCTTATACCTGTTCCAACTTGGCAATGCCAGAAAGAGTTAACACTTCTCCCAAATTGCCAAAATTACCAGTAGAAAAAAAATTACTGAAAATCTTGGAAGATAGGACGTTATTTCATTTTATTATGCAAATATTTTTGACCTCTGGAGATTATTTATTTTGCTTTGGAAGCCTGATTTCTTCTGTACTGCTAACCAAACAGTTTATTCCATTTTGTGCAACAATTTATCATGAACCTTAAAAGAAGTACTGATTATCTTAGAGTTTTTGGCTCAATTACCTGTTTTAAATGCTCAGTGACTAAGGAAAGCATGTTATTTTCTCCTCTCCTGCACTGTGGAGTATAACAATAGACTGTGAACAAAGCAAATCAAAGATACACAGGTACCAGTATAAGGGGCCCATTGTGTTTAGTTTGTAGCCCTGTCATGTGGTTTTAATGTAGGTCACCTGGTTGATTATGACATACTGACAGATAGCACATTGTTCTCTCTTGGAATCTCTAGACACTTTAGCATTTCTATTCTTATCTGTCCATTTTGCTTCCAAACCTTAAGTGAAATGGAATTACAGCATTCACTTTGTTTTCCTGTGCTAAGTGATTATCTCTGAAGTGCAATTTTGTGATTAGGCAAGATGGCATGCATACACTCAGCTAATGCTGATTTCCCCCAGGGTGCAGAAACAGGTAAATTCATAATGAATGGATGTTGTGCTTTGATTTCAAATGCATGTGAAACCTCACCACACTTGGTAGTTTTATTTTAAAAAATGTATTTAATTATTCTAAAATTAACAGGAGAATATTAAAATTGAACTTTAGAAAATGGCATTTAAACATAAGTCAAGGGTGCTAACTGCTTATGAATGTTAATCCCCTTCAAAAAGTGAAAAAACAAACGTACCTGACATAAACTGGATTTGGGGGTTGTCATTGAAAATCTTCTTTTTAATTATTTATATTCTTTCTGATTAATTCAAAAAATATCTGAACACATCTAGGTATTAGTATTGTCAAATTCTAACATTCCTTATTTTGAAAACTACCTTAATTATTCAACTAATTGCTATCATGGTATTGTCACCATTGTTTGGGTGACATTTGGCAGGGGTGGGAGATGGGGGGAGAGGCAGGGGAGAAGTTAGGAGTTAATGGTTGGCACAAAGTATTTTCTTTAACTATTTTCTTTGATGTTTTAAAAACAAATTTGTCCATGACTGTGAGAGACCAATTTTAAAGAAGATTTAGCATTTACAAAACTAGACACACTTTGACCAAATTATAAAAGTAGTTGATTGTAACCCAAACCATACCTTTTTACTGATTTACTTAGAATAAGCATTGACTGTAATATTGTGAAACTTGAAGTGAGAAACGTAATAATACAATTTCCCAATCTTATTTCAATTGAAATCCTTTTTGTAAGGAGCATTGACACTAATCAGAACTCCTTGTAAGCGATGCTAGAGAAACTTACTTGGCTGCACTTCTTTGATTAGCTCCTTCTTCCCACACTTTAATCTCTTAGTGTGGTGTCTGGTATACATTAAGAGCTCAATAAATCTTAACCTTATTATTATTCTCATTATCTTTCCATTGAGTAAAACTAGTACCTTTAATAAGTTGATGGATGATTTCCAATAGTAAAGCATATTAATTTGGAATAAAGTACTTTTATTCAAGGTTCAAGGGAAAACTGACCCATTAAAAAGTTTAATCTCTTTTTATGGTCCAGATATATGTCTGTGAACTATCAGTAATATCCTTTCTGGTTGAAGTGATTCACTTTCCTGCATGTTCTGTTGTCACTTGCCCTGAGGGATGTGATACCCTCAAAGTTGTCCTCATAATTTTGGACACCTATCTAGCAGAGATGAATCACCTACAGTTTCAGCGTTCACTCTGTCACACCTTGCATACTTACCAAGGTAAGCACTTCATAAGTATACTCCACAGGTGATTTGTTAGCCCATACCTGCTGTCCAAGGTACCATCAGGAAAACTGCAGATGTTTATTTCCCTTACCATGGGGCTGTTGGATATAACTCTTTGGGCAGAGTTAGGAAAGGTAAGATGTAACCCTGGTATGGTGAAAAGGACAGTGGATCGGGGACAAAACACTTGTGGGTTGTAGTCTTAGTTCTGTTTAGTAACTTAGGCCAAATTTTGTAGCTTCTGTGAACCTCAGAAGTTATTTTATAGTTCTTGTGGAGTTTTTTGTTTGTTTTTATCTGCCTTTCTGCTGGTCTGGTAGGCTCCGTAAAGATGTCGTACTTCTCTTTACATCTTTGTCCCTGGATTGGTGCCATTAACAGTATTGAAAAGGTGTTTAACAAACGTGTGTTGAAAAAGTAAGGCAGGAAGACAAACAGCAGGAAGAGAAGGGAAGGCAGAATAGAAGGATGTATTTAAGGCCTAAATTTTTCCCCAGATTCTCTTTGCATAAAACCTTATGAAATCAAGTGCATATGGTTCTATTCTAAGTTAATGGAAGTTTACACTTTAAGGGTTAGGAGAAGTCACCATGGGTCAGACCTTCTCTTTTTATGTATGGGAAGCTGAGGCTCGTGATGATTAAGTGAGTTGTCAGCAGGGTAATGGCAAAGCCTCATCCAGTTCTCCTCACTCGTAGGTCAGCACTCCTTGAACTATTATGGGCAGCCTTCATATCGGGCTATATGTGTAAATAGATCCAGAAAGATATAGCCCTACACACTAGAATTTTGGGAAAAGGGGTGGTCGTTCACTTTCAATTCTCTGTACCTTTCTATTTCTTGATTTAAGCAACACCAAAAAACCGTGAACTATTTTTATAACATAATAAAAATATCATGTGGAAAAGTATAATTTTTAAAACATAATGAATTTCAATACTCTGTACGAATACCATATGGGATAAATAACAATAAGCAATAACAAAAAGTACCCTATAGCATGAATATGATTTGCTAAAGTATATTTCTCAGAGTGGGCTGAAATTCACCAGTGTGTGTATTAAATCCCTCTGTTTGGCATATTGATGAAGAGGCTGCTTGTTATTTTTGGGTCAGGATTTAAATGCTTGTTTATATTGCCTAAGAGTTCAAACAACTGTATCTCCCCAAAAGAGGCTGTCCAGATTTCTTCCAGTTGGGCCCCACCCTTCTAATGTACTTCTTCAAGGTCATATTCAAGTACACTGTCTTCTGATCTGTCTAAATTCCATTCATCAAGTGTTTCCTTTCCATTAATATTTCTGAATGCCTCTCTGGCTCATTTATGTAAGAGAAAAAGCAAAATGTTTTAAAGCAACATCCCGTATTTATAGATTGAATTGAGTTATTCTTTCATTCATTCTTTGTTCTAGCGTTTTGGCTATTTTTGAAATGGCCTGAGACCTTGATAAGCAGGAAGACAAGGAAGAGGTTCCTGTGCCACCACTTGTAAAGCTGTGGTTGAGAAGAATGGAGTGGAATGGCTAAAAGTCAAGCAGTGTTGCATCTTATCTTTCCTGACTTTGCCCAGTTATACCCATACTTGCATGTTAAGTATCTTGCGTACTAATTATCTACAGATGAGCGTATTTATTCAACTTATTTTTCAATGTTATTATTTCCACAGCTTCCGCCACCTTTGAAGACTTTCAGATTCGTCCCCACACTCTCTTTGTTCATTCGTACAGAGCTCCAGCTTTCTGTGATCACTGTGGAGAAATGCTATGGGGGCTGGTGCGTCAAGGCCTTAAATGTGAAGGTAAGGTATTCCTTCCCCAGCCAAGTGGAACGCATGCTGGAGTTAGCTACTTATGTCGTGCCCTCTTCTGCAGTGCCTTCTTCCCTTCAGATACCTTCCAGGGATCTGGGTAGTGCATGGATTCTGTTCGGTTCATTTCCTATCGTCAAGATGTTAGCCCTGATCTGGGAAGCCAGATTCTCCTATCTTTTCGCCTATATCATGTGGATATGTTTCTCTCCCATAAGGTGTTGGTTATTTTGCTAACAGGCTAAACATACAATTTGCATCTTAAGCCAGAACTTGGAATAGTAGGCATTCAATAAATGTTTGCTGAAAGGAGCTGAGATTCAGGAGGTTAATCAAACCATCCAAGGTCACTCAGCTGTTGAGTGGCAGGCTGGAACATGTACCCAGTTTCTACACCAAGATCATAGTTTTATCATCCTCCATGGACAGAAATCCTTGAAGTGCATAATTCAGGTTTATAGGATACCATGATATAATCTTAAAAACGGACCAAATCATACCTTTCTCTTTTCTTTTTATTTTTTTATTTTTTTATTTATTTTTGCCTGTGTTGGGTCTTCGTTGCTGTGCGAGGGCTTTCTCTAGTTGTGGCAAGCGGGGGCCACTCTTCATCGCAGTGCGCGGGCCTCTCACCATCGCAGCCTCTCTTGTTGCGGAGCACAGGCTCCAGACGTGCAGGCTCAGTAGTTGTGGCGCACGGGCCCAGCTGCTCCAGCGGCATGTGGGATCTTCCCAGACCAGGGCTCGAACCCGTGTCCCCTGCATTGGCAGGCGGATTCTCAACCACTGCGCCACCAGGGAAGCCCCCTTGCTCTTTTTTGATGAAGGGTGGGGCGGGGAGGGATAGAGCTGTTTGAACTTTGACCAAAAACCCCAAGCTTTTATGATGAAATCCATAAACAAAATAACCCTAATTTCTGAATTTCTATCTGTAAGAAGGGAAGTTAAGAGACAGTGATCTGGAAGAAAGTCTACCTAAAGTGTAGTTTTATGAAAATTTGTCTGGCCTGCTATGTGACACATGGGGAAATTCTGAACAGTAAGACTATGTGAGAGAACTATTGAGCAGAAATATTGAGGGGAAAAGGGTGCTTTCCTAATTATCTACCATGTAGAAACTAGCATGTGAAGCATTTTACATATTTTCTTAACAATTCTTCAAGGTAGTTATTATCCTCGTTTTACAGACAGAAAAACTGAGGTGAAGTAATTTGTCCAAGGCCATGTAGACAAACAAGTTGCGGAGCCATGATTCAAATCAGTGTAAGTCAAAAGTTGTGAAGCGTTGATTAATTCTCCCTTGCCGTAGAACTTGAGGCAGCTAAAAATAGGTCATCTCACTGGAGTTTTATTGCTAGATCCCTCAAAGCCCAAGTCCCTTATGTTAGAAAACATTTTTTAAAATGATAACCAGGGTAGTTGCTGGGCTCATCCAATAAAATCAGATGTCAAAACCCAGCTTATTGACAAATTGGCAAAATAAACCAGGAGACGCTCAAAAGAAAATGTAAATTTTCGAACAGCCTCAAGAAAAATGGAAACAGTACTGTTTCTAAAAATTCATAATCTACAACTTACACTAAAGTAGCTTTTAATTTATAGTTGAACAAAAGTCATTTTTACTTTCTCCTTCCAGGATGTGGGCTGAATTACCACAAGAGATGTGCATTTAAAATCCCCAACAATTGCAGTGGCGTGAGGCGGAGAAGGCTCTCAAATGTTTCCCTTACCGGGCTCAGCACCGTCCGCACAGCATCTGCCGAGCTTTCCACCAGCGCCCCCGATGAGCCCCTTCTGGTATGGCCTCCTGTTTATCCATTTGCCCGTTTACATGAGAAATCTGTAGGACGATGTGGTAACCGTGGTAATCAATCCAAGACAGTGCCCTGGGAGAGAGGACACAGCCAGGGTGTTGATGACTGTGTTTCTTCAGGGCCTGTGCTGTAGATTGGTCAGTGCTTCAACAAATATCCAACAGCTTCGAGTTTGCTTTTATCTGTGGGCTTAGAGCAATTTTTAAATCTGTGAGGTTTCATCATGCTCATGGAGCCAGAGCGGCACAAACTAATGCGTGGACGTGACAAAACATAGTTTGTCAAAATTTGGAAACCAGAGATAAAAGATTTTCTTCTCTGACGATTATTAGAGTACTTCGTGGCATGGCTGACTGTTTATTCTGGGAGAAAATCTGAAATTCGCTCATATGAAAAGATGAAAGTCTTTAATTGTTTGGCATTAAAGGCATACATGCTGATGTCAAAGTGACACTGGTTGACAAATGCCATGGGAAAAATAGCATTTAATACTTTAAATGTTTCCATTGGCTCTAAAATATATGTCTGTGGACATGGCTTAAATATTTTTCTTTAAGAAAGTTAAATTTTGATTTTCCAAACATTGAAAGCAAAGTAAAAATTGTGGTAATTATGTGCACTATTTAAAATAAGAACATTATTCTGAAATAAGCTAATTGTGTGAGCTTAAGTTTCCTATATTTACTCCCTCTGACAGTGGATATTACAAAAACTCTTTATAATCTAATAATTACAAAAATCAATTAAAGGGAAAAAATAAAAATTATGAAACATTTAGGTTAGATAAATCCCTGGAGTGGAGAGAGGCAATGCATTTTGAAGCCATCTCTAAAAAGCTGTATTAATTACTCTATTGTTCGGAAAATATTTTATCGTGATCTTTAAATCACTTAAATTTTGTTACAACATAAGCCAGACATATAACTCAAATGAATGCTTATTTTGATAAATAGGAAAAGTCTATACTCTGTGTTTCTGTGACTTTTTTGGGGGAGTTTGTTGTGTTTTCATGAAGTTAACCTGTTAGGGGAAGTCAGGCACTAAATCCCACCAGTAACTAGAAGAATATATTATATTTTGGGGACTATTCAGAATGCATGTGTGGTGATATATTATTTTTAAAGTTGTATTAGTTAGAATTAATGATACTCTTACTGAAAGGTGCTTAAGTCAAAATCTGTTTACTTTTTCAAATAACTCTCATATTATCTTTCCAACTCTGAGATTTCTTGATTTCATTTGAATTTTTGTAGGTAGTGATTTTATAAGTTAACAGTTACTCTTGCTTTTAAGTACCATCTCTGAGAGTCATACTGTTTACAGAACAGACATTTTTAAACAAGTTTAAGAAACAAAATTATATACTAATGTGTATTGTTTTCAGTTTCACCAGGAAAAGATTTTTAAAAGTTAGTTAACATCTCATAAGAAATCTAAAGCTCTAAACTAAATTTTTTCATCATTAGAATAGATTAGAATCTAGGTAATTAATGCTAAAGATTCTTCCTTTAAAACTATCTCAGTTTTTAAAAAAGAATTAATAGGAATATATTTAATTAAGTTTGCCTGGAGAATTCAGACCAGACTTCCAAGGTGAGGTGTTACTTAAGCTGATCTTTACTGTGCTTTTTCATTTATCAGCAGTTTGATTTTCTATATTAGGCTAAGTGTTTGATCTCTTCAAAGTCATACAGGGTAATTTTAAAATGATGGCTTTTGTGCAAAGACTTCATAAGTCAATAGAAAGAGTTGCATGTATATAATCTGTTTTAATGTGTTTCTTAATATATGCTTGATGTATCAAATTAATTTTGTGTGAAATTTGAATACTAAAATTAAGAAAAAAAATATCTGTTTTTAATAATATATACATATATGCACATATGTATGTATACATACACGTGTGTGTATATATATATCTACTTCCAAACATCACATATGTACCATTTAGATTTTATAAATATAAATGAAATTATTATATGCATGCATATTTATAAATGTGAATGTACAATTTATATATAAATTTAATTTAGGTTACTAAAGTCTTTAAGCAGGTTTTTGTGTTTTTCAACCAAATTATTTAATTGCTTTAATTGCTTTATTTAATCAAATTACATAATTATTTAATTATTCAATTACTTGATTACAAGCTATATTGTACATCAGGTGTTGAAATTCATTAGCACTTTATTGCTGAACGGAATTTTTTTGTAGTAGAATGCTTAAAAATGTTTTAAAAATACATTTTAAAAATCACATTTTAACTATATCTGCCAAGAATGCTTACAAAAGTTTGATCAAATTTATGAGGTGAGAAAATATTGGGGCCACAGGATACTTTGAAAAATGTTATTATGAACTTTCATAACCTTATATAAAATGCCTTATGGGTAACCTTTAAATGAAAAATGCCTTTGGTAATAGTGTTGGTGACACATTGGCTCTCAAATGCATGTTTTACATTCATCATAGCACTTTTTGCCCCTGTGGGGTGCCTGTATGTCTCTCTTTGCATGCTCGGAGTGCAGCTAATATGTCTCTTTTCATCCCTGTGCAAAACATAAAAGGCCAGTAACTATAGTTTAAAGGTTATAGTGAATGCCTAGTCAAAGGTAACATTATGGTAATGATAGTAAAACCTTTTAGTCCGTATACAATAAACAATATTTTCCATTTCTGAAAAGGATGATGGCCTATAAAAAGATGGCATTGCTTAGTAATGCCACTAGACCACCCATGTTGCAAGTCTGCCATAAGTATAGATTTTCTCCCAAATGTAAGAAAATGATTTTTCTATTCAACACTTGATTGCCTATTTTGACTGGAAAATCACCATTTCACATATGGATTAAAATACTGGTAATTCTATTAATTTACCCATTTCTGGCAAATAAATTGAGTCATGGATTTCTATAAGGCTGCTAACATAGAAAAAAAAGTATAACAACATAGATCTTATGACAAGCTTTGTCTGTTGACAACTTCGGCACTAAACTGTTATCCGTTATTCCAACCATGATGCAGTCCTTTTTTAAGAAAATCCAAAATGTAGGCAATTTATGGCATAAGAGCTCTGCAAGGGTGTGTGTCTTTTTGTACATCATCACCTATGTTAGAAGGAAACAAGAAAAACTCAGTAGGTACTTAAGGAGGACACACTAATATGTTGTTTCATTATGTATAAGTATACTTATTAAGATTATATCAGTTTTAAACTTTTAGACAATTGCATAGGAGAAGTCAAGATTAAATGATCCTATAATATCTCTATTTATCATCTAGATCTTTTTAAAAATCATCTCATCTTTTTAAAAATTTACAGATGTTCTTGTGGTGTTTGGGAAAAGTTAAAGCCATTTGAAATCATGTTATACAAGGCTTAGTCTTAGGCAAAAAAGTTAATAATCTGTTCCAGAACTTCTGCTCCTAGCTATGAAGAAGCTTGTATCAGACCAACTCTCCTGTAAGGGACAATTATAAAAGCTGAATACAGTATAAGAGAACATAGCAAAACAATATTTAAAGGTACCTAAGAGCAACCAAGGCAATCAGGATTTGAGGGACAAATGTCTCAGAAATAAGGAAATCACAGAGAGGTCAATGCACAGGACAGCCCCCAAACAAAGAAGCAGCTGGCTCAAAATGTCAGTAGTGCTGAGTTTGAGAACCTCTGGTGTAGAACAAAGCTGGAGAATTTCCAAACATATCATAAAGCCGTAGTTAAGACAATGTGGTATTACACAAGAACAGAAAATAAACCAATGAAACAGAATAGAAGGAGTCCAGAAACCGTGGGCATATACAGGCCAACTAAGTTATGACAACAGTACCACTGCTGTGAGAAAAGGATGGTTTTTTTCAACAAATATTTCTGGAACCGATGGGATATCTATATGGAAAATATGAATCTTGACCTTACCTTATACCATATACAAAATAAATCCTAGGTAGATTAGGAGCTTCTAGGAGATAACATAGAAGAGTATCTACAGTAACTTGGGTCATGAAAACCTTTTTCAAATAGGACTCAAATCACTGATGACAAAAGAAAAAAATTGATAAATTGGGCATCATTAAAATTAACAAATTATTTTCAGCAAAATATACCATTAAAAGGGTGGAAAAGCAAGTCACAGAATGGAAAAAGATATATTCAATGTATATAAT
This sequence comes from Balaenoptera acutorostrata, assembly GCF_949987535.1. Classification (NCBI taxonomy): domain Eukaryota; kingdom Metazoa; phylum Chordata; class Mammalia; order Artiodactyla; family Balaenopteridae; genus Balaenoptera; species Balaenoptera acutorostrata. Next base: position 111,944,589 of record NC_080066.1, on the reverse strand, counting down.
ATGTATATATATCTTGTAAAAGAGTCATATCCAAATGTATAAAGAACATCTATAAAAGTTGAAAAGACAGACAACCTTATTTAAGATACAGGCAAAGTATTTGAACGGCACTTTACCAAAGAAGACAGCCAATAAACATGAAAATGTATTTTACATCGTTATTTATCAGAGTCTAAATTTAAATCTACAGTGAGATATCTCTACACCAGAATGTCTAATGTTGGGGGAAAAAAACTGACAGTAACAAGTATTGGTGAAGATATTGAGCAACTAGAACTCACATACACTACTACTAGGAATATAAATTGGTTCAGCAACTTTGGAAATCTGGTTGGCAGTTGTCTTCTAAAGCTGAACATATGCATATCATGCGACTCAGCAGTTTTACTCCTAGGTATATATTCACCAGAAATGTGTATAGACATGCATGGAAAGATACATATCAGAATTTTTAAAAAATTTTAATTTTTAAAAATATGTACCAGAATTTCTAAAAATTTTTTAGACTTCACTTTTTTAAAGCAGTTTTAGGTTCACAGCAAAATTGAAAGGCAGGCACAGAGATTTCCCATATACCCCTTGCCCCCCACAAATGCATAGCCTCCTCCATTATCACCATCACTCACCAGAGTGGTACTTTTGCCAACACTGGTGAACATACGTTGACATACACATCATAATCACCCAGTCACATCATAACCAACCAAAGTCCATGGTTTGCTTTAGGGTTCACTCATGGTGTTGTACATTCTGTGGATTTGGACAAATGCATAATGACATGTATTCATCATTATGGTATCATGCAGAGTATTTTCACTGCTCTAAAAGTCCTCTTAGCTTCATCTATTCTTCCCTCCTCCCCTCCACCCAACCCCTACCAACTACTGATTTTTTTTACTGTCTCTATAGTTTTGCCTTTTTCAGAATGTCATATAGTTGGAATCATACAGTATGTACCCTTTCCAGTTTGGCTTCTTTTACTTAGTAGGACATATTTAAGTTTCCTCCATGTCTTTTCATGGCTTGATGGCTCATTTCATTTTAGGGTGGAATAACGTTCCATTGTCAAGATGTCCACAGTTCATTTATCCATTCACCTAACAAAGGACATCTTGGTTGCTTCCACGTTTTGCCAGTTATGAGTAAGGCTGCTGTAAGCATCCATGTATAGGTTTTCAGCTCTTTTGAGTAAGTATCAAGGAGTGCAATTGCTGGATCATATGAAAAGATTATGTTTTGTCAGAACTGCCAAACTGTCTTCCAAAGTGGCTGCACCATTTTGCATTCCCACCAGCAATGAATGAGAGTTCCTGTCGTTGCACATCCTTGTCAGCATTTGATGTTGTCGTTATTTTGGATTTTGTGTTCAGATAGGTGTGTAGTGGTTTCTCATTGTTTTAGTTTGCATTTCCCTGATGACATATGATGTGAAACTTCTTTTCACATGCTTATTTGCCATCTGTATATCTTTTTTGGTAAGATGTTTGTTAAGGTTTTTGGCCCATTTGTAAATTGGATTGTTTGTTTTCTTATTGTGGAATGTTAAAAGTTCTTTGTATATAGATATATTATTTAATATTTATTTATTTATTTATTTATTTTGGCTGCTCCTGGTCTTAGTTGCAGCATGCAGGATCTTTAGTTGCAGCAGGCGGACTTCTTAGTTGTGGCATGCAAACTCTTAGTTGCGGCATGTGAACTCTTAGTTGCGGCATACACGCAGGACCTAGTTCCCCGACCAGGGATCGATCCCAGGCCCCCTGCATTGGGAGCGTGGAGTCTTACCCACTGGACCACCAGGGAAGTTCCAAGAGTTCTTTGTATATTTCGGATAACAATCTTTATTAGATGTGTCTTTTGCTAATATTTTGCAAATGTTTTCTCCCTGTCTGTGGCTTGTCTTTTAATTCTCTTAACATTGTCTTCTGCAGAGCAGAAGTTTTTAATTTTAATGAAATCCAGCTTATCATTTATTTCTTTCAAGGATCATGTCTTTGGTTATGTATTTTAAAAAGCACCACCATATCCAAGGTCACCTAGGATTTCTCCTATGTTATCTTCTAGGATTTTTATAGTGTTGTGTTTTACGTTTAGGTCTATGATTCATGTAGAGTTAAATTTTTTAATTTAAATTAACTTAATTAACTTGCATTAATTTACGTTTTAATTTAAGTTAATTAAGTTAATTCATCATAAGGTCTGTGTCTAGATTCATTTGTTTACATGTGAATCACCAGCACCATTTATTGAAGAGACCATCTTTGCTCCATTGTATTGCCTTTGCTCCTTTGTCAAAGGTGAGTTGACTGTATTTATGGGGGCCTATTTGGGGTCTCACTGTTTTGCTTCATTGATCTATTTGTCATTCTTATACCACACTGTTTTGATTATTATAGCTTTATAGTAAGTCTTGAAGTTGGGTAGCATCAGTCCTCTAACTTTATTCTTCTTCAGTATCATGTTGGCTATTCTGGGTCTTTTGCCTCTCCATATAAACTATAAAATCACTTTGTTGATATCCATAAAATAATTTGCTGAGATTCTGATTGGGATTGCATTGAATCTATAGGTCAAGTTGGGAAGAACTGACAAATTGATAACACTGAGTCTTCCTATCTGTGAACACGGTATATCTCTCTCCATTATTTTGCTCTTTTATGTCACTCATCAGAGTTTTGTAGTTTTCCTCACATAGATCTTATTCATATTTTGTTAGATTTATACCTAAGTATTTCACCTTGGTGGGGTGCCAGTGTGAATGGTATTGTTACAAGCATGTTTTTAACATTTTTATTCATTGTAGCTAAAAGCTAGAAACAAATAAATAGTGGTAGAGTCATATAATGGAATAGTATACAGCAATACAGCAATAGAATTGAGGAACTGTTGATTCATTCAGCAACATAAATGAATCTCACAAAATAATATTTAGGGAAAAAAAGCAGACACAAAAGATTATATGCCTGAGAATCCAGTGTATGAAGTTCTAATCCAGAAAAACTGATTTATGGTGAGAGACATCAGAATAATGGTTCCTCTTAGGTGCCCACTGAGAGAGGGAGCAAGAGAGAGCCTTTCTGGATGCTGGAAATATTCTATATCTTGATCTGGGTAGAGGTTACATGCTTATATGCTCATGTAAAACCTCATCAAGATGTACACCTAGAATTTTCTGCACTTTATTCCATATAAATTATACCTCAATAAAAAGGTTTTAAAATGACAATAGCAAGTTATAAAGTCATTAGGTTTCTTCATCCCAAGTCATGTGATAAAAGAATGAAATGTTATATCAGAAAAGGTAATAATTAAGTTTAATTCTGAGATTCCTATCAGTCAATTTAAAGAAAATGGGGTTACAGAAATTACATTATTCAGTAACAGGAAACATAAATTCTTTGGGTGCTAAATGAAAGTAATATGCCGCATCACCCTAACATATATAGTATTCATTTACGTAATAAACATTTCCTACAGTAGTCTTCACCACAGATACACAACTGTGATTCATATGATCTTCTTTCAAGGGAAAAACAAAAATAAAAACAAAGCTCTAGTAAAATATTACAACCAACTACCAAAGGAGTAGGTGGCTCTCTTTTTCTTGGCGACCTATGGACATTTCTGGTGATTCTAATTTGATAGCAAGGGAGAAATACAGAGGTGTGTGTTTCCCAAAATTTTTTCTTTAAAATAATGGTGCTATAAAATATTATGCAAAAAATCCTTCTCCTAGTCAAATAAGATTGGGAAGTACTTCTCGGTCCATCCAAGTACTGGACATCACAATATTCATTAAGCATAGTTATGGTTCTCAGAAGTCTTGCAATAATGAAATCAGTGTTCCTAAACTGACTCAACTATGGAATCCCTTTTTCTCAGGAAACCTAGGAATATCTAGTGGGAAAATAACATGCACTTTTAGAAATGGTAACTTAGAGGAATAAGTCAATTAATGCATGTTGCATAGACCATCTTCAAATATCGTGCAGTAAACCAGCACTAAGCCAGAATTGAATTCTGATGATAGCCCAGAGTAAAGGCATTCAGGGCTACAAACTGGAGGAAAATCCTGAGCTTTGGATATTAGGTGTGTTGATGACAAGGATAATATCTTATTTTGGAAATTGAGGAAATTTGATTTCTTCTCGCAAAGGGAAAGCTTCGCCTCCTCTGTATGAAAATGTTCCATAAAAGTACTTTCAAACAGGGTTATAATCTCTCCTCCGAAGTCATGTTTGGATCTGGCCAAATGAGCAGTTGTTGCCCCTGAATTCTGTTCATGCTTCATGTTAATCCAGAAGTCTAACTGGTATCACTGGGTAACAGTTAATCTTAGCAGAACCTCAATCTAAATGGATATCCCTTTCCAAAGTCTCTGACAAAATGGGTTAGCTGTAGATTGCAAATTAGGATGCAGGGACTGAGAGAACAAATAATAGGATTTTTCTCAAAGTGTAATGTTTATTCAACACTGGAAATATCATGGATTTCAAAACACCGTCATGCATTTTTGTTAAGAAAAAGAGTCAACTGTATTTTAGTTTTGATTTAATTTCTAGTTATCAGATAGAGCTACCCCACAAAGCTTGAGGGAACAGAGATGAAAAAGAACATATTCAGCATAAATTACCAGATGCATGTCTACTTAACCAAAATGTTTCTTAGATTTTTCATTGATACTCCTCCTCTTAAAAAAATTTATCATAACCTTTCTACTTTTGAATTATATTTCAACCTTAAATGAAATCAGACAGAAAACAATGATATGCAGCAAAGACTCTAAAATGAGCAAAGAATACACTGTAGACATACTTCTCTCATTAAAACTCTAACCCACTATTGGACTTCTCAGGTTTGTAAAGCACTGACTGATACTGATTATTCATCAACTTATTCTTGCCTGCAGGCAGATAACTATGTCACATTTGATTACTTTGATGACCTTTTTCTTTCTTTTTGCATTGAGAGTATGAATTATTGTGAAGAAAATCTGATCTTTCACTTAAAGGTCAAAATGCTTCATTCTGACTCTAATTTATTTTCAAGAAGGTGAATGAACCGTCTTTCATCACTGACACTGTGACAAGTCGATATTTTCTTTACCTCTACCAACTCAAAACTGTAAACTGTGTTTTTGCAATCTTAGTGTCTGTAGTTCCATTGACATGTTAAAATGTAGTTTCTAACCCAGATGTTTCTGTGCCACAAAGACTGATTAGTATCACATTTTGCTTTTTCTTAAAAATATATCTATTATTTGCTAATAATATTATTGAGTAACATGCATTGCTTTCCTCCAATAACACGGTTCTCTTGTCTTTTGCCTCCCCTTTTCTGCACCTTTGTCTGCTTTTTGCTCTTACGACTTCATGTTTCAGTCTCCTGTGAGTCCTGGCTTTGAGGTAGGTACTAACTCTGCCTAGGAATGTGCTTCACCATCTTTTGCAAGCCAACATTATAATATTAAATTAACGTCAGACAGTCATCTGTATTGACTCTATGAGAATACTCAGGTCAGAATTTAGCTCAGAATCCCACCTGTTGAACTGCAGAAAGCCCATGGGTGGTGGTGGTGGTGGTTGTCTTTTCCTGGTGTTATTGTTGAAGTTTTCACAGTCTTCAATAAGACAAAGAGCAGTGCAGGCGTTAGACCAATAGTTGGTTTATTAGATAAAATGTTGCCCTCAGATTACTTGATTCCATAACATTGGTGTCTTTTCTATGAAGCTGGGCAGGCCGGTTGAGAATAGAACAGAACACAGTGAGCACTCACTTTACCTGGTAGCATATTAACTGAAATGCCTGCATGCTGAAACTGTGTCCTGGTGCTAGGTACCACAGAACCGTGCCAAGTGAGGTCACCATCCTGATATCCACCAGTTTTGGTTGGCGCCGTAAGGCACAAAACAAGGACTGCCTGAAGAGGACGATAACTTTTCAAGAAAGGAGCTTTGAATCCTTGATGTATTATCACAGTCTATTTAATTATTTTTAAAAAGGATGGTACTAGTGTATGTATTAAGGTCTCAATCCAAGAAGAATTTATATATGGAAAAACACACATTTCCTTCATAAAGGTTTTAAGTAAGACCCCCTCCAAAATTGGCCTTTTGTCTCTCTTAAGCAATTAATAACCTAAACATGGAGAAGTCAAGCATTGAAGCAGGATATACAACAGTGCTCTTCTTGGGATAACTTGTTTTGACCAGTTGACTTGTTAATGTTTCGCTTTTCTTATTTCTGTACCTCTGGTGAGTTGAGAGTTGACATATTGTTATTTTCCTTCATGAGACTAAATTTCAAATACCATTATTAGTGTCCATTCTAAAATGGTATTGTTAAGGTAACTCTAACATAGGAAGCAAATGAAAACACAACCAGAACATGTTCTGGGTTAAAGAAAATTGACAAGTCAAGGTATCTTGATTCATAAGATGTAAAATGAAGAGATCTGCTTCAATAATAGTGAATTCCCATGTTTTAAAAATTATCCTAGTTCAAAATGTGCCGTGCTTAGAAAAGTCTGGGGTGAATGCTAGGTCAGTATAATTTTTGATATTCTTGTAAATTTAAATTTTGTAATTTACAGTGCCGTCCAGACATAATTTTAGATGTGGACTAGTACCTTTCCCTTCAAATTATCCTTTGGGAATAAAGCCAAAAAAGGGCGGGAAGCGTTTTCCACTCCCCTCTCCTGCACTGAAATCGGAGCAGATGGTGTAAAAGAGGACTGAAGAGTAGTTTGCTTTTCTGTGGAAGCTGTACAACTTAAAGGCAGCCAGGCCTTCACGGGATAGCTCCTGAGGGAAACAAGATGCATTTTCTGCATAAGCTATTGTTCTTGAAGTTGTTTATAGCTGGTTTGTTGAAAAGGTAACAAACTTTTCTTGTTTTCTTTATAATGTCCTGGAAGATAATTATTCATAAAATTTGACCAATATATCAGAGAAATATTCTAGTGACAGTTTGTGAGTTGCAGAATTGTTTGAGAAACCTGTTCATGGCTCCATGTTCAGCATGTCCTAGTCAGAGTTTATATTTTCAGGTTTGTAACTCAAGGATGCAAAAGTATACAAGTGTAGATCAATCCTCTGCCCTCATGGACTTGCAGGAATGGACACTATGGAAACAAAGAGATGTGTTTTTGTAAAAGCTTTCTGGTATTACATTGCAATGATACATATTAATTTACTTAATCTCCCCTATTGATGAGATTGGTTCCTTTTTTTTAAGCAATGTGGAAATAGGCATCCTTTTCTGTATTTTTTGCACATTTGTAAACATATTTGTAGGTTTCTAAGTATTTATCGAATGAATCCAGTAGGTTATATCCTTAGAAGCCAAGGAGACTAAAGAATATACACATTTTTTTTGCCAACTAGTTCTTCAAAAGGATGTAAAAGTTTAAATTTATGACTTCGCTGACTGCAGTGTATGAGTTTCCATTTCCTCATAGTCTTCCCAACAATCGATTTTATCAGTATTTTGAAAGGTTTCTTTTTTCACAAATTTGATAGATAGGTAAAATAATTTCTATTCCTAAATATGATTTCTTTACTGGAGAAGAGAAACAACTTTTCATATATTTATTGGCCATTTGTATTTCACCTATGGTGAATTGCCTGTCTCTTTCTCTATTGAGTTCCTTATTGATTGCTTTGAATATATATATATATATATATATTTTAAACTTAAAAAAATTTTTAACATCTTTATTGGAGTACAATTGCTTTACAATGTTGTGTTAGTTTCTGCTGTATAACAAAGTGAATCAGCTATATGTATACATATATCCCCATATCTCCTCCCTCTTGCATCTCCCTCCCACCCTCCCTATCCCATCCCTCTAGGTTGTCACAAAGCACAAAGCTGATCTCCCTGTGCCATGCAGCTGCTTCCCACTAGCTATCTATTTTACATTTGGTAGTGTATATATGTCCATGCCACTCTCTCACTTCGTCCCAGCTTACCCGTCCCACTCCCCGTGTCCTGAAGTCCATTCTCTACATCTGTGTCTTTATTCCTGTCCTGCCCCTAGGTTCTTCAGAACTTTTTTTTTTTTTTTAGATTCCATATATATGTGTAAGCATACGGTATTTGTTTTTCTCTTTCTGACTTACTTCACTCTGTATGACAGACTCTAGGTCCATCCATCTCACTGCAAATAACTCAGTTTCGTTTCTTTTTATGGCTGAGTAATATTCCACTGTATATATGTGCCACATCTTCTTTATACATTGATCTGTCGATTGACACCTAGGTTGCTTCCATGCCCTGGCTATTGTAAATAGTGCTGCAGTGAACACTGTGGTACATGATTTTTTTTGAGTTATGGTTTTCTCAGGGTGTATGCCCAGTAGTGGGATTGCTGGGTCGTATGGTAGTTCTATTTTTAGTTTTTTAAGGAACCTCCATACTGTTCTCCATAGTGGCTGTATCAATTTACATTCCCACCAACAGTGCAAGAGGGTTCCCTTTTCTCCACACCCTCTCCAGCATTTATTGTTTGTAGATTTTTTGATGATGGCCATTCTGACTGGTGTGAGGTGATACCTCATTGTAGTTTTGATTTGCATTTATCTAATGATTAGTGATGTTGAGCCTCCTTTCATGTGTTTGTTGGCAATCTGTATATCTTCTTTGGAGAAATGTCTATTTAGGTCTTCTGCCCATTTTTGGATTGGGTTGTTTGTTTTTTGATGTTGAGCTGCACGAGCTGCTTGTATATTTTGGAGATTAATCCTTTGTCAGTTGCTTCATTTGCAAATATTTTCTCCCATTCTGAGGGTTGTCTTTTTGTCCTGTTTATGATTTCCTTTGCTGTGCAAAAGCTTTTAAGTTTCATTAGGTCCCATTTGTTTATTTTTGTTTTTATTTCCATTTCTCTAGGAGGTGGGTCAAAAAGGATCTTGCTGTGATTGCTGTCATGGAGTGTTCTGCCTGTGTCTTCCTCTAAGAGTTTTATAGTGTCTGGCCTTACATTTAGATCTTTAATTGAATATATATTATGATAGTAATCCTCTATCTGTTAATCTGTGATGGAAGTATATTTTCAGTTTTACATGTGTTTTTGATGCCTTTTTCCCATACTGATATTTAAATACAGAGAAAACATTTTCACTCATTATCTTACTATACATGGAATACTATTGAAAATAAATCAATGTAGACAGATTAAACATAATATTCTTTTCAAATGATTCAAGAGAATAGTCTTTTCTTGACGTAAATGAGCTGAAGTCAAGGTAGAAAATGAAGCAGAATTAAAGACACTGGTGTCCTTTGCAACGACAGGATACAATTGATGACACAATATTTTTTTAAGTTAGGTAGGCCTTATGGAATTTTTTTAAAATTTAAGAACTTTACTGAAGTTATTTTAAATATTTTTAAATGTCTTTAAGGAAGCATTTACTATTATAGCTTGGAAGTTATGAGGCTCTAGAGAGAATTTTTTTTTTTTTTTTTGGTGAAATTTAATACTTCTAGACTAGTCTTCTTGGTAATTCTTAACATTCAGACTGCCTTACAGTAAGATATTATTAGGAAATAAATTGCTCATTGCAAAAGCTTTCTCTATGTTTGACTGTTTACACTTCACATCCTTTAGTTTTTACAAAATCTGGACAATATTCAGTTTAACTTTTTATGTGAGGGTGCGTATTTTCTGAATAATTCTTTGCCATAAACCACTATTATTTTTATAAAGTTTCCTGAGTCACATTTAATTAAGACAAGCATTGTAGTAAAAGGAACTCTCGGCTGCATACTTTCCTAGAAAATCTACCCCCAAAATGACTCATTCAGTTACTGTTTCTGTTCATTAATAAATAAGTAAAGACAAGAGAATACCACCATTGCATTATCTATCTGTAATTGGGTATGATCCTGATACACTTTATAATAGTTAAGGCAGATTCTTTTCAAATGAGCAAATACTGTGGAAAAAATTTATTTCTAATGAAACTATGGTAAAATTTCTGGCCAAATAAATATTTTCCAGGATATTTTCCAAAGTAGCAAAAGTCTGTCTAGAGGTAGACACTTTAATTGTTATGCTTGTGTTCTGGAGTTCCAGGAATCCTGGTGATTCATCTGAATTAAGAATTCGTTTTTCCATTTAAATATGAACCATGACATCCAGTACGTTAGCCAGATATTGCAAGATTTCTTTTGATGATTGTACAGACTAGTTCTCTAAATTCAAACCTGGGCAGTGTATACTTCCAGTGAGGAAAAGACATCCAAGAATTATTTAACTGGCACTTCTCCACCTCCTGAGAGTCAGAAGAGTATGTGCAGTGGTGCGTTTGTCGGGAAGGAGCCCATCAGTAAAATTAAGAGCGTGAGGCCTTCTTTGATGTGCTATTAATCAGCTGTTGCCTGATTTCATTCAATATGTCTGGCTTGTCATCTGTACATTATTATTTCATGTTCTGAACATAGACTTCCAGATGTGTAATTCTAAATACGAACACAGCTGGAGAGTCCTTCATGAACTCCACTGGGGAAGAGGACATCATATACCACTTGTCCACAGTTACAAACATACAGGTCTTTGGAACAAATGGATCTTTAGTGAAGTCCCTGAAGAGCCTGCACTCACATCGGGAAGGTACCTTGGCCTCCGTAACACTCCCCACTGCCATGACTTAAGACACAAAGCATTGCTCTCTGCTTTAAGATGCAAAACAACCCCCCACGCACCCAGTTACCAGTAACAGGCATTTGCTAAGTGGCTATCTGTGTCCATCTAATGTCATGCCAGGCCTGTCAAATTTAAGTCTCTGCTCCTTAAATTCCTCACCAATCATGACTACTGAGCTCCAAGGCAGTAATCGATGGGAAAATCTCTTTCTAGATTATTTCATTCAGCTTTCCCGTGAGCTCGAACACCGAGGCCAGGCCCCTGTCAATTCAGTCAAGGTCAAATACCATGAGAATGTGTGTCCCTAAAATCACTTTTGAATTTCCCACATGATCTGCTTACCTTCCAGTTCACTTTCTATATGGAGATCAAGTCTGACAGTCGAAGCCCTCAACTTGTTGACATGCAGAGTTATTTTCTTCCTCAGCGGAAATGCTTTTTTATTTTATGAATGTATAGTGTGTGGCGTTAAGGTTGCATTGCCTTCAAGTATAAGGAGAGGCGATCTTACTTGTATTATGTCTCCCCTTTCCTCCAGGAACCCAGAGATTTGTAGGATGTCAGTAACTGACATTTTGAAAGAACAGTGCATGTAATTTGTAACAGTTCTCCAAGGGTCTAGTGCTTTCCCTGGAAAGGGTGGATTGCTTAAGAAAATAGTAAGGTTCCTTTATCCTTCATTTCTGTTTACTTAAAAAGAGTGAGGCAGTATAAAAGTTAATGTAACTTCCAAGACTGCTTTAGCACTCAGCAAATCCAGATCACCGTGTATTTTTAATAAGAGATTATATATGTTGTTACTATGAAAGCTTTCACAAATTGCTGCAAACGTTAAAAATGGATTCTCCACTGTAAAACAGCATCCATCACCACTAAGCAGGGGGCACACTTTTTTTTATTTCTGCTCTGTGGCAGTCCTTTTCACTGTTATGAAAAGGTGTTGATTAGATTTTATTTATGCTACATATTTAGGGTATCCAACTGAGGAGCCAAACTCATTTATCTGGCACACTTGGCAGGTAGTTCAAGGCCTGTAGAATGAGAATTGTAACAGAATAGCACTGAACAATTTAAAACTCGCCAAACACCCTACCCTCTACTCAGCGAATTACAGCGCATGGCAACATGAGTGTTCCTATGTGAACCTCAATTCCCAGGGGTCTTCAAACTTGTCTGTTGCCCAAGAACTGCTCTGTGCTGGAAAATCCTGGACTCCCCATGTTTGAGGTGAAATATTCATCTCAGTGTTGTTGACAGAAGTCGATTGTTTCTTTTTTGCTTCGTAAAATAGACTCAGACTAAGCATTCACCGCCGTGTTTTACTAGCAGTGACAATGGGTGGCATTAGATAATCATTTCCAAGTGGGATAAACAGGTTTCAGAGCACATAAAAGAAATCTCTAGGCAGTCTGAAGATTAGGAGGACTGAGTTGTCCTAAACAGAATTTTAACTGCTAATAATAGTCAACATAGTCATTGCATGGCAAGACTCACTTCAGGATCCACACCCAATGCCTCTTCTTCAGGAAACTCCTTTTCGGAATGACCCCTTTATCTCCATCGTGGAAGTGGTTTATCTTTGCTTCGAACCTTCATACATATGGGCACTTATTCTGTGTGAGGCAGTGTTCCAGAAGTTGGTGATACAGTGATGAGCAAAATTGTCAAGTTGTCCTTCTCGTGGAACTTATATTCTACTGAAGGGAGACAGTAAAAACCTAATAAACAAAGAGGTAAATAAGGTAGTTGTGCTCTGCAGTAATGGCTCTGGAGGGGACATGAAGACGTGCCAGAGAGCACAGAGTGGAGGAGACGTGGGCAGGAAGTGAGGTGACCTGGGGGCGTCCTGGAGAAGGTGATATATGACCTGGAATCTGAAGAATGAGACGGAACCATCTATGCCTATAGAAGGGAAGAGCACATGTTGTTGATGGTAACAGTTATGTTGTGTCCAGAATTCTATTGAATAGTAAACTCACTGGGCACAGAGACTGTTATTTACTGGTCCTTGTATGTCCTGTAGCATCTGACTTGAGCCTTTAGGTAGGATTTGTCCCAGCAAGCACTTGTTAAATTAGATAGATCCATCTTGATGGCAGTACGAGCAAACTGTTATAATGTGCTGTTCTGCACAGTTCTTTGATAATCAAAAAATGCTAGATCTTAAAACTTCTGGAATAAAAGATTAATGTTTGGTTGGCTCTGTTTCACATAGCTGTGCTGGTATCTTTTCAGCATAACAGCACCTGAACAGGAAAGTAGGCAGGCAACTGAGTGATACTTATACAATAGAGGCTGTGTATTATGGTAATCATTATGTTCTAGAAAACATGCACGACTCAGATGCTATCCTCTGGGCACAGACAAGTTGCCTGAAAGTCTCTTCTGTAGGTCAAGGTTAAGGGGTTCACAATATTTTCACTTTGCATTTTGGCAAGTAGAACATACTATTACTTGATTTTTCTTGTTTCCTGTGAACTTTTCCTTCATGACTTAAATGAAGGGAAGAAAATACTTTCTATTTTTATATTAACATAAAACCAGGGGATGTGAGAACTGGGAGAGACTAAAAAGAGAGGAATCCTTATTATCATCTGGAACAAGAATACCTGAGTTCATAGTTCTGCTTCTACGGGCTGTGTGATCTTGGGCAATTGATGTAGTCTCTCTATGATTCAGTTTCCTTATCTTTAAAAAACCTGGTGGTCATGAGGTTTAAATGAGTTGATGAATGTAAAGTGCTATGAAAAGAATCTGGCACATACGAAGGTTATAGAAAGTGTTTTATGTCGTTATCTAGTTCAGAGGTTTCAGACTCCCCATGACCAGATTTATTCCCCAAATCAGTTGACTGGCACAACGTTTCAGAATTTTTGGAGTCGCTAATGTTGAGAAATAGAGTTATTTCGTAAAGCAACTAGATCTTCTGTTTCTTTTGCAAAACTAAGAGGTCTGGAAACATAGGGCTTTCATACTCACAGCCATTAGCAGTCTTTGATCCATCCCTTTTCAACTGAGCCTGTCCTCTCCGATTTACTGTAGTCTCCACCATTCTCTATTGCATCCCTGACACCCATTAATATTAGCAGCCTACAGGTATTATTGATATTTGAGCTTGCCACCGTCCTCTTTCCAGAGCAAAAGGGTTCTGACAGATTTTGTTTTCATGTTGGAGATGCCCAGTAGGGATGAGGAGCAAGCAGACAAGTACAGAGAACAGTTCCAGTGGAAAATATTCCTTAGTCAGTTGTACTCTCTTAAAATTGAAACCCTGTAGAGCAAGTGTGTCAATGTTACAGTGCATGTAATACTAAATTTTTTTTAAAAGCTTATATTAACAGTCTGTATTTTGAACATCTCTACTGAAATGTCTCATCCATTATTTGCATGCATTTATTGCTTGAAGACATTCATTTTTGTTTAGTTCAAGCAATGCTTATTACTTATCTTTACCAGGCACTTCTTTCCATTAACAGAGGACAAACATGATTAAGACGTTGTCCTTCCCTTAGGAGCTTATTGGGTAATGATTAAGACCAAAAAGAGTCCCAAAAATGAGGAGTCCAAAAAGTGATGTCAACACGTACGCTAAAGTGTTCTCTACTTTTCTATTTCTCTTTGATTCAAGGGGAGTTTATGTTACCCCAAATCCAGTCCCCAGTATGGGTCTGTGAAATGGATTTTAGTTAATAAACATAAATATCTTAATACTGGAGAAGTTTTTACTTAAATCTTGTTTTTTTTAATAAATTTATTTATTATTATTATTATTATTTTTGGCTGTGTTGGGTCTTCGTTTCTGTGCGAGGGCTTTCTCTAGTTGCGGCAAGTGGGGACCACTCTTCATCGCGGTGCGCGGGCCTCTCACCATCGCGGCCTCTCTTGTTGCGGAGCACAGGCTCCAGACGCGCAGGCTCAGTAGCTGTGGCTCACGGGCCCAGTTGCTCCGCGGCATGTGGGATCTTCCCAGACCAGGGCTCGAACCCGTGTCCCCTGCATTGGCAGGCAGATTCTCAACCACTGCATCACCAAGGAAGCCCCTGAATCTTGTTTTTTATACAGTGACTTTCATCTCTCAGGAAGTCTTATGTTCGATTTTTCCATAAATGACAACAAGAAACCACAAGTAAGGGCAATTTTTCCCCTCTGTTTTCTAGCTTAACTAATAAAGAGAATTCATTTTGAACTGTGAAGTGGAATATACCTTGTTGGGAAATTGTTTCAGAGTCCTGTTGAATGTTTAAAGATGTGCTGGCAGTTGGAGTTTCCATAATGTAATCTAACCAGTCATTTCCTGGGATGGTTCCAAACTTGCTGAGTCATCAATTTAATATACCAGGTTAAAGAACAAATTCAGTCTCTAGAAAAGCAAGATGCCTTGCCTCTGTAAGTAGGTGTTCAGTGCACATAGTTTTAACTTTGGCAGTCATTTCAAATGAAATATTGTTAGCATGAGGATGTTACAGACACTTCAGGAAACCACAGTCTTTTAAAAAATATTTAATGTGTATAATCTTTATTTAATATCTAATCCCGTCTTTAAATTCAGCTTTCATCATTTTTTTGTTCTCATATTCTCTCTTATCTATGATATGATACCTCTTACGATGAGAACAAGAGATCTTCATATTTTTCATCATCTATAATTTGCCAAATCCGATCATTTACATCAATCCATCCCAATACCATATTGTACAGTGATGTCAGTTCTCACAGAAGTTCCACACCTGTAATGTGATCCAAACTCCTCCACTCAGGAAAAGAACAATTCTTAGGACCGATGGCTAATGTAAAAATGTAAATTTTTAGAAGCGTGTCCTCCTGCAAGTGCCTACCATAATTATAGAGAAGAGAATTTTATATCTGTTCCGAGTTTTGAGCCAGTTTTTGCTCTGCACATAATAATGAAGCAGAATGAAACAAAATGTTGCTGTTCCCTTTCCAAAACATGTCAACTTTCCTCCCTGTTCCCTTGAAAAAAAAAAAAAAAAAACCCTCATTCTGCAGATTGCCCAGGTTCACCAAACACACAGTGCCAAACTGGAGCAGCAAGTAACAGTGGAAATGAATTTAAACACCATTTAGTTAACCTAGTAAAACTAGTGTTGATGGGTAAGAGAGAGTTTTCTCTTTACCAGAATTAAAGAAAGATTTTATTTAAAACTGTAAAGTTCTATACACATTATAATTAAGTATAAAAATATACAAATAAATAAAAAATAAAATGAAGTTAATGAAGAAATACAATGATACCATATCTCTTTACTTTGCATAATAATGCATAACATCCATAAAAGCTGTTACTTAAGTCAACATTACCCTTTGAATTGCTAAGTCTACTTTCATATTGAAGTTATCTTAAAGTCCAAGCTAGTTGGATTTAGATCAATGACATTTTTTAAACCATCCCCTGTTTCATTTAAAATTACTAATTTCTGAATTTTTGCCTACTCTGTAGCTTGATGCATCAAACAAAAATACTGTAATTATGGATTTCTGGTGTATATACCTTCAAATAAAACTGCACATAAAAATTGAAATTACAACTAGTAACTTTATTAAAATAGTAACAGAATATGAATTATTAATCAAAATCTATCACTGATTCTGAAAATCCTTAGAAGCATTTAGTTTGCTTTCATATTATTGGAAGGAATAATTGGCAGGATTCCAGAAATGATGGTTTTTAAACATTTATGTAAACAGTGATATATAGATAGATATTATAAATATAAATTTATATTACAGGTCAATGGCCTTGTTTCATAGGATCTTATTTTTCTGTTTGTTTTACAATCTGTTATATATCAATAAAAGGTTTTTTTCACACTTTGAAGAATGGATAAATATCTCAATAAGCATTTACAAAGTCATCAGATAATGACCCAGTCTTCTCTTTTTGTCTTAGCTCTTAGATTTGCTTCATGACAGGGAAAAGCACGTACAAATGTATATGTGTAAACTCCTGAAACATAGAATACAGTTCTGCAGACAAAACTTCCCTTTCCCAAAGTGTTTATCAAGTAAAATTAAACAACTCAGTCTCCTTCCAGCAATAAATCAGTTCCCACATGCATGTACCCATCTCAATATTGTAAAACTTTACTTTTTCATTTAGAAATAGAGGTCACATTGAAAATGATTGATTATATTTGGAACCATAAGAAAGGGGAATGATAAGTATTTCTGGTTGTGTTACTAGTTGATTTTAATTTTAAAATGTCATAAATGATAAGAGGACACTTTATTAATGCTGTGAAAATCTTAAGTTGCTATTGTATCTTAAATGCTATTAAAGTCTTAATTTTTGACCCTATAAATTATGCAGTTTGTGAGTTGTTATTCTGTGCCAAGGACACATGTGGCTGTGTGAATCTCATCATTGCCTGAATACATGTGTAGTACGGACTCTGGGCCACAAAGTAACAGCCAATTTCTTTTCCCTAAACTCATGTAATGTTTTAAAATTCCTTATGTAATCTTGCCTTGAAGGTAATAAATGAAATGACTTCTCAAGAATAATTCTGGTTCTTGTAGTTTATGACAGTGTTTATGTGAATGTTACCATGTTGGATGAAAAGAAAACATTCAGTTTTATCAGATTGCTTCTTGCTCTTCTAAGTGAATTTGCCCCATGGTATACTGAGTAGTCCTACATCAAACTGGCTTTGTTAACACAGCCAAGAATTAGGTCTCTTAAATTAAGGAAAATAACTGAAAGGTGATTTGGTCAACTTTTCATATGATTTTCCAAATCTGAGAACATTTTAAGTCTGCTAAGAAAGTGTGACATCACGTCAGCTTTTATTCTGAGTGTTGAAACTTTCCAACTACGGAAAAATATCACTTTTCATTTTAGTGTATGCTTAAAACTGGCCTATTGGATATGGTTAAAGCAGGGACCTAACCCTACAAATTTAATTATTTTCCAGTAAAATTCAATTCCATTGAAGATATTTATTCAATATATTTATGATTCTGGTTTGGCAAACCTTTGGCTCATCTTTAAAAGTGCCCCAGATCTCTCTGCAAGAGTTGAGCCCTTCCAGAATAATTATGCTTGGTAGTTTTATTTTACGGAATTGAAATTATAAATGTAACTGTAGACATAATATCCCTAAGTAGAACCTCATCTCAAATTTCTTTTTATTGCAGCTGGTGAATCTGCAAATCAAAAATTTCCCATTTGGTAATAAATGGTATTACCTTTTGATGCAGATAGGCATTGAAAAGGATGGAAATTGTCTGTAAATATGATTTGTTTCTCATCAGTAATTATTTCAAATTAGAAATTAACTGAGTAATGGGATAATACAAGGGCTCTAGAAGCAGACAAGTGTAGGTTCATGTTTTGGCTCCACTGTTTACTAGCATTTGACCCAAAAGAGTATATTTAAACTTTATGAGCTTAGATGCCTCAACTATAGATAACAAGGCCTGTCTTGTAAGGTGCCTAACACAGTGATTATTAAGAGTTAATACTAAGTTAAGAACTTAATAAATGAGATATATAATTATAATAACTATTAAAAAGTAATTCAGTTCTTTTATTCCAATGATTATTTTTCCTGATGATTCCCAAGTACATTTCCATGATATCAAGAGATACCATGAAATTGTTCAAAAACATTGGAAACACAGTTAAATTTATTTTATTTTATTTTTAAAAAAATTTTTATTGGAATATAGTTGCCTTACAATATTGTGTTAGTTTCTACTGTACAGCAAAGTGACTCAGCTATACGTATACATATGTTCCCTGTTTTTTTGATTTCCTTCTCGTTTAGGTCATCACAGAGCATTGAGTAGAGTTCCCTGAGCTATACAGTAGGTTCTCATTAGTTATCTATTTTATACATAGTATCAATAGTGTATATATGATACTATATACAATAGTGTATATATGTCAATCCCAATCTCCCCATTCATCCCATCTCCCCTTTCCCCCTTGGTATCCATATGTTTGTTCTCTGGTCTGTGTCTCTGTTTCTGCTTTGTAAATAAGATTGTCTATACCAACTTTTTCAGATTCCACATATATGCATTAATATACGATTTTTTTTTCCCTTTATGACTTACTTCACTTCATTTATTTTTTTTTAATCTATGTACTGGGCTGATTAATTACAAAATGAGAGACAAGAGTGCACAGAGATATAATTGTAACCGAAATATTAATATTTATGTGTCTTATATAATCCAGTAGTCACTATGTTTTTCAATTATATAAATGATAGTATAATTTTAACCCTTTACTTTTATGGTTGAGGAGTAATTTTTAATTATGTTTATTTTTTTCTTGGAGGGAATCCAAAGAAGCTGTAGGCCTTGTTCAGATGAAGTACTAGATTGGACAGATTGGGGGAATTTACTTTTCATTTTTTATCTTCCTGAACTGCTTGCATTTCTTATATGTAAAACTTTAGAAAATGTCAATGAAGTAATATATGGAGTGGGATTAAGAACCATTTTTTGGTTTGCTTTCAACTTTATATTTCTGTATTAAACTGATGAAATTGAAAAGCTGCAAATTATTTGAAAGTCCTAGAAATCAGGTTCAAATAGTCTGATCTCCAATTCTCTTCTTTTCGTACTATAAAAACAAAGTAACTCAAAAAAGAAATTAAGGGGAAATAAATTACATTAATGAACAGAAACATAGTTTTAGTTTATTCCTCTCACATTCTTAAGGATCAAACCACTAAATACAATAGTAAAATAAAAGGCAATTTAAAAATACACAAATATATTATGCTGTGTCAGGGTCACTTGCATCTTACCATATCACTCTGAGAACATCACTACTATCTGAACAGCTGGATGTGCTTTATTGGGAAAATGATTTTTCTCTTTGTGTCAGTATTTCTGCACTAGTGCTTTGGCTCAGTAATGAATATGTGAGACCTTTTGTTGGAAAATAAAATAAATAAAAATATATAAATATATAAATCAGATAGTCTCTTATATCTTATTGTCATTGTCCTTTATTGTTTTTCAAACATATAGCAAAAGTCACCATCAGAGTCATTCATTGGTCGAGAGAAGAGGTCGAATTCCCAGTCATACATTGGACGACCCATCCAGCTCGACAAGATCTTGCTGTCCAAAGTTAAAGTGCCGCACACTTTCGTCATCCACTCCTACACCCGGCCCACTGTGTGCCAGTACTGCAAGAAGCTTCTCAAGGGGCTCTTCAGGCAGGGCCTGCAGTGCAAAGGTAAGGACGATCTTGCCACCAAGTATTTGTCAACGGCCGAAGTTTGAGCCTCACCTATTTGAAATGACTCTTTTTCCCACACCTTCTCTTTCTGATGCATGCTTGGTTTTGATTTGTTTTCTTTTAAAATGATTGTGATTAGATTGCAGATTCAACTGTCATAAACGTTGTGCACCAAAAGTACCCAACAACTGCCTTGGCGAAGTGACCATTAACGGAGGTAGGTAGAAGGTCAGCTGTCACGTCTATGCTTCTTTTCCCTCTTAAGGCATGTGTCAGTTAGGACTTAGCGAGATTTTTTTACTTTTAATTTGTTTCCATTCAGATACTCGTGACCCAGACCAAAGTAAATTACGGCCTCTGTCCTACTTTACTGTAAAAAAGCACCCATCATTGCATTGTGATAAAGACCAGAGATTTTCTTGATTTTTACGTGGTGAACCAGCTAGTACTGAAAACTTGGATATCCAGGATTTCTTCCCCAGCTCTCTTATTTTTCTACACCTATTCTAGTTCGTTCAGAAGCATAGAAATTGTTGGAATGCCTCCCAGTTATAGCTATCAGTCTCGTCCTCCATCCTTTTCATTCCCAGCACTGAGACAGAAGTTAACTTTTCTTCCCTGTCTGTCAAGGAAGGGAAGAATCACAGAAATTGACCTACCAGGAAATAGTTACAACTTTCTTCCTCCACCCGCTTACTATTCCCATTATGTACGTGCTTGTTAACCTGCATCTTTAATAATAATAAAAGGAACTTGAATTTAGACAATTAAAAACTACATATCCTTCTCTATATTGAGGAATATTCCTTTGGGAAAACCTTAATTGTACAAATTAAGATTGAAGGAATTCTAAGAAAACCGCTATGTCCTAAAGGAACAGCTCTCATTTTCTTCCCTGGTAGAATTCCTGATGGATTCTGACCAAAGCATTTGACTTAGTGTCCCAGGCTGACTTTTTCCATAGATAGTAGACTGTGTTATACTTTCAGTCTGTTATCAGTTTGCTGATTCCTCTGGGAAGAAAACTGGTGATAAAAGACCGGAGAAACAGGTTGAGTATTTCTGTTGCTAAAATCCTAAAGAACAAGTGATTATGTATGTTCTCCAACTTTCTTCTCTAGAAGAAGAAGAGAAAGCTCTCTAGGAAAACATTCCCATAGTAGTTTCTGGCTTCAAGATGCATGAATTAGCTGCCAAAATCAAAAGCTTGGCAATCTTCCCACTTTCTGTGGCATATGGTATTGATTTTGTTCAGGCCCAGGAAATGTCAATGTGTACTTGATAACTAGAACCAAAGGGAAACAGTGTAGTTTATGTTATGTTGATTAATTTGCAATTGCATTTTTCCATACAGTCAGAAAAATCTGGAAAATTATGCATTTTCCAAGCTTGGCAGGCTAGGATCTCTGATCAATCTGTTTTCTAACTTTAAAGTAAGTACTTTGCCTTAGTAAGTAATTATAATTTACTACATTACCATCAGCTATATAATGACAGGATTCAGTATTACTTTGAATATCAAATATCTTAGGCTTATGTGACCATATATTAGAATCCATGATTTTAAAAGTTACTGGAATATCAAGAATCAGTGACCTTGAGTGTTCTTGCATGTCAAAGTTTCCCACATCCTTCAATGTATTTCTTTTTCCCACCAGGGCTGTACTACTGAAATAAGATTCGTATCCTCTTCACTGGTGCCTGGTATCACTTTGCTTCCTAGCACTTTGTTTCTGTCTCACCCTTGGCTTCCTTCCAAGGCTTCCCATGACTTTTCATGCTTTTAGGCTTAGGGGCACAGAAAAATGAGCATCTGCTCGTAAAATTATATATTCATCCTCTCATACATTCAGGTGATTATGAACTAAAATTTAAAAGGAAAGTGAAAGAAAAGAAAAATTCACATAACTATATTTTTAGGGCTTCCAATTGATTTGCTTTAGGATTGCCTAACTTTCTCTTAAGTCCTGGCTCCAGGATTCCAGGCTTATCTTCATGGGCACCAAACAATTTTTTAGATTTGCTTAGCCCTGGGGCAGAGTCTGATGTAGTCATGGAAGAAGGGAGCGATGACAATGACAGTGAAAGAAACAGTGGGCTCATGGATGACATGGAAGAGGCAATGGTCCAAGATGCTGAGATGGTCATGGCGGAGTGCCAGAACGACAGTGGGGAGATGCAGGATCCAGACCCAGACCACGAGGACTCCAACAGAACCATCAGGTGAGGGCTGCAACCCCAGTCTTGGTCAAACAGGGGAGCCCCAAGTGGTATGTACTTTTTAAAGCTCTTTGATATTTTAATCTGTTATAGAAGAAACTTAAAGTGTGCCTTCACAGGCATACCTCGTTTTATTGCTTTAATGCACTTCACAGGTATTCCGTTTTTTTTACAAGTTGAAGGTTTGTAGCAACCTAGGGTAGTGCACGTCTATCAGTGCCATTTTTTCCGCAGCGTTTGCTCACTTTGTGTCTCTGTGCCACATTTTGGTAATTCTTACAAGATTTCAAACTTTTTCCTTATTATTATATTAGTTAGGGTAATCTGTGTTTAGCAGTCTTTGAGGTTACTATTGTTATTGTTTTGGGACACCACAAACCATGCCAGTATAATACAGTATACTTAATCGATAAATGGTGTGTGTGTTCTGACTGCCCCACCAACCAGCCTTTCTCCAGCCTCTCTCCACTTCCTCAGGCCTCCCTACTCCCTGAGATACAACAATATTGAAAGTAGGCCAGTTAATAACCCTACAATGGCCTCTCAGTGTTCAAGTGAAAGGAAGAGTCACACGTCTCTCACTTTAAATAAAAAGCTGGCAATAACTAAGATTAGTGAGGAAAGCATGTCGAAAGCTGAGATGGGCCAAAAGCTAGGCCTCTTGAGCTAAACAGTCAGCCAAGTTGTCAATGCAAAGTAAAAGTTCTTCATAGAATTAAAAGTGCTACTTCAGTAAACATGTGAATAATAAGAAAGCAAAACAACATTATTCCTGAAGGAAAAAGTTTCAGTGGTCTTGATAGAAGGTCAAACAAGCCACAACATTCCCTTAAGGCAAAGCCTAATCCAGACCAAAATCCTAACTCTTTTCAATTCTGTGAAAGCTGAGAAAGGTGAGGAAGCTGCAGGAGAAAAGTTTGAAGCTAGTAGAGATTGATTCACAAGGTGTTTAAGGAAATAAGCCATCTCCATAGCATAAAAGTACAAGGGTGGGGGGGGAAGCATTATAGATATAGAAGCTTCAGCAAGTTACCAAAAGATCTAGCTAAGATAATAAATGAGGATGGCTACACTAAACATCACATTTGCAATGTAGATGAAACAGCCTTATAATGGAAGACAGTGCCATCTAGGACTTTCACAGCTAGAGAGAAGATGATGCCTGGCTTCAGAGCTTCAAAGGACAGGCTGACTCTGCAGCTGGTAACTTTTAAGTTGAAACCAATGCTCATCTACCATTCTGAAAATCTTAGGGCCCTTAAGAATTACACCAAATCCACTCTACTTATGCTCTGTAGATGGAACAACAAAGCCCGGATGACAGCATATCTGTTTACAACATAGTTTACTGAATATTTTAAGTCCACTGTTGAGACTTATTTCTCAGAAAAAAAATATTCCTTTCAAAATGCTACTGCTCACTGACAATGCACCTGGTCACCCAAGAGCTCTGACAGAGATGGACAATGAGATTCATGTTGTTTTCATGCCTGCTAACACAACATCCATTTTGCAGCCCATGGATCAAGGAGTAATTTCAACTTTCACGTCTTATTATTTAAGAGATACATTTTGGAAGGTTATCACTGCCATAGATAGATGGCTGTTCTTCTGATGGATCTGGGCAAAGTCAACTGAAAACCTAATGGAAAGGATTCACCATTCTAGATGCCATTAAGAACATTCATGATTCATGGGAAGAGGTCAAAATATCAACATTAGCAGGAGTTTGGAAGGAGTTGTTTCCAAACCTCACGGATGACTTTGAGTGGTTCAAGACTGCAGTGGAGAAAGTAACTGCTGATGTGGTGGAAATAGCATGAGAACTAAAATTAGAAGTGGAGCCTGAAGATGTGACTGCAATGTCATGATAAAACTTTAAGAGTTGAGCAGAGGAAGTGGTTTCCTGAAATGGAATCTACTCCTGGTGAAGATTCTGTGAAGTTTGTTGAAATGACAACAAAGGATTTAGGATATTACATACATTTAGTTGATAAAGCAGTAGCAGGGTTCGAGAGGATTGACTCCAATTTTGAAAGAAGTTCTGTGGGTAAAATGCTATAAAACAGCATTGCATGCTACAGGGAAATCATTCGTGAAAGGAAGAGTCAATCGATGTTGCAGACTTTATTGTTGTCCTATTTTAAGAAATTGCCACAGTCATACAAGCCTCCAGCAAACACCATCGCATCAGTCCACAGCCGTCAACAACAAGGCAAGACTCTCCACCAGCAAAAAAATTATATCTCCCCTGAAGGCTGAGGTGATGGTTAGCATTTTTTAAAGCAATAAACTAATTTTTAATTAAGGTACATACATTGGTTTTTTTAAGCGTAATGCTATTGCACACTTAATAGACCACAGTATAGTATAAGCATAACATATATACACTGGGAAGCCAAAAAATTCATGTGACTCGCTTTATTGCCATATTTGCTTTACCTCTGTGATCTGGAACCAAACCTGCAATATCTCTGAGGTATGTCTATAATTTGTTTATAAATGAGCTGTGTACTGTGGAGGAGACTCCTAACTTTGGAATTAGGAGGTCGGGATTCCCTTGGAGAAATGTAGTTTGCATCCTTTCCTGGTATTGCCTCATCCTTTGACCCATTTTCTTTTGCATGTGAGGGTTACATGTATGTGCAAATGACAAATTTACTACTAAGTTAATATTTATTCAAAGCTCATTGTGTAAGGGTAAGCTGGGACGAAGTGAGAGAGTGGCATGGACATATATACACTACCAAATGTAAAATAGATAGCTAGCGGGAAGCAGCCGCATAGCACAGGGAGATCAGCTCGGTGCTTTGTGACCACCTAGAGGGGTGGGATAGGGAGGGTGGGAGGGAGACGCAAGAGGGAGGAGATAAGGGGATATATGTATAGCTGATTCACTTTGTTATAAAGCAGAAACTAACACACCACTGTAAAGCAATTATACTTCAATAAAGACGTTAAAAAAAAAAAAAGCTCATTGTGTGCACATACAGAGATCAGGGATCAACCTCAGCGGACAACATCTATTTTTATAGCTGGCCCCTATTACAAATATCACATACGTCTGGACCTTACTGTTCTTGATGTTATTTCAGAAGTGTGTGGAGTTTCATATTTGTCATCTAATTATCTGTACTTTTTGATCTGTAGATCATCCCATTTTTTATATTAGTGGTCAGCACACTATGGCCGAATCAGGCTGCTGCCTGTTTTGTGATAAAGTTTTATTGGAACATAGCCAGGCCCGTTCATAGCTATGGCTATGGCTGCTTTTGCACCACAATGACAAAGTATTCTGCAAAGCCTGAAATATGTATTACCTGGCTCTTTGCAAAAATAGTTTCCAAACCTCTGATTTATGTTATAAAGTGTATTCAAACTTTTGTGTCCATTTTACAAATGCCATATTCATTGACTGACTGAAATTGTTCATGAGAGGAGAGCAATAAAATAATTGGATTTTATTCCATTCAATAACATGAGAAATATTTTTAAAATACTGGAAAATATTAGTCTTATGACCCCACTGTCTTTCAAAGGTGTACATTTCTTTAGTATCAAAAGATTGGTGTGGGCAGGTGGGCCTGTGGTTGGAGGCAGTGAAGGAGAGAGGAAGACACAGAGACAGAAAAGACAGAGAAAGAAAGAGACGAAGGACGGGCATAATTCCATGAGCAATAGTTGTTTAAAAGACAGTTTCAACAGCAGGTTCTAATTTTTGTGAAATTATCCAGAGAGAGACTGAAATTCACAGTAACTGATATTATCTCTAAATGATTAATATTATGGCTGTAATATGTAGCAAGCAAATAAGCGTTCATGTGTGATTCTGAATACTGTGGCCTCAGTACACTAAGACTGTAATCTACCCAATGTTCAACCCCAAAACTGAACCCCATGCAGTTCAACCTGAAAACCGAGGTGCTTATTATCCTCCCTCAAGATTGTTAAGGTGTACCTATAAAGCGCCTCTCACTCTTCAGAGTAATCCAGATTCTGAACTATGGTACTCTGGCAGTACCGTTCACTAAAAATGGGATATGAAATTTTTTTTGACTTTCACTTTGAAATAGCTGAAGTAAGGTTGTATGCAGGAAAAGAAGATCTGTATCTGAAAACATTTCTTTCCTAAAATATTTTGACTTTTCAAGTCCATCAACAAGCAACAACATCCCACTCATGAGAGTAGTGCAGTCTGTCAAACACACGAAGAGGAAAAGCAGCACGGTGATGAAAGAAGGATGGATGGTCCACTACACCAGCAAGGACACACTGGTAAGATCCACAGCAAGAAATTTTCTCTTGTCTTGCGAGCTTTAATTAGAGGAACTGCTGATGCCCTGTCAAGACTGTGGGACGTCTGGGTTACCAGGAGCAAACCTCAGTGCAGGCAGGGGACCGGACTAGGGCAGTACGTTCACAGTCTCTGAGTGTCCCAAGTAGTTGAGCAAACAACTGAGTTAGAAAAAAGTGTAGACAGCAATCTCAGGGAAACAAACTCATTTCCCTCCATTACTTGAGATGATTTCCCAACAACTTGAATGTCTTGCCTGCCATTTTACAGGCTTGCTTTCAGAACACTCCTCTGTGATTCAGGTTTTTTTTTTAAAGCACTGCATTTTAGGGAGAGAAGAAACAATGATAACTATTATATACTTCTTAAATCCTTAGGTGTTCACTTAAAAGCTGACCTATTCAGAAATACAGGAATCCTATATTTTATTAGATAAAAGACAACACATTTTAATTTTTTCATATAGTCTGAGTAGTTCATTACTTCTTATTTTCCTAATGGTTGATGAATGAGTTTGTGCATGTGTGTTAGAGAGAAAAAAATTTGGTGTATGTTTCAGTTAAGCTAATTGACATTTAGTGCTAAGCTTCTTTCTCAGCTATTGGTAGTGTTTTCCTCATCACCCCCTAGCTATAGGATTCCTATCATTTCTTTAGATAAATGGACGTCTATAAACTAATCGCTCTAGCTATAATCTCAACCTTCTCTTCTGGAGAGAGGTTTACATGACTTACTGTAGGACTCAACTGAATACCATCCCGTCCTTCCTAGACATGATAAAATATTTGAAGCATATTTAGTGTATTTGACTGGTCTAAGATAGGTTGTGGAAGAGACCAAGAATAGTATTAGGGCGTTTTGGTCTAAAAAGAAGAAACACATACACACATACAGACACACAAGGACCTGATCACCAAATCATAGAAGTTTAGATCTGCAGTGAGCTTAAGAGAGGATCGAGTTATTGATGCACTCTCCTGATGTTGTTAAGTTGATGCCATGGAGTGAACCTTGCCATCCTACAGAACATTCTTTAGTTCTGCTGTAACAGTCAGAGCCCTTCCATCTCTAATGGAAGCCAGAATACCTGGCTGGATCAGCATGGCATGCCTTATGTTCTAAAATAATAAGAATATATAAATATTATATCTCCTGTTAAGCCTTTTTATTTTATTACAGCTACAAATCCACCTTTAGCTCTTCAAGCCATCAAATGAATTTTAAAATGGAGTTTTCTATTTAATATACATGCAGTAAGTACCAGGCACTGCTTGGGTGCTAATACATCTTCTCCTTTATTATTCATAACTCTCGGATGTAGACACAGAAACTCACCACACATTTGCTGAGTAGTCACCTTCTAGAGTCTTGAAATTGAGTGTTAGTCTTCCTGGTCCAAAGCCCATGCACTTTCCACCATTGAATCTTATGTCCCCAGTGGGAAAATGTTTTGATTTTTATCTATCTTGGATATTTTTTAAGTTTTTAAAAGATACTAAATCCAACTTCTGTTTCAGCGGAAACGGCACTATTGGAGATTGGATAGCAAATGTATTACCCTCTTTCAAAATGACACAGGAAGCAGGTACTACAAGGTAAGGGTGCCTCTTTCCTTGACTGAAGTTTCACGCCCCCTCTTTCTTTCTCATGGGAGTGTAGAGTATCAGAAATACAAAATACATCCAACAGACATGACTCTTTTGGAGCTTGCTCCAAAGGATATTTTTTCTTCTCTGTAGTTTACACATTTGGGGGGAATCAGGTTGTGACCCCATGTTAGTCATCTGTGAATTTCAAATATCCCTGTGGAATGCTTCTGGCCCCATGTGATGGTGGGGCAGGAGGGGAAGGGGGAGAGAAGAAGCTTAACTGACTATTTTAGCAGAGATGTGTGATTTAACTAGAAAATTCAAGGTCACAGAAGATTAGCGAGAAGTAAATTCCTGAAATCTGTTCTATCCAACTTTCTTTGTTTTGTTTTGCATCTGTAGCCTTGCAGTACGTCACTGGGGGTTAAGAAACATTGTATGATTTCTCCATGTGTTGTCAATATTCACAAGGAACACTTTCCTCTAAAAAAAAATTTGTCAGCTATTTTCATTCTGTCTCTCTACCTGAAATAATACAGGTGTCACATAACGTTATCACCCAGTAAAACATGGTTCCAAAAGAAATTCATACTGAAGACAGTATATACTTGCTCCTTCAAGATTAATGCAGCCTCAGGCATAGTTGGTATCATTCTCAATGGCCCCTTTACACAGATCTAACAGAAAAAGGAGACCTCGTTAACTTTTCAATTAAAAATTTGTTTTAAAAGTTATTATTTCTTAGTCACTCTATACCTCCTGGAAGACAATGTGGTGATTAATTTTTTTAGTATCTATATTGTCTTAAAAGCAACTACTTTTAGAGTCTGAGGGCGACCGAAATGGCTGGCTTGTTTTAAGATGCGGCTTCTGCTACTTCTCCTGGTGGCGGCGTCGGCGGTGGTCCGGAGCGATGCCTCGGCCAACCTGGGCGGCATACCTGGCAAGAGATTAAAGATGCAGTACGCCACGGGGCCGCTGCTCAAGTTCAAGATTTGTGTTTCCTGAGGTTATAGGCGGGTGTTTGAGGAGTACACATGGGTTGTTAGCCAGTGGTACCCAGGCATCCTCATTGAAGGAGAGAATTACCTCCCTCAACCAATATATGGACACATAGCATCTTTCCTGTCTGTCTTCAAGCTAGCCTATTAATTAGGCTTAATAATGGTTGGCAAGGATCCTTTTGCTTTGTTTGGCATGCAAGCTCCTAGCATCTGGCAGTGAGGCCAAGAAAATAAGGTCTATGCATGCATGATGGTCTTCTTCTTGAGCAACATGATTGAGAACCAGTGTATGTTAACAGGTGCATTTGAGATAACTTTGAATGATGTACCTGTGTGGTCTAAGCTGGAATCTTGTCGCCTTCCATCCATGCAACAGCTTGTTCAAATTCTTGGCAATGAAATGAAGCTCAATGTGCATATGGATTCAATCCGACACCATCGATCATAGCCCCACCTATCAGCACTGAATACTCTTTTACATTAAGGGATTTGTGCAAGAGCAGCGTGACTGACATTATGAAGGCCTGTACTGAAGACAGCAAGCTGTTAGCACAGACCAGATGCTTTCTTGGCAGGCTCGTTGTACCTCTTGGACAACCTCAATGCAAGGCAGTTTTTCAGTGCTAGCACATTTTGGAATTCTGCACATTCGTGGAGTGCAATAATACTGTATAGTTTTTTTTTCTTCCCCAAGTCCACTCGGTTAATAGTTTTTTTAAAAAATGCAGACATTACTACTTGTACTTCTTTTTGTCTCAGTCATATTTGAAAAAGTAGAAAACTGAGTTGCAATTTGATTTTTTTTTTCAAAGATGTCTATTAAGTCTGTTGTGATTTTATATGAATTTTCCTTTTTTATAGTTTAAAATTGATCTTTTTGGGACTAGAGCTGAAGTTCCCAAATACTTTATAAGAGTTTATCAGACATCTCTAATTTGGTCATGTCCAATCTATATAGTTTTCAAAATACTGCAGATTGTGGACAGCACATTGTATAAGATTATGAGGGGAAATCCTATATCCAGAGTACTCTACCAATTTGTGTATGTGTGTGTGCGCGTGTGGGATTATGCGAGAGCTACTAAAAGACCAACCACTTTTTAAATCCTGTTAATGTAGTTCAAGTGTCCTGCCTTGACCGTCAATTTAATGAGTTGATTAACTGGGCTTTTTTTTTTTTTTTTTTTTTTAATTTATTTATTTAATTTATTTATTTATTTATTTTTGGCTGTGCTGGGTCTTCGGTTCGTGCGAGGGCTTTCTCTAGTTGCGGCAAGTGGGGGCCACTCTTCATCGCGGTGCGGGGACCGCTCTTCATCGCGGTGCGCGGGCCTTTCACTATCGCGGCCCCTCCCGTTGCGGGGCACAGGCTCCAGACGCGCAGGCTCAGCAGCTGTGGCTCACGGGCCCAGCCGCTCCGTGGCATGTGGGATCTTCCCAGACCAGGGCTCGAACCCGTGTCTCCTGCATTAGCAGGCAGATTCTCAACCACTGCGCCACCAGGGAAGCCCGATTAACTGGGCTTTTATACTTAACTCAATAAAAAACTAAGCAGATGTAAGTTAAAAACAAAACAAAACGAAACAAACAAACAAAAAGCAACTACTTTTAAAACCACTCTCTGTGGTTTTTCTCATTAAAACTATTCATGTGGCTTTATTATTATATTAACATCTATCAAATCAAATTGTATGATTCATTTTCAGTGCCTTAAAGAATAGTTGAAATTTAAAAACAGCTGCGCATACCCAAATGCATTTCAAAAGGGTCATGATTTTACCTCACCATTATAAAAATTATCATTTACATTCTAAGTCTTAGATTTTGATGCAGGTTCAAAATTATTATTCTTATTCTTACCACATGAACATAGTAAAAAAGTCACTTGAATTTTTCTGTAGAAAGGAGATGATAAGTTTTCCCCTACTAAAGGTATTTTTGTATTTTTCTTAGTAATATTCTGTGTCTTATGAAACCATTTGATGGCTGATTGTAATGCCATTGCTCACATGTCCCTGGCATGAATTTTATTTGAAAGTTTACATAGTTTTGATAAACTGCATTTAACACACTCTTTCTTCCACAGGAAATTCCTTTATCAGAAATTTTATCTCTGGAACCAGCAAAACCATCAGCTTTAATCCCTAGCGGGGCCAGTCCTCACTGTTTTGAGATCACTACAGCAAATGTCGTGTATTATGTGGGGGAAAATGTGGTCAATCCCTCCAGCCCACCACCAAGTAGCAGTGTCCTCACCAGCGGCATTGGTGCAGACGTGGCCAGGATGTGGGAGATGGCTATCCGGCATGCCCTCATGCCCGTTATTCCCAAGGGTTCCTCCGTGGGTTCAGGAACCAACGTGCACAGTGAGTCTGCTAGTTTTCTGACTGTCTTTAGAACCGGTGAAGAGAGACTCTTTGGGGATGATTTATTTTATTGGCAAACATAGGGTCTCCAAATAAAAGCTGCTGCTACACATACTAAGATATTTCATTCATTAAATGATCCTATTTTATTTTTCATTTTATGTTAAAATTTTGAACAAATGCATGTCAACCCAATATATTAGGCAATAGCAGAAACCTAGAGCTGTTGGTCATAAAAATAAGAAGTAATCTAGTCAGCTTGAGCTTGACCTGGAATGCCAGTCATGCCATTTGCAAATGTGAGTTAACATGTGTCCTCAGAACCACCTAATATGCTGTTCCGGGCAGGATGCTTAGTGTGCAAAGTACCTGGAAACTCTTGATCATTTTATCCCAGGAAGAAATCTCTGTTCATTGTAGAATGAGATAAATTTTACCAAAATGCAAACAGGATCAAGTATTGAGGATGAATTTGTAAAAGATATTTTAGAGGAGTATCTATTTAAAATGCAACATAAAATCTTATAATGGCTATTAATAATGAAGCCTATGGCAAAAAGCCCTCTGTTTTCACATCACAGTGTGTTATCTGATGATCTATCACAACTTTTTAATTGATCTCTACAACCAATGTACATATTAATAGAATATATATGCCTAGTTGGGTGCTAAGCATTTTATGTGAGGTCTCTATTTTAATGCCTAAAATAACCCCAATAGGTGGATGTTAATGATTAGCCTGTCTTACAGGTGAGGGAATCAGGCCCTAGAGACATTAAGTTGTCTCAGCTTGTACCAGAGTTACGAAATGGCGAACCAGTATTTGAACCCAAGTCTTTATGACGCCTAACTCTAAACTGACAAAATATTATTATTTTTCAAAGCCAAGTACAGAGTAAATCTGTAACTGTAAAAGGAAAGAAACATTCTAATAGACATTTTTCTAGAAAAGTCTAATTATTATGGTTTTAAAACAGCCCTGCAGCTTGATTAATAAGCTTGTATTTACTTGTTTTGCTATTATCTCTCTTACTTATTTTGTGTATTTTTTAACATGTATTTCCAGGAGATATTTCTGTGAGTATTTCGGTATCAAACTGCCAGATTCAAGAAAATGTGGTGAGTGTGTACCTACTAATATAAAACTTGGTACTGTGATCCTTTATTTGAAAATAAGAGCATCATAAAATACATTTTTATTGATCTGAAATTTTAATTTTCTAGTGTTGTCTAGAAAATAAAATAGGGTCCTTTAGGATGTTTTTCTTCTATAAAATTTTAGAAACATTACATTGTATCAATTCTCTTAGTGATTTTCTATCATCTGTTCTGTAGTGTGGAGGGTTAAATACCTGTTTTTCATCTCAGATAAACAATTATAATGCAGTGCATGA
This sequence comes from Balaenoptera acutorostrata, assembly GCF_949987535.1. Classification (NCBI taxonomy): domain Eukaryota; kingdom Metazoa; phylum Chordata; class Mammalia; order Artiodactyla; family Balaenopteridae; genus Balaenoptera; species Balaenoptera acutorostrata. The sequence goes on along the minus strand of NC_080066.1, from coordinate 111,911,851 downwards.
CTTTTCACATGTTTGCGCATCTTGGTACTGGAATTTTAAATGGTTGATACTATGTAATACCAGATAAAATGAAATAAATTCTTTGAGTTGCATGAATAGCTTAAACATGTCCTTATTCTCATTCCTTGATCGCTACCCAGAAGTGCTGTCGTATGACAAGGAGTTTGCATATACTCTTACAATCACTTGTACTTAACAAGGAGACCTCAGAAAGCTGCATAAATCAGATTTTATGGATCCACATTCTAGCACCCTAGTCAACTGTGCCACATAACTCCATCCTTTCAGCTCAGTTTTTGAAAATTGTATATCATACATATTATGAAATAATTTACACCCTGTCATACGTTTGCTTTTTTTGGTTATACTTTGTCACTGTAGCAAGCAGCCCAAAAGTAATAAGGCCTTTCCTACCTCATCCTGTGACTCGATCTTTCCCTCTATTTTGACTGCTATGCCTGTCACCAAAAGGAAAAAGTTTGTAGACTTACACTGATCTGAGTCTATTTTTTAAAGAATAAGCTCCATGAAACTCGATTCATCACTAGCATAGCTTTGCAACCTTTGCTAAATTGGCATAAAGTAAACTGAAAACCAAATATGATTGAGAGAATTAGGGAAACTTCATAATGAAGATTAGACATATTCTTGTTCTGTCAATCATGAGATAGATTTCTAAAGACCTGAAGGTTCCTGTTGTTCTTGCTTAGCCAGAGAAGACTTTGGGAAATACTGATCTACCTATAAGCCTCATGGGAAATTCTAGATTCCTGTGGGGTTCTTCCACCCTATTTGGCTGAAAATTCTGGGTGGCCATTGAGCTATCAGAGAAAGATGGAGTAGTAGTTTGGACTCAGGATACTGGAGTAGTATTAATGCATTTTCTTGTCTTCAGACAACCTTGAACTCTGAACCATGGATACTCTGAAGGGATCACAGGATAGAGAGAACTTGTAGTTGTTTTCTGGGGGGAAGGACAAAGGGAAAGGATAGCAATGTATGGAATATGCAGAGGGTAGGATGTGATGTAAAGGAACTTTTATTTTTGTTTGTTTGTTTATTTATTTATTTATTTATTTATTTATTTATTTTTGGCTGGGTTGAGTCTTCGTTGCTGCACGTGGGCTTTTCTCTAGTTGTGGCGAGTGGGGACTACTCTTCGTTGCAGTGCGTGGGCTCATTGCGGTGGCTTCTCTTGTCGCAGAGCACGGGCTCCAGGCACGCGGGCTTCAGTAGTTGTGACACACGGGCTCAGTAGTTGTGGCTCGCGGGCTCTAAATTGCAGGCTCAGTAGTTGTGGCGCACGGGCTTAGTTGCTCTGCGGCATGTAGGATCTTCCCGGACCAGGGCTCGAACCCGTGTCCCCTGCACTGGCAGGCGGATCCTTAACCAGTGCACCACCAGGGAAGTCCAGGACTTTTATTTTTGAAAGGACAAAGAGTACAAGGGTGGAGGATAGGCAGAGAATTCCATAGGATGTCATAGGAATACTGAAAGTGAAAAAGTATTGCATTGTGCTTTCCTGAGTGTGGTCATCAAAATCACAGGCTAAGCATAGTCATCTAAAACAGAATGCTTTACTTAGCAATTATTATTTCAACGAGGAAAGAGTAGATATTTGGAGACTTGTTAACCTCCAGAAGTGGTAAAAGTGGAAGAGTTTGGTTACCTCACAGATGAGAATTTCATCGTGGATTGTCATCTTTTTGTGGGGTCTCTGGCTCACTCACAGTGATTCCGCTCCCTCTTCCTTCACTTTAAATTCACGTGGATGTGGATGATCGATAAAGAGGCAGCCACAGTGTTTTAGCCATAAAGAATGAAGTGGTTGGAATCAGGACTCACACAGACATATGATTGGGAACCGTGATTATTTAATGTGAGATTTCTAAATAACCATTGCAATAAGCAAATCACTTTTTGAATACTGACATTATGTATGTCAATGACATATAGTTTTAAGTCTTTTTTCTCTCTAATGAAACCTATATAATTGAACATTGGAAAATTTCTGCTGCTTAAGATTAGAATAGTTGTCCAACATTACAGTATTACATTAAATTGAAGAGTGGGTTTTTAATATTATAGTTATATTGTAGATTTCATCTAGCATTTAAATTGTAATTGTTTATGTTTAAAATATTTATCAGTGTTAATGATATATTTAATAAAATTATAGAGTTTATTAGGACTAATCTTTTGTTCCACTTCATGGTTGTTTTTCTCTGGACTTGCACCTATAGGACATCAGCACAGTTTATCAGATTTTTCCTGATGAGGTACTGGGCTCTGGGCAGTTTGGAATTGTTTATGGAGGTAGGTTAATTCACTAAGTATTTTTATTAATTTAAAGTTTTTGCATTTTTGTTTAGAAAAGTAATATCTCCAAGAAAAATATAAAAGACCTATATGTAGATACATTTTTATGTATGTCTCTGTGTGTTTTACCTCTTTAGAAATTTCTCTTGAGGTAGTCACTAAATGGAAATTTGGTACCTTTCTGTTTTGAAAGAGAAATTTTTCTGCTACTAAATATCAACAAACTTTTGCTTAAATATCGACAAACTCTATACACTATACTGGTTAAATATTGGTTTATTTAGACAAAATATTGAGAAACAAGGGAGCTGTAATCATAAAGATTCCTTTTCCTCTTAGCATATTTGATCAGAATGCTATAGAAGTCCATTCAAAAATTCTTTAATTCTAACATCTTTAAGAATATTATGTATTTTGGTAAGGTTTGCATTTTTTACATTTTTGAAGTAAAATACTGAATTTTTACCTTTTTCTTATTGTCAAGCTATTTGATGAATTTAGTTAAAACTTCTGCTGTTTTTGATTCTAGCCAGTTCAATGACATTTTTCAAGTCTTTAAGAAAGATTTAATATCAGTGTTTCACCTGCCCTATAACATGACATCATAACTTTCATTTCCGTAATATAATCAGTAACAGATTATCTTTTTCTGGTGAGGTTGGGGTGCTCTGAAATAATCACAATGTCTCACTCAATATTATTTATCATAGTATAATATTGTGCTTTTTATTTAAAAGCTAATTAAGTTCTACTGTATTTTAAAAGTAATTTTGATTCTTACAAAATGCACCAATTTTTTTTTTTGATAGAAAATCTATCAAGTCAGCAACCATTGTGCTTTTTGTTAAGGCATAACAATATAATAGAGGAGACCAAGTACTACACAGAAAATTCTTCTGCAGTGTAATAATTGCATGCAAAAAAATCATGGTATATAAAGCATGGTAAATATACGTAACTGCATATAGTGTGGAGGTGAAACAGGGATAAGAAATGAGGTTAGAGAGACCAGCAGGTGCCAGGTAATTTGTAACATCCAACAGTGAAGGAGCAGGCATAGGAAGAGGCCTCCACAAGGAAGACTAAAATGTTACGGCTGGACACATATGGGATGAGGCAGATAAGAACAGTCACAGAAGAGAGGTCAGTTGCCATAGTGACAAGCATAGAGACAAAAGAAGCCGCAACCTTGAAGACAGTAGATGCAATAAAAGTCTGCATTGGAATAGAGATGGCAGCGAGTCAAAGAGTTAAAAAGTGACGTGAAGAAAGTAGAGAACATGAAAGCAAGACAATAGTTTTGTCAGTTGGGAAGGGAAGTATTCTGGAAGGAGTTGGAAGGAATAGTGAAAGTGGGATGTAGGGGGAAGGAACGCTAGATTTACACCAAATGTAGAAATAATGGAATTTCAAGTTAGTTTGTATGTGACCCCAAAAATGAGTAATTAGGTTCATTTTCAAATTCAATTAGCATTCCTGTATTCTATACCTTCTATAATCTAGTAGTGTAGGAGTTAAAAGCTTGAGGGTACCCTGTGATTCCCTAGAAAACTTGCTGTGAGAATTAGATGGGATGTGATGTATGTAAAGGGACTGTCAGGTGATGACGATGATGATGATGATAATTCATATTTTTGAGTGTGTATAGTTATCTGGCCACTCTGTGTACTGTATCTTATTACATCTAATTCTCACAACAACCCTACCATTAAAGATGAGGAGCTCAGAAAGCTTAAGTGATTTGCTCAAGATCATGAAGCTAATAAGGGACAGAGCCAAGACTTTTATTCTTTCCATTATAACATACATTTGTTTTTTAAGACTTTAAAATTATACCTTCTTAAGGAGAGTACTTTTGCCCGTGGTATGAATATTTTCTATATCAAGTAGCTCAATATCCTGTTTCTAAAACATATATTTTACAAGAAAATATCAGGCTGTTCATACAAATAGCTTTTAATGTCCTAATTCTTTTGTGTTCTAAATTGTGGCTAATTTTATAGTGCATATTTGATGTAGAAAATGGAGCTAAGAAGTGAAATCTTTATGGATATAAGTCAGCGCTCATCAGAAATGTTAATTTATTCAGTGAAGCATTTTTATAATTCCAAAAGGTTTTTATAAATTCTGGTATTCTTTAATAGAGGTGATATATAATAAGATTATGCTAGTATTTCTCTTTTTTATTTTAAAGGAAAACATCGTAAAACAGGAAGAGATGTAGCTATTAAGATCATTGACAAGTTAAGATTTCCAACAAAACAAGAAAGCCAACTGCGTAATGAAGTTGCAATTCTTCAGGTACTTTTTTGTTTTTTATGTAGGGGCTATAAAATGTCCCTTCATCTTCTGCAAAACAAAGAAAAGTTATCTAAATATCTGTGGCATAGATATTTAGGAACATTTTTAAATAACTGAGAAGGCAGATCAAGCATCAAACTGCAGCCCGTGTAGTATCTTTCCTGAGTCTAGGCAGTGTTTTTTTTTTTTATGTACTTAATTCTAGGTTTTAATGTATTATTAATTCCCATTAAATGGGTAATGTTTCACTCAGCATTTGCTCATAGTGGACACGCTGAGACCATTTTGTTTTACATTATCAATGATCTTGCCTTCATAAACATTCCTCCTTTATGCTGTGATAATTATATGAATTGAGTACGTAGCTATCAGCATATTAGATAAAAGAGTAATACATGTCCGAGAATCAGATGATCTTGATCTTATTAATGTCCTCTTTGTGTCTCACTATAAGCCTTTTATTTAATATTGGGACTGTTCCTTAACTCTTCTCATTTTTAAAGCTAGAATTTGTTAATAAAAGGTATTATGTGATATATATAATTTCTGTAACTATTAAAACTTTTTCTGCAGATCAAAAGGAAATGGAGCAGTTGTTTGCTAAATGTGGTCAACCTAGCTATCTAGTCTAGATAATTTAGACCATTGATAAGTGCCCATTTTTATATAACTTCCATAATTCTCTACTTGTCATGCAAGCTGATCAAAATTTCTAATTTATAGTTCTATTGAATAATTTTCATTTGAACATTGCTAGCAAAGCAAAACAGATTACATGTCTTCATTTATTGTTTCATGTAACTGCCATTTATTGAGTTTATACAATAAAATGTTGAAAAAGATATGATTTCTGCCCTAAAGGAGCTCATGTGTACAGACAACTGAAAATAATTGCTGCTGTACATAAAAAATGACATAAACTTTTCTGGGACTCATATTTTCTAAAGATGGTGTTCTTGTGCTTTTGGACAACTAATGTAACACAGAGAACTACCACAGTGTTCTCTGCTTTCTTGGAAGAAGATAACTACAGATCTTAAGCTGACAATTCATAGATTCATAGCTTAGTGCTTGCTAATCAGATTCTTTTTTTTTTTTTATTCTTAATTTGGCAACATTGAGCTGCAAATGACGTCTTTCCACACTTGGACCCTGCTGTCCTGGTCTCCACCCTCACATAGTGTCCTGAAGGCAGACTCCTTTGCAGCTTGCCACAGTTGGCATAAGGATAAGACATTTATCCTTCCTTTCAGGACATAAGAGGAGTTTCAGGGTTAACATGGTTATATCTTTCTACATTTTATTGCAGCTGCAGAGGAAGGTCTAATTTTCTGTGTATAGTCCTTTAATTGGCTCTCCTGAGCCTGTCAACACATTATCAGCTGCTGACTCTGTAGTAAGGTAGAAAAATAAAATATACCATAAACCGATTCCATCTCCTTTGCAAAAGAGTAGCTGCAATCAACAACTCAGATGCAGTAAACATACATTTGGCAAAAATTTCATTGTAATGTGAAAAAAGAGTTTGGTTAGGTTGAAAGTCAAATTCTGCCCCTTGAGCGTATGAAGAGTTTGATCAGCTCTTATATTATGGCCTGAAATCTCAAGAATCCTCATCACTTATCACTCGTCCCCATTGTCCCCAACCATTCTTCACTTCCTTCATCAAACTCATATTTATTGAGTACATATCACGAGTTAAGCACTGTTCTAGGCTCCGTGGATACAGTGGGGACAAAAACACACAAGTCCTTCCTGTCACGAGTCTTTAAATTGTATTACTCAGGCTTACTTATAGTCTGATGTTTGCAACATACTTATGTATAGAATTTTTAATTACAAAACCTGTATAAGGAGTCTTATTAAGGCTTGGCAGAAATATATGAGGTTCAGGAGTTCATACTTTATCAAAAGTTGACAATTGTTTCAAACTTGTTCCTCAAAAGTTACTCTGACCTATGTTCTCTTTTTCCTATGACACTTATCATCTTCTAGCCTATTACAGAATTTCATTATTATATTCGCTGTGGGTTTCTTTCCCCATCCCCTACCCCAGCCCCTCCACTGGAATATATACATTTCAGGAGGGTGGATATTGTTGTTTTGTTTACTGCTGTATCCCAAACACCAGAGATTGTTCCTGACAAACATTAGGTATTTAGCAAATATTTGTTGAATGAATGTTTGTTGAATTAAAATTGTACAGAGACATCATCCTGTCACATAAGAAGACATATTGATACATTGTATCCAACCAGGTAGCAAAAGTCCAGACTCTATTTTCTATTAATGGTTAATTGGTTAGTTAAGAAGGATTGTGTGTGTTTTGTTCTTTGAAATCCCTCATTCCCCTGTTTTATATTTCTTATCAAAAGAAAGAACTCATTCTTTGAACCTGAAAAGACAAAATGGTAATGAGGCAAGAGATAAGGGAAGGATTCTGACTCACTAAGTGATATGTTCAGGAAAAGTACCATGAGTGAAATCAGCTGAATGGTGAGGAAGGTTTTCTTTTACTAATCTTGAGGAACAGAATTCTGTCCCTCTGGATATAAAAGTGATACCCAGAAGCATTTGGTATTCTCTGCCCTGTGGTCTGTAGCTTATGAAAGCTGTTTTCCTGGTTTATGGTTATACCTGGAGTCTGACAAGTCCTGCCCCATCCCATTCCTCTTTCTGATTCTCCAGAGGGGATCAAGTGGGCCGAAATGGCTGATGGGAGAAAATTCCCCTCATGCAGTTCCATTAGTCCTCTGGTGGAATTTTGATTTGTTTCTGTTTTTATAAAAAAAAAAGCACCTTAGCTTATAGAAGACTTCAAAGTTGTATAAATGCAGAATGTGTAAAAAAGTAGACTTCTTTCTTTTTCTATTTCATCTTCTTTACATAACCTATGTGAAGGCTTTCCAAGGTCTGATTCAGTCATTGGAAAACCAAGCTCTTTAGATATTTTTGAATAGTTGGAAAACTAAGGCAAGTGTGAATCTTTTGGCATAGTTATCCCTTATTTATATCTTTTCGAATAGCCATTTTCATAATCTCTAAATGCTTCATTATTATTATTATTATGTTTCAGAAGAATGTTAATTAATGTAGATGTTAAACTTGGTTCAAAAATTCCCAGAAGATCCTATTTATATTGTTATTTTAAAAGTTGTATCTTGATTTTTAAAAAGGTAAATTTGAAATTACTGTTTTTTCTATTCATGTCAACAAAATAAGAATAAAAAGATAATTTACGATTATTAAGGGTATCACAGAAAACTGACTTTTACAAGGAGATGCAATTACATCTTAGAAGGCTTAGAAACTTAAAATCTAAAATAAGTGATATGGGCGTGATATATTTAATATAATTTATCAACACAGGCTTGTTCAGTCTAAATTAATTTTTATTTTCTAACATAGTATCACAATGCATAAAAAGCTTTAGAATAATACTTAATTGATTTGCTATTATTTTTAATTGACTTACTATTATTGAATATAATATATGAATATTATAGTCTATTTGATTTGAATATAATTCTATATATTCAATTGATTTACTATTATGAATTTAATTCTAATTGATTTACTATTATTTTTCCTCTTTATCTTAAATATCAACTTATTTATCTAAGGAACAATACTAGAGCTTCTGTTTATGATACAGTATATTAAAGCATTTTGGAATTGTAAAGATGCTGAATACAAAATGTAGGAAAAAAATATGTAAGAACTTTACAGGCCATCAATTAAGTGTATCCCCTTGCACTTATCTCCTAAAATTTCCCCAGTCATTCTTATTTCTCTGTTGTGAGGCAGTCCTCTTCCCATTCTTAACTTTTTAAAACAAAATAACAGCAATAACAAACTGTGAGCTCGATATGTCTGCCACCTCTCATAACTGCAGCACGTTTTATATTGCCACACTTCAGATTTCTGCTCTATGCTACTTTCCATTCTTATTCCTAAATTCCTTTCTTTGGTTTCCACATCTTTCTTAAAATGCAAGGCCCTTTGGTCTTCTACCTCTGCCCAACTATCACCCTTTGGCTATTTTTTAGTCTTTACCCTACTTGACTAGTCTCAGTCCTTCAACAGCACTGATCATTTGCTCCTTTTTAAATCTCACTCCTCACTTCATCCCTGCACTTATCAGGCCCCGTTTCACCTTCCCTGCTAGCTCCATCCTTCTTCTCGAACTTCTTCTGTTCATCTAAATGATTTATGCTAATCTGGAACTCATTCCCAGAGTGAGCTCATCCACTTTAAGAGAGTTGTCTGTCATCTCTTCACAGGTCATTCCTTAATTTATCTCTTGAGCTCTGTTCTTTCACAGACACTTCAGTCTCCTGTTTCTGACCTTAGGACATCTCCACTTCGCTGTGCCAGTCTTACCCAAACCAACCAGCCGAAAACCAAACGATTATTCCTAATTTCTTTCCCTGCAAGTTATTCTCTCCCTAATTTTGTCTGTTTTGCCATCATTCTTCCAGTTTCTAAGCCTAGTATCCTTTACCTTCAATTAATAAAAATATTAAGTCATTCAGCAGTACCCTGAAGCACTTCCTTCTTTGATACAAAGCGATTTACTAGGCCTCTGGGTCATATAACAATGAATGAAACCTTTTAGGATGTTTATCATCTATTTGAGCAGATAGATACAAGTAGCTACAAGTCAGGATAGCTGTGGAAATATCATATATGTATAGCTGATTCACTTTGTTATACAGCAGCAACTAACACAAAAATGTGTAGCAATTATACTTCAATAAAGACGTTAAAAAAAAAAGAAGTCATGGATTATGACAGCGGTCAGGGCATTGGAATGAAGGATTACTTCAAAGAGAAATATAGCATTGGTGAAATCTTGAAAGATTCACAGACTTTTGGGGCCACCTTAATAAAATAAATATACTATGAAATGTAAGTAGAAAGCTAGATCATTTTAAAAGAGTGGCTTCAAAAAAAAAAAAAAAAGAGTGGCTTCAAACCATTTCATGTGTCCTCAGAAAGAATTCTAGAAACCTTTATTTCTGCTTGTATATTTTTAAGTTGACAGATAGAACTATTTTGTCAGAAGTTTAAAGAATTTTAATTTTGTACTGTACTAAAAATATTGATATTTGAAAATAAGCTGCTATATAACTTATTTAAATATACTCATTAGAATCTAAATATCAGAAACATTTGATATTTTTTAACAATCATTTTAAAAATACATGCATAGGCTTTTTAAGCAATAGTTTTACAGCATTCCTTGTTTTCTTTGACTACATTACACTTTTCCCACAGAACTGTATTCCAATGTAATGTATTTTTATACTTAAAAGTCTTTTACTGGTCCCCCTTTCATACTTATTTGCAGTAAACATAAGTATATATTTTTAAATTTCTTGATTACAACACTAAATATTTAAAGCATTCTCCTGGATGAATTTATCATTACAGTTATTATTAGTAAACCCTTTATCCAGCAAGATAAGTATTCTAAAAAAATAGATCTATGTTTGTTAAACATAAAAAATGAAATGTTGCTGAAAATACATTATTTAATGAGATTTTTAAAAATTTAGTTCATAAATTGGTGGGTGATTATTACTTATTGTTTGAATTAAACAGAGTTCAGCAACAACTTTATTCATTTTTCTAAATTGTAGGAGCCCAGCTGTAAGCCCTCCCAAAACAAGACAAAACTATCCCAGTGATTTATCTTCGAAATTCATCCTCTCTCTTTTAATTCTCTGTCTGTTAATAAATCTATTAAATGCTTCTGTGTTTTTGGAGAAAGCATGAATTAGAAACTAAGTTGCAAAAGAACTGATTTCTAAGTTATTAGGGTCATTCACTTCATATCAACACAATGTTTCAAATTTTCCTTTTATTTTTCTCCCAGACAATTTTCTTCCCCATGGCAAGGTACCCTAGTAATATTTGGAATGTGTCAGAAACATGCCTTCCTTTTGGAAAGTGGAAGAAAAATTATTCTGAAAGGCAACTTGGGGATGGAGAATTTGAAGACTGTGGGGATTTTCTCAAATAGATCTGTATTAGAAGAATATTTATAGACTGTTAAGATTCATTCATTCATTCAAAGTATAGTTATTGAGTACTCACCATGTTCCAAGCAGTAGAGACACAAATGTAAACAAAGCACATTTTCTTAAAACTATTCCTCTGCTCACATATCTTTAAAATCTTCTGGTTCCCCAAGAGTATGCCTACCATAGTTTAGAGACTGCTGTGAAAGGACAGAGTACGCTTACGTAAGACTGGGAAATGGCTTTCATGTGAGTTCATGGAGAACCTTAGATATTGTGCCAAGTCAACTGGATTTTATTATGCTTTGGTGATTGTGAATTATTGAAATACTTTGAAAAAGAAATTGTTATGATCAGATCAGTATTTGGGGATGACATATTATAGAGAAGAAAGTTTAAAGGCAAGAAAACTTCGTTAGAAGCTATTTTCAGCTAGTTGTGACAGTCAAAATGCCCCTGTTCTTGTATAAATAAATAATTACATTTTAGGCTCTAATTAGAAAACTATGATGTTTTATGAGGAGGAAGAGTTTGTAGAGTGGCTGCTCATTGTTCCAGATGTTACAGCTGTCTCAAAAGCTTAGACCTGGGGGGAAAAATTGGGCATCGGGTGTGAAAGAAATCAGAGAACATGTCAGAGTGATACCTTTAAAGGCAATGGAACCTCAAGATCAGGAGGGGATTTGGTAACACAGAACAACACTGTGGCGGTACATGAGCTTAAAAACAGAGTAAGCTGTAAGGAAGAAGTTCTTCCAGTTAGGAAGGCGAGGAATCCAAATTGTCAAGGTGGATGTCATAACAGGTACAGAGGACACTGCAGTGAGAAGACAAGGCAGCATTCAGAAATCCAGACAACATGCTCAAATGCACTCTTGAGAGCAAAGTGAGGAGGCTTAAGTAGCATGGCCCCTGAAGCATACTAGTTAGAACAGGCAGGACAGGTCCTAAATGGATTTGAGTCCAAGGAAAGCATTAAGGCAATGGATAACATAGAGTTTAGAGAGCCTAAGATCTGGGGTTAGACTGCCTGGGTTCTCACATCAGGCTTAAGAGTCTTAGGAGCTTGGATAAGTTACTTAAGTTCTCTGACTCTCACTTTCCTTATCCAGAAACCTTGAACAGATGTTATAAGAATTGAGTGTGATAATTTTGTGAAATTCTTAGTGCCTAGCATATAGTAAAGATTCCATACTTACACTACTAGTATTGCCACCACTAAGTTGTAAATCTAGCTCCTAGGAACAAGTTCAAATAACTTGATATTGAGAATTTCCTAAATAGAGAACATAGAGACACATAATTTCATTGTAACAGAGAACACAGTTGCCTCAAATCCTGGGGTAAAGCTGAACATATATACATTAACATATGCCTGACCTCTGGTAGACACTCTGTAAATATTTGCTGAACAAATTACGTAGCCATTTGCCACCCCTTAGGTAGTGTTGTGTGCAGGGGGCATGCGCAGTACCCCGCTTTTGCTCCCTACCCCCTGCTTTTGCTCCCAGCTCTTCAAAAGTGGCAGATGGGTTTTTTGGTCTCATTGTATCTTTTGTCCAGAATTTGCCCCAACTGCACATACATTCCTTTTGGACTACAAAACATGGTAATTTATCTTCACAGAACAAGATTAAATATACATCTTGTAAATACCTGGCTTTGTTCTCTTAGTCTAAAAAGACGATCAAGAGTAGGTGGAAAAGAGGTAATCATGATAGAAAACCAGAGAATAATATTGCTAAATGTGAGTGGGAAAATGAAAATTTGCACAAACTGGTGATTTTGCTTAAATCATGAAAGAGTCAGCTTTTCTTTCTCTAGAAAAAATATGCAAAATTTGAGTTCTTTCTCTTTTGTGTGTACTGAGAGGTTAGTTTATACTTGTTTTGTTTCATCTTATATGTTCATCATATTTCTTCAAATATTTTTCTTTTTTATATTACTGCATGAAAAATTTTAGTGAAATTGTTTCTTCTGAAGACATGTTCTGCAGCTCTAAAGTAATCTTGTTATCTTCTGCACGTTCCAATAAATAAAGCCCACAGATTATGTGTATATATATCTAAGATAGAGGGAAAAATAAAACAAAGATCTATTATAAGGAAAAGAAAACAAACTTAGAAAATTTTCTGAATAGGTATTGTGTTCCATAAGAAGTTAGTCATAGTGAAAGCTTAGTGTCAGAGGGTCAGGTTCCAGTCAAAGCTTTTCCATTTTTTGGCAACCCTCTTTTGGTTTCCTTAATTATGGCTTAGAATTCATCTGACTTGGTGTGCTTGCTTTACAGGAATGTTTTGGGGGGATTAAATTAAATAATATATAAAGTGTGGGGTTTTTTTAATTTATTTATTTATTTATTTGGCTGCTCTGGGTCTTAGTTGCGGCACACAGGATCCTTCTTTGTCACGGCATGCAGGATCTTTAGTTGCAGCATGCGGAATCTGTAGTTGGGGCAACTCTTAGTTGCGGCATGTGGGATCTAGTTCCCTGACCAGGGATCAAACCTGGGCCGCCTGCATTGGGAGCGTGGAGTCTTAGCCACTGGACCACCAGGGAAGTTCCTATAAAGTGTTTTTTAAATCAATGTTTCCCAACATATTTTTGGAAGATCATGTCTTTTGAGTTCCTTCATGGAAGAGGGTGGGGGTTAAGATGTTCTCATGAAGACAGTTAAGAAAATATTGTGTACTACATCCAGGTCATCTACATCTTGGAAGTGAATAGTCTTTCACTTATTAAAGATTCTGAGATGCCCCATAATTAAGAACTTGTTTAATTTTGATAATATGCCAGTTAAGTGCCACAGAACCCTTACACAAATGTAAGATATCATCAACTGACCTTTTTGCACATAATGTTCTGTCTTCTAACCCTGTACAGTAGACTTTACTTGGTCACTCCAGTTCCCAATATCCAGTACTTAAGACATGAGAGAGACTATGTGTCTACACAGGTCATTTAACCTTATAATAGAATGTTATGTTTTCTGGGGTGCTGACATTTAAATATAGTAACTGGGCTACAGTGATATGAATTGTTAAAAGTTACACTTTAAATCTAAAACACCAAGGTAAGATGGGATTCATGTGTTCATGTTTCCAATCAGGCAGGTTAACAGGAAATAAAAAAGTGTTCCAGATGTTGTCTCCATTGCCATGCATTTGTAGCAAATAGAAAAAAATATCCAGATATTTGATCCATTTTTTAACTTTTATGTACAGTAAACACACCTTGACCTACAAATTCCAATTTCCTTATTTTAACATGCCATTCTTTTAATTCTTGCCTTTCCGCTAAAAACAAACAGTAATGGCATAGAGGAAAGGGAGTCACACTTTATGGGTAGAATGTTTACTAACACTGATTTTTTTAAAAGGTAACAATCAGTTATTAATTTTCTGCCTTTGAAGCCTTTGCTGCTTGTTCTCAAATATTACGTCCTTTTGCCTAAATTCAACTTGAAACTCTGGCCTTTGTCGGGGGCTAGGGGATAGATACTAGGATGCATACAGGATCCTTGCTGTGTAAGGGTCTTTCTTTTGCTAGAAATCACTCCCTCGACCACCAAAAATTATAGTAACAATTTCACCCATATACAAACATCAATGCCAGTGAAACCTCAGTGTATGTATGACTCTAGATGGTGGGCTTAGGAATCTAGATTTTGCTTTTTAAATTTCTCATTCATACCTCTAATCTGAAAGTTTCCTGGTGATGAGTAGAAAATATGACATATTTTTATACTGTTTCTACCTCCTGAAAAGTCAAGAAAGGCTAGAAACATGAGAGATGATGGAAGGGTTTTTTAAGTGTATTTGTTACATACTCTTCTCCCTCTGCATTCGGTCTCTTCTCCTTTTATAAGGAAAGGAGAGGACTCATTCTATTTATCATGTGTCTGCCCAGCCCTGGAATCTAAAGCTAGATTAAAGCATTTCCAGAAGAGATGAAGTGCAGAATGACTGAGAGGGTTGTATATAGATTTATGGATATATATGAATACAGAAGTTTTATATCAGGCGTCACCTGATTTTCTTCTTCTATGCAAATATTGAACTGGTCCTTGAAAACAATTTTTTTTGCGCCACTGTTACTTAATAGAATGCAGAGGACTTATAGCTAACTTACGATGAAAATATATATATATAATGGTAAATTTTGCATTACAAGCCAGCCACCTAAAAGTTGACTTCCTTTCTTGATATCCAGACACAATATATGTATTGTCATTAGCAGTCAATGGAGATGCTTCAACTTATTATTTCTTCCACAAAATTTTGAACTATTTAAACCAGGGTCAATCTGAGCTAATTAGTGCCACACAGAAAAAGTAACATTACACTCCAGTTCTGATGGATGGTATAGGCAAACAATTTTTACCAGGAATGATCTGATCATTTCTGAGTTCTCAAAGTCTAATAGGTTAAATTTGGTCGCGGCCCCATTGATCTAAATGTCAGCCAGTGATACCTATTCACAGGAGGGTGGATTGTTACATCTGGTCTTATTGAAGTAATATCGGTGCATTTATTCCTCTGACAGTATATGTTAGCTTTATTTGGTTCTAGGTTATTATCAGTGTGCATTTCTAAAATTTTACAGATGAAATTTCCCCCAAAAATGCTACCTCCGAAAAGATAACCACTAGAGTATGAGCCTATTTAAATTGTAGGCTTTTTGCCAACGGAACATGAAATAGGGATACATTCACATGCAACAACCAAAGGATCTCCATCCTCATGTTAGATCAGGAGGGCTCTCACATGGTGTAACACAGCCCTCACCTGTTGACTTCACAGTAGAGGCACCTCTGCCATCATTGAAGTTTAAAAATACAGCACAAGGGAAGACAGGGGAGGACAAATTAGAAGGTGCAAGTTTGTGGCAGTTCATACTTAGCTTAATGTAGCCTCCTTTAGGTGAAAGACAAAAGGAAATGTTCTTTTCTGCCACTTACTTTAAATTTCCAGTTATCAAACTAAAGAGAGAATTTAGGAGAGATAGCTGAGTTTACTGTATCAATTTGGGTATTATCTTTCGCAAGTCTTTTTATAATCATCTGCTCTCTACACGATGACTTTTCAGCATCTAGCAAGGTACTGTTAAACGCTGTGTCCCCTTCGTAAGGCATTAGGTGATTGTGACTTCTAGGACCAGTAAATGAAGCATAAATTGTAAGAGACTGTGTTTAGAAAATTCATAAGATGGTGTGTTTATCCCTCAATCCGGGAATGAGAATCAACAAAGCCGTTGCCATGGTGCTGTGCCTCCGAGAAAGGCACCTCTCTTCCCCACCCCCACCGCTGTGCACCACTGTGCTGTGGTATATTCTTCTGTCTGCTCTGCATGCTATTTAGAATTTAGATCCTGGATTCTTCACTTTGAAGTTTCTTTCTTTCTGTCCCAGTATAACCTAAATCACTTAGTTGTTTGATAGAAAAGTAGTCAGAAGTTCCCACATTAAGGCTGAATCCTCCTAAATAACCTGTTGAAAAGATACATTGATTCTAATTTTTCTCTTTCCTACCTCTCATATGTTTGAGTATAATAATCCTGAAGGTAGAAGAAGGGGAACACATGACATTAATTTATCACAGCTAAATATATAGAATGAATTTGCAATGCTAGATTTACAATAAAGCAAAGCTATTAGAATCAAAGATTATAAGTACAAATTAAATATTCCTTAATACAAATCCAAAAAAAGTAACATATAATAGAAGGTATGCATAAACTAAAAATTTTAATTAAATGTTTTTATAAAATATTGCTGCTTTTATAAAATCCTTTGCTTTAGTGGCTAGTTTCCATTAATTACATAAGAATTCTCTTTGCAATTTGAGTCAGGAGAATTTTTGTCTTGATCTCCAAATGGCATTTCCTCCCAGTCTTCGAAACAACTTATATTCACCCCATGGATATGTCATCAATCTGTAATGTGTGAATAGACACTATTCTTTCCTATATTTGACCAAATGTTTCATTTCCTGAAAATTAAATTACTTAAATGCAACAAACAGATGGCCAGAAAGTCCTGTAGTAGCTTACTCTGCCATGAAATTTATTATCCAAATCCCTGAGATAGGCCTGAGAAGTTAGCAAAAATTCTTTCTGAACTCTACTATTCCACAGTTGATGGTACAGTCATCAAACCATTTTTAAGTTAAGTTACTTTAGACTTCAGAAGGAAAATGTTGAAAAGCTATTTCATATTTTATATAAAAAATTAAAATTGTGAACAAGTCACATCAACTACTTTGGTTAAAGCTCATCTTAGAGTTGATCTTAAGGTATTAAAAAGATAATATGAATTATACATGATAGAAAATAGTGACTTTAATTTTTTTTTCTATCTCTGGTCTTCAAATATTATCTTCTCTAGGCTAAATAAATGCTTCTCATCAGTATAGTAGAGAATATTTGGATGATGAAGGCATGATTCTTTATATTCCATTTTCTTTTGTTATTGTCAAATGTAAAAACAAGTTTGGTCATTTGGTTCAGTGCAAAAAATTACGGGTCTTGAGTAGGCATCTATGATGGCCTTGTCTCAACCATACATAATAAACCAAAAAAAAAAATCAACTTATTATATATCAGCTATACAGAAAAAATAAAGTCATTTTGCTATTGGAAAGATTTTTCAGCTACCATTCAATGTATTCTTTAGCAAACCTATAAAACATAAAGGTTTTGGCAAAAGAGCAAGGGCCAATTGCAATGAACATATGAGTTTAAACTTTTCTAAGACATATTTTTTTTTTACCAGTTGTGTATACATGACCTTTAGTTCAATGCATTCATTGACTATACTTTTTTCTAAAATATATACCTAACTATATTCAAAGTCCTTTATCGAGAAATAGAAAAATTTTCCCTTATCCTTTTCATAAAGATGCTGTTAAAGGACAGTTGTACAGTCCTTCAGAGTCTACAGGGAACATGGCACAAAATAGTTGACAGTAAACAATCTCATTAATCCATTGCATACTTTTGGCCTAGAACATTTTGGGAATATACCAATTAGGTAAGCACATGTTAAAGTCCTACCTTCTAAATAGGGGTCCCTCAAGTCATCTTGTTGAGTGGTGGAAAGGAAAAAGAAGTATACTGACTGAAGGACTTAAGTACCTCTAGGAACTCATATGCTTAGAAAAATACAAGTAGAGGCCCATGAGGGTTGACATTGTGCATATATGCAAATAATTTAGGTAGGAGAGATTCCTGGTCATCTTCTGACTCTCCCCCCAACCTTCACAGCCTACGACAAGGGCAGCAGAAGCAGCAGGCTGAGCCACTACCACACCACTTTTGTCCTCCCCTGCCCTCCTTGGGTCCTGGAGGTCTCACTCCCTTAACTTTTGTCTTCTCCTTCACGCTCTAGGTTTTCCTCTGTCTACACACAAGGGACCTTCTTGCTTTGCTGCCTACTTCTGTTGGTCTGCTCCTTTCCTATTCATTGTTCCTACTCCCCACCTAGACAAGGCCTTGGCCAATTAAGGAAGCCAAACTCCCAAGAACACTGCTTAAGTGCTTAAAGTTAGAGTAAATAGAAGAAAGAATCAGTTAAGAAGATACTTGGAAGAGGATGGTATACTTATCACATCTCATAGTGGACTTGTCCCAGGAGAATCATGACTCTGGCAGGACTCTCATGTCATCCTTAAAGCTTCTTCTGTGATCACTGATTGAAAAGAGGACAGCTGAGATGCTTGGATACCCAGAGGCTGGTGGTCTGTCTAGTTGTTGTGACTCCTCTATCAGGGATGGGGATATAAGAGAAAAGAAATGAGACAGCCTGGGCACAGGTTCAGGTATGAACGATGCTGTCACTGGTCTTCCATACTGCGTATCGAACAGATATATGGAGTCATTAATTAGAGTCTCCCACCTAAGGATCTGGCACTCCCACAGTGGTCAAAGCCAACCAGCTATCTGGTCCTATTGGTAGGCAGTCGAGACAAAGAAATTTAAGAGTAGTGACAGCGTGAGCTTTGTTAATCCCACCGTTGTTCCATGTACTTGAGCTCTGACCAGGAGAGAATAACTCTGGGGGCCTAGTCTATCTGAAGTAGCCAGATTTGACAGTTTCAAGAATAATCACTCCAGCTCTCGAGAGGTGAAGGGCCATTGGGTAGGTGTGCAGGCCTCTCTCAGACCACATTCAGTACCTTGCTATTCCATGACCACATTATACTGCATGATTGGGCACCAAGGCCTCAGAATCAGAAAGACCCATCAGATGTCTGAGATGGAGATCAAAATTGCCAAATGAGTGGAAGGGCACCCTGAGAGACAGGTTTTCCTCACGGGAGCTACTGCCAACCACAGCCGTAGCTCCATGTTGAGTTGATGCCAGGCTCTCTATGCCGATGAGTAGCATGGAGGACAATGGCAGTGCAGATTCACCCACATCCCCTCTATTGCTCACCACCCAGCATCTGTCTGTGAGGTCTGAAGAGTGAACCATTTCAGGTTTCCAATAATTTGTGGAATTTTCATTTTACATTCAATTTTATTGCTCACTGAGATTTTTTTCCCCTAGAATAAAGGATGCAATTTCTTCTGCCTGTTCAGCTGTTAGCACATTAAAGTTAGTCCCTATTTTTTTCTTTTGGTAGTTTTTATTCATGATGATTTTTTCCCCATTTTTCATTGAAATATAAGTGGAATATGTAATAGTTCTTTTAATGTTAGGATTTTGTGTTGTCATGTGCAGAAAAAAAATATTAAAAGTCAAATGATCAAAGGCTTTTGTTGATGACCCCAGACCAACATTCAGACTTAAGCATCATGACAAGGGCCCATCTAATGTTAAAAATAACTTTACTTGACATGTGTGACAACCTGTCAAGCCAAATTCAGCCTATCATTATTGGCCATTACTTTATTGTGGAAATATTTATTGAGTGCTTGAGAACCGTGCAGCAGTACCACATAGCATGGTGTCCTGAACAAAACAGGGCTGAATAATCACTTCTTTTCTGTTTTCATGGGGATCTTTACTCTATGTAAGAGCTTCTGTAGCAAACTAGAGCAGCCTCCAAGAGCAGAGCAGTGCCAAAAGGTTTTGACTAATGTGCTTCATCAGTGCAGTCATATGCACTCCATGAACATACTTCATCTTGTCTACCTTAAATTTCTACGAAGTGTGTAGAGATGGCCTAGTAAACTTATTTAGGACAGTATGCTTAATATTGGAGATGATCCTAAGAAATCACAGATTTCTCAGTATGGTATTCTAATTAAAACCTAATTAGCAATTCACTGTGCTGGAACTTGGATTTGTAGCATAGAAAAAAAAATTTCACTATGCACAAGTAAAGATGTATTTTTTGGAGACATTAGAATTTCAAACATATAAGGCAGCACATGTGGAATTTAGAGGTGTTAAAAATCTTAAGTGTGGGTTTCTCCATAGCTTTAAACTTGAACAGTTTTGTATAATCAGTGAGCTTGCCAAACAGTATCAAAAAACTCATTTTCTTCAAGTGCTTTATTTATCTTTAATAGAACCTTCATCACCCTGGTGTTGTAAATTTGGAGTGTATGTTTGAGACGCCTGAAAGAGTGTTTGTTGTTATGGAAAAACTCCATGGAGACATGCTGGAGATGATCTTGTCAAGTGAAAAGGGCAGGTTGCCAGAGCACATAACGAAGTTTTTAATTACTCAGGTAAGAAATCAATTAGAGTCAGAAAAAAAAAAAAAGGTAATATCTAATATCAAATGTTATCAGTGTTTAACTAGAGCTTTCTACCCTTGTTGTTTAGTCCCTACCTCCACAGTCTAAACTACACTTTAAAAAAAAGTTGCAGTGGCTTATTGTATTCTCTAATTTATATCTGTAGCATCCAGAGTTCAGGATACGTACCAAATGAATAATGTGTGTGCAGGCCCATGTATTAAAACTACTCATGAAATTTTAAAATGCACAGTGACTGAGTCCTCATTCTTTGAAAATATTCAAGAATATGTATCCTTGTTAGATATCACTGAATTCTTTTATCTATACCTGTTGTGGTTGCTCTATGGATACCATAATATGATACTTTTTCCATTAAAGTTTCCTTAGAAACCTGCTGTGTTAGTCTAGCTCATTTCAGGGACTGGAGTGTAAAGAAACTCAACCATTCATTTTGAGTTTTCTCTTGACCCTGTAAATTTATGTCCTAGTAGAAAACATTTTGAAATAAACTTTTAGACTAAAATAAAATGATTTTGATGATTTTTTCCTTTATAGATACTTGTAGCTTTGCGTCATCTACACTTTAAAAATATTGTTCACTGTGACCTCAAACCAGAAAACGTGTTGCTAGCATCAGCTGATCCTTTCCCTCAGGCAAGTATGAAAGCCTCTCAGCAAAAAGCCAGCCGACAGTATCACTGGTTCTCCTGCAGCATTCTGTCACCCTTTCTCCTCAAAACCTTTGTTTCAAGTTTCACCTGTCTGTTTTCATCCATTTGTTACCCTTCTTATATTGTGGGGACTGCAGCTTTGTCGCTGTGCATCTCAGTTCAGCCTGCCTTAATAATGCACACAGAGCCTCTCATTCTGCTTCTGCTTCTGTCGTGTGGACGTCCTGGAGAACTGGCAGCACGAGGTCAATGCTGGGAGCACTGGCCTAAGAGGGAGACACTTAAAGAGTCCCAGGGATGTTACCAGCTCTCTATTGTTAGGCAAGATATTGCAGTTCGGTGTTGTTCTCAGGGGCAAGGAAAAAAGTTTCTTCTTTTCCTCAACTCAGAGGATGCAAAACAACTGGATCTCTTCCCAGGAACTGTCATATCTGAAGGGACCTGACTGAGGTGGCTCTTCTGCCTTGGCTCCCTGATACCCTCAGGTCCAGGCTAGGTGTCCGCGCAGAGCTAATTTGGAGGATTATTGTGGATGGCATGATGCGTCCTTGTGCTTATCCTTCAACCTGTACTTATAATAAGCCCTTGAGTTAAATCCATCAGTTTGCATGATGTTTTCCTGCCTGGTAAAACAATATTACCCACTTCTGTGTATACACATTTTCACATTTATCTCTGGTTTTACGGAGGAGGGAAGGAGAATGTTTAGATGATATTTTTATGAATAAAAGCATACTTTTGTATCAGTACATAAACCACTATCTTCAAGTACATAAAATGGAAAATAGCTATTCTACCATGAGAAATCCATATAATGTATGTAAAATATTATAGTTGTTTTTTAGCGGATGTGGACTAAGACACACAATTTGTGACCTTACTATATCTCCAAACCGTTATTATCAACAGGTGAAACTTTGTGATTTTGGTTTTGCCCGGATCATTGGAGAGAAGTCTTTCCGGAGGTCAGTGGTGGGTACCCCAGCTTACCTGGCTCCTGAGGTTCTAAGGAACAAGGGCTATAATCGCTCTCTAGACATGTGGTCTGTTGGGGTCATCATCTATGTAAGCCTAAGTGGCACATTCCCATTTAATGAAGATGAGGACATACATGACCAAATCCAGAATGCAGCTTTCATGTATCCACCAAATCCCTGGAAGGAAATCTCTCATGAAGGTAATATCTTCCATTCAAAAGTGATAATGATTTCGTCATTGTGTTATATTATTAGTTCAGTTGTGAATTTTTAAATTGATAAATGCTTATTGCAAATTGCCCACTAAGGCAGGGGCACAAATTTGTTGAGGTGGGTGGAGAAGTAAAGGAAATGGAGACAAAAATATCTACTGGTAAAAAGTATATATATTATAGAGAAATTGAGAAATACACATTAAAAGGTAAATGAAATAAAGAGAAACTTAATATTTGGTGTATTTCCTTAGAACTTATAAATGTTTACACATTGATATAATGGTAATACTTGATCTTTACTAACAGTAATCTTTTATTTACTATATGCCTATTTCTATATTAAGCATTTTTAACTTATTATGGACACAAGAACCTTATGACATTGATATTTTAATTGTCACATTACATATATTAGTATACCGCATTCTTTGTATACTGTTTTCCTTTATGTGACATTAGAGCATGTATAATATTTTATACATATTCCCCGCTATTATATTTTTAGGTTATTTCTATTTGTTCAGTGTTAGATAACCTTTACGTATAATTTCTTATATGTATCTCTGATGCTTTTTTTTTAGGATAGATTACCTTGGCAGTGTTGCATTATTTAAAATTAAATTCTTCTTAATAAATGTTTCCTTCTTAAAGGAAGAGTGATAGATAGTTTTAAAAGAAGTGGTGGGGCAGTGAGGGCAGCGAAAATGGCTCACTGCATGCTTCAGAAAGCAGTTCCTCATGAACGTGCTTTGGAGTTTATTTAAAGCTCACACACACACACAAAACCTGAAGACAGGTTTAGCTATTATATCTATATTTCAAGTGAGAACACTGAATCAAAAGAAGTGAACCACCTGCCCAAATCACAAAGCTAGTAAGTGGCAGAGCCAGAATTTATACCCAGATGTTCTGAGCATACATTCTGTAACCACTGGTCCTGCTTCCTTTTTAGTTTTCAGGCAACATCTAGTTCTAAGTTTGTGGAGATTTTTCACCACTTAAAGAGGCAAATACATTCATAGATAAACATCTATTTGATACCTGTTATTGCACGTGGTGGTGCAGAAATTGGAAAAGAGCATGTATAAACTGCTTGGACAATTAGTTCTTAGACTACATTCATATTAAATGTCACGATCCATCTATTATCAGAGCTTTGAGTTACTATTGGCAGCAACCTTTTTAAAAAAATTTTATTGAAGTATAGTTGATTTACAATGTTGTGTTAATTTCTTCTGTACAGCAAAGTGACTCAGCTATACATATATATATACACATTATATATCTATATATATCACATTATATATATATTTTTTTTTTTTATATTCTTTTCCATTATGGTTTGTCACAGGATATTGAATATAGTTCCCTGTGCTATACAGTAGGACCTTATTGTTTATCCATCCTATATATAATTGTCTGCCTCTGCTAATCCAAAATGCCCATTCCTTCCCTCCCCTCCCCTCCTTGGCAACTACAAGTCTGTTCTCTATATCTGTGAGTCTGTTTTTGTTTTGTAGATATGTTAATTTGTATCGTATTTTAGATTCCACATATAAGTGATATCATATGGTATTTGTCTTTCTCTGTCTGACTTACTTCACTTAGTATGATCATCTCTAGGTCCATCCATGTTGCTGCAAATGGCATTATGGCATTGTTTTTGATGGCTGAGTAACATTCCATTGTACATATATACCACATCTTCTTTATCCGTTCCTCTGTCAATGGCCATTTAAGTTGCTTCCATATCTTGGCTATTGTAAATAGTGCTGCTATGAACATAGGGGTGCGTGTATCTTTTCGAATTATAGTTTTATCTGGGTGTATGCCCAGGAGTGGGATTGCTGGATCATATGCAACTCTATTTTTGGTATTTTGAGGAACCTCCACAGTGTTTTCCATAGTGGCTGCAACAATTTACATTCCCACCAACAGTGTAGGAGGGTTCCCTTTTGTCCACACCTTCGCCAGCATTTATTATTTGGAGACTTTTTGATGATGGCCATTCTGACTGGTGTGAGGTGATACCTCATTGTAGTTTTGATTTTGTCAACAACCTTTAACATCATTTAATTAGTTGTAAATCATAGCTAGGTGGATATATTTTAAAGGAATCTGTGACCTTAAAAAGAACTACCATGTAGCCAAAGGACTAATGAAATGTTTAGGATAATTCAATAGGGGAAAAAAGGGAAGTGTGATTCTTTTTCTCAGCCAGGAGGCAGAAAGCAGAGAATTATCAAATAACCTTGTGATCTAACCTTGTCAGGGAACATTACTTTTAAATACAGTTAAAGGTATGTTTGATGTCTATAATCTAGAAATCCAGTAGGATAACTTGATGTTGTTACCACAGTGCAAATCTGAAATATCTCTAAAGTCAGTCATACATTTTCCTGTTATGCAAGAATAGGACATTAGGAAAATAGCCTTCACATTAAAAACTTTTTTTCTTGGAGTAGTAGAGTACTTTTTCTTGAAGTAGTGGAACAAATGATGCCCACCCTCTGGTATCATGGAAATATGCTGGCCTTCTGTGGAGATAGAAGCTATAGATTATGAATGTTTAATTATCACTAGTAATAGAAACCAGAGGCATAGATATCAATAGCTCAAGAAACTCTTGTTGGGAAACCACAATATAC
Source organism: Balaenoptera acutorostrata (assembly GCF_949987535.1). NCBI lineage: Eukaryota > Metazoa > Chordata > Mammalia > Artiodactyla > Balaenopteridae > Balaenoptera > Balaenoptera acutorostrata. The sequence goes on along the minus strand of NC_080066.1, from coordinate 111,887,004 downwards.
GTGCATAAGTAATATGAAAGTGAAGGGCAAAACATAAAATGTCCTTCAAGTTTTCATAAAATGTCCTTGAAAGTTTGTTGGGGAGATGAGTTATATGAACTTGGGAAAATGATCATTTATTTCCTTGAATTGTTAGCTTGGTATAAAATCAGGGTCTGCAAGTTCTGAGGAGGGAGAATCACTGTGGACTTGACTAGTCAGAATTGCATTTTCAGGGGAAATGGAACTTAGGCCAGTCCCTGAAGAATGAAAAGGAAGAGATACAGCGTTTTACAAAGAGGGAATTACATGGGATTATTCAAGAGGCATTTATATTTGACCAGAAAGAACACATTTTACTTGGCTATAGATATGTCTAAGTGCTAAAAATTTCCTGCCACTCAGACAAACTGATGTGGAAACCAGCTCAGGTAGAATCTCCTTCTTCTAAATGACTCAAGCATCAGTTTGGGAATTAACTGGCCTCTCTTCTCAGTATCTTTTTCTAGCTCATCCTTGCCTTTGAGGCACAGGAGTTGTACTGTTTGCTAAATGAAGATGGCAAATGAGTTAACCTACCTGCTGGTGTACGAACAGAAGTATTATTGAATACAAAGAAAAGCTAATTAAATTATGTCATAATATTAGCTGAGGTGTTACAAAAGTAATTACCGGCCCAGATTCTATTCCACTGTCTTGTTGGGAACAAATAATTTCCTGATTAGATATTATCACAGGGCCGGTACCAAATAATTTTAAGCACGTAGGATCTGATGAATACACGAGCAAACTAGTATCGGGCAAAGGGTGGTCACAACTGAAATTACTGAATTTTCAGTCTCAGGATACTGTAAACCACACCAGAACCACTAAAATGCCAGATGCAAGGAAGTAAAAATCTAGGAACCTCAGTGACTCTAAATCAGAGGTAAGGATCAGCAGTGAAGCAGTTTGTGGTGTTGCACTTCCTGCCATTCTCATTAGCCGTCACTTACCTTTTCTGAGCTTCAGTTTCTCATCTGTAAAACAGGGTAATGATTCCTGCCCATAAAATGAAGTTGTAATAGAGACTGAAAGAGATAAAGGATGTGAAAGGCATTTATAGAATGCAGGTGTGGGGTGAGTCAAGGATTTGGATCTAGGAAAAGGATAGCAGAACACTATGCTAAGCAGTTGCTCTGGCGAGTAACCAAGAATTGATTGTATAATTTTAGAAATTATATGCAAACTGATGTGCACATTTCCCAAGTGTTCTTCAGAAAAATTGTTAGTTGTACTTTTTTTCTTGGCATGGAAAAGCAAAAGATAAAAGAAAGTTGTAAGGTCTTTGTAACATACGTAGATGTGTCAGGAAGAGAAAATTCCTTTATCGTGCTTTTTTTTTCTGTTAGTGTAGACATGGACTCAATAAAATATAATACTCTATATTGGAGTGCTTGAGCTATCATTGTGCCATTTGATCCTCACAGCAATCCTCTAATAAGTAACTTGATTTAGTCTCTATGTTAGAAACCAGAAAGGTTCAATGACTTGCCTAAGGTCACACAGTAGTAGGGCTTGGACTTGAAATCATTGGTTTCTCTCCATTTTTTACAACATACATTGTTGCACACCAAAGGGTGCTTATTTCTAACGTCTTGATATTTAGCAACCTATAGGGATTTTTTTTTTTTTCTTTTTTGGCTGTGTTGGGTCTTCATTTCTGTGCGAGGGCTTTCTCTAGTTGCGGCAAGTGGGGGCCACTCTTCATCGCGGTGCACAGGCCTCTCACTGTCACGGCCTCTCTTGTTGCGGAGCACAGGCTCCAGACACGCAGGCTCAGTAGTTGTGGCTCACAGGCCTAGTTGCTCCGTGGCATGTGGGATCTTCCCAGACCAGGGCTCGAACCCGTGTCCCCTGCATTAGCAGGCAGATTCTCAACCACTGCGCCACCAGGGAAGCCCTATAGGGAATATTTTAAACTCATTAATTATTTTTGCTATTATAATATAATAAGCTGAGTATTGGCATTAGAGATATGCTTACTAATAATTTATCAGTGAGTTAATCAGGACTCTTGCATGCAAATAATAGAAACTTATCTCTAAGTTAGACAGAGATAATTTATTGACTCACATAACTGGGGAAGTCCAGAAGGTGAACTCCATTCATCTGGATCCTATAGTTCAAGTGTCAAATTTCTCTCTCTCTTACCTCTGCTTTGCTTTACGATGGCTTTCTTCTCAGGTGGGCTTCTCATGTGGTACAAAGTGATCTCCCAGCAGCTCCAGGCTTACATGCTACCCATTGTACATGACTCAGAATGGAACCATAATTATCTGTCAGTAGCTGTAGAGTCTCTGAAAGGGGCACTGATTGGCTGCCCTTAAATCCTGTAATACCCTGGGAACAATCACATTGTCACGGCAGGAGCCTGGCTCTGATTGGCACTGTGGATGATGGAGAGCCCCTCCAGGTTGGAGAGAGGAAGTTCCTTCAGGGAAAAGATACTAGGCTAAAAACAAACACAAAGGCATTAACAGATGTCCGTTATAAAAATAGATTTTTTTGTGAATTAAAGCATGACTTGAAAAATGAGAAAAAATTTGGGGAAAATTTAACTTAGCAAATGTTACAGGTTAAATAGTAATAGTAAAATTAATTAAATTTTGAAAGAAAAAAATAAGAATCACTAATCTTCTATAACCTTTGCACTGTAGCCAAGCACTACTTTACACACTTTACATATATGAACTTATTTAATTGTCCCCAACCTTTGAGTAGATACTATAATTGTTTCCAGTTTTAAAGATGAGGCACTGCAGACATAGAAGCTTAAGTGGCTTCCCTGGGTGGGGCTGGGGTGCAAATCCTGTCAGCCTGCTCCAAGGCAGATGCTCTTACCCACTGCATTTACAGCCACTTGATTATCCTTTCTAATGGATTTAGCCATGCTGTCACATTAAATTTTTAATATGTTTTCGCTAGCTTAGAGCTAGTGTAGCAACACAATTTTTAATAATGTCTAAAAAGACAGGGAAACAGGATCACGTTGTGATAAAGACCTGAGTTGCTTCCACTCAGCATCTTGGTGACCTCATCCAAGTTACTTATTCCTTCAGGTCTCAGTTTTCTTGTCTGCAATACAGTGACACTAGTTACTAACTCACTGGATTATTTTAAGTATTAAATGAAATTGCACTGGAAAGTGGTTAGCACAATGATTGACATAACTAGATTACCAACACTATTTCCAATCACTTTACATGATCAATCGATCTCTCTGTATATATATTTTTAGTTCTACACACACACATACAGTTATATAATTATGTATGTAACTAAACACATATTTAATCACAGTTATATATATAACTAAATAGTTGTATAAATTATATATCGCTATACATATATAACTAAATAAAAATGCGTGTATACAATAAAACACTCCAGAATGAATCATATGATTACAAATAATTGCACAAAAGGAGACTTTAGGTAATCATGGGAAGGGAGGAGTTTGAGAACATTTCAGTTCATTCTAAGGCAGTGTGTTGTACCTTGTTTCATTTCATCATTGTGACTATCTGATGGCCATTTGACCATCCAGTTTATCCATTACTACCTGTCAGTAATTAGACATGGCCTCACTCTCACCTCCAGCTTTATCTCATACTAGGTTAAGCTTAGTCCTCAGCACATAGGATGGCTATGACGTTTCTCAGTTCCTTGAAAGGACTTGTTCACCTATTTTCAAATAGTTACTTGATTAGGCAGATTTACTTCATCTTATGGAACAGGCAGCCCATTGTCACTTAAACGTTTTTTTAGATAATCAGATGAAACTAAAGAGAATTGCACCTTATTTGATCATGTACCAATATGCCCTTTCTTTCATTGCATTTTTAGCAATTCCAAAATAACAAGAGATAGGCCAGGTTGTCCTCCATGTTTGTCGCATCTAGTACATAATAAGGGTGAATCCTGGATGGACATGGCCAAAAAACCAGAAAATTGCAACCAAGACTCAATCTATAAGTTAAGAAATAAGTAACAGGGATGTAGAGCTTAGAAAGAGGAAATGGAAAAACTACGTAATAGTCAGAACACAGGAATATTTGCAAGGTAGGGGATTACTCATAATTTTGCCAAAGAACCTCCTTGATCATGGCTCGTTTTAAACTACCTGTAATTGTCTAGTTCTAAATGTATAGCAGACATTTTTTAACTTTGGCATGCCAGCAGTTAATCAGAGGAGCTAGTTAATAATGGGGATTCCCAGACTCCACCCCCATAAACTGCCATCTTGCTCTGAGACTGTAAGAAGTCCATAGAGCACACTTTCTAAAACACTGCTCGGGAGCCCTGATCCCCTGAAAGACCTGACAGCTGACAGTGCTCTAAAAAAAATTTTAGTAAGTTTCCAATATTCAAATTTAGATGAATTAAAAATTCCTCTCATTTGTAACATTTTTTTGTATCCGCATCATTTTCTTTATCAGATATTTAATATCAGGACCTGTAATTTGTTCCAAATGTTGAATGTATTTCAATATAGACTTCCATGAAAATATTAAGAAAAAAAATAAGAAAAAGCTTCTTGACAAGCTTCCTATGTCAAGATGAAAGAAGAAAAAAGAAACTCCAGGAAATGCAAAAATTTGTGTGATAAAGTTATGTGTAATAAAGAAGAAACTAACGTGTGTCATGATTTTGAGCGATTAAGGGAATATGGGAAGAGAGAATCCTTTTAACACTTGAAAATTCTCCTTTGAGTGGGCATAGGTGTAGAAATTTGATGCTACAGGTTGTAGGGTTATAGGTTATATATAGGGGGTATGAGTTATAATCCTATAGTTCATAATAGTTATATATAAATTATTCCACATATTGCTTATTAATTTTAAATTATAGAAAACCTTTAGACCAAGCATATGTGACTTCATTATAATTATGCAAAAGGATGTGTAAATAATGAAACTTCTTTCACACTGGAAAGGAGGACAGAGAAGAGGTGAAGGAGCTGTAAGAGCTGTAACTTGCACAGAGTTCATATCCGATTCTGCCGAGGTGAATGGATTGGCTTATGTACTGTGCTGGCCAAAAGGTTCATTTGGGTTTTCCCGTAAGAGTGTACGGAAAAACCCGAATGAACTTTTTGGCCAGCCCAGTACATTCACCACATGCATGATTTAATATATGATTTAATCATAGAGTTAATCCTTTTGAATAAATGTTTTATATATATATATATATATCCTGTGTTGTGCACCAGGCACTGTTCTAAATTACAACAGTAGCCAGTACATTAATTTAATGTAACTAAATTAATTGCATGAAGGACAATGAGGTAGAAAAAGCTAAAATGAAATGATTCATTGTCCTTAATGGAAGAGAATCAATGTTTTATTTTGTTTTGTTTTTAAGGTGGTTCTTCTCAAACTATGTGATAAAGAACCAGTTTTATTTTATTTTAATTTCCAAACATATGGATCAGTACTTTGTGAAATATAATAAAAATGTGACAGCAATGTCAAAATGCTGTGAAAGTTTCCAAAGACTTAGTCTCACTTTCTATACTTATCTCATTGTAAACTAATAAACATTTCACAGACTGGCATTCATCCATACTCTGAATAGCTTCAAGTTAGTGATTCAAGCATAAATGATACTGCACGTATTTTTTTTTAAGGTGTAGAGGTCATCAGAAGAAATTTTTTACATAGTTAAAAGAGGTTTAATAATGAGATATTAGGTTTTATCTTTCAAGTTGAACTCTTCCTACTGATTGATTTAGATCTTTTACCAGGTGCATATGACACTTTTGTAAAAAATAATAATAAGGGACAAAAGTGCAAGAAAGTTCCAGGAATAAGTGGAGTACAACCTTTTGTGTGACTAAAATTCTTGCACACCTGGTCTAAAAGTTGTCTATCATGTTAAATATACAAACTATATCTATGTATCTATATCTATCTATCTATCTATACATATATACATACATATATGTATATACTATTTTATATGTGAATATTACTGAAGAGTTAGAGGGTTATAGTTCCTTTTCTATAATACCAATCCTTGCTTGGTGACTGAGCAGATGAGGAAGATGTAATCTTAAATCTCTAAATCTGCTTTGCCCACACAAAGGAGAATTTGCAAGTGTGAAAGTCAAACTAATTCTCTTTTTCTACATTCCTTCGGTTGGTCAAGATCCTAACACATCTTAAATTACTCTATTTTATAAATGGCTTTTTTATACAGCATTTTTTACCCAAGAGTTTATTCTTAGAAGGAGAAGAGAGATGACACAGGTAACCATGTGAGGTGGATTGTATAGCTAATAAGGTGAAATATAATTTGCTTCAGTGCAAATCATCCTACTAGGAGAATGATGGCAAACCTGCAGTGATGGGAAAGCCTCTGTTAGAGTAAAAGTACATTTCCATCATCAGATTGAATTGATGTGTTCAATTAGAGACACACGGTAAATCTGAGGAAGGTTAGTAATAGACCATGATGATCACTGGATAAATTACTATTTTTTCCTTCTGAGTTTTGATATTCCTTTATATGCCATTAGGGAGGCAAGCAGGCAGTAATCAACACAGAGGCAACCTCAGAAATTGTCTCACAAAGAGCCCACGACCCCTGCAGACGGAGATCATTTTCTGTGCTTGCAGGTGAAGTCTGAAGAAGCACCTATTCTCATCTCACCTGCTGTGTTGTCACTGCTCAGCTTCAGAGTCACATGGTTAGTTGATATAATCAAGAATTAAGATCAGACATGAAGCCTTGACATATGTGAAAAGGAAAAAAAAGAAAAGGAAATGCCCTTGCATTAATCCTATAACTTATCTTTAGTTCAAAATTATCAACTTGGGATGGTGCACCCGTGACACAGGTTTTTTTCCACTGCACGATCCAACAGTCTCAATATTTCTGCTGCTTCTGTCCCCTGATAAGCGCAGCTGTAGTTTATTCTTCCATTTGGTCTCAATCCTCTGCTGACATTTATGTTCAGTGCAGAATATATGGCATCCCAAGGCATAGAATGGCTATAATAATATACCACTAAATTTATCCAAGCATCTAAATTTTATTTTAAAAGCAATTTTTTTTGCCATTCAATGTGGTAAATTCAAATAAAATTGGTCACAAGTGCGTTTTTCCCCCAGAAATTGGAGATGAAAAATACAGCCAGTACAAACACAAAGCAAAGCTAAATAAAAGCCTAGCACCATTACCACATGGTATGTTTTCAAAATCCAACAGTGTTCCAGAACGCTAAACACTTAAGTTGGAAGTAGCACTTTGCCATGAAAAGGAACCAGCTGTAGGTCCCTCTTTCACTACATATTGTTCAAAACAAAAAATAACCCTATTGAAAATAAGCCTCGGGTAGATGAGACCCAGAAATCCAATGGTATGAGAAACAAAAGAAAGACAATTGTCATTTAAAAATTAAACTGTGTTTGTAACAGTTTATGAGCCTTGCAGATCCAGCAAGCCTGCTGAATATTAATGAATAGATTGATTTGTCAACATATTAGCACCACTGTCAGACATAACAGCATGGAGGAGATGCAAGGGGACTAGGCAGTGAAGTACTTAAAAATGCTGGACTGGGTACCATGAGATTCTATCATGATTGATAAACTATAGTGAATGATGTGGGTCACAAGTTCCACTGGGTTTTAACATTTTAAACACTCTCTATTTGAAATTCTAGGATTACTTGCGTTTAATTTTTTTGAAAAAGAGTATGCTTTTTGTTCAGTAATAAGGAACTTTAAAATTATGAGCCAAAGACATACAGTGGTTTAAATGATATCTACTTAGTTGAGTGAATTTTTAAATATATGTATGTGTGTATGTGTTTATATACATATATATACACACACATACATATTTCAAAATCCAAATGAGTTAATATCTGAAAAGGTGTCCCACCAGGAAAGGAACCTTTGATAGCAAATAAAATATAATTAGTGAGACTTTTTTCCTGACAAATGATAATTTGTAGAGAGAAAATGATCTGAAGAAGTTTTAGCCAGAGCATTGGCATTATAAGTACTCAAAAATTGGCTGTTTATTTGTGCTCCAAACTGAAATGTTTCCTATATATCCCAATTATAAAAATAAAATTTCACTTCTGAATGTATATCCTAGTTGAGTTGAAATGTGACATCTAAATATATGTGGAGATGTCAGGATATAGGAACAACAAATGTTACATATTCTGTAAATTTGCTTTCTTTCACAATAACAACACAGAATAATATTTCAAAATACAGAATGTTAAAAATCTTATCCTACCCCTGTACTGCTCCACAATACCAATCCACTGAGCAATTATCCAGAATACTCTTATGTTGCTACTGTAATGGAAAATGTACAGTTTCATGAGGAGCCCTATTTCTTCTCAGTTTGAGCCTAGCACAATGAACAAAATGCCTCTGGGTTTTTACCCACTGGTAGAAACAAACCCAATCCTTTTTCCAAATAAAAGCTTATCTCAGAGGTTTGAAAACAGCCATCATGTCACCCCAAGCTTTCTCTTCTCCTGGGCAGTCAGTTTTTTCTTTAACCTCCTGTTCACTCGGGTCCAGACACTCCCCTCTTCATGTTCTTTTTAAATCAAACCTCAAAACTGTTCTGACTCAAGGTTCAACGAGCCTGAGAGTAACGTGAATCCACCATTCCTTCATTATAAAGAACACATTTCTTTTAGCATGGCATAAAATAACACTTGATGTATGTATAAAATGTAGACTCATGTTGAGTTTACTGTGCATTTAGGACCCTGAATTTTTTCTTATAAATGTTGTTGATAAGCCACATTTTTCAATTCTGTACTTAAACTGGTTTGGTTTTGGGGAGGTGGGTGGCTAAATAGAAGACTCTATTTCATTTGTCCCTGTTAAATGTTATCTTACCAGTACAGCTGTATATGTATCTAGTTATCTTGGAATTTATTTGTGTAATCCAGCTTGTTTGCCCTTCCTATCGGCATCCTCTGAGGAGAAGCTATCCTGAAACCTTTCTATTGTCTTCGTTCCAGAATACTGAACAAGATGGGGCCTTCTCTATGTTTATATCCATCTATTCTGGGGCCCTTTGAACAATATTAAACCAGTTTTTAACTACTTTCAATGTTCTCATACCCCTAGTCCTTTGCTATTCAAAATGTGGTCTAAGGTTCCACCTGGGACTCTCAGGTTCCACCCCAGACCTACCTAATCAGAATCTACAGTTTAGGATCCCTAGATTATTAATATGGGTGTAAAAATCTGAGATGTACCGCTTAGCACAGCCATTCTCAACCCTAGGAGCACATATTAGAAACACCTGAGGTGCTTCTAAAACTACCGACACCTGGAGGCCCCTAATGATTTTTCACTTGACCTTTGGCTTGAGTATCAGCATTAAAAAAAAAAACAAAAAAACCCAGAAACCTCTCCCAAGTGAAAATGAAAAAAAGAAAAATTCACCCCAAACTTCATTAAACTAATATAAATATATTTTAATTTAGACTTTAAATTTTGAATCAATTTGGCATCAGTTTGGGGGCTGCTGTATGCTGTGTTTAAACAATTCATGATTTCCAAGATTGTCTTTCTAGTCTTCAGGAGGAAATTAAACTGAATGTAAAGCAAAGGACTACCCAATGATAGAATAACTTTCTACAGAGGAAAGGACTGGGAAAGGAAAGACCCTGCTTGAGTCTCTAAAGGTCTTGCACTTCATTGGATTGCGGTAATTGACTCAGGAACGAGTGAGATGATGATTTCCAGTGGCCTTGTTTGCTGCCGGCAGCCTCTGGTTTCAGCCCCTGAGAGGAGCGTCCCACTTAGTGTTGCCGGGCAACAGCTTGCCGGGTTGAGAGCTGGAATGTGAAGGGTTGCAAAACGATTTTTTAAATAAACACATAACTTACCATCAGCATGAAGCAAGCCAAAGGGAGAAGTACTGAGCCTACAGGGTGACAGGCAGTAAGGCAGAATGGAAAGGGAAAAAAGAAAACAAGGAGCTCAGTAGTGACAGATGAAGACTCCATCACTAGAGTGATAGTTCTGATCTGGTTTCTAATTTGAAAATTTGTACCTCAATAACTTGCAGCTGGACGAAAGACAGTATGGAAAAAACAATTTTTTCTAAACTACCATGTCTGGACAAAACAGGTCAGCCCCTGGGTTTCATAGATAATTTCTCTCGTGTCAAATAAACGTTGTAAAGTAAACATGATCTGTATTGCAGATCCTCTCAGCATTATTCTGATTTTCTGATGGAAGTCATTGATCCTGTGATCTGTTTGTAGACGTGTGATGTCCTACCATCCAGGAGTATTTTTAGCCAAAATATACAAACTATATACACATAATGTGGATATTAAAACTTAGAGCTGAGAAAATGGATATTTAAATTTCTAATTAATGTATTCAATCTATCAAATGCTATTTAGCAAGCATTTTCCTAATACATTAAATGATGCATTTGATTTTAAATATTTATGAAATTGTGCAAAAATGAATACACAATCTGTGGGACCTTAAAGGAGCTAAAATCTAGTGGGGAGAATGAGGGGACAGACAGGTACCTAAAATGAAAGATGGGAAATGGGGGAATTCCCTGGCGGTCCAGGGTTTAAGACTTGGCGCTTTCACCACGGGGCCCGAGTTCCATCCCTGATCGGGGAACTAAGATCCTGCAAGCCTCTCGGCTTGGCCAAAAAAAGATGAAAAATGGAAGATGACTGAGAGGTGTGACCTGAGGGTCCTATTATGTCTTCAGATATGTCCAGTTCCATTCTTAATGTAGGATTTTCTCCAAGCTTTGGATGCTGTTTAGTTTAGCCATAGCTATGACACATGCCAATGTCCCTTCTGCATACTCAGAACCTATTGTCCATACACATGGTATTTGCTTTGAAATGGAGAATGACTGCAATATAGTTTCCACAATTTCAAAGATGATTCTGAATTTTGACACCCTAAGAAAATAGAATCCATACAATTAACACCGATGGAACGTTTCTTTTCATATTAAAACATAAAGCCCTTCAGCACCTGCATATACCATTTAATTTTGTTTTTGTTCAGATATACTTACACAGAACTTCAGCTATCCCAACATCTGCTGAAAGTCCCATCATGGTAAAAAAAAAAAAAAAAAGTTTGATAAAATTTTCTCTTCGCTTTCCTGACATTTCAGTCTCTCAACAGATGGGGCAACAAGAGAAATTGCTGTACAGGAAGTTAGGGGGAAAGTAACTTTGTTAGCCAAGAATTTGTTGTAGCAAAAAAGAAACATTAGGCGTCATAAAACAGATTTTCTTTGCTCTTATTTTAATTTATAGGAAACATTAATATGAATCCATGGCTAGAGACATTTTAGAAAACACAAAACTCTGTGCTTATGAGAGAGGGGATTCTTTAAAATAAAAATCTGAACCATACAATTGTTTAAAATTTTCCAATAAGAAAGAGAAAGGAAAGACTTCTCACATTGCCCGGATATAGCTATTTGAGGTGTTCAGAGAGCTCAGCCTTAAGACAATTTATTAAAAATATGGAAGGAAGGGATTGAGTTTTAGGATGATTAAGAGAACAGAACTCTCAGAATAATATTAGAAAGGCTAACTCTCAGAGTAAATGAGCAAGTAGAATCAGAAAACAATCCTACCACTCCCTGAAAAAGTTGACATCATATTTACTGCAAAAAGAAGGAGGAACCAGCCACTGCCTATTTGGCTCCTGTTTTCTTTGGAGATGGGGAGGTGGCTCTTCAAATTGAGAGAATAAGGGAAGGAGGGTGTGAAAGAAAAAATATAACTCAGAGAATGGAGGATTTTCCTGCACAGCTTTGGCCCTAGGTACAACGACAGCTGTTTTAAATTACATCTGCTTATTGCCCCAAACTGTGGAGAATCCAGCACTGTGTAGCAATAAACCTTAACCTCATGAAAGGCAGGTATTGGGATATGTACCTTTTGCTATATTTATAGAAGGAAGTATGGGGTACCAGGAATTTGAGGCGTTCTCTGCTTCCCCAAATATCTCTTTATCCTGGGGCTCCAGATCTTCCTGGTGCTCCGGGGAACCTGGAGTTTCTGTATCCTTCTAGCTTCCGCCTTGGGTGCTAGTATCCTGTTCTGCTGACATGCCAGCATGTCATCTTTCCTTCTGACTTCCCATTCTGCTGCAGTCCCCTTCCTTACTTCCTATTTCCCACAGCCAGACCACGGTCCCTTTCTCCTTTGCTTTGTTTTTTTGTTTGTTTGTTTGTTTAAAACATCTTTATTGAAGTATAATTGCTTTACAATGGTGTGTTAGTTTCTGCTTTATAACAAAGTGAATCAATTATACATATACATATGCTCCCATATCTCTTCCCTCTTGCATCTCCCTCCCTCCCACCCTCCCTATCCCACCCCTCTAGGTGGTCACAAAGCACCGAGCTGATCTCCCTGTGCTATGCTTTGCTTTGTTTTTGAAAGAAGTTCACAGAATGGCCCAGTTTCTTATCTGTCTTTCCCATTATCTCTCCTTCTCCACCCCCAGCCACCCTGCAGTTTCAAAGACAAACCCTGTCAGATTCCCTCTAGGTCAGAATTCTGAGTCTTGATTTGAGTTTTGGAACTGGAGTTGAGATTCCCTTTGGAATTTTTTCCTGATTGTTGACTCTCTAGGGACTGCTGTAGCTACTCCAGTTTTACTAGTCTTTTTGCTCCTTTGCTATTGGCTTCCTTCTTCCCTTAACTTGGATCCTTTACATTTGAGGGTTACCCATAGCAGTCTCAGCTGGGAGCTAGTACCTAGGGGGCAAATAGTGGTATCACAAGAGTACACTCAATGGCAGCTATAAACTGTGACTGATGTTCAGAACAGGGCTTACTGCATATTGAAGAGGCTAACAGAGGTGCTCCTAGAGCCATTGTGGGTAGTTAGTAAATCATGGATAAAATGAGAGAGATACCAGAATACTTAAGACAGGCCAGAGTTTTCTGAATTTCTAAAAGGGGGAAAGAATGGATTCTGTAATCATTCAAGAAGAAGCTTAATATTTGTCCTTGTCAAAATCCTAGAATGAATGATTAAATGAATAGTTTGCAAATATTTAGAAACAAATCCTGGTACTGAGAAGGAAATGACTAAAAACCAATACTAGTCAATATTAGTTTACTTAGAATCTATTACTCCAGAATAATTGCATTCTTTTTCAATAGGATTGCCAGATAGGTAGAATGAGTAATACCAAGGACTGATGTTTCTTAACTATAATAAAACATTAGAAAAACATCTCCCACAGCAGCCTTTGGAGAAGATGATAACATATGGACTGAATGGGATACTCCTAGGAGGAAACATTGCTCATTTATGAGTGTGTTCAAAGAATAATTAATAGGCATGGCAGTTGGGCGTGTAATCTATTGGAGAGTCATCAAGTCCTATGTTTAAGCCTTATCCTGAAAAAAGGTTCCTAGTAATTTGATTAATACATAGCAGATAGGCTTACTCAGTTTGGAAGTGGTGGAAAGCTAGAAGATTAGTCCCTTCGATAGGAGAAGATCACATCACATTCAGAATCGTCTTTGAATGCTGAAATGTTGAGCTAAGGTCACAAAGATAGATAGATAGATAGATAGATAGATAGATAGATGATAGATCGATCGATCGATCCAGGCATTTATGTACATAAAAGTATGGTGGAAACATGACTAAGAAGAATTTAATGTTCATTATTGGAAATTTTCTAAATTTAATTAGTTTTTGAGTTTATTATCGGTTAATAATAATGAGTTAATGCTATGATGTAGCTACTGCATGCCATAGTATTTAAGAGCACGGGCTTTGGAGCCAATTACCCTAGGTTTCAACCTCAACTGTTACCTGGAAACTGTCTAACTTCGACCAAGTTATATGACCTTTTGAAGTTTCAGTTTTTCCTTTTATATAAAATAGAGATTAAAATAGTAACTACTTTCATATGTTTGTTAGGAGTACCTAAGAATATGAATGTGAAATTTTTTTAAAAAAGGAAAACCTTCCATCCTAGGCTATATGAATAATATCACAATTACGTTGACAGTTAATTGTGAGGAAAATTCTGGTCCACTGTGAACAGGAACATTGAAAAAGAGCTAGTGAACATAGAAATAAGGGTGCACAGGGAGACTGAAGAAGCTAACGGAACCACAGAAGGCGAGGTTAAGGTGAATCACTGTCCCCAGAATTTAAAGAGCTGTCGTATAGAATAGTCAAGTTCTCCATTGCATCTAGAACATAAATAGGATTAATGTGGGTCAGTTATAAAAAGACAACTTTGGGCACAACATAGGAGAAAAGAATTCTTGTCACTGGTATCCTGCAACACCGTTGAGATGTGAAATAGATTGGACTACTGCAGTTCGTCACTAGGACCCTAGCTAGTTATATTTAGGGAGTGCTAAAGAAAACATTGTTTTCTTTGAGTAGGATACTAATTAAAGGTCAAAGATTTTAAATAGTGCATTTTGTCATGTTATATGTGTGTGTGTGTGTGTGTGTGTGTGCACGCACGTGTGCATATTTTGCCTTTGCAATTAGATTGGGAGCTTTTCAGGGCTTTATCATTACCTTTTTTTATTCCCAATGCCATTGCCAACAGTAATTCCGTAAGGAATATTTGGTGAATGAACAGATAAATGAATGATACATATATGCGATAGACATGGTCAATAAAGAGAATATTGTAAAAACAAAAAAAACAAAACAGTAGAATCTCTTTTTAAAAGTGAGCTTAGTGAAAGGCATTTTGGATGGTATATTTAATGCTGGGTTGTATGAGACTTGATTAATGAAAAGGATGTTTTAGGAGTTCCAGAAACAGTGACCAGTAGAATGGAACTCTCAAACACTACGATGAACCTATATTCTCAGTAACACCAGGTTCCCAATATTTAACTACAGTGTCCAACATTTAATAGTTAATTATTTCTGTTTTCTGCTATCAAGAGCCATGAAATGTATTTATAAATACACACACACACACACACACACACACACACACACACACACACACACACACACACACACACACACACTTCCGCTAATTCTCTCCTTAGGTCCTAAACTATTTTCTCTCGGAGGTACTTGTCATTGGCTTGCTGTGCTTATTCAGGTCAGCTGTGTACTGCGGCTGTAGTGAGACTTGTGATTATATGCTTCATTCAGCAGAGCAATTTTTTCATCTTCACATATTCCATTCCCTTCAGACACATCTAGTTTCTCCCCTGGCCGTACTTCCTTCCCCATTAGGCAGTGTGATTCACTGTTGGGGCCCATTTGGGCACAAACCAGACTTTTTGTCGAGTTGCTGTACTCCTACCTTCCTAATTATAGAATTCAAAGCAGAAGGAGTGAATTAATAACATGTCTTTATTCCCTGCAGTGTCTGGGGAAGCATAATGCTGCGGCATGCTTACGGTAGCACATGCATTCTCCCGTCTCCCCTTATTCTCCATTTTTGCTGTGTGACTTCACAGCAGCAAGAATGGACGGTGCACTTTACACACCAGTGAGTAAATCATGTGAATGGATGTTTTAAAGCCCATGCCCAATACACAGTTCACTGAGAGAACTATACTTTCAAAAGCTCTCTGAGAACACATGCTTGGAATTTGAAATTGTACTAAATACTGTGTTTCCTAAGGTATCCTAGCGAAGGCAAGGGTGTAGGGGCATAGACAGCATTTAAATGTGTGCTATTGCATTTACTTTCTCCAATCAAGCAATTCTTGGATGTTTGATTCTACAGTCCTTCCATGCAGGCAAATACTTGGAATATTAGTATCAAAGTGATACAATTCTAGATTACCAAAAGCCTGTAAAAATCATGTCTCTTTGCCTGATAACGAGAAGGATTCTGATTCATTCTGATGGAATAAAGTGATCTTTGTTCCATGGGGCCTCAGGACTCCTGTGACACTGTATTTTCAGATCCACACAGACTGATGTAGACCAAACAATGGAGTCAAAGCCCCCTCATTCAGGACTTGATGGTTGAGGAAGTTGGGGAGTTAATTTGCATCTTTATCAGATACCTGTCTAAGGTTTTTGATAGAAAGATCCATCTCTCAAGAAACTTAATGACCAGGGTTGATTAAGGGAGGGAATGGACTCTTTGGTGGAATGTGAATGCTTTCATTAGTTTGGCAGATTTCACTGAGTTCTTTTTGGGAAGAAAATGCTAACAGGAAAGAAAGAAATGGGAAGTCATTACAAGAATGAATGGGAAGCATGAGGTAATGAATTTAATAAATAGTGGACAATTAATGGTATAGGCTGAAAATAATAGTTTTCAGAAAGGTGAGTGAGAACTCGGTTACATGGTACTCTGGGTAAGATGCTTTGTAGACTAGATAACTAGAAGAATCACTTTTTTTCCTAAATTACACTCTGTTGAAGTCCCAGTCAGAGGCAGAGTATGAGGCTGGATGGTTTGTGATTGTAACCTCTTAGAATTCTTGTTAGACAAGTTGATTACCTGTCTTCCCCATGAAAGCAATGAAGGCTGATATAATTCCAATTCACCGGTTATTTTTAAAAGTAAAGAGAAAGAGACAAAAGTGTTTCACCACTGGGCCATTGGTTTTTAGGCTCTAAGTTTATCATGAGTCATGGCCTATGTTATGCTTTATTTTCTTCCCTTTAAATGTGGTGCCCAGATGTCTGTCGCTTAATTCAAGACTACGGAGCCCATTTTGTATATTCAAACTTTAAACACATTTTGTAACAAAATTAGTAAATGCTTTCTTTTAAATATTAGTTTTATCCTGCCATTAGTGCAACACATATTTAAAGGATGTATATTTGAACAAAACTCCTACTTCAGAAAAATGTATTAGAAACTAGACTAAGAGAAATTCACATCATACTCACAAAGGACTCATACTCCTTCCTCTACAATTATTTGCAATTTCATTTTTTCACATCTAAAATAAAATTAAGGCCAAGGTTTTAGAATTCTCAAGGGGCATTTTCTTCAAGTTCTAGTGTCTATTATCACTGTGTTGCATTTAACTGTGTGAAATAGCAGATGTGGAATAAACTATAAATGAATTATGCATATGTTCCAGATATGTCATCTATTTTTACCAATAAAAATTTTTTTCAGCCATTGATCTTATCAATAACTTGCTGCAAGTAAAAATGAGAAAGCGCTATAGCGTGGATAAGACCTTGAGTCACCCTTGGCTACAGGTAAAAATCAATCACTGGATATTTTCTCAGTTGAATAAGCTTCTAAATATTTAAGATTCTGATACTATACATAAAAATCTTTTGTCATATTTTTTAAAGTATAATTATAATACCAGTTTGTTTGCCAAAATGCATGCAACTTCATAGGATTTAATAACAATTTAGCATTTCTAAACCTCTCTCTCTACCAGGAAAATTGGATAAGGGAGAAACACACCATACCACACACATACACACACACACACACACACACACACACCCCAAAAACAAAAGACAAAAAAAGAAGGGTCATAATGAAACTCCAAGGACCAGATTTCAAAAGCATCTGTATGTGTAATCCTGATAAATATCCAAGTAGATGCCCACCTGGTCATGCACTGTACTTGTTTGGAAGCTATATATTTAAATCCAAGGCAATACTTGTAAAAGAAATGCATGGTAGATATAAAGCATATGCATGTGTTTGTTCTCTCTTAAATATTTTATTTTCACATTGAACTTAGAAGTTTAGAAAAATGATCCTCTGAAATACTGAAGGATTATTTGTAGGCATTAAATTCCAAAGGAATACCAACATTCTGCTTTGCTTGACTGCAAATATTAATTGCCCACCTTCTGATGCCTGATATCCTATAAACAGTATGCATTTGCAAAGTTTAGGTAAATAGGATGGCTCTGGTGCTGATGCTGTCACCCCAGGGTGCCTGATGAAAGACATAGCACGGTGGGAGTGGAAGAAAAAAGGGTAACATGTATGTTGTGGGAGCTGACAACATATGAAAGAGTGTTTTAATGAGTTTTAATCGTATCTATGGTAATATTTTGCAATCTCTTCCTCAGGATTATCAGACCTGGTTAGATTTACGAGAGCTGGAATGCAAAATCGGGGAACGCTACATCACCCATGAGAGCGATGACTCAAGGTGGGAGCAGTACGCAGGCGAGCAGGGGCTGCAGTACCCCACACACCTGATCGACCCAAGCACTGCCCACAGTGACAGTCCTGAGGCCGAAGAAACAGAGATGAAAGCCCTCAGTGAGCGTGTCAGCATCCTCTGAGTCCCATCCCCTATAATCTGTCAAAACACTGTGGAATTAATAAATACATACGGTCAGGTTTAACATTTGCCTTGCAGAACTGCCATTATTTTCTGTCAGACGAGAACAAAGCTGTTAAACTGTTAGCACTGTTGATGTATCTGAGTTGCCAAGACAGATCAACAGAAGCATTTGTATTTTGTGTGACCAACTGTGTTGTATTAACAAAAGTTCCCTGAAACACTAAACTTGTTCTTGTGAATGATTCATGTTATATTTAATGCATTAAACCTGTCTCCACTGTGCCTTTGCAAATCGGTGTTTTTCTTACTGGAGCCTCAATTTGGTAAGAGTCTACAGAACCTGTCCATGAAGTAGTTCTGTTCTGTGTGTCCCACTGGTGTTGTCACTATAAGCAAACCCTTGAAGAGTAGATTATTACCAGTGTTCTATGAACAACTCCAAAACTCATGTGGAAAAAACGAATGATGGGGGCTGGGGGGTCGGGGGGATGGATTTGCAATCCTAAGACGCAAATGCATGAAAGAGTTTTACTGTATAGTTTCAAATCCTTTGCCTGCCTGGTGTGCCTCAGTATATTTAAACTCAAGTAAATGGGCCTAGGTGCACCTACTATTTTTTAAGCCTGAATGCCTTAGAAATGTAACTGCCATGTATAGAACAGGTATATTTCTCCCTTTCTTACAATACCCTGTTGTACTATGGAAAATCAGCAGCTAAGCAGCCTTTTGCCTTTGTGTATTTTTCAACAATAACAAATAAATATTCTTGGCAAAATATGTGTCCATCCGACTGAATTATTTTCATTTGTGATCCTTGCTAATGTTCTCTGGCCAAGTAGGAGCAGGGGTATCTGCTCAAAAAAACCAGAAAAAGTCTCCTGACCTAGAACTTAGCTTTGTCTAGTCTGCAGCCACAAAAGTATGTTTCCAGGTGTACTGAAACCTTTCTATCTTGCATGTCATCTAGTTTCCAATAGAAAGGAGAAGAATGACCAAAGCCAAACAGAATACTTGGAGAAATAAGAATATTACAAACAGCAATCTCAATGTAGCTTCCTGATTTATTAGAATAATGGCTCTAATAATTTCTTTCTAAATAAGAAGATTCTGAGGTGAACTATAATAACACATCAATACTGGAAAATTCCTAAAGAGAAAGCCAACTTAAGTAAAGTTCTATAGCCTGGGGAAGACAAAACTAGTATTGGGCTTAATTAACAGACTTCAGGTGTGTGGAGTGGATAATTGTGGGCTGTTTTTCTTTGTAGCAGGATGACAGTGAATTATCATATATTACTGTTACTATATAACAGAAAAAAAATTGTAATAAAGGTTTGGAAGAGTTTTATGTGTTGTAAGCCACTTGAATATGTTACATAATTATGTTAAGACAACAGACAATATTTGCACTTGGAGGGATGGGAGGAAAATAGTTGATCTTTCCAATGGTTAATTACTATTTTGTATTATTTTAAGGGATTTGGAATTTATTCTGTGTTAAGTCTGAGGAAATCATTCAAACTTTTTAAGCAGAAGAATAATCAACATCAACAAGTTCACTCTGCCAGCAAGACAGAGTCTGGATTGAAGCCAGGGCAGGGGTGAGCCAAAAGACCAGGTAAACTATTGTAATAACACATCGGGGATAATGAGGGCATGAACTAAGGCAGGAGTAAATAGGAAACTAGGTGGAGAGGTATATATAAGAGATGTTGATGGGTGGAATCAGTGGGACTTGGTTACTGGTTGAATGTGGAATTTAAAGGAGTCCAGAGTGAATCCTAGGTTTTAGCTCAGATGAATGATGGAACTATTAATCAAAAGGAGTTACAGCCTTAGAAAGGGTAAGTTCACATTTGAACATGTTGAATATAAAGTTCCTGTTAGACATCAAGTTTGAGATATCCTGAAGATATTTAGATATGTGTGTAGAGTTTAGGGAAGAATTCTGGAGTTGAAGGTACAGATTTGGGAGTCAATAACTCACCACAAGTTGATTAGAATGACTCAGGTCCTTGGGGGTAGAATGAGAAAGAATGATCATAGGACACAAACCTGAGAAATATCAACATGAATGATTCAATCAGAATAAAAGGAAAATTGGAAAGGAATATTTAAAGATAGAATTACACGAAGTAATATTATGGAACTCAAGGGAAGAAGTAAGTTCAGGAATGAAGTAAACAATAGTAGAAAATATTATGGAGGAATAATGGTTTCAGCCTTTTGGGGGGAAGCCTTACCAACTATTCCAGCAGTTTGTAACAAACATTACTCTTTCTGTTACATTCAGAGTAGCATGTCAAAAGGATATGTGTGTGGCCATGCTACTGACACAACTTATTCAAGCACAGGAAAGAGTAAGTAACTGCTAATGTTCAGAAAAAATGTGAGCCACTGAAAGTCATGCCACTTTCTTCCATCCAAAATATCAGTTGATGCTGCAAAGAATCCAATTTCACTGAACCAGCACCCACTTTTTATGCTAAATATCATCAATGCAGTTGTCCTCACTTCACATCAGTGGTATATCATTGTGTTCAATGACATGGGCAGTAGTCTGTATTTAATACAAGAGGCAGAGCAACATTTTTGATACAGAAGAATCTTCTGATTCTGACAAAGGTAAGAGAAATGACTGACGCATGATTTAGGGAGGATGTGTCCTCTGTCATTGTTGCAGTGACGATATTCCTTAAATGACATTATCAGTCTATTCAAGATGTCATAAAGTTGCTGATCTCTATATATCCAGAACCACTAGAGCAAACTCCCACTATTCTTGCTTCTGGCCTGAGCAAGAGGACAGTGCTTAGAAAAATATTTTGATCAGTGATGCTTTTGATTTGTCCATTAGCCCTAAAGAATCTTTGAGTTTAGTGAATACTCACTCTCATGGAGACTTTTTTAAAAGATATATGGTCAGCCATTGTACTGAATGTGTACAGTAAGTACAGCAGTGAGGATAAGAAAGGCATCTGTCTCCTCTTTGCATCCATTATCCAGTCAGTGTTAAGTTTGACTACCTCTATGAATAGACCTGTTTTAAGGAACCAAATACTGGTTCATCTGAAGATACACTGAGGCCCATGGAGAAGGGCCAGCTGCTTTTAGTTGCCAAAAGGGAACAGGCTCTTTGATCTCAGTCTTTTCACATTGTCTGAAACACTCAGACAATGTGGGGTGTCCTCTCCACCCTACCCTCTTGCCTTGTTAACTCCTGTTTATCCTTTTACCATACATTTGACATATGTCTCATGTCTTTTTTGTTCCCCTGCTCCTCTTTAATTACCTTCTTTTTTGTTAGATAGATATTATTAATGTAACATTTTAATTCTTTTGTTGGTTTCTTACTATTTTTAAGTTATTTTTTAGTGATTGCTCTAGAGATTATAATATGCATCTGTTCTTTTCACAGTCTAACTTCACATCAGTAATAACAATTCTGGTGAAATATACAAACTGTGCTCCAATATAGCTCCATTCCCTCCACCCTTATTTTGATGTTATTATCATATATGTTATAGATTTATATGTTATAACCCAATTTTTTGTAATTATAATTTTATACAATTATCCTTTAAATCAGTTCAGAGAAGAAAGGTGAAAAAATACACCATCTTTTATACTTACCTACCTTTTCCATTGCTCTTTATTTCTTCATGTGAATTCAGGGTACTATCTAGAGTCATCTCCTTTCTGCCTGAATGACTTTCTTGAGGATTTCTTTAAGACATGTCTGCTAGCAACAAGTTCTCTCAGTCTTTGCATATCTTGTGAATGCCTTTATTTCACATTTATTTTTGAAGGAAAGTTTTGCTGGATATAGAATTCTTGGTTCATGGGGTTTTTTGTTTTTTGTTTTTTTCTTTCATCCTACTGCTTTTTAGCCTTTATTGTTTCCAATGAGAAGTCACCTTTAATTGTATTGTGATTCCCTTATATGTGATGAATTATTTTTCTCTTTCTGTTTTCAGTATTTTCTCTTTGTCTTTCAGCAGTTTAAGATCATGTGTCTAGGTGTGGATTTCTTTGTTTTTATCCTATTTGAGCTTATGCTTCTTAGATGTGTAGATAATTTTTTTCATACAATTGGGAAAACTCAGACCATTGTTTCTTCAAATACTTTTCTGCCCTTCTATCTCTCTCCTTTCTGTCTGGGACTCTCATTACATATAAGTTGGTGTGCTTGGAGAGTTTTACAGGTCTCTGAGGCTGGGTTTTTGTTTTGTTTTGTTTTTGTTTTCATTTTCTTTCTGTTCTTCAGATTGGATAATCTGTATTGATTTATCTTCAAGTTCACTTATTCTTTCTTTTGCCAAATCAAATCTGATGTTGAGCCTCTCCAGTGAGTTTTTTATTTTACTTTTTTTTCCAAATGTAAATTTTCTCTCTGGTTATTTTTTATTATGCTCATCTTTCTAAAAAGTATTTTCTATTAAGTGAGTCATTATCATACTTTCCTCCAATTCTTTAAATGTGGTTTCCCTGAGTTCTTTGAACATGTTTGTAATAGCTACTTTGAAGCCATTGTTAAATCCAATTTCTGGGCCCTCTCTCCCATCCTCTACCCCACCAGAGACAGTTTCCATTGAATGCTTTTTTATCCTGTGTATGCATCACACTTTCCTGTTTCTTTTCATGTCAAAATTATGTATTTTAACTAACATATTGTAGCAACTCTGTATTGTGTCTCATCTCTTATCCTCCCCATCCTAGTTATTGTTGTTGCTTTTGTTTGTTCAGTAACTTATCAGGATTAATACTCTAGAAACTGTCTTCCCTGAAGTACGCAGCTGCTTATGTCTCTGCTCAGTTTTAGTTTGTTTACTTTTATTTTTATTTCTAAGACTGGCCTCCTAGATGCCACATCTAGGACAGCATAGGTTAGTGGTCAGTGATAGTTCAGAGATTGTGTTTAAGCACCTTGAGCCAGCTAGACTTCTATCCTTTGCTGGTGAATCAAAGTGTGGGTTAGGTTCAAGCAGTTAATAAGTTTCTTTCCCTGAGATGCTTTTACTCTCTCTGTGTGCAAGTTCTTTCACTCAATCAGGTGAAAAGTAGATGCCTAAGGCTCAGACTCTTCTGTGTGTATACACCTTTGTACATACATGTAGCTTTTGGGCCACGAGGGGTATGTGAAAACCTCCTCTGTATCTTCCTAGTAAATTTCTGGCTGTTCTACCAATCTGTTCATTATCCCAATCTGTATTGCAACCTCAGGATAGCTGTAATGTTGTCCTTCCATGTTTGTTCATGATGAGATTGCTATTGTTTTTGACAATAACTCTAGAAATGGGTTTTCCATGCTCTGCTCCAAGTCAAGTCAGCCATCTGCTGTCAGTAAGACCCCTGGTTTTTCCCAGCCTTCCCCACCCTGGTAGAACTCCCTTGCCACAGAGTCAAGGGGAGAGGGGAAAAGGGGAGCAAGCTAAAAGGCCACAGACTCCCATTGTTCTTAGTAAGGGTTGGTTAGTTTTTCCTGAATAAATGCTTATCAGTTCATTGTATGCCCTTGGCCAATTTCCACAGTCCTAAAATGGTTGTTTTGGGAAAATTTGCTAGGTGTATTATTGCTCTTTGGGAAAAGATTTGCTGAGCTTCTCACTCCCCTATTATGAAAGTCTTCAGAGTTAATAATATTAACCTCACTTTAAGAATGTCCATAGGACTTTAAACAAACACCCTGAAAACATATATAATCTATTATAAATAAAAAGAGAGATACATTAAGAGAAAATATTCAGAGAATCCAAATTTTTCACATTTATTCAGACTTCTTATGATGAGCAAATAAACTATCAGGTAATTAAATTTCAATTATATGTGAAATTGAAATGTCTCATTTAAAATTTTCACTTAATCTATTTCTCCCTCATTTAGGCTCTGAGTGTCTGAACAACATGACTCCTGGTACTCAAGTGGATAAAAACATTCCCTGTCTCCACAATAAGGGATGAGTGGGTGTGGGTGTGGCCTGCATGAGCCTTCAAACCCTTAACACTAACCTCAGCTGTTGCTGCTTGAGGAGAATGTTCCAAATTGTTTTCGAAAGACAAAGAGTTGGCACTAATGGTAGCTATTTTGCATGTTCTCCTCAGCACCTCCAGCTTCTTTTCTCCTTTGTCCCTTTGGTTTGACTTGTTTTTCTTTCTCCCAGCTCTGAACTTTTCTTGCAGGTTCAGAGAAAGAATTTTTTAAAAATCTACTCAAAGGCTGAGTAACCCTCCTACCTGAACTCTTCTGATTCCTTCTTGCCTTTTTTCAGACAGAACACAGCCCCCAGTTAACCTTGCCCTGTTTGGTATCCACCAACAAATTATCTTTTGACTTAAAACAAGTTCAGCTTCCCACCTCCAAGAAAACCTAAACAAATCAAGTTGGACCTTCCTTCTTCTAGCAAACATCTAATTACTGTCTCTTATTTCTCTGGAAAATTCCTCACTTCTTTTCCTTTGGCTTCTGTATTTATATTCCATGGAATAAAATCTTCATTTTTGTCATCAATGAATCTCTTCTCACATGAGTCATCAGTGGCTTTAAACTCAAAATTGATGGATTTTCTCAAGATAGAATAGAGGTTAGAAACCCAAATGAAGAGACAGACTAACTTTGTCTTGAATTCTGGGTGACCATGAAAGCGTTGTAATCTCTTATAGGGGTATTTTGAGAGATTAAACAGGATAATGCGTATAAAACTCTTTAGTGCATGCTTGATCTGAGACATCAATAAAGCGATCAATCGGTGATAATTATTATTCTTTAGTCATTCAACAACTATTTTCGACCACTTTCTATGTGCTGGGAATATAGCAGATGAAAAGACAGTTGTGGTTACTGCCCATATTCCCTCTAACTTCCATCTCTGGTGTCCTGCCTCCATTTGTTTTGATGGGCTACGGGAAAGGCCTGAATTCTGAAGCTTAAGAAGCATGGATCCAAATCCCAACTCCATTCCTTGTTTAGTGAATTTAGACAAGTTCCTCTAAAGTCTCTCCGTCTACTCAAAAGTAGAATGGCAATGATGTATGTTTCAGAGTGCAGGTGGGATAACCAAGATAAGTATTTAAATTTCTTAGCCAAATTGCTGGCATATGTTACAGCTCAACAGATGTTAACTTCCTCCTCTCTCCTACCTCTATCTTCATTTCCCAAGGTTTTATTATTTTTCTCTTTCAATATTTTCTTCCCTTGATATGACTTATTTGCATGAATTCAACTGTTACTTTAGCTAACATTCCCAGATCCATATTGACCACGTCAAACTCTCAACATTCCAGTTACATCTCTCTATAAATCTATAGATAATCTCCATAATCTATATCTACCTAGAGGTTCCCACCCCATGACTTAAATTCAACACATCTAAAAATCACTATTACCAATTTACTTTCAAATCAGCTGCAATGTAATGTTTTCTAAGTGAAATCTTCTCCTTCAGATTCCTCTCCGTATCATCTACTCTACACACCTCTGCTAGATTTACCGTCCCCCAAATTGCTTTAATCATTGTACTCGTATGTTCTGAAATCTTCAAAGACTCTGCTGCCAGTTACCTATAAGATGAATTCAAATTACTTAGTGTTATAAAAGCTGTGGGATCTAGAAATTAATAAAGTACTATTCAGTAAGAATTCCATGTATTCCACAGATTTCTGAACCACATATATGAATGTCAGGGCTTAAACAGAAACAATTTTCACCTCTTTGAAGTTCATTTCTTGTTTCTATAGCAAGACAAGAACCTGGGCAAGCTGACTTCTAACTTACCTTCTAATTCACAGATTTCATGAAAGCATGGTTTAAGTTGAATGTCAACAAGATGTCAGTGATGCATATGTTTTCTAATTCTCTGGGGGCAAATTCTGTTTTGAAAGAGGAAAAGTCACATCCTTCCCTGGACCTCATTTGTGTCATAGATTGTGTCTAGGGACTTTTGACAGTGACGGTTTCTTTAAATGAATCTGGGCTACCAGCTACTTTCTGCTGAAAAGCGTGAACGTTTGCCTCAAAACTTCTTTCTGGGGCTTCCCTGGTGGCGCAGTGGTTGAGAGTCTGCCTGCTAATGCAGGGGACACGGGTTCGAGCCCTGGCCTGGGAAGATCCCACATGCCGCGGAGCGGCTGGGCCCGTGAGCCACAACTGCTGAGCCTGCGCGTCTGGAGCCTGTGCTCCGCGGCGAGAGAGGCCGCGGCGGTGAGAGGCCCGCGCATCGCGATGAAGAGTGGCCCCCGCTTGCCACAACTGGAGAAAGCCCTCGCACAGAAACGAAGACCCAACACAGCCAAAATCAATCAATCAATCAATCAATCAAAACATACGCATCTGATTCAAGATCCTCATAAAAAAAAAAAAAAAAAAAAAAAACTTCTTTCTGTACCTTGAATGAAATGGTAAGATTTTGAATTAAGATTTATTTTTTCTGGGAAATGAAAGGATCTTCATGTTTTATACTATTTTTTAATAAACCTAAAACCCTTGGATCTTTTCCTTTTGAAATATTCAGCCTGTTTTGGTCTGAGAACTGAGGTTATGCTTTACTTGAGTTTTGGACACTTAGTGATCTCAATTTTCAAGGAGATCCAAATAGATTATTTTTCTTTTCTCTCATAATTTTGTCTCCACTCTTGAAGGTAGATAACTGTCTCGTATTGGTTGACTACTGCATTCCAGTACCTTCCATAGAGACATGGGTTATTAGAAGCAAATACCTGAATGTGACCTATATATATAGGTCTCCTGCAAAATCTCCAAAATCCTGGATTCATTGTGGGTGATTTCAGCCCTCTAGATGGAGGCAGAGGAGCAGAGGAATCACTTGAGTAAGGATAAAGAAGTAAGAATGAATTGCACAAGGGAAAAGCTCTTGATGAAGTAGAGGGTTGATATGGAGGTAGATCCAGGAAATAACATTGTCCAGGTTAACTAGAGCAATACTAACAAAGGCCTCAAAAACTAGGAAGAAGAATTCACACTTTGTCCCAAAATAGATAGGAAGTTATTGGTTATTTTGTCAAGGGGAATTGTGGAATCCCTATTTTACACTTAAGAAAGTAAAATAAAAATTGTTTGGGATCCAAGAATTTAAATATTAAGTCATGCTTATGTTCATAATGAGATTAAAAGGCTTTTTTTTAAAAAAAATAAGTAATACGAGCAGAGTCTAAAATTAAACTGACTACACTTTCATTACTCCCTTTCGAAGACAGAGTACTCTTTTTCCATCAGATGTGAATTTTTTCTTCATTCTTAATTCCCTCTATTCAGGCACCCAGATAAACTAAGAACATCTCAGAGGAGATAGTGACTTGAAGTATGCTCTGTAGGCAAATCTGCAGAATAAGCCACACTTGGACATCATAAAACTGTGGCTTGTGTACATAGAGAAATAATCATTAGAGCCAATTATCTTTAAGACAGACTGATATTTCAAATTCTAATTACAAAGTTTTAGCCTCATTAACACATGTGTTTCATTTTGTATCTTGGCTACCACATTTTATTGTTACAATTCATTAAAAATAATGTGAAAAATGAAGATGATCATAAACATCATATAAGCAAAAGAAAAAAATAGTGCCTGGGTAATGATATAGCAACACTTTATATTTGCGTAGCAACTTCCTTTTAAGGAGCTCAAAGTATTTCACAAACATTATCTCATTAATCCTATAAGTACAACAATACAAAATAATTTTTTAGAACTCTAAGCTAGGGAAATTGATGCATTAAAATGGCTACAGTTTGTTTCCAGTGTCACACATTGAATTATGAACAAATGAAGTAAGATATTCAGAATCATTTATTATTATATTAAAGTTTGCATACAGCAAAATTGACTTTTTTTTTTTTTGGTCTACACTTCTGTGAGTTTTTACACATACAGATTAATGTAACTACCAAAACAAAAACACTGATTCAAAGATACATGCACCCCAATGTTTATAGCAGCACTGTTTACAATAGATAAGATATGGAAGCAACCCAATTGTCCATCAACAGATGAATGGATAAAGAAAATGATCTGTAAAAATAGTAAATCATTATGCTGTACACCTGAAACTAATAATATTGTAAATCAACTATACTTCAACAAAAAAAAGTATGTTTTTTAATTTCCAGGTATTTGGAGATTTTTCAGTTATCTTTCTGTTATTGATTTCTAGTTTAATTCCCTAATGATCAGACAATATACTTTGTATGATTCAATTCCCTTGAATTTGTTAAGATGTTTTTGTGACCAAGAGATGGCCAATCTTGAGAATGTTCCATGTGTACTTCAAAAGAATATGTATTCTGCTGTTGTTGGGTGGAGTGTCCTACAAATGTCAACTAAATCCAGTTGATTGATGATTTTGTTCAGTTCTTCTATATCATTCTGGTTAGTGGTTAGTGTTTGCATGGTACATGTTTTTCCATCCTTTGGAAAGGATGGAAAAGATGTATATAGAGAGAGTTT
The DNA here is from genome assembly GCF_949987535.1 of Balaenoptera acutorostrata. NCBI lineage: Eukaryota > Metazoa > Chordata > Mammalia > Artiodactyla > Balaenopteridae > Balaenoptera > Balaenoptera acutorostrata. The sequence goes on along the minus strand of NC_080066.1, from coordinate 111,858,283 downwards.
CTTGTAGATACCATGTAGCTGGGTCTGGGATTTTAAAAATTCATTATGAAAACCTTGGTTTTTAATTGGTGTGTTCAGACAATTTAAATTAAATATAATTATTGATATTTGTGGATTTAGGCTACAATGATACCATGTTTTCCTATTCGTTCCTTTTGTTTTTTCATTCTTTCCCTTTCCTGCCTTCTGTTGAATTATTAGAATATTTATGTTTTAGTATTCCATTTTAGTTTGTATGTTGAGTATTTTACTATATCTCTTTGTAATTTTTTATTATTGGTTGATCTAAGGATTAAAATATACCTAGTTAACTTTTTACAGTGCACTTAGAATTAATATTTTACACTTCAAGTGGAATATTGGAACTTTACTACCTTATAGGTCCTTTTACCATCCCCTCTTTATGTTGTAGTTGTAATATGTATTACATCTACATATATTGAAAACCCTATCAGACTGTTATAATATTTGCTTTTAATCATCATACATAATTTAAAAAGCTAAGAGGGGATATTTGTCTGTTATGTTTACCCTAACATTTACTATTTCTGTTCCTCTTGCTTCATTGCTGACATTCCAAGTTGCCCTGCAGTGACATTTTTATTTAATCTGGATAACTCCGTTTTGCCTTTCTTTAAGAGTATTGCTTCTGGCAACAAATTCTCTAGTTTTCCTTCATCTGAGAATATCTTTTTTTCCTCCATTCCTGAAGGATAATTTCACTGGATAAAGAATTCTCAGTTGACAGTTTTCTTTCAGCACTTTAAAAATGCCCTACTGCTTTCAGACTACTGCTCTCTGGATTTTGATAAGAAATCTGCTGCCATTCAAATTGTCTCTGTATATGCAAGCAATGTTTCATTTGGCGGGGGCACTTTCAAGATTTTTTGCTTGTCATTTGTTTTCAGGAGTTTGATTAGGGTGTTTCTGGGCATGGATTTTTTGCATTTACCCTATTTAGGTTTCACTGAGCATCATAAATCTCTAAGTTTATGTCTTTGGTCAGATTTGTAAAAGTATTCAGTCATTATTTCTTAAAACAGTTTTTCTTAACCATACTCCTTCTATTATCCTTCTGGGACGTCAGTGATATTGAACAACATTTTGGTGTTGTCTCACAGATCCCCAAAACTCTGTTCATTTTTTTTTTTCAATCTTTTTATAGATTGGATACTTTCTATTGATCTATGTTCACATTTACTGACTCTTTCCTCTTTCATCTCCATTTAGTTCTTGAATCCATCCAGTGAGTTTTTAGTTTTTGTTGTTGTGTTTTTCAGGTCTAAAATTTGCCTTTGGTTCTGTTTTTATGTCTTCTATTATTCTGCTGAGACGTTCTGTCTTTCCATTCATTTCAAGAGTGTTTGGCATTACTTTTTGGAATACAATTAAAATATCTACTTTAAAGTCTTTCTCTGATCATTTTTACCTCTTTGCCATCTCAGTTTTGGTGCCTGTTGATTGCCATTTTTCTTGTGTGATATTGAGATTTTATTTTTCTCTGTAAGTTAAGTGATTTTACAATTTTATCCTGAACATTCTTAATATTATGATTTTGTTTTGTTTAAATCTTATGAAGAATATTGTTTGTATTTTTTTTTTTTTTTTAGTAGTTATTGATCCTGTTAGATTCAGGCTACAAATTTCTATTTGCTGTCTGCGGGCTGTGATTTCAAAGTCAGTGCAGTTTTTGAAGCCTTTACAAAATATGCTCTCTGAACCTGTCTTTTGTGTGCTCCAGCCAGTAGCAGTCTAGCATCTGGAAAATGGTTACCCCGCAATTTAGTTCTCAAAGTCTTTGATATGCTGATTAGAGTCAGATTTAAGTGTGCACAACTTGTGACTGAACCCAAGGGTTCATATATAACTTTCTGGAATTATTTTCCTGAGCTGCCTCCTCTCTGTGATGTCCCTGACTCCTCTATCTCACAGGAGCACCTTTCATGGTCCTTTGGCTAATAAGCCAGGGCTTTAGCTTCCCCACACTGCTGCATAATTACTGTGACTGTGTCCATCTCCTGGGCCAACCAGCAAGAGGATGTGTTGGGTTGGCCAAAAAGTTCGTTTGAGTTTTTCCGTAACATCTTACGGACTTTTTGGCCAATCCAATACAAAGGTAAAGAAACAATGGGGCTACACTCTTGGGACCAGAGTTCCTGTGGTCAAAAAAAAAATGTTACTTCATTTGAGTTTTAGGTACCTGCCTGACAGTCACTGCCGTTGCTGTCACTGCTCATTCGGGATTGTCTGGGGGCTAGGGTGAAAGACAACAGAAAAAAAAAAACCACAAAAAGAGGATTTTCTCCAACTTTCTCCGACCCTAGGGAACCCCTTTCCTGCTTAGGGGACAGAAAATAGATTCTCTTGGCACTGTTTCTATTAACATTCAATGCATAGTCCCAGGTTTTAGGCTCTTTGAGTTTTCATTGCCAAGAGATACTAGAGAAGAAAAAAAAAATGCGAAACTCGTCACTGATTTGGTGCTACGTCAAGTTTTGGTTTCTTTCCCCAATCTGCCTACTACCATTTACTTTTCAGAGTCCTCAAATAGCTGCTGTATGTATTGTCCAGGGTTTTTAGTTGCATTTGGAGGAAGAAGTAGGATGTTATGTGTTTACTCCATCTTGATTGGAACCAGAAACCATGGTTTAGATTTCTTGAGCCCTAGTCGTCAAACCAATCTTGAAAGTATGCTTTAGTCTGGAGCCTAAAACAAATGTCCAAACAATAATAGTATGTGAGATTTAAGCAACAAAGGTGCCCAAAATTCAAGCGTTTCATTTAAAACTATGAGGGTTATGTGATACGTGTTTTATATATTTTTACTTTACAGATAGGGGACTGAGGTACAAGGATATTGAGTAACTTACCCAAGGTCACACAGTTAATAACTGTTGGGGGTCAGGATTTGAATCCATTAGTTGTCTATTTATATTTTCTTTTTTTGTTTTGTTTCAGTGCATATGATATTGTGCATTTTGGGGAGAACATTAAGTGTAATTGCTATAGCTACAAGCTTAACTTATTTTACTCTAAGTTTGGAAAGGAGTAAAGATTAGTTGACAAAGTGGTGATATTACCACTTCTCCAAAAGGGTGAGGAAAAATTGGAGGGATCAAAATAATTTTGAAGTCCCACTGATAGATGTGTATCAGCTGGATTTATTGACACAGTCCCTTTCCCCTCAGACTTTTAAACTCTAATGTTAAATGGAAGGGCATATGGAGGGTAGGAGGTTTCCACAAGACTTAGCTCTTGCTGGAAAAAAAAAAGTTTTTAAATTAAAACAATCAATAGCTTTCAGTTATTCATAAAACTAAAACCCCAACCAAAGCACTAACGTAGTGCTACAAGAAGTAAAATCTGTGGAATAAGGCTGATCTTGGGCCACCACAAGATGAGTACAGAGATTGAAAGCAAGTGTTTAGGAATTTTTATGGCAATTTGATAGAGTAATTTTATGTTGTTGAATATAATAATTAAAAAGTAGGCTAATATTTTATTGTCTTTGTTTTTATTTTATTGTAGTAATTCATTTTTACAATATTTTCCAAAAGTATAACTATGCAATGGATTGGGAATTAAAACAAAAAAACGAAAAACTGATTCTTTACCATAACCAGTTTGAGAAGTGCTGCACTAAAGCACAGTGACTGCCTTCTAATTTTAAAAGAAACAATGGCAAAATGAATTCAAACACAGGGTTGCTCACAGGATTTTCTTTCTTCAGTGATTCTTAACATTTCTAAAAAGTATGTCTGGCATTTTAAATAAATTGTGTTTGTTATTAAGAGACGGAGGCCTGGAGAAAGGTCCCAAGAGTTGATATCAAACCTGTCTGAAGGATCAGCCCCTACACTCCCATTATGAAGAGCTCCAAAGCCGCTGCAGCAGTGGAAAACCACTGACGCTAGGTCCCAGCCTGGTGTTTCTCAGGGGGTTGGAGGCCCCCTTGGAGACATAGCACTGTAGTCTCAACCCTTGCAAGGTAAAAGGGAATGAAGACAAAAGAGAAGGAAGTGGAGGCACGTGCATCCCAGTACATGTTCACTATTTTCCTTATTACTCAACTTGGTGAGTGACAAACAGCTCCTACTGCTTTAGTCTAATCTGTTCAATTAACAGGCTACTAATATTTTCTGACAAGTGTGCTACATAAACATCCATGTCTAGTTAAAAATGACAATCAACTAACTTCTCTGGAGGTTCCCTTATGTATCTAGAAGTAGATCTTAATGTAAGATAATGTATTGCAACACACATTAAACGTGTTCTTAGAGAAAAGAACTGTTACGGGTGTGGAGATTGTGTTCCTTATGATAAAGGTTTACAACAACATTTCATCAGAAAAACCCTGTCTAAATTTGTTCAAGACTTCTCTTTTTTTCACTCTAATCGTTCCAAATCTTAGTATTCTTAAAAAAAAAAAAGTATTTACAGAATTGGAAAATTGGGATGTATAAATGTCTCAATTTGTTCTAACCAAAATACTAAGAATTAGTCAAAAATACAGAAAAGAAAAGTAAATCATTAGTTATATATATCATGTTCTATGAACTAGTCCATCAATGTTGGTTTATAGCCTTCAGGTATCAGTTGCCTCAGTATCTTCAAGTCTTTCAGTCTACTTGAGGCACTCTAGCCTGTAAAAATTTAATATTCTTTGTAAGATAGGAAACACAATGTTTCCTGGAAATTCTTGGGCTACTCTGATGTTTCTCTCAGTGTGACATCTCTTTCTGCTTGAATAAATATTTTTGACCTCCCTGTGTTTTCTCTAGTCTGCATTTACCTGAATATAAATGGAATATAGCCTTTAACTTCTCCAGATTATCGCTTCCATGAGGCACCTGCATGTTGTAAACCTTTCCTGAAGACTGGGGTTCACAATAGTTCCTACTTCATAGAACTATTAAAAGCATAAAGTGAAGTTATGAAAGTAAACTACCTGGTATACGGTAAGCATCTAATAAATGTTGGTTGTTATTATTTGTTTAGGGATAATGGTGTGGAGCTACATCGCAGCAGATAGAATGAAATGAAATATTAGACATCCCTGTTCTCTTTGAAATTCCTTTAGCCTATTCAACCATGGGCATTTCTCACTAGGTCAAACTGGCTTCCATAACATACTTATTACTATTTCAGTCTAGCTGTCCATATCTCAATTCTAGTTACTTTCCTTAGGCAGAGGAACTGAGCGTGCTCTCGTTCTCTTGCTCCCACTTGTCTCATGACACCCCTGTCCTATGGTGTGGTGGAGAGGAGAGAGGATTGGGGTCAGATATGGGACCAGGAATCATTTGATAGACCCTTTCATCTTCCAAACTCAAGTGACCCATCAAGGAGGAATTGTTCCACTACCCTAACAGCTGAAGGTCAGATAGGGTAATCAATTATGAAATTAAAGGTTAAACTAGCTCTCAGATTATTATTTGACTTTACCCAAAACTGTTTCAAGTAATGAATCCATCACTGAAGCAAGGATAGTTTGATACTGTGGAAAATTACTCTTAGACAACTAATATCAAATATTGCTCCACATTTAATCTTCTAATAAGTGTCTAATGTGTCTCTTATATGTTTCATTGAATGTAGTGCCTATTCTAATCCAGAATGGTCTCATCTTTAGACCTCTAGCTTAATTACATCTGCAAAGAACGTTTTTCCAAATAAGGCCATATCCACAGACTTGAGGAGTTAGAATATAGACACATCTTTCTGAGACCACAAGTCAACCAACTACAGCTCAGAAAATGGATAATGCACTGATTTGGAAAAAGAAAAAAAAAAAACTTCTAGCAAAATTTCATTAATTGGGTAGAATTAAGGTCAGTATGGAATAGTAAAAAAATACTTAAAAGTCTGATTATATTTTAGTGTATATAATAATTTTAGCAATACTAACAATCTATTAAGTAAATTATAGTATCAGTGAAATACGAATGGTACCCTGCAAATTTGAAAGCAACTCCTTTCTTCCCTTGAGTATTCTTCATATTATTATGTATGATTTTTTATATTGTTAGCAGATACTTTCATCACAGGTAAAATCAATATGAGTTTAACCGTTTTGAATAATCAAAAATTAGTTAAGTTTGAATTTATAAAATAAAACTTATAATTTTTTAAAGTTGAATGAGGAATTCCATAGTTGAAGAATTAAAACTTACCTAAATTCACTTGGAGACTTGCTTATTTCAATACATATTCCTATAGGTTAATCTTATTCCATATTCTTGAATAAGTCCAAATTTGATGAGCTTAATAGGGGATAAGAGGATATTAAAGTCTTAAATCTTGACCTACAATATCACATGTATATTGGAATATCAATAATTTTTAACCAATTGGCTAAGCAAACTAAAATTCATGACTTTTTATATAAGATAATTAACACAAAAAACATGGGGTCTTGTCTAAGGCCTACTTGTCTAAGTTAGGTTTTGATCTAGAGAATTCTCAAGTGCCTTCAGAGTAAATCAGTAGACTATCATAATGTGTCTTTATATTCACTAATATTCATTTGGGAAAAGTATATCAGTTTCTATTTCAAGAACAAATGCTAGAATACTAAACCTTGCTTTTGTCTAGAACATTCGGTTTGAGGCTAATCTCTTCAAGACCGTTCTCTGAAGAGATTCTTGTGCTTTGACAGTTCAGTTACTGAAATATAACAAATTTGCTCTATTAAATTATAACCAATTTCTCTAGGGAGTACCCTATTTAGAGCAAAGGTGAATAATTTTAACTTGGTTTAATAATTTGCTTCATCATTTCCTGAGGCCATATAAGCATGAGGAGTTAAGGGGTACTGGATCAAAACAACTATCAACATAGGATGTCAGTGGCTTCATAGCCACCAGCAAAATCGCAGAACCCCAGTCCTGAGCAATAACATCAGCCGACTTTTATTTAGCACTTACTTTGTGCCATCCACTGTCAGCACTTTACATGCATTGACTCATGTAATCCTCGTAACAGCTCTATTATTGTCATTCCCATTTTATCTGAGGAGCAGAGAGAATAAATCATTTATAGTGAGAAAGTGACAGAACAAAGATGTGAGCCAGGTAGTCTGGCTCCAGAGTCCTCTCAACTCCCCCCTCAACTTTGTTGCTTCCTTAATATTATACAGCAAGCATTTTTCTAAACTGTAACATTATTTGAAAACGTTATTTACATAGCTGTACAACATTCTTAGAGTTTTACTGTAATTCATTTTACCATTTCTATATAATCTTAGTTTTCTGGGTTTTTTTTTTGCTATTATAAATAATATTTATACAAATGTCAGACCAGCTTTTCAATGATTTACTTTTTAAAAAAGTGAAATTGACAAACACAAGAATGTGAATTTTCTAAAGCACTTAATACATTATGCCAAAAGCTTCCAGAAAGCTTCTATGGGTTTATATTGAATATAACACCAGGAGTACTAGCTAGATAACAAAATAGCATAAGCAAAGGCACAGAAGGGTGAGAAAATGTGGTAAGTTTGGGAGAAGGGCGTAGAATAGTGGCAGAGGCTGAAATCAAAGAAGTGGGCAGGGTCCAGACCATGAAGGGTACAGGGAAACCAAAAAATAGATAAAAACAGTCCTAGATTTCTGACTTGGATGTCACCAACCATTGGATTACCAGAAGTGATATCAGATAAAAGGAGTAGGCATTCTGGGAGGAAGAAAATGAGATCAATTTTAAATACATTAAATATAAATTGTGTATGGCTTATCCACATGGCTATTTGAGATTTTCTGGCTTAGGACTCAGGGAAGCCAGAGCTTCAGCTGTAGATTTGAGAGTCAGTATTATATATTAGGTCAGTGAAAATTGGTTGATCGCTCAAAGTATGTTACAGCGAAAAGATAAGCCAGAACATAGAGTTTTGGAAACAACAATATTAAGAAGTCTTATAATCTAGCTTCTCTAAACCAAAAATTTTTGAACTATAAATAACTGTAATTTTGTGATAACTAGCACTAATCATATAATCACATCGCGGTTCTGAATTTGGGTAGCAATACCGCCCACTTTCCAACTGACTCGTGTATACATATCAAATGGATTTAAAACGTTGTAAGAGAGAGTCCTAATCATTTTGCCTTTAAAATACACATTTAGGATTTAAGAAATTCAACTTTGCTCTAAAAAGGAAAAAATTATAAGAAATTAGAGTAGTAACGATACACACACTCATCTCAAGAACCAGGAATTTGGAATAATTACCAAATTTTGAGAAATTAGTATAATTTTGATATTCTCTGGCCAGCAGACAGTCATAAGAGAAGCCCTCCCCTCCCCACCCCCTGCCCCATGCTGAAAGACATTTTTTTCTACAGGAAGGTCCCATCTAAATGATGTAGATTTGTATACTTTGCCACCTTGTGGTCATTGTAGTTATTTGCATGACTCCATCTGTACTATGGCTTGAAGATATTCCTGTTAAAATGGCTAGATGTTCTTATATATTTAATAACAATGAGAGCAAAAATATATTAGAATAAACTTGAATGACCTTGACAAAAAGGCGACCATGTCCAAGATGAATACCTATGAGATGAATTTATTATGGGCTGGAATGACTGCTTGATGACCTTTCCTGGACCTTTCTTAAATGTTTTTTTTCCGCATGTTGCTACAGTAGTTATTTTGAAACAGAATAAGTATTAATAAAAAGAAAAGGACTATTACTCTTGACAGTGTGAATATTGACATAATCTCTTTTTTGTATTTCACTAAAGTTTTAAACAAAATAAAACTCATGACATCATATATATGGAACATATATATGAATAAATGACAACCTTCTGTGAAACTCAAACCAAAGCATCCCTGAACACTTAAGCCAAGCTCTAGTTTCTGTATTTTCCAGTTTAATCTGTAAGAAATAAATGTGCTGGAGAAATGAATACTTAAGATGTTTCTAGAGGTTCAGTAGCTATTGCCAGTTAACTAATGTGGTACAGATGCATTTTTAAGAGGTTTGGATTACTTGCAAGATAATAATTACTGTATATTTCATTATATTGTTTCATTTTTGATTCCTTTTGGCATGAGATTTGATTTTCCTATGTTTTTAAATCAACAAAATATTCAAACATTTGTTTTGGAAGCTACTCAGAGAATCATCTTGGTTTTAGTGCTCTTTCTTAGGCATAAACAGAGGTTTTTGCCAGTTCAAGTCACTAGTTCTCTGTATCTTGAGGCAATAAACTGGGTTTTAAACAATAGATTTGGGACTTCCCTGACGGTCCAGTGGTTAAGACTTCACCTTCCAATGCAGGGGGTGTGAGTTCAATCCCTGGTTGGGGAGCTAAGATCCCACATACCTCGTGGCCAAAAAACCAAAGCAAAAAACAGAAGCAATATTGTAACAAATTCAATAAAGACTGTATTAATGGTCCACATCAAAACACCTTTAAACAACAGTTTCATAGACATAGTCATTCTTAAGCTGCATTTTATTTCAAAATTCAGGAAATGTTATTTAAATGTAGTGAGTTGAACAGCTCGACTAAATGTTCTTAATTTTTTTTTCCTTAAAAAATCTGTACACTTTTGACTCATTTAAGCTTTGGCGTTAGAGTTGATAGGCTGCATATTCACTCATGTTATTCAACTGAAGGGACTTTATCAAAATTATACCAGTAGTACAGAGCCCTGTACAAAACACACAGCCTTGACTACAAGAGAAATGATGGGGAGAAATGATTATCATTCTATTACTAGAAAACCAACCCAAATTACAGATGCTCTTGATGTTAGGTCCATAATGGCTGTTCTACATGATAAGCTCTCAAGACTTATTTGGCTCATGTGTCCAATAAGGACAAGTCCCTCCAGAAGCATGAAGTGGCCAGGGCACACAGACTTCTGCCACATATTTTTTCTCAGTTACCCACCAGCTTTAACTGAAATGAGGAGGGAGATTTCTGATAGACTGTTCTCTGCTGTGTATTGGAAACAAATTGTAGTACCTTGTTGAATTCTGAATTAGGGAGATTGGGTTTTACCTCATAGAATAAGAGGCTTTACTTATGCAGTGAGGATGGTCATAGCAGCCATACATTGAAACACATAAGGATAAAAAGGGATAAAAGGAATCACTTTTGTTTACATACTAAGGAGCTTTGATGCAAAAATAGTAGCTCCATTCACATGCAAGTCCCATTATATGTGATACAATAAAGAATAGTTTAAGTGAAAAAAAAAATCAGTTCAGATGAAAGCTTGATTTATACCCCAGCTCAGCCATTTCCTATTTAGGCAAGTATTTAGATGTCTCCAAGTCTCAGCTTTCTCATCTGTAATATAAAAATAATTACACTTGCCTCAAGTGAACTCATGAACATTAAATGGAAAAAAAATATTAAAAATTATACAAATGTGTGAGTCAGGATAGCATAGACTATGGTGTGGTAAGAAATAAGCCCCCAAGTCTCAGTGGATTAACAAAAAAAATAAAGTTTATTTCTTGCTCATATTACAGTCTGATGCAAATCTAGTGAGACTCCTTTCCAAGTAGAAGCCCAGTTTCTAGCAGCACAAATGGAAGAGAGCACACAGTAGAAATACACCCAATTTTTGCTGTCCAGAATGGAAAGTGATGCATCACTTCTAAATTTGATTGCTGAGAGATAGTTACATGATCTTATGTAGATGCATGGCAGTTGAGAATTGCAGATGAGCACGTGGATATATTGCAAAAACCAGCAACCCCTACCACAAGCAATGTATTTTTATTGTTGGAAAATTAGAGAGTACAGATGTACATGAAGAAAAAAATACACATTAAGCATAATCTCATTGTCTTTTCAAAATTTCAGTATCCTGTCAAACTTTTCTACATATGCATTTTCATATAATTTTTAATGAGCACAGGTTTTCAATAAATGCTGTTTCCTTTTCCTTTGGAGACTCCACCCACTTTCCTTCCATGCAAGAAAAGCATGCAAATTGGGAGCAAGAATGACACGGTAGGGATAAACTTAAATCTGCTCTAATTTCCTTAAAACGCACACCAATTACACATGTCTATAATTATTGGCAACTGATTACTTGTGATACAACTTTTTCCCAAGACCATGAAACAATGTGTCCTGATTCAGAGGGTGAAAAGCCCTGCTTGCAGAACTTGCCAGAAGAGTTAGGTGGTGATGGAAGGAGTCATGAAACCTGGAACATATTTCCCTGGCTTCCTGTGTTCTACCTTAATTTTCCATGACAAAGTAGTGTGTATGATTTTTCATTGTTTCCTAATCATGTTTGTATATTCAGTAAGTCAAACTGCAGCATTCAATAACTCCTATGTTCCTGTTCAAAACAAATTATACTGCACACAAGTTTATTTTCTTTCTCTGGTCTCACTTCAAATCAGGTAGCTATTATAAATAATACAAAACAAACACGTTATTTTAGAAAAGTACAGAAAATAGCATCACCTCTTACAATGTTACAGAAATATGTGGCTAGTTGGAAACCCTAAATCTAAACTCTTATGAATAAATATCCAAATGGACTCAGGAGAAGTAAGACTGACTTTTAAAAATCATCTTTTCTAATTTTTAATACTAAGGTAGATGTTTCATTGTAGGTTAAGCATGCCTATAGAGATGTATAGACAAACAAGACAAGACAATATATTCCTGCCACCAGTACAATGAAGATGATTGTTAAATAGTCATAGCAGTTTACTTTTTGTAAAAAATAAGTCCTGAGTGACATTCTTAGAGCTGGTAAAATACATTGTTGGTAGTCTTATGAATACACTCAACAGAATTAACTTAAATATTCTTTATTGAATTTAATTTAGGGTAGTGGTAGCAATAGATGCTTAGAGAGTGTGCATTCAAAGACAAGGAGAGAGTAGCTTCAGATCAATTTCATTCTCCCATGAGACTCATCTGTATAACAATTCCCAACCTGGTTTCTTGAAATTTCTACTCTAATTTTATTTATTTTTTCTTTATTAACACACTACTCTGACCAACTTTTTTTTTTCCTTTTTAGTTACCTTGATTGGATCTCTCAGTTACTTGAGCCCATAAGGAGCCTTTGAGAGGTGACCATCTAGTCTGAAATTGTTCATGATGATTGGTCTCTGAAGACTTTATGAGGTAGGACCCTTCACTCAGGAATCTGGTAGATGTTTGAAATTTTTTTAAAGCTGATAACAATGTATCCATTTGAAGAGACATTTATTTTTATTTATCTGGAATAAGTAATATGTTATCTCAGTAGCATTCTGTAGTCCCTAGGTGGTAATTACCTATGTGAGAGGAGCTTGAAGAACAGTGCCTATTTGATCAAAACCCAGTGCCTAGGGTTTTGATTACTTTGTTAATGAAAATATTTCAATTTTTAGTGGTCTATAAGAGCAGGATAAGATACTGCATTTGAAGGTTAAGAATTTCCAGTTCAAGATACTAAGTCCTTGCTTTGCTAGAATGAACCGCTCACTTAGGAATGTAGAAGTTTCCCTAGTTCTACTTGTGTAGACAAGATGAGCCCAAAGGCTGGGCTGGAGACATTGCCTTTCACCATAAAGGGTTGATGTGAATCAGGGTCAGAAATTAAGACTAAAATTTTTTAGTCAAAGATGGAGATTTCTGGGACCTGGCAAAGATTGTGTCCTGCCGCAATAGTATTATAATTAGGGATATGTTTTAGGAAGTTTGAAATAAACCAATGATAAAACATTCCTAAATCCAGGGAAACAATAAACTCACAGAATATATCTGTAGGAAACCTACCATATAATTTAAGCAGCTAGAATTAACAGGGAAAGATGGGTGGCGGGGGGAAGAGAGAGAATGATACAGAAAGAAGATAGAAAAAGAAGAGAGGAGACTTGGAGAGAGACAAATAGATATGAAAAGTCAAGATATGTGGGCAAGTATCTGCTCCAATTCATAAAGAGGTTCCTGTCCCAATACTAGGTCACATGTAACTTAGCTGTACTTCATATACTTCAGCTGTACTTCATTTTGATGAGCCCACTATATCATTAAAATAAGAATATTTTTTCTTGAACTGATGTAACTGGATTTCTCATCTTTGCCACAACACACACATACACACACACGCACACCTTAATACATACATTAATTTTCTTAGTGTTTCAAGAAAACCTACTGTGTGTAACAAAGTAGTGTATTCTCTGTAAATAGTGTGAGCTAAAACAAGAGTTGAATTCTGCCTGGTGTGATGTGATACAATCAAGATAATACTAAAGAATGTATTTATTTTTTAATGTATTTTTTGAAAAGCAGCATTTATAGAACATTCCCTGATGTTCTCTGGGAATTTGTAGATGAGCAATAAAAAGACGTAATTTCCAACCTGGAGAAGTTTGAGTCCAGCAGTGGAAGTTCACTGTCTGGCAAACCCTGAAGTGTAATGTTTTGGACTAGAAATATCTCTGCCATCAAATCACTCCGTCAAGGTTGTGGGCTGTCAGAGTTGGTAATTTCTGCTATTGATGTCAGTATCCTGTCCCTCCTTATCATGATATTGTTAGCTTTCTTACTCCTTAATTGCACTTATAAAAGAATCCATTACCAACCTGAATTCTTTACCATGAGATTCTGTTTTGTTTGTGAACAAACCTGATGTACCTGCTGTCTAAGTCAGCTTGGGCTGCTATAACAGACATACCAGAGACTGGGTAGCTTAAACAACAGAACTTTATTTCTCACAGTCCCAGAGGCTGGGAAGTCTGAGATCAAGGTGCCAGTAGGTTTGGTTCCTGTGATAATCCTATTCTTGTTTGCATACTGTCACCTTCTTGCTGTAACCTCACATGGTGGAGAGAGAGAGCTCTGGTCTCTTCATCCCCTTCTAAGGGCACCAATCCCATCATGGGGGTGCCACTGCTGTTACTTCCAAATACCATCACACTGGGGGATTAGGGCTTCAACATACGAATTTGGGGGGAAACGCAAACATTCAGTCCATAGCACTTGCACAGGGTCACCTTTAAAAAGGGTATTAGTTAAAGATGAACCACATGTCTGATTTTTAGATAAAATTTTAGCTAAGATATGAAATGCAAACATGTTCTTTTGCCCAATTGAGATAAATATACTTGAATCCTCTTTCCAGAAATCTAATCAAATGGAGAGTTCTCACCCTGGCCAAGTTTTCTGAAACATTCAAAACACTCTGTTGACCTACATCGTTGTACATTGTTAGCAGCTGAGAACATAACATCGCAGTGTGCTAGAGCTACAAAATGTTTTGAAATAGTTCTGGAGACCTGGTTATGCTTATATAGTGCAGCAAGATATTAAAGATATTAAGTCCTGCACATATTTATTGATGTCCTACTATGCATTTTGTAGGCACTGTGCTAGATAGTGAGGACTCAGCCCTCAAATAGAGTCGAATCCAGAAGATTAAAAAACCAAAGAGACAGCATTTCAAAAGTCTCAGAGATAATGGCCTGTAGCATTCCATAGATGTCTGATTCTAGAAGGGAACCAAAGCATCTGGTCTAGCCCTTCACTGTACAGAAGTTGAAGATGAAGTTCAGAGAAAGTCCCTCATTCGGGACCCCCTGGGTCTAAAACCCAAGGCTTCTGATGGTCCCACGAGCATTGTTGATTTGTCAGAGAGTGGATGCGTGGCACAGATCCTAAATTCACATATTGGTTTGTTTGGGGGACTCATTTAAGTTCCTGGGTTTTGTATTTTTTATAGGAGTCAGGGTCTAACTACAAAGAATATTATGATCATCCAAATTCAAAAAAGCACAAAACAATGCTGTGAAAATTTTACAGTACCAGTTTGTAAGTTATTCTTAATGGCCCCAATATGGTTCGATTTCTAACTCCTAGAAGGAAGGAAGTCATACAAGCTGATACCCTCACGACATGGACCACACGTGGTACTTGGTGTTAAGTACCAAGCTGTTAGATTAATTAATTAATATATAAACCGGGGACAGGGAAGTGAGAAGCTGGGGTTTCAGGAAGAAGTAACTGAGTAAGTTATTCTGGAAAGAAGTTTGCCTCATAGCAAGTGTATCCACCTGCGTTGTAAATAACTGAAAAGAGCACCTCCTAGGAAAGCACAAATCTTATGTATAGTAGCCTTGCACGGCAAAATTCTATAAGATTTTCAAGGAAAATGGTATAACAAATGACAGAAAAATGGGTGGTACGATACAAAGGTTAATACAATGTTCTTGCTTTTTTGTGCCTTCAGATTTCAGACATACTTAGATTGAACCTCCACCCTTACAAAGCCATCTTGGTCTCCTCAATGATACCATGGGACCTCAGGAACCCTTGTTCTATTTGCATGTAACTTTCCCCTGGCCTCCTCCTCAGGCCATGAGCCAAGGCAGACAGTCGTGCCTGCTTCCACTGCAGCTCCAGGGGAAGCTCGGGAAGGCTGCAAATAATTGGCATTATCACTAGCTCTTCCACAGTCATAGAATTCCAAACCCTCTTGGTTTTTTGTTTGCCTTTTAAAAGTTCTGACATGAGTTTCAGAGAATCAATCTAGAATGAGATTATTCATTCATATTAGATTACTTAAGTCTCTCCTTCTGATACCAAAAAAAAAAAAAAAGAGTCTCCAAATACACAGAACATTAATATTTGTTTAAAAGGCATGGGTTTATAAAAATAGGCCCTAATTTCTAACAGGTGTCACTGACTGAGTAGCATGAAAACTGCCAATTATTTGAAAGAAGACTGTATTTAGAAAAGATTTAGAGACTAAATAATAATAATAATTTTAAGGTTCTTGATCAGGGTTAGTGTTGGATATTTTCCATCTGTCCTTCCAGATCCACTGTGCCGCTTCTGGACTCTGCTCTGTGCTCCGGTAGATGGAGCTTGTGTCCTGCTTCTCCTGGGCTTCCTGTTCTTGGGCTACAACTGGCTTCAGTCTGTGGAAGAAAAGAGCAGGAGAATGAAGGAGGGAACTAGAATTCTGGCAAACTCCTTATTCCTTCCCTTTTCCTCTAGAGGCAGGGATGGTAACAACTTCCCTTGTTGTGAGCCCCAGGGTGCTGCATTATCCTTTGGGTTTCCTTTCTTCCCTTGACAGATACAGAAAAACTTAAGCAAAAACATAGAGCTAATTAAGCTCAATGAGGTTAGGAATTTCTGTCTCTGCTTTGCTCAGAGCCTAGAAGAGTGCCAGGCCAATAGTAGGCACTCAGCACATACTTGTTGAATAAATTGTTATACACGTACATTCTTATGAGAATTATAATTGTTAAATAAAGATATGTAAAGATAATATTTATGATTTGTCAACATAGAAATTAAAAATAAATTCCTACATGCATACCAAAAAAAACCCCCAATCACATCCATTTTTATCATATGTACTTGATTTTTGCTACAAGTATATGAATAAAAAGGTATTAATGAATGAGAGTGACACTGGCAGTGCCCTAATGAAAATAACTGGAGAAAGATGGTCGCTGCTTAAGACAGAATTTAACCTTTGTAGGCAGGAGACAGTTTATGCTTTCTCTTTCAACTCCCCCAAAATAAACTGCACACTTATACAGTCCCTTATGTAATAAATGTTTATCTAGTCCCGACTGGGCTTCTGCACTGCTCTAGAAGCTGGGAGTATAATGATGAATAAACTAGATCCTACCTCTCTCCACCCTATGGAAATGTGATGGCATAAGGGTGGGGTAGATGAGTATTGAGTGTTTTGGGAGCCCAGGAAAGGATTATCTGATCCTTGCCTTAAGACTTCTTAACAGGAGAGCTGAGAGATAAGGTGATGGGGGGTGAGGTAGGGCAGGAAGGTTTTCCAGGCACAGGGGACAAGAGTCTGCACAAAGGTGTGGAGAGCAAAAGCATGCCTCACTCAGGCAACTGGAAGAAGTTCATTATGGCTGGAAAACAGAGTAAGAAATGGGGATGGAGAAGTAGGTAGGTCAGACCATGAAAGGCTTTACATAAGATTTAAGGGAGTTGAGATTTCAAACCAGCTAAGCGCTCATAGAAAAGAGGGGGGAAAAAAGTAAGGAAAATGATTATTCTGTCCATATTCTCCAAAGTATAAATATACACACACATTTTATATCTCCCAACTGGAAGGAAGTTAAGGATCCCCAAACTTGCTGTAAAGCAATGGTTTTCTAGTTGCTACTAACCCATATTCTTTGATTTGTTTAAATAACAAGTATGGTAAAGCAGTTAATAGTTACTGTATGTTTGCTATGATACAGGCAATGTTCTAGGAAACTTACAGGTGTGATTTTCTTTAGCAATCAAGATAACTGGATAGATAACCTTTAGAAGTAGTTACTATTAGTATCCAAAATTTAGAGATAAGGAAGAAGAGGTAAAGGGAGGTTAAATGTCTTATTCAAGGTCACACAGATAGTTAAGTGGTAAAGATTTTTAAAAAGAGAGGGAGTAGAGCAGTTGCTTTTCCTTACCTGTTATGAAGGTAGGCTGGGCATTGATACTGAACATGAATAATAAAGGCTCTGCTGATAAGCTTTCTTTCTAATTGTTTATGCATCTTATACCATGGCATAGAGAACAAGCCTAGCGAATGGGTAATTCAAGACTTTATCTGTTGAAATCTGTGTAATCACAAACACAGCAATTACATTGCTTTTCTATGGGGAAAGTTTCGCAGAATTTTTTAAAGTCAGGGGAGCCATGGAAACTAAAAAAGGAAGCTTGAATCCAAACAGATCAGGAATCAGGAAGTCAGGGCCTCCATTTTCCTCTCTTCAGAATAAAGTCACATTTTATATTACCATATTACAGCGTTTAAGAATTATGAACCAGACAACCACTTGAAAATAGTCTATAATTCTATAATTTGAATCAAACAACTTCTAAGTCTTTAGTTTTAATACATGCGCACCATTTAATCTTTTTTTTTAAAAAGTTTTGGTTGTTTGACACCAGCAGATGGCACCCTAACAAAATAATTTGTGTACCATAGGTGAACTGTGTATAGTCCTTTTACATGCAAATGCAAGGCAAGCTCATTGGCTCTGGACGTGCAGGGTAGCAAAGAGAAGAAACAAAGACAAGACTTGATCTTTTTAAGTCAGACAACTTTTATTTGTGGGGGAAAAAGCAGAAAGAACATTTTTCTTATGATTCTTCATTTTGTGAATAAAGAATAGTTTGAATCATTATTGTAAGAAAACCCTCTATAAATCTGCATTAAAAACCCAACTATAATAGGTAACGTGATTACATTGAAAGGAATTAAATGGATTGATACATATATTTTCCAGCCAAAAAAAAAAAAAAAGAATTTGAAGAACCAAATATTCTTTTTGATTGCTTTGACTTTCAGAGGTGACCCTAGAGTTTTGTTTTGTTTTGTTTCACAGTTTAATTGAGAAGAATTTAAACAGAAGTCTGCACAGAAACTACTCGCCACAATACCCATCTCAACATCAGGCCCATTCAGTTTGAATTGTTCCAATTAGGTAATTGGTGTTTGAATGCCCCTTTTGCTATTCATGTGTTAACTGTTATTTTTAAAGCAAATACAGATTATTGTGTCAAGATCATGATAAAGCCATCTATAAGGGATGAGTACCTTCCTGTTTTGGAAGGAGTCAGGGTTACCACTTTTCCTTTCTTCTTCCTCTCCTCATCCTTTCACTTAAGTCCAGGTATTTGCTTTAAGAAATCAACCATATTTGCAGCTTGCCTATCATTTTCTTGTCTGTGAAAAGAATAACGACCTACGTTATTAGCGTTTTTACTAAGCCTTCTCACCTGCCTCAGTTTCCTACCAAATAATTATTTCCTTTATAAAGATATCAGTTTATAATTAACTTTGCAAGAAGCCATAATAAAAGAATCAAACTTTGGTATGAAAACTACCCCGGATCTAAGAGCAGCCCTCTCTCTAAGATGGAAACTCCAGGTTTGAGGCAGCAGCAGCAACATTCTAGAATCAGGATCCATCCCCTTTCCTTGTGCACTGCTGCAAAGGGGGAAGAAAGACACAGAAGGTTGTGTAGGGCTAACTTCAGAGCAGGCACCAGAAGATGTGGCCAGTTTGTGAAGACCAGTGAGGATCTGAAAGAAGAACTGAAGGTTCTCTGCCTCCTAGGTCTTGCTCAAGAGAAGGGCTGAAATTAAATATATAATTCCATCCTCTTTAAGACCTTGAATGAGAAGACTCAGGATTTGCTTTCTAAAAAGAAGGAATGGTTACAGGAGGCAGAGCACTCCTAAATGAAAAAAGAAGCTCAATTCCACCAAAGCTTTGGCAAGCAAGTGAAGCCAGAGCTTGGAAGATGAAATACACGTTGAAGAAAATGAAGCTCAGTGAATTAACAACCTGACTTGAGAAGATCACTCAGCTGCAGATAATAATGGTTAACATTTATTGAGCGCAACCTATGACTTGAGGACTCTTTAAAGTATTTTAAATTAATTAATTGATGAATTAATTAAATGCTTATGATAATCTATGATCTTGGTGCTACTGGATATATATTTTAAAGTTGAGGAATCTGCAGCACAAGCGACTTTACCCAAAATTGCCCAGGTGGTCTGGGTCCACTTTTAACCACTAATTCTTACCATCTTTCTAATAATTTTCTATGAACCTTTTGTGAGATTGCATTTATTCTGGGAGAAGTCTATACCCTACTCCTATCACCACTGTCTAAATAAAGATGGAGAAAGACTGGGGTTTTATACAGCAAAAAGAGAAGGTGTTTTTCTTTAATTTTGGAGCAGTGGAGCTCTCTGGATTGATAACAAGGCTCAACGTTGCCAGGTTTCTTCACCATTGGGAAATGTGATTCAGCTGTTCTGCCCCAGAGTGCCTGGTCAGCATAGCAGATCCGTCAGAGTTTGCAGAAGGGGAAAGTTTCCGCTCCTCAAGAGTGATGTCAAGGTAAGTGTGCTTCCAGAGTTAGTGGGAGGCACAGAGAGAAATGTGACAGCAGGTAGGGACTGAGTAAAGGAAACTGGTGTTTTAAACAAATGCAGAAAAGCCATTTTAGAATCACTGGGAAGGAGTGGTCAGTCACAAAATACACCAGGATGGTTTCAAGTCAATGAAGTCAGGGCTTCACTCTCCATACGGAGAGACTGTTTTCTGGGTATAAGAGAGAAGAGTTATCAGTTGAGTCTTGACGACTATTCTAGCATTCTAAAGTGTGAATCATGTCTGGGGACTCCTTGTCCAAATGTCGAGTTATCGGTGTCACTTGTCAATCTCTTCTTCCGCCAAATAACAATGCTAACAGTCCTGCCAAGTAACTCCTTGATCAATAAAGAGCAATCTTAGGCCTATTTTCTTCACTTTTTCTTTCCTTCTTGAGATGCCAAGATGTGGATGGTTTCTGGGTCTTCTCCTTAGCAACTATCTTACACAACTCACCTCCCATCAGCCCAATTTGTTTTCCCACTTTATCCTAAAGTACTCCAATGAGGGAAGCTAATAAAAACCATGAAAGGCAGAAGTTGGGTAACTACAGTCATTAGCGTCTCTGAAGTTTTTTTCCCCTTCTGTGTATTATCACCATCAAGGCTAGGCTGATGTTTAGCAAAGAGCACCTGTCAAAACAAAAGAAGAGTTTCACACCTCACAATTTTAAGCCCCAGGTAAGAAACTCAGCCTGGTGGATCGGCAAAAAGGAAGACAAGAAACCCGAAACTCGTAGACTTGGAGTAGAGTTAAATGAGTTTCCTCTGGGTACCAGCAGCCTTTTGTTTAACACGATTAAATCCTCTTTGTTTCATTACAGACATCAGTGCGAAAACAAACAGTGTGATCAAGATAAGGGCCTGGAGCAGCATTCTGTTTCTCTTTCTCTTTCTTCTTTTTCTCAGGGAGCTATCACCACCTCTCAGTGGACAGGCTTAAAGGAACTTAACTGGCTCACAGAAAATTGATGAGCTGAGCTGAGCAGGTGTACAGGAAAGCTTTGGGCTGCCGGGTTAGGGGATGGAAAAAGTGTGAAGCACTTATGTCCGTGACCAGATTGAGTGATAAGAGGACAGGCTTCCTTTGCTATCTAATTAATTGTCTTTCTTTTCAAAACACAGTCTTTGATTTCGAGAAGCATCTGAAAAAGATAAGACCTAGTCCTGGTGAAATACAACAAGCAACCCCAAAACTCATATTGAGGTTGAAGTCAGGGGGTGGGAGGATGGAGAGGGGATGAGGGAGATGTTACCAAGTCAGTAACCAAAACAACAAACTATTGACCGGTCAGGAGACAGCAGTCAACTGAATTCTATCAGGGATGCAACAAAACTGAAACCTGTGTGCATTTCCAAGGCAGTCCTTTCTATATTATTAAATTGCTTCTTTTATTGTTGTTAGACAACACGAACTCCTCTTAAACAAAACATAGATATTGTCAGTGTAGCAGCTACACTGAGCTGACAGAAGCTGGGGTCATCCATATACACATTTTAATTACCTCTTTTCAGTCAGGAACATCATTAGAAGTTTATTATTACCAGCCACTATCTTGTGATCTTAATTGGCTTCCTTCACAGACGACACCAAGATGCCAATGCAGAAGCTCTGGCAGCCTCCCAGAGATAGTGACCAGATCGGTGACACTTTACACTGATACTGTCTTCAGCTGAATAACAACCATCAGTTTAAGTTTTAATGCTAGACATGAGGTGGAAGCTTCTTTTAACACCTGTATGCAGAGATATTCCTGATTCCCTGGTGTTGAAAAACACACTGAGAGGGAACGACTTTTCACACACCTTTTCTAGAGTTACAGAGAAATTATCTATAGGATAGGAGAGGGGTATGCCAAGCAGCCAGTTATTCCCCATGGCTCTCTTGGATACTGGTAAAATGCAAAAAAGAAAAGAGTTTGCTTACCAAATGGAAAAATCTGGATCCATTGACTCACAAATTAAATCTGCAACATGGACCATGGTTATCTGGCTGCTTGCTACTCAGAAAGTATGGAAACACCCTTAAATTAATAGTTTTCATTAATAACACTGGGCTTGAATGAATAATAATTATTAATTTAGTTTTCAAAGCACTGGCAATCATGTTGGGGATAATGGCAAACTTGGAGGCAGGGAGGAAAAAGAGAATGATTATCAAATAAACATATGGTCAGGTCCTGTGGTGGATAGGCGAGAGAAAGGTCTTTCTGTGAATAGAATTAGTATCTTTCTCCTTGCAAAGGAAAAGAAATAAGTTCTGAAATTTTAATTGCTGGGGTTAACTCTTTGTAAGATCAGGCTTATGATATCTCTGGGAACAAGGTTACTTGGATACCTTCTTATTACAGATAATTATACTGTTGATTCCTGGCCCTTTGGGCCATTCTTCAGACATTTGTAGAAAATGAGCTAAGTCACAAATATTCTAACTTTAGTTAGTTATCAAAATTCAGTAAAATTTTGAACTCCACCAAAGAGAAAAAAATCAGTTTAAAAAGCTACAAATATCAATGGATTACTTACTCAGAATAATAATGGTTAGAAAGCTTGTTGTTATTTTTATAGTTAAGATTCATGTAATTTTGGTATTATCAGTATATTCCTGACATTCTTTTTTTGGCTGTGTTGGGTCTTCGTTTCTGTGCGAGGGCTTTCTCCAGTTGCGGCAAGCAGGGGCCATTCTTCATCGCGGTGCGCGGGCCTCTCACCATCACGGCCTCTCTTGTTGCGGAGCACAGGCTCCAGACGCGCGCAGGCTCAGTAGTTGTGGCTCACGGGCCCAGTTGCTCCGCGGCATGTGGGATCTTCCCAGACCAGGGCTCGAACCCGTGTCCCCTGCATTAGCAGGCAGATTCTCAACCACTGCGCCACCAGGGAAGCCCTCAACCTTTTAATTATAGGTAAATGTTATGAAAATTTTTAAAGTATAAATGACAAAAATAACTTCAGTTTATGGAATTCCTGGAATATGAGGTCATGTCATGGTTATCCATATATAAGTATAATTTCCATGCCACATGTATGGGTTTAAATTTTAAAATGTCTCTTAAGACATGACATTGATATATTCCTTCTACAAATATAGCTGAATTCTCTGTGAGAAGAATCTTGAAATAAAGAAAAAAATTGGATGAAAAATTCAAATCCCCATAATTATTATGAGACTGCTACATATGGTTTATACTACACACAGTGAAATGGAGACATAAAATGATTCTTTTCCTCCACTACCAAGCATAACCTCTTGGCGGCTCCACTTCTGTTGCAGGAATGGTCATCTTTTGCCTCCAGAAAATAGTTTCCTTCTCATCCTCATTTTTGTTTACCTGATGGATTTCCTCTTTTTAGGGAGAAATGAAAATTCGCTTTACATTTCAACTGCTTTACTGTATTGAAACAGGATGGTGAAAATACAGCTGTTTAAAACATACTGTGTGCAAAAAGGAAATATTATTTTTAAGAAGAGTTATCAAAATCAGGGTGCCAATCACTCTTAAAAGCAGGGTAAAAATTACTTGCACTTCAATATTTATATTTATATTTATTATAAGAAAAAAGTTTTTTTTTTTTGGTGGAAAGAAGGTGCAGAAAAGGGCACAGTATTAGCTAAATATTGTACCTTAGAACATCAGTCATTTCCTTCTCAATAGTACTGAAAGGGTCTAATTTATAAGTTCTTCCATCTCCCTGTTATGCTGGTTTGTAAGTTCTGACACTGCTACTGGTATGTTAATGAGAAGCTAGCGTTCCATTAAGAGAAAACCATATGCTCTGCTGCCTACTGTGAAAGAGAAAGCATGTAATGTGGCTGTTGCCTTAGTAACACATTAATTCATTTTGTCAGTGTTGGCACAGATCATTTCATTTATAAGAAAACAAG
Organism: Balaenoptera acutorostrata; assembly: GCF_949987535.1. Taxonomy (NCBI): domain Eukaryota; kingdom Metazoa; phylum Chordata; class Mammalia; order Artiodactyla; family Balaenopteridae; genus Balaenoptera; species Balaenoptera acutorostrata. Next base: position 111,834,496 of record NC_080066.1, on the reverse strand, counting down.
TATAATAGTTTACCACATCTATAATATTTACAGTGTTTCTGTTACAAAACAGTGACAAAATGAGTTTAAAAAATAGAGTTGGTATATCATTAAAATACGGAATTTGTGGTAAAATTTTCCCTGTAAAAATGAAAAAAAAATAAAGATTGCTGTAAAATTTCCCTTCACAATTCTACTTAAAACATTTTAACACCAAACTGTTTGCTTTTTAGCATATTTGTATTATACTAATAACGTGCGTCTGCTGCAAAAAATTTAGTCCATGAAAAACACAAGTGCATTAACAGTTTTTAATGAATGCTAAACAAAATATTTCATACAACAGTTTTGTTAAATTACAACCATTATAAACCTAATCGTATGCTAGTGTGTTACTCATAACAAGGCTAAACATTTATCTAGTTTTATCTGTTCTTCCAGATGTTTATTAGTATTCTAGCACTCCTAAAATATTTAAATTAAGCCACTCCATTTTCTCATGTGAATGCATTTGGGGTTTTATTCACAGAAAATCTAGTCACATGTATATCTAAATAAATATAGTACACTGTATATGCTTTATGCACAAGTGATACTTAATGTGAATTGAGATGATCCAAAAGCATGATAAAGGAGAGAAGTGATTAGAGGAAAGACAAGTTCCTGTTTATTAAAGTCTGCACCTGCAGCAGGATATCAGTTCTACCCATCCTTAGGGTATTCCACACCTGTAAACACACGTTCTTAACAACAAACATTTTGCATCTGTGATGTTCACCTACCTTCTTTACCCAATAAAAAGGGACCTGTGCACAAGATAGCAAGCAACTATCATTTACCAGTTTATGTAATGATTCAAGTTTTATCTCATTTCAAAGGAAGCATTTATACATTTACATAACTTATACAAATGGGTGCAAAGCACTGTAGAGCTGGCCATCTAAGTAATGAATGGCCAATTACACTTTCAACATTAAGAAATACCTTCTTAATATATGTGTTCAGTGGGTTCTTCCAGAGCTTCATGAACCAAATGTGGGTGTTTTTGTTTCAGTTCTCTCGATTATATTCACAGCAACGCTCCAAGTTTGATGGGATTCTTTCTAATTAGAACCCAAGACCCAAGAGGACTTTGGAGAGCCTCCCTTACAGACCTGCAATGTGATTACTCTGGGAAACACTTTAGAAAATAAAATTTATGATTAGCTTTGATGAAAATGACTTTAGTTTTAACTTCAGAATATCTCTGCTTTGATATGAGTAAAATACTTTGAATGGCTACATCACCAGAAGAGAAAATATAACCAAACATCAATGTGATTTTATATGATGGGGAATTAAATGTCTCTGAAATGTAATCATATCACATTGAGTCACCCAATAAAAGTAAGTTAATGAAGTATGTTATCTAATTCACATGTTTTTACTTATTAGTTTGCAGTGCTTGAAAAAATAACGCTGTAAACTTTTCAAGATCCTTCTTTCAACTCAAGCTATTTCTATCAATAAAACTGGTTTGTCAGCAGTTAAATGGCACCACATTTATGCTTTAAGTGCACAAAATTACAGGTATCTTTATAATAAGATTCACTGATTAGACTCACTATAAATAATGTGATACATATTACTATGACTTCGGTTAAATAAAAAAAAATTATCTTGTGGTTGGTAACACCTCAAATTTTAAATTCCTTTGATTTTAACAATTTATTGTTACTTATGCCCCTCCATTAATTAATATGATAATTAATGTAAGATTAGAGATTAAAGTTACGAACTGGAAAATATACAAATATAAGTGTATATATGTATATATACGCACATATTTTTTATACTCTTCAATATATTATTATTTTCTCTTGAGAAATAAAATCACATATTTTATATCTGTATAGTCCTAGTGAAGTCTCTTATTTTTCTCATGATTATTTCCAAAATCCACATACCATATTAAGAGCAAAGAAAGCTATTGTCGTATCTATATGACCATAAAAAAGATAAAATAAAAATTCACCAAAAAAATTATTATGCTTAGGTATATTATACCCTGTAATCAGGTTAACTATCCTTTCCTCTCTGGTAGTGTCAGCTGTGTTCACTTCATTTCCACACAGATATGTGAGTAATACAGAATGACAATTGTGAAGGTCAACTTTGCTCAAGGTCAGTTTTATGTATACATTTGTGAACGTATCTGAGTCTAAGGAGTTCAACTCTGATAATATTAAATTATTATGTTCCTTCATAACTGCTTACCCACAATATTATAAAATGATATAATCTTTGATCTGTAAATAATTATTATAATCACTACTTTGAGATATACATGAAATACAATCAATATATATCAAGTAAAAGTAGATTTTTTTAGCTTTTTGGAGTACTTTAAAAACTTTGAAGGAGAATATAGTAAATATGTATTAAAAACCCCAACATTAAAATATTTTAAAAATCATACATGTCAAAAAATAAATGCTTCATTAATGCTTGTTGAATAAATGAATGAACATAAAGTACGTAAGTATACTTGCATTTATACAAACCCTCTTAGTCACATATGTGATAAATTTATCATATAAATAAACTTATTGGTGGAGCATTTTGATTATAAGAGTGCTGAAAGTGAGTATTTAAAACTTAACAGTAACTAATCAGGCTTAGCCTTTGAAGTTAATCTCTTATAGAGTAACGTTTCAGTCCAGTTTAATTCAATGTGAATTTGCTGTGTGGTGAAGAAGGGAAGACAGAATTAATGACCTCTCAAATTCTTAAGAATTTTAAGATTTCAACAGATAAACATGCCAGTATTTGGAGAAGGATTAAATAATGTTAGCTGCACATGTATGCCTTTTCAATATTTATCTTCACTTTTGTTTAATGGCATATAATTCAACAGAAAAGTTGGTCAGTAGTTTTAGATGAACTCAAATTCGCATTGTAGTAAAAACTCAATTTACCCAAGAGACGAATCATTTAAAATAAATGTCTGAATATTCATTATTCCTGATTTAAGTAGAGCAGCACATTTATATATTTTATATAACGTGTGAAAAATTTATACATAAAATATTTTATCATAAATTAAAATAGTTATACAATAAGAATGCAAATTTTAATAGTTATCAAAAGATTTTAATCTGAGATGTAATTTGTTATTGTCATAATTTAACACAAAATATGTAATATGATACAAATATTAAACTTTAAATAGTTGAATACAGAAAACATTGGTCTGATGCATTATGGGAATAGAAACAGAAATATGTCAGTATAAGCATAATGACAAGATTTGGGTTGTGTTGTTTTCTGGGAAAATCAAGATCCCTGTTTTAAGTTTGTCTTGTTTATTATCTACTTATATGAATAATATTTCCTAATTAAGTGAGAAATTAAAATTCATATATATGCTGTAATATTTAGAAGATATCTGTAGTATTATATTATTGTTCCATTAATTTGTACACTAACAATTGCTAGCTACTAACTTATAACTGTTCCAGTGATTAGGGTATTCTAAAGAATCTAGTCCTGGGATATTGTTTTCTAAGCTATATGGTATAGGAGGATATATTACAGCACATGTGACCCACACTTTTATGATATAATTAGTATATAAAAAGGCTTTATTTAGAAATACTGGCACACTAGATAGTTAGTTATACATTTCGTTAAGTTGACTTTAACAGAATATGTTAGAGAAAGAAATTTTTCCAAGTTGATGTAAAGATTATTCAAACATACACCACACATATTTTTGAGTTTTGTCTCCTTTTTAACTTCTGGTCAAATTGATGAGCAGCCTAGCTTCATAGCAGTGTAATATGGAGGCATAATCATGTCAGAAGGCTGGACTTTTGACTCCTGGAATCTTATGTTCTAGCCAGTCCAGCAGGATTTTTATTTTGCTTGTTTGTTTTGCTTTTTCCTCTTTTATACGGAGAACGAATTTTATGCCTAAAAAAGAAAGATTCTTATGGGGAAAAATGTAGTAAAGAACACAGTATCAAATTTGAACTATTCTCTAGAAAATAAAATTTAGGCATTTATACATATAAAATACTTTTATCACTAACTATATCCCCATAAACTATACCTTATTTTAATAAAATCAAAGAATATTTTCATAAACAAAGAGTATATACTGAGACACTCATGTCAGAACTGAACCTTTTCATCTTTAATATACAAATGCTACTTGCAGAACTTTTACCATGATAAAATTTTCTCTTATGTTAATCAATAAAGGGTAACAAATTTTCTATAAATCCCACTCTATTTAAGTCCTCTCAAGGCTACTTTACTGGTCATATTTACAAACTTTTGGTTATAACACTCATGCTGAAATGTTTTTTGAAAATATGATGATACCACCCAAAGCAATATATAATTATTTTAGATTTGGTGTATGAAGAATGCTAGACCCGTGGCCTCACTAGAGAGTTAATCAAGAAGACTTGAAAGGTGGATTCTCTGATTTGTGCAAGATTAATATTCATAAAACAACCAACTTTTTTTCTTCATTTCTTTTTGTTTGAAAACAGATCTCCAATTCTTTTGCTCGGTTCACTCATGCTCCAGGAGTGTGGGAATTTTGTCTTCATCTGTGTATTCTTCATAGTATGCTAAGTCACTGCTCACTAAACATTTGGCAACTTGAACTGAAACCCTGCAGTAGGTGAGTTTGTCTTTACTTATAAGGGATGATGTTGCACTTTGTGTTAAAATATTTATTAAATTTACAGAAATAATTAACTTCATAAGCTAAACCTAGACAAAATGTAATTCCCCTTCTTGGTTGTCATGTACTAAACGTATAAGTAATTTTGGCCATAATTGCTTTAGTGAATTGTCAGCCTATGTAAAATTTTAAATAATATCCAGTTGATTGTGTATTAAAAGTTTCAAGAAATACAGATGGCATAATGTGTTATGCTAGAGTAGGCAAGTAATCAATGCTCACACCAAATAATTTTCATAAAAGTAACTTTGACATTCAAGAATTCTTGTATATATATTTTATTATCAATGCTGCTCAATGTACTTATAAACTATCCAATTACATAGGGAAGTTTCCACTCAAGTGAACATCTAGTTGTTGAGTTTCATATGTAATTCCAGAAAGATTAAATTATTTATTCAAGATTAGAATTTAAATACTACTTAAAATTCAAACTTTTTGCCAGTTTAGATTATTTCTAGATATAGCTAATTAAAAAACTTATAATCATAAAATTGCAATATTAAGTACAATATGGTTGGGGTGAAGAAGTAAATAAATCTACCCTGAAAGTTATAAAACAAACTCATTTCCCTTTCACCTGTTTAATGTTAATTTTCCTGTTGTTAAGCCCCCAATAAATTATTCACTGGATATAATACCATAAAGGTACAAATCAATCATTACTTACTAACACAGTAATTCACTGACAGTATATGTTTGCTAAAATTATTTATCTAAGTTTACCCCTAAAACACAATATTACCATAAAAAATGTTAGAATTTCAGGCTTTATCAGGATGCTAATGGGGCAAATACTTACCACCTTGGTTTTATAAGCCAAAGGTATTTTAGAAAGTCCTATCTTACAAATAATTAAAAGCTAAAACTTGGAAAGTAGATTTCTGGAATTTGAATATAGTTTTCTACATGTATAATATTATAATGAAGAAAAAGGAAGAGGATGAAGCTGAGAGAAAGAAAGAGAAGGAGGAAGGAAGAGGAAGGAGGAAGGAAGAGGGTGAATGAGGGAAAAGAGAGGAAGTGGGGAAGGAGAGAGTTCTGGAGGAAATTTTCCTAAATTACTGAACAAAAGTTGGAATAGAAAAAAGACAGAAAATTCAGAAGTGTGTTTGTGTGAGAAAGAGATTAACTAAAGCTAAGTCTGGTTATGTGTTTAAAATCGGAGAGAATGAGGGGCAAGAAGAATGCTTCAGGGGACTCATTCCCCTCAAAGGAGGAAAGAGATGGAGAGAAATGCATGAGGCAGATAAGGGCCAACAGGTGGCACCAATGGATTGAGACAGTTGAGTTGTTTGGCAAGTATAGCTGGTCAGCTTGGAATTGGGAAGAAGAGAAAAAGACTGAAACTACTGCAGGAACACATATTTGTCCTGAAGAAAGATTAAACACAGAATGGTTTCTCTAGTTGAAAGAAAAACAGGCAATTAAATTTATTCAGCAAATAATTATTGAGCACCAACTAGTTGCCAATTACTGTTACAGGCTCTGGAATTTAGTGGTGAGCAGATAGACATAACCTCATGGAGTTTGCAGTCTAATGAGGCCAGTAGGCAGCACTTATCAACACATCACCAAATAAACATTTAAGTATAATCGGTGATAAGTTGTTTGGAGGAAATGACCTAGGAGTGTGTTTATAACACAGACGTAATACTTGTCCTGGGGGTAGCATTACTTCTCTGTGGAAGTGATGTTTGAGCTGAGCTGGGATCAGAAGAGGAGTGATCTGAAGAGGCAAAACGTGGTAGAAGAAAAATGTGCAGAAGAACCCTAGAACAGGAAAGAAATTAATGTATTTGGGGGACTAGACAAAGGCCAATGTGGCCCACAGTTTGCTGAGAGGAGTGGTTAGACACAAGATTGGAGAAGTAGACAAGGATGGTCAGGCAGAGGTTTTATGCAATGTTAGGGTTCTATGTGTCATAGAAAATGTTTGAAAGTTCTTAACTAATGCATTATTTCATCATATTTGTGGTTTAAAAAAATCACCCTGACTGTGATTTGGAGAAAGAATTCAGAGCCTGTGTTTGGGGTGAGGGGGAGAAGGGGTGGTAATGGGGAAGCAGAGTGGAATTAGGAATACTGTTTTGGAGGCTCTTATAATAACCCAGAAGAAAGATCATGGTATCATCAACTAGGGTGGTAATGGTAAATGTGGGGAGGAGAGGGAAGATTCAAGATGTATTTAGGAAGTAAAATTTACAAGAATGGCAATACATTGGGTATGAGAAGTGAGGAAAAGAAAGGATGTCAAAGGTTACTTTTGGGATGAGGGACCTTTTCACATATCATAACTGACAATTATTTTCTCACAATATCTTGCACTCTGGTTTGAAATTCATATATGATTGTAAAATTTAAAAACATGATTATTTGCAAGGGATCCCCAAATAGGAAAATCACATTGCATTGGTAGCTCTGGAAAATATATTGTGTCCATTTCCAAACTGTGAGCGATTTAGTGTTCTATTGCTCCCAAGGTTTCCCTCCTGAAGGTGAGAATGACAAGCATGCCAGTTCCCTGGTTTCTCCTCTGACATTCCTTTGTCCAGGATGCCCCTGAATTCCATCATAGATCACTGACTTTTATTCTTTACAACTGGTTCCCAGTTGGTTATGGTAAGACTTTGTAAGTTCCAGATTGTATCAGCTTCAGGAAAAAAAACTGTGGCTCTCTGCTCCTTGTTATCCAATTTTGCTATCAAGAGAATTTAATTTAAATAAATTATTTAAGTTAACAATAAAAGTATAAATAGAATTCACGTTATTGAATTTTCTTATTCTCATTTGTTATGAACATTAAGCATGCCATATATAATTACACTGTTTTTAAATTTAAAAGATAAGGAATTAGCAGTTATTGATATGTGGCCATCTAAATAAAGCCACTTAATAATGTTAAATTGTGTTTTCTTTTGAGTCCACAACTCACACTTAAGATGTTTTTCTAATAATAATGGCTATAATTTTTAAGCTTCTACTAAGGGCAAGGAAATTGATATATACATGATCTCATGTAAATCTCACTAAAACCCTATGAGGTAGGTTATTCTTATTCCCATCTTTCAGAATAAGAAACAGATTATTTTTTTTAAATCAAGTAATTTGTCCAAACACAGGTCTGTCTCATTTCAAAGTTTTATGTTATAGCATATTCTATTTTTTTATATCATATTCTTAAGAAGAAATTTCATGTTTATATCTTTATTGAAAACCTCTGTAGAATGAATCTTGGAAAGAAAACACTTTTCAATATTCTTTTTGTGTTTTGAAATTATGTCAAGTATTCTTGGCCTAAAACAAAGTTTTAGAAATAAATTTTAAGAAGTATACATCACTTGCTCTTTGAAAAGCTTTTACTGACATCTGACCTTCAAATACAGTTATGTGTAAAGCTCATGGAAGCCACATGTTGGCTCACAGGTCACACAGTGATGCACTCACTTTTGTCTCTAGGCAAGTTATTTAACTGCTTTAATCATTAATTGTTTCATTTCCAAATGTGAATAGTAAAATTTGCTTCTAGGAAATCCAGGATGACCAGTGAATATAAAAGACAATTGGTTAGAAATTATGAATAATTTATGAAAGAATGATTCAAGCTAATTTAATGTATTTTTTATCTTTTAGCTATCACATTGGGAAAGGTGCTATGACCCTAAAAGTTCTCAAGAAAGGTTGAAAATAGGATCTTTTCACAGCATCTATTATTCTCTTACCATGCACATCAAAGTAGAATAAAGTGATGGTAGAATTAGATCTTTCCTAGGTCTTTCCAATAATTACCCAACACAGGGAATGGTATTGTCATAAGTTTTCTGCCTCAATTTCAAAACATCACATAGTCATAGCTTATTAAAAAAAGAGATAAGTTAATTTGATCAGGTAAAATATAAAACATTTCTATCAAAAAGTTATAACCTGGATATATTAAATTGTTTTAGAAAAAACAAAGTAAAGTAAATAGGGAAAAAGGCAGTTGCATTTTTGGAGACTGTCACAAGAGGGCATTTATGGACTAACTCAGTAAATTTTTCTATATGTGAAAACACTGAAACACATTTGCAACTCCCAAAAGCAAACTAAGAATAATTAATTAATAAAAATTTAAAGAGAGAAAAAGAAAGTCTCCAAAATTTTTATTTTATATTAATTCTGCTCTGGGAAATTGGCTGTTCTTTTTCAGGTGTCTATCAAATGAAATGTAGTATATACTTTCAAGTATTAGATGCTAGTAAGTCATTTCTCCAAAGTATTGAGATCCAAAAAATATTGTAGTAACTAAAAAAAAAAAAAAACCACCCATATTTTGTTTCTAGCATTTGTTTGTATACTATTACAAAACAAATATGTAAAATAAATCCTATTACTCCAGCTGATAAAAGGTAATTATGTTTTTAAAACATGATTTTATCTTTTGTGCTGAAAAACAAGCTAAATAATATTCCTAAGTATTTTGAAAACAGGGGCCATTTAGACAATACAAGCACAAATGCCTTAATAAACTAATGAGAAGCTTGGTTTCATTAGGAAATAGGTAAAGTAAATTGCTAGAAAGAGAGTGTTTGGGGGCCCAGTTAAGGGGAAAAAAACCAAACTGAAACAAATGTTAAAATATCTTTACTCATGAGATCTTGATATAAAAGCAAGGTCTTTGACATCTTCATCTTTGCAATAACAGCCCAGCATGGTGCTGAGCATACAGTAGGTACTCAATGAATACAGCTAAATAAATAAATAAATAAAAGAATGTCTTTAATTGAGGATAAATTTAGAAGTGGCAGCGCAAGGGAGAGTTTTCAGTGATTATTTATTAAATTAATGACTTTCTTGTTGCATTAATTGATGTCAAACCTTCAAATACAAAGGGAAAACTTCATCCAATCACCTGGGGTTTCCAAATAACTGCAGCATTGCTGCCATATAAACAGAGAGCTAATGTGATGATTGGTGTATGTTCAGTTGGCAAGAACAAAGAAGTTGCAAATACAGGAGCAACAATGTATATAATATGATCTGGGAATCCTAGAGTTATAAATGTCTTCATGATCATCTGACCTATCCCAATAATACCCAGTTTATATCATGAAGAATCACTATAATTTTTACCCAACTGGTCCAATATTTTGTAATATTTTCTTTTTTTCATCGAAGACCTGCAATGGGCTATAAGAGTGTTTAATAAGCATTAGATATTCCTTGTTATCATATTATTTTATATAATTTCAATCAAAAGTAAACAAATGTGACATTTTAGATAACCTGCAGTCATATTACAGACAAACATACAATTTCCTTTAGGCATTTTGACATAATTAAAACAAATTTCAGATTTGTTTTTCTACTTAGGCCAAAGCACAAGCTTTCAAAAACCATTTTCATTATATCATACTCAGGGAAGACAGTGAGATACAGAGAAACAGGCTTATTGTTTATTTGTGTTAATAGCCCTGGATTTAGAACTCACCTCCAGTACTTATTAGCAAAATTATTTTCCTTAAATCTGTTTTTAGTCTATAAGACTGGATAATATTCCCTACTTTACTATAAGTCGTACAGTTGTAGGTAGTAAATTTTAGTACTGTTGGTAGTTTTTTTTTTTTAATATCAGTGTAGTTTTTAAATTTTATTTATTTATTTATTTTTTAAATGTATATTTATTTGTTTTGGGCTGTGTTGGGTCTTCGTTTCTGTGCGAGGGCTTTCTCCAGTTGCGGCAAGCCGGGGCCACTCTTCATCGCGGTGCGCAGGCCTCTCACTGTCGCGGCCTCTCCCGTTGCGGAGCACAGGCTCCAGACGCGCAGGCTCAGTAGTTGTGGCTCACGGGCTTAGTTGCTCCGCGGCATGTGGGATCTTCCCAGACCAGGGCTCGAACCCGTGTCCCCTGCATTGGCAGGCGGATTCTCAGCCACTGCGCCACCAGGGAAGCCCCCTGTAGGTAGTTTTAATGTGTGTAAATTGCCTGATAAATAGAAGGTAGTCAGTAAATGCCAGCCTTTATGATTAGAGATTTTAGGACCCCTGTTGAGAAATTTGAGATTGTGGCAGATATAGAAATGATCACAAAATATCCCATGTGCTCTTTTATATTCCTCAGACACCTTTAGACCATAAGAATAGTTCTGACCAATTGGCTGTGATGGTAATGGTGTATATCACTTTCTGGCTGAGATAATTAAAAGCTATGTACCCCCTGCATCAACATCGTCCCTTACCATGGTGCCCTGTGAAGCCTGGTCCTGAGATTCAGGTGGTGTCTCAACATAACAAGACCTCCACCAACTGGGTTGCTGAGTGACTAAATGAAGCAGACCTTTGCAGGCCAGTATTGGACATGAGAAAGATTTTACATTTGTGTGTTAGGCCACTGATATTTAGGGATTAAATGATCAATGCAGCATAATTAATAATCTGATTTAGCCCAAACACTCCATTTTATTAATAAGGAAACGAAAGTCCAGAGAAGTCATACAGCCAAGACTAGACTGCAAAAATAAATAAATACAGAGGTATCATGGGTCCTTTCTTAAGTTATGTATTATGAATCACAGAGCACTTTCTTAAGTTCCTCTGTATAAATATACCTAATATAAATTCCTCCACAATGAAACTGACATCTCAAGTTTTTTAAATTATTTTTTTCTTCCTTCCATCCATTTTCAATATAAAGTCCTCCTGATCAGGTCAGATAGTCTTCTGGGGAAAAAAAAAAAACTTCTTTCTGTCTATTCTGGTCTTCATCTCAATCCAAATATCATCATTATTTTTGTGTTTTAAACTATGGTCCAGATTTCAAATCCTATTCATCAAGATGTATTTGGAACCAGAAGTTCTTTTCCCAGATATTTTTGTCTGACTAATCATTGGCTGAATATGAAAAAAAATTAAATATGACTTTAAAGTATTTTAAATTCTAAATTAAATCGATCAGGTACTACATTCAATGTTGTTTTATGCCATTTGCTCTTAATGGAACTTTTTATTGTGCTGATATAGGTGCGGGCTAAAATTTCTGGTTATAATTTGAATTTGTTTTTCCAATGTTTGGTTACTCCTGAAAGGACTGGCTCATTTTTGTAATCATAGTACAATGATGAAAATTGGGATTATTTACATCTATATTTGTTATGCTCATTTACTTTTTCCTCAATCCTCTTTATTCCTTTGCTCAGTAATTTGAAAGATTAAAAACAGTCTTCTGAGTACTTTATGGAAGTGGCAATTATTGTTAAGATGAAAATCTAGAAATAAAATAACTTTGCAGGACACATACATTTAAGAGCAAAGCAGATGAAGAGGAGCTGGTGAAAAAGAAAGACTTAGGTGCAGTCAAGTAAGTAGAAGTGTAAGCAATAAAATAAGTTTTTAAGAATCATAGGATAGAGTTTCAAGAAAGAGATAGTAAACATCACATGAGTCTGAGAGATAAGGATTACAACTGAGGAAATGCATCTGACTTTGATGTTAAAGACATCTTTGGTGGTTTTTGAACGTAGTAATTCTTAAACTTCTTTTTCTCTCTGTAACATAAGATGTGTAGCCACTCCCATCAGCAACAATGCATTATCACAGCAGGAGATGATCAAAAGCAGTATCTGGTATCAGAATCTCATAGTAGGATATGAGTTGTTTAAAAACGTTTCAAGTTATTCCGGATCCACCGCCCCAGGTGGCCACGTAACTGTTTCTTCCACCCCGATAACAACCATTATTCTAAAGTAGTTTCCTCAACCTACCCTCTGTGCAGTCCACAGGTTCATAGGGTTAGCCTTTGGGTCTTATGAGTTCACCATGAAAAAAATTTTAATTTTATGTTTTCATTTTATTTGAAAATCTAAAAAATAATATAAACATAAATTGCATTATTGAATATCTACCTGCTACATGGTTAGTGCTCATGTTTGCATCTAAAACATGTATTTTCGGGACGTGAAGGATGGGTGTCATTTCCATCAGTGTCTGCTGTCCTGATGATGGTTACATAGTACCTAATGGGGACATGTTGGGGGGACTTAGTTTGACATGCACTTCAGAGTATAGGTGTCCAAGCTCAGAAGCAGCGGCGCAGTAGCAGGTCACTCCATATTCAACCTGTAAGCTGTATTGTGTGAATTCTGTCTTTGTTCACGTCAGTCCTTAACAGTTATACTAAATCTAAATACCTTAATGAAGAACTTTTCTGTTTCTTCTTATTGCACTAATTGGGTCACATAGGCATTTAACATAGATTCCAACAATATAGCAGTACTAAATCTGTCTTAAACAAAGAAGACAAATTTAGAGAGTTCTCAAGGGACAGCTAATTAAAACTGACATTTTAAGATTGCTTCCTCAAAGGGTTTAGGTTAAGTATAAGGTCTGATTATCATGAACCAGAATTCAAAGACTAAATATTATTTACATATCTTCGAAAACTGGGTTGTACAGATAGGTATAAGTATTATTGATATTAAAATAAAGAAGCAGATTAGATATAAATGCATATATTATTACATTACTAAACATAACTAAATATTGTCCAAAATAAAAATATCATCTAGATACTACATTTATATTTTACATTTATAATTTATTGATTTTTCAGTTTGTATTTAATTTATACATTTATGGTTACATTATCATAACTGATAACAATTATACAGAATTTAACTTGAATTTGTATTTATGCATATTTAGGTAACACAAAAATGCAAATAATTTAATACCACCAATATGTTAGAAGAGGATTCTGTTACAAGAGGTACATGTCTCAAATATAAGAAAAACTGTTCTAAAGTTTACTTCATAAAATAATGTGGATGAAAGCCAGATTCCTTTCATCTAAGGAGAGTCTGCGGTAAGAAAACAGTGGTTGTGATAATATAAAACATCAATTAGAGAGATGTGATGGGAAAAGGAATAAGAAAAATAGAGCTGGTGCTAGAGAAATCAGCTGAGCTAGGCAGGCTGGGCCAAGATAGAGAAAGGAAGCCAATGCAGTTAGAAAGCCATGGAGGGAGAGGCCAGGAAGAGCAGATTACCATGGAACAAGATCTGTCCTGAAACCTGCCATATGGAAACAGACCAATAACACATGGTAACTTGCCACATGGCTTCAACCATGAAGCAACACTGGGCAAAAACCTGAGACGTCATCCCCACTGTCCTTCTCCACTTTCTGCCAGAGGTCTCTCGTTGGTAGGGATCCCCAGGCTTGCCTGGTGAGAAGTCATTGAGGATAACTCTTAAAATAAAAATTCCCCAATCCCATACCAAACATTCTGAATCAAAATCTTCATGAGACCAGTCTGGGAAGCTATGTTATTAATAGGTTTCTAAGGCCTTATGATCATCTGGTACTTTTTGTGGCATAGTTAATAGTGTTTCTCAAAATGTGGTTCACAGACCAGCAGTATCAGCAATATTTATAAATATAAATTCTCAGACTCCACCCCAGACCACTGAATCAGAAACCCCAGAGATGAACCATAGAAATCTGGATTTTAACAAGTCACCCAGATGATTTTGAAGCCTGCTAACCTTTGAGAACCACTGGATTCATGGGAAACCATTTGAAACTGGATCTCTGGAAGTGGAGACCCAGGCATGGATGTTTTTTAAAAGGTTTTTTGGGTGGTATTAATATGTAGCTGTGGTTTACAGGCAGAGCCCATGCTTAATTTTCTGCATATTCTTGCTCTAATTTCATCTTTCTCAACCCAGGAATAATTGGACTACAAGTTGATACGAGTGATGATATAGATAGAAGTAACTTTGAGTCTGCTCTAATCTGTTTAAAAAAGTAATTATTTGAAAAATGTGGTGGTTTGTTATTAGCAACAAATTACTTGAGGCCCACCACAGTTCATCAAGGTACACCACAATATTGAGACTGAGAACAACAAATTAACATGTATGGAAACTGATCAGGTTTTGGACTTCAGCTTAGAGCCCTTTAGCCTAAGAAACACAAAATTATTTTGTCCAGGAAAGAGTGTATACAGAGGGGTTAAGTCCTGGTGTAAATGGCCTTAAAGTGAGACTGAAGGCTTCACTCATTACCCTAGTTGCCATAGTCAGTTTCCTTTAAAACTAGGCCCCTCCTTTTTTGAGACTTAGTAGGAGGGCTTGGAAAAAGAGTTATACAAAGGAAAGAACTGTCTATTTTTTTTTTTTTTTGCTATCTAGCATAGACCTGGGATGAACTGGTACAAAGCATTTGTTGGGTCATATATTGGCTGTTGTCAGGATTATCATATCGGAGACCCTCATTTTATATATGAAGAAACTGAGACCAAGAGAGTTTGTCCCTGTCCTTCCTCTCTGTGTGTGCCATTCTCTCTCTTAGATATGAGTCAGTTCAGAGACAGTGTAGGTGAAGATGAGGAAGCTGGTCTCTTTGCTCTTTGTGACACATCTCCTGGGATTCTAACTCATTATCCAGAGCCTTGGAAAGCGTAACTCTTGACTTCTTAACAGAATATAGGAGGAATACTTGTCACTGAGAAAAAGAAAAAAAAGAAAAAGAAAAATCCTGAATTGAGTGAAAAAAGAAGGAAAGGACTGGAATCAGTGAATTAAAGGAAGGGAATAAAGGCACAGAAAAAAAAAATGAACATGAATTGCAGATCACTAGATAAAAGAACATTATTTTTAGGTAATACATCAAGTATTACTTCCACTTTATGTAGAATTCTTTGTAAAAGAAGTTATTATATATCTACACTGTCACATAAAATAGGTTATTATATCATACACTGTCATAAGCTTCTCAGAGAAGCCTTGATAAATGAGTGTAGAAGTTGGACCAGCTGATGGAGATGGAACTCCCAAAAAAAGGAATAGAATTTATTCATCCTTTTACCAATTCCCTTATTTTTTTTTTCATTCACTACACATTCATTCACTGAACAAAACTTTTTTGAGAGCCTACACAGACAAAGACACAATCTCTGCTCTCATGGAGCTTTTACTGAGTAATGAAACTCAGAGACTCATAGTTTGGTGTGGCTAAGGGAGGAGATTCACAGGGCAGCATTGGGTGATAAAGTTGGAGACTTGGGGAGAAACTCAGAGCTCACATTAAAAAGATTACTCAAGCTATAATATGGAGGGACTGATTAGAGGTAGCAAATTTGGAGGTATGGAGCCCACTTAAGGAGCTATTTTAGTACTCAGAGTCAGAATGGAGGAAGACTATTGTAGGCAATTTCAGTGGGGACAGACTGAATGGGACAGACACTGCAAATGTAAAGGTTGATAAACAATGTAACTTGACATCCATTTTGCCATTTTGTTCCAGGTGTGGCTCTCGTATACAGAAAAATCTCCATCGTTTTTAAGTTAATTCAACAATATTTGTTTTTGAATATAGGAATTTAATCAATTCATATTATTCTGGGTAATTGAATTTTTTATTCCTACCATCTTTTTTATTGTTTTGTATTTTGTTGCCATTTTATGATATTCTGTGCTATTCTTTTAGTATCACTTTCTGCTTTCCTCTTGTCCCATTCCTTTTTTTGCTAAGTTGATAAAGATGTCTTTTGAATTCTTTCTTTTTTCTGGATATTTGGAAGTTCAACTATGCAATCTATTTTTCTAGTGATTACCTTCATACATTTTTAACAAATACATTTGAATCCTTTTTATCTATTTATCTAATTTACCTACATAAGGATAAAATTAAACTAAATGAAGGATATAATAACATTAATCCTCATCTTCCAAACAATCTAGAAGTAGAATATCTATAATTTCTTAGAAATAAAAAGTTTATATTACCTTAATCATAGTCTAAGATTTTAATACATTACCTTAGAAGACTTTAACAGATGGACTAGACAAAATATACTAATTGATATAAAAGATTTGAGTAATAAAAATAAAAATATTAATTACAGCCCTCAATACACATTCATCAGTATAAAATGTTTAATTATGTATGGCATATAGTGAGAACTACGTAAGCATTAGCTAGTATCATTATTAATAAAACGATGGCAAAAAAACCACATGATTATATAAAATGATCCTGAAAAGTATTTGACAAAATTCAGTCATTTCCGATAAATTCCATATAGGCCAAATAGAAATAATAGATACACCCTAAATGCTATAAAATATTTATCAGAAACATCAAGCATATGGAATCATATTAAATGCTCAAATACTAAATACTTTCCTTCTTAAATCTGTATCAATACAGGACATTCAGTATTATTTAGCATTCCTCAAGGTTCCAACTAATGCAATGTGAGTAAAACAAAAAAAGTAGAATGATTACCAGCAGAAAATAAAATATACTATTTTTTTCAGTTGACAGAAAGTTACAAAATTTACTTAGAACATGTGACAAGACTCTACAAAAGCAAGTTTTATAAAGTCAAAGGATACAAAATAAATATACAAAACTCAATAGCTTTTTTATTTATACCAGGGAAAACTAGCTAGAAAATAAAGTGTAAGCAAAGATTCCAATCACACTTGTGTTAAAAACTATAAAATACATAGGAATAAGTTTTGTAAAAATGATATAATACATAAGTATATGTATGCATACACATAATATGTACGTGTGTGTATGTGTAACTCAAAAACTTCACTGAAAGATGTATGAATCTGTCCACTTAAATAAACAGGTAAGTAGGGCTTCAAATATATAGGGAAAGTAAGGCTTTTTCACTAAATGGTTTGGGAAAAATTAACAGCCACTTGGAAGAAAATGAATATAGACCCCTGCTTCACTACAAATTTGAATAAAAATTCTGGATGGATTAAATGCATAAATATGTTTTGTGTATAGTATTTGAAATAACTATACCATTTTCGTTTAAATTACAGAGGCTCAAGGGGAGATTTCAAATTTTTTTTCAAGGTGGAGTTTGTTTAATAAATGTATAGGAAGAAGTTCAAAAAAGAAAGAGGCTTTAGAGTATGCGTATGTAAGAGAATAATAAAAGGAATGAAGTCCCTGAGGAGGCATGACGGGAGGTGATACTGATCACACCAGTGATGTGTATGGGAAAAAGGATGGTTCTTGGTTAGCAGCCATCGCTGAGCTACCTCATGTGTAGTTGTGTTTTAGGTTGTCGATAAAACAAAAAAGAACCCAATGTATATTTTTCTCCATGAAAACTAGAGATGGGGGATGAAAAATTATTTCTTGTGAGAAGTGGGGAGAATTCCTCCAGAAAGGCACTTGAGAAAATGGTCTTTATCCAGAGGAGGAGTGAGAGATGTCAGAAAAGTTAGAACATCTATGTCTGGGCACCCTAGTTTCAATGGCCTAAGGCTCTAAGTGCTTTCTTCAGTGGCAGGGTGTGTGTGGGGATATGGTTCCAGAAAGCAACTAACCAGGTGCAATTATAGTGTCTTCTGTTCCTATGTCTCTCTCATCACCCTTTTGAGACTTCTCTAACCATTTATGAAACCCTTTCTTATTTCTCCACTGTAGCCCCAGCGTATATGGACCAAGGAAAACTTGCCAGGCCAGCAGTTACTTTGGAAGGGAATAATTATTGTCCCCCAAATATTTTAGGAGCCTCTCGTGGAAACGGGGCTGTAGGGGTAAAACTCTCTTAGCACCAATGAGGTTAGATAAAATTCTTGCTGAATTAACTATTAATTTGAAATGTATTTCCTATAATTTATAGCATAAATTCTTTTTTCTTCTTTTCTTTACAAACCAAAGAGATGGCCAGCTGACTTCTTTTGGGACAAAATAGCTGGAAGAAAAATAGGAGCTGTTAAGCTGAAACCCGCTATGCCAAGTTGTAAACTACAGCAAATTTTCATGGTTGAGTGGAAAAAAATCCTGAAAGACCGGGCTTATAATGGAAGTGCTGACAAAACCAGCTCTAGCAGCACAAACGCAGGACTTTTACCAGGCCCTTAGGGTGGACTAGTTGATAGCATTTGTACTTTAAGCAGTTTAGGTGTTAAATTGCATGCAATTGCACAGTGTGATAAAACACCCTTCAAAGATATGAAATAATCCCTCTTTTTTTTCCTGCGCTATTTTCTTACAGGAAATCTTAACTCATAAATGGTAGGATTGGGTAATTTGTTTCTAGTAAAATGCAGCATAATCCATTTAGTTACAATGCTTATCCCGTTCCAGTGGCAAAATGTAACAGGTGTAGCGTGTATTCAGTAGACAGTGAGCCTAATTTCACAGGTCTGAGTTTAGATTCAGATTTTCCTTCTTATTTTTCCTTTACTGATTTCTAATGGCTATTTAAAACCATTTGACTAAAACAAAACAGGAAAGTAGCCAGAAGTAGATTTTTTTAATGTGAAAATTTTAATGTAACTGCTCTTCTCTCACTTTTTTCTAAGATTGAGAACACAATGAAAATAATTTCTGTTCCGTTCTGGGATATATATGGTTTGCTTGCTCAGTTTTGTTCACTAGTGTCATTTTGGTTTAATTCAGTGAGCAACAGCTGTCATAGGATGATTAACCTGCAGCTGGGCTGATAATACAGAAAGTAAAAATGATTTTTGGGTTTTGGCAAAGGCTTCTTGAGAGTGACAGGCTCTAGAGGAGGATTTTCTCTATCACTTTATGGAGATTGTCCATCTTGAATTGGTCAAATAAAGACACATTATGGCAGGCTCTATCTCTTAATGGAAATATTGGTTAGAGGAGTTTAAAAACATATTTTAGAACACTTTTTGAAATAAAATCTTAGTATTATTTGATGACCCTTGTTAGAAAAGATTGAGAAATAATCTTTTGGAGAATTGAGAAAAGGGAAATTGTAAGAACCAATGAAAATAGTTGACCAGAAAATGGAAATATACTGTATTTTTCATAAATGAAGTTACCTGTTAATCACTTAGATTAACCTTTTGGGAGGGGCGAGAGTTAAAAATTGTGCTCTTATTATAACATATCAACACAGTAAAGTCAGGACAATGCCTAAAGTTTAGTAAGGGCTGTTTACTAACTACCACCCTAGAAATCCTTTACACAAAGTTCTTTCTGATGAAATAGAGCTGAAAGTTGTAAGTGAATATAGCCATCCATCCATCCATCTATCCATCCATCCATCCATCTATCCATCCATCCATCCATCCATCCATCCATCCATCCACCCACCCATCCATCATTTCATCCACCCATAGAATATTTATTTTCTATTTCTCTATGCCAGACATAGGTAGGTAAATGTTAGGTACTAAGGACAGAGCAATGAAAAAAATTTGATCCTTATCGTCAAGGAATTTATAGAACAGTGAGTGAGACATTCAAAAGCAGTAAATGCATTGACAACAAAACTGAAAAACAAAATTGTAAAAGTAGACTATGTAGCAGGCAAACGCTGTTTTTTTTAATGAATGGGTTCAAAGTGAATAAGATGTGAGTGTGAGTGTTTACATGTATTACTTTCTAGGTAGCTATGTGACCTGTAGGAACTCAGAAATAACAACTCTCTCAACTCAGTGGGCTATCTTAAGGAACCACAGGAAATCACAACAATTGCTACTGCTGATTGAACCACAAATGTATGGCCATGGCAAAAATGTCGCAACAAAAGTTTTCAAATTTTAAAGAGGTATTTGTGTATCACTGAAGCTACTACAGTGAACTTCAACTATGAAACTTGGCTGGAGAATGCGGTGATTTTTTAAATAATATTTTCCACTTAATCGGTCTATGCAGTGAAACAGCCTCAGAGAAACTTTCCCTGGCTTGAATACAGGCGCTGTGTATTTGGACTTTTTTTCACTTATGCATAATTATGTTGGCTGATTGCTGAGGATGGGGGATCTATACCTATTATCCTAGATGAGGCTGGGAATATTCTTCAGCTCAATAGTTTAGATCTTCACAAAGTTTTGAATATCCTTCAGGTAACTGCTCTTCACTGTATGTTTGTGTCATTCCAGTGTCATTCTGTTTCTTTACACACACACACACACACACACACACACACATAAGCATATGTTTCTTTTCAACATAAACAGAATCATTGTTCAGTAATTTGCTTCCAAAGATAAAATTTCAAAAGAATATCCAAGTCATCAATTGCAGTATCAATGCATTTTGAAAGATACCTAATAAAAATACAGAGGGGGATTGTAATAGACCTCAGGTGATTCTGCCTATAGCCCTTGACAGCTGTGTTTGAAAGGGGACCTCAAAAAAGCCATGATCTCAATGCATGGATGGGTTTGCCCAGAAGAGAAAGTACCCAGAAGATGGGTAGAAGGGAACTTTTAAGTTTTCTTTTCAGTTGAAATCTTTCCCATATGTTTAAATATTCAACATATTTATGATTATTATTAGGTTTTCATAGCTTCAAACTTGTGATTAATAAGGTTAGCAACCTTTGAAATAGAAAGAAAACTTCACAAGATGTGTTTAGTCATATTTGTCCTTTCATTTTGCGTGGTACCAAGTGTGCTCTTTCAATTTGAACAATCGAGTCTTTAGTTTAAAGAAATTTCTTTTTTATTTGGTTCTTCCTGTTTCATTTTTCTGGAAATGTATATACATCTCCACACATATGCATATATATACATAAATATATGCATATATAATCTGTATATATATATTGTCTTCTGCTGCTGTCTTCTTTTTCCTCCTCATTATCTTTATCACTTCATTCTGCTGTAAGAATATATATAGCTGATATTTGAATGTATTTACTATCTCCACAGTATTTTAAAATTTAGTATGGTTTTCCTTCAGTTTTAGAATTTGTTTTTGAAATGAAGATAATAACATCTCCCTTATAGTAGTATGTGAATTAAATTAGAATGCAAAATTAGTGCTTAGTGAATTTCAGTTATTATTGGACTGTGGTAAGAGAAGGTGTTCTATAAATGTATTCTTTTGGAAATTACTGAGGCTTATTTTCTGTCTTAGTGGATGATTATTTTTGTGTGTGTGTCTTTAGAAAAAAGATGTTTCTCAGTTAGGTACAAAACTCTCTGTATATGTTTGTTTACTAAGCACATTTGTCAATCATTCATTCAGTTCTGGTCATGTCAAATTTTAAGCTATGTCACTCCACAATCAGAGTTTCATCAGATTATTCTTATATTGTTGATGTTTTTTACCTTATATATTTCAGTGATACGTTTACTGGTGCATAAAAGCTCCTGACTGTGTATCTTTGAAATCTTTAACCTTGTAAAATATCCACCTCCACTTTTCTTCATTTAATGATTTTAAGTTGAATTCTACTTATCTTTTATGACTCTCTGTGCTGGAAATCTTACACTTTCCTCCCAGATCCATGCTCCACCCTTTTCTATTCTGCTCTGCCTCTAGATGCTGACTTGTATGGACCACACACATCAAGAGGCGCCCTTGCCCCCTGGCTTCTGGTTGGGTTAGGCTAACAGGGACCACTGGCAAGACATCTCAGGGAAGGAGGAGAATGAAGTTGGGATGCCTCTTCCACAGGCTCCTTCCTTGTGGAGTTGCCATGTGACTCTAGGTTTTGACCAAAGGTCACAGCTCCTGTCGGATGGCCCTCTCCTTATAGCCCATGGGTTCCTGTCATAGCTCCCTCCCTTTACCCATGCAGACTTAGGGGTGGTAAGAATTTCCTGCTATAAATAGCGCTGGTTTTCCTAAACCCTGCCCATCCTTTCTTTTTATTAAACTCTCTTCAAATTATCCAAGCTGAATATGCTAAATATTTTCTGCCAGGACACTTAACTGATAAATTATTTTCAAACTTGCTTATTTTCATTTCTGATATATTTTTACCTTTCTTTTTTTAATTTTCAATCCTTCTGTGTCATTTTAACTATGTCTCCAAAAAACAGCATTTATAGATTTTCTTTTTTGTTTATTCAAACTGAATGTTTGGTCTTTTAAAAGGGGCTTTTTTAGTCCATTCATATTTATTATGACCTCTTCTATATCTTATTCCTAACATCTTATTTTTTGTTTTCTTTTCTTCCTGTTATTTGCATCCACTTAATTTTTGACTTATATGAAGTGATCATGTAGACTTTGTTCCTTGAAAAAAATCTTTCTAGTGTTTTGGAAATTTTTACATCCTATTTCTTTTTCCCCCCTATATCTATAAAATATTTGACCTCATGTTTTAGTATCATCATAAAGAATATTGATAACCTAATCTTCAAACAAGATTTGACTTTGGCATTCTTTTGTTCTCCACCACCCCAGACTCCAAATTTTTCTAAAAATCAGAAATTTCACTTCTAAATTGTCATAAAAGTTTATTTTACAATGAGCAGCAAAGGTGAGAAGAATGTACAGGATAATTATAGTCTTGGAGGTGCTGGAAAAGATGTCCATTCCTCTGGATAAAAAGCTAAATATAATTAATGCTAAACTTACTTGGTGATATTTATTATTGGATTTTTTTCCTGGAAAAAAATAAATTTGTTATCGCTAGTTTGAAGTTCTATAGTCCTAGTTCCATTTTTTTCTTCATGAAAGTTAGTATTGTCAAGTAATTTTTGACAATAGCTACTTTCTCATTGATTCTACAATTGTATTACAATATAGACTATTTTAAAAATTATGGACCTGGTTTGAGAACTATTTATTCCTTAATTCACCATATATTATAGAATGCCTACTATGTACATACATCAATGAATAAATTAGACAAAAATCCTTGCCCTGGGGAAGCTTATATTCATGGGGTGGAAAGTAGACAATAGTAGTATATATAATGAATAAAACCATTCTTTGGCTTCTATCTCTATTTGAGCTATTTGTTTCAGGTCATAATTGAGTCTTCTTGCTTTTCTTAGACCTTTGATGTCTTCTGAGGTCTTCCATAGGGCTGACCCTCTCTTCTTTTTTTTATAAATTCTTATTCTCTTCCCTTCCGAGACTAGATAGCCTGATTGATTCTTCTTTTCTATTTCTTTTTCTTCTTTTCCTTCATGAGTTTCTCCACCTTTTTCTACCCTTTAGCTGAGATTACTTTTTTAAAGGCTGAGATCTTGGCTCGCTTCTTTTTCCACAGTCTCAGAGATTTTATTTATTCTCATATTTAAATGATCACGTCTACGAAAAGTTTTCTAATCTCATGTTGCCAAATCTCTACTAGATATTTCTTTCTTAGCTGATCATTCTTCTTCTTCAAAATTACTGTTTTTTTTCCTGTTCCCTCTCCCCCCATTTTGTCAATAACATTGTTATTCTTTTCTTCAGCAAGGCTCAATATAATAATAATGCAATGATAAAAGTGATGATAGTAATAAATAATACTTATTGGACTCTTTCTAAATGTCAAGCACTGTTCTAAGAACTTTACATTTAATAACTCACTTACTCCTCACTAAAACCCTATGAGGTAGGTAAACTTAGGTTCAACATTTTACAGATGTAGAAACCAAGGTACAGAGAGGTGAAAATTTTTCTTAAGGTCTCCCAGAATCTACAGCCTCTATTGCCTTATCCAAGCCAACTACCACATAGGCACTAAATCAATTTTTCTAAAACTTTCTTTTTATCAGATACAACTCTTACTTAAACTCTTAAATGTTTGTACATTGTGCATTTACTCATAATAATAATTATAATTTATTGAAGATTTACTACATGTAAGAACTGATCTAAACATATAGGCTGAAATTTTAAACTTGCATGTATGGTTTTAAGGAAACATTTTATTTTAGAATAGTTTTAGATTTTCAGAAAAGTTTCAAAGAGAGTACAGAGAGTTCCCATATACTACTCTATTGCTAACACCTTACATCATTATGGTCAATTTGTCACAACTAATGAACCAACTTTGATACATTACTATGAGCTAAGCTTCATATTTTATTATTGTTATTATTATTATTATTAACTAAACTCCATCAGATTTCATTAGTTTTCTCTAAAGCCCTTTTTCAGTTCCAAATGTCCCATACGGAAAAAATAAATATGGAGAATACACTTTGCTCTAATGTCCAATAATCCACACAAATTTACTGTAGGAAACCCAGTTTTTTATCAGATTCCCCCCCCCCAATATTTTTGTAATCCCAAGGGAATTTAAAGGCTGCACATTTGTCATCTTGTCACATCTGCCTTCACTGAACCACCTCATCATGAGCCCTTCTCTAGCTTCCCCATTGTCATCTGAAAGCACAAGCCAAGACTTCCACAGTATCCTCCTAGATTCTGGTTTACCTCCCATTGTAGAAGCCAGCTCATCTGCCCTACTTTGAAATAAAAGAATCCTAAAAACTGCTCCTTGTAAATATCTTGTTTCTCCTGGTGTCTGTGATGAGTAAAACAACTGTTAAATTAATGGAATAAAACTTAAATATTAAATGATTTTCAGATCTTCAGTATACTTCTGAGATCTTCCTTTTTACTTACCCATTTTCCAGATCACCAAATGTTGTTTATTCTTCCTTTGGAATTGCTCATACTTTTCTTTTCATTCTGTTGTAATTGTAGACCAAAGTTCGTTCTTTCTTTTTAAGCTTGGTGTGGTTCTGCTGTATGAACAGCTCACTGTGAGTCTGTGTATATCTGAATGGTGTTTTGTGTTCTAATCAGATACAACCTTCACATTTAAAGGTGTGCATGCTCATTATTGAGCAACATTGTTGTTTAGGCATAAATTGTGAGTAGTAGACATAAATGACTGGAATTGGTATTACCTTTTTTTTTCTTTTAACAGCTTCCAAGATACAGTCCATTGCTTTAGTGAGGACCCTAAATCCCACATTTTCAGGATTTAACATGGTATTTTCTTCATTTATACAATAACTTGTACATATTTGTACATACTTAAAGTATTTATTATCATGGGGTAAACTGGATAGTACCAGGGAAATGATGGAACTTCAGCTATGAGCAGCATTGCCAACTGTTACACTTGTGGATTTGAGGGAAATAGATACAAAAGACTAGAACAAGTTTAAGTTCACAGTTCAGGAGTAACAGCCACTAGGAAAGTGGTATGACATAGAGAAATGATCTTTCTATTTAGGTATTATATTTCAGGACTGTTTCAGTGTATATGAAGCAAGCTTGGAGTAAAATTCTTTGAACATGGTAGTACCCTTCATTTTTTCTTTGCAGCAATATGTCTTCTGTGTCACCCTGAGTAGATCTATGTTGATCTAGATGGAAAAGAATTCCTTAGAAATATATATTTATTATAAGTAGACATGCTAGTAAGAGTGTAAAGTCTTCTCAGTCATCTCTCTGCCCTCCTAGCCTTTAATAAACAAGTTTATTTCCAGTTTAATCAAAATGAAAGGAGTCAGCTTTGGTGTGTTTGTGTGGTTTCGGGGGTCAAGTTGTAGATCTGTCCTAGAGTGTATCTGAGTGCCAGGTTCTGTCCCACAGACATCTGTTGTAGTCGTAGTATTTTTCAGAGGGGATGACCTGAGGTCTGGTTAGACATCCCTGGTTATTTTAAAACACAATGGTTTGGTGGGGAAGAGAGGACAAAAACATCTTCTCTGACCAAATCTGTGTCCGTTTCTTTCTTTATTTCCCCTCTCAGGGGGAAGCATTGCTATGGTTTCTGCCAGACTGTAGGATTTTGATTGAGACACATTTGCCAGTGAGTGGGGTCACTGAGGGTTAAGAAACATTCCCCCTTTCCTTACCTTCTATTCACTTCCCTTCCCTTCTCATTTCTCTTTTTTTCCTTTCTCTTTCCCCTGTTCTGCTCCCTACTCATGCCAAGTTTGTACACTCACTAAACTGGTTTAGGGCTTTCCTTGGGGCCAGATTGTTCTCCTATCTCTCTCTCTTTTTACCTTAGTTTACTGGTCACTGCTTTGAGTTCTTATAACATTGGGCAGAATGATCCTCCCAAGATTTAGGTGGAGAATGGATAGAGCTGGTTGGAAGGTGGAGGGCTCTTCTTACATGTATTCCCACCCAAATTTTCCAGAGTTCTGTTCATTGAAGAACTGGGTGCTGGTCCAACTATTATAAACGTGTCCTTTGATTCCCATTTTGAAATTATTTCTTGCTTGTAGCACCACAGGTGGCACACTGTGAGGACAAGAAATGGGTACTTCTGGGTTCTAACTTCCTAAACATAATCTCATCAAATTCCTGCAAAATTTCACCTCAGTTCTGAACAGTGGGATGGTTCAACTTGCTTCCAAGGCTCCCAGAGGGAGAATGGGGGTGGGCCAGTCTGAAGGTGTTGAGAGAAGCACTTCACTGTATTCTGATTCCGTGTTATCCCTCAAACTTATGCTTAGTATCTTTGCCTTGTGGGGAAAGCCCAGGTGGAGACTCTGAGAACAGACTTGTCACGGCACTTCCCTCCCTTATTTTGTTACCCTGAGAATGCCATTCCTCCCACCAAGGAGAAGTGTGATTGCTTGCATATGCCATCTGCTTACAAACCCCTGTGAGCTGAAATTCTCCCCCAAAAGGTTTATGTAAGCCCCCTGTGAACTCAAACCACTATGTTTTGCTCAGCTCAAATAAACATTGAAAAAGTATCTAAGCATTTGAACTTATAATAAGATATTTATCCCAACACATGAGGCTACTCATCATTGGTATATGTGTAATATATAATTGCAGCATGTAGAAAACAAACAGCTTTCGATCAGAGAAGTCTCTAGATCCCACGGGGCACTAATCATCTACCAAAAATAGAGATGGTTGGGGAAAATAACTTATAATTGCAATGGCAATCTACTATTAAAGTATAATTTCATGTTGTTTTCATTTCTAGCAAATAAATAATAAAAAACTGATTTCATAAAATTGCTTATTGCATTTACTAGCAGACTCCAACATGAAATCTAGAAATTGAGTTTGTATACGTATTTTCTTAAGTGTGCATTTTAAAAATCTAGGAGAAAATATGCACACACATATATATGAACTTGTACTCTTTTAATTTATAAACAAAATTTAGTTTATATTCATAAAATTTAAATTATACCCTTTAAAATATAAATTTATACTCAAGTTATGAATAAAAGTATGAATACATATTTCTCTTTAATGGTTTTAAAATATTTATATTTATAAAGACCTAGTTTTGCTATATATTCTCAAAATAGGGGAATTGCATTTTAACTATATTTGCATATATGAAACATGAAGTTGCCAATCAACCAACAAGCAGAGCCTGAAATTACATGACAGTAATTGAACCTGGAATTATTTGAACCAGAATTTATGTTAATGAAAATCATATAGGCTTAATTATGGAAGAATAAAAATGATATTATAAGGCAGATAAAATAAAAGAAGCTAAAGATAATGGGTGACCAATGCCCATCAGCGAACGTTTTGCCCGTGTTTCCTTTGTTGCTATTTCACTGAAATTTATACATGAAATGGGTCAGGTCTGTAGCATGGTAGGGAATTACCTCTCATCTCTAAAATATTACCCATGTAAATCTTATTTAAAGCTACCTACCTAATGGCTTGTTGTAAATATGAACAAAAAATATAAAGTAACCCGTTTGTTACTGCAATAGAATGAAAGGCATCATGCAAAATTAAAATAGTAGCTATAATAATAGATAATTAGGAATAAAACCTTATTTTCCAAGTTATAGGTCAGAGGCAAGAGTGCCCTCCAAGGGCTTTCACAGAGGTAGGACATTTGGTCTAGACCAGATGGCCAGTAATGTCTCCCAGTCCAATAAGTCACCGCAAAGAGTACCTTTTGGCATTAGAATATACTCAGAGTCTTTGAAAATATATAAGGCAGACTTTCCAGTTGCTGAGAAGAACTAGTAGGAAAACACATTTTGCTGAAGCATCCTCCTGTAGCAGGAGGTTAAATACAGTTGACTCATAGGTCAAGGCAGAGATTCACAGGTGACCATGAGAGTTTCCTATCAGAAAAAAGGCAACATTTTAGGCATAAGCTGCACAGTATATTGGTTTGATTTACTAGTTTATAAAGTGTCACCTTTTGAAATTATAGTTTGCTTGTCGACTGGCAGGGGAAGTGACTACTAAGCAGTAGGTTTATTGATGAACTGAGCAGAACTTCCAATGGTGGTACCTTTGGAAGGTGGGGTATTAAAATGAATATTGCTTTATGGGTGACAATAAATCAGTCCGTCTATAGTTAAAGACAGAAAATATGGAGGAAACCCCTCAGAAGTCCAAGTAGGGGTAGAGAAAAATCTAAGACAGCTAGTAGTGTGGGTTTTACATAACATATAACCTTTTTAAATAAAGTGATCTGCATTGGCTCATGTAGACTGTGGGAAGGCTTGGCGAGGAACGCTTTGGGGTATATTCAAGTCTGTATAAATGACTCCCAATGTGTCATCTGAAAGCTGTTAGGATTGAAAAAGGCACTGGAACCAATTCTTTCTTTTGTCTCCAGGAGGATTTGAACAGCCCACTCTCCTGGACTCAGAGAGAAGTTTTTTCACACCTCTTCCGAAGACACTGGTGCCGGAAGCATGCTTTGGGCCATATGTAAGAAGCAGCTAGTGCAAAGATAGCCTTGCCCGTGTATTCCCAATGGCCTTTAAAGGGCAGAGGTAAGTTGATGCAACACCCTCATACCCGCTCACGCTTTGTAGCCTTTCTGCCGTGTATTGTGCCACGTTTTGGGATTTTGCTCACAGTGGATAAGGAAATCTTATGAAACAGTCTTATTATTACATAGGGGATGCAGTCTCTGAATCTGAGTTTCTAAATACCTTAAATGGGTATAACATTACTCTAAAGCTCAAATGAAATAATAAAAACATTTCAAACCTTGTCAAGTACTAGAATAAGATATTATGGAAAAAAAAAAAAGAAAGATATTATGGGCTGCTGTTAAAAACTCAGTTTCGAGAAGAAAATATAATGGCACTGCCTTGTGAAATGAGTCTTATCTATAGGCAGTGAAACTCTGAATAGTCTAGTTTTATAGGATAGCAGTGATCCCCATCATGTCAGAATTATCTCATTCCAAGACACTGGACTGGTTTTGTTGTCCTTCAAGGAATTCCACCTTTCACTTAGTGTGCCAGCTATATTCCAGGGCCACCAAATTTTATGCAAAGCAAAATTATTTGGTATGGCTCTCTGAGCCCCACTCAAGTAGCCCAGATTTGAACCGTACTGTTCTAAGGACACGGTTGCTAAAAGGGAGCCAGGGACTATTGGGGAAAACGGATCCCAACCATTAAATACTCTGATGAATATGACTATTAACCTGTCACTGTTCCAGAAAATAGGGAAAACAAGCAAAATCAACCCAGAGACTGGCTTTCAGGTATTTGTGCTCTTAGAAGCTCACCCCGCTAAGAAGGTGAACATTCTGCCTTCCTGCAGAAAACTCTGGGTGGTCTTGAAGGCTGACATTAAGTATAGAACTTTACAACAATTAGCCTTGAGGTTAAAAAAAAAGAAGTCTGAATGGATGGGTATTTCACCAAATTTATGCAAACAGTCCCACATCAGATGCTACTTACAGAAAGTGTATATTTCTAGTTTCTTTTTTTTAAATGTCTGACTTCTGTGTTTCTTTAACTTTATAATTTCTCTTCCATTAAATATACTCTAATGAGATTCATGGAAAAAACAAATAAAACTAAAAGCAAGCACATTTTAATGGCTTTTAATACATATGAATTTACTTTTCAGAAAGGTTGTATCCCTATAAATTCAGTTTAAGATTCATTTCCTTGCACCTTTACCAACATTGAATATTATACTTTAAAAAATTGCCAATTTAATAGATGAAAAATGCTACCTATCTATCTTTTTTTTTTAATTAATTAATTATTTATTTATTTATGGCTGTGTTGGGTCTTCGTTTCTGTGCGAGGGCTTTCTCTAGTTGTGGCAAGTGGGGGCCACTCTTCATCGCGGTGCGCGGGCCTCTCGCTATCGCGGCCTCTCTTGTTGCGGAGCACAGGCTCCAGACGCGCAGGCTCAGTAATTGTGGCTCACGGACCTAGTTGCTCCGCGGCATGTGAGATCTTCCCAGACCAGGGCTCGAACCCGTGTTCCCTGCATTGGCAGGCAGATTCTCAACCACTGCGCCACCAGGGAAGCCCCTACCTATGTATCTTTATTGCTAATTTGTACTTATTCATTTGTGAATTCAGGCTCTACGTAATCTGAACTAATTTTAAGACTTCCAGTGGAAAGTCCATAACTCGCAGGTTTGGTGACAACCCCTTGTCAGTAAATTATTTTTTAATGCAAACTATTGAATTTAAATATCATTTATCATCAACAATAATGTATAGTGTTTATTGAATGTGAACTATGTGTCATACACTCTGGTAAGGGCTTGCAGACATCACACATAAATCTAACTATTTGTCCTCCTGCCACTTGCCTACTTCTCAACTTCCCTTGACAGTAAAACTTACCAAAGTCCACACTTATTGCCTCCAGTTTGTTACCCTCCCCTCAATTTTTGCCTCAGTCCACTTAGATACAGAAGCCATCTTCCATTTCACTGAGTCTTAAGGACACAAACAATCTCCTTATCACCTAATTTAAAAATCATTTTCTCTTTCTAATCTTTCTCCACACCTCAGCAGGCCTTTACAAAGTTGTACAGT
Source organism: Balaenoptera acutorostrata (assembly GCF_949987535.1). Lineage (NCBI taxonomy): Eukaryota > Metazoa > Chordata > Mammalia > Artiodactyla > Balaenopteridae > Balaenoptera > Balaenoptera acutorostrata. The sequence goes on along the minus strand of NC_080066.1, from coordinate 111,803,325 downwards.
TGTTAAAAAAGAATTCAAATGGGTGAGTCACTTTTTCTCTTGGATTCTGTGACACCACAGTCTTCTGGTTTATCTTCTCCAGGCAGCTTTTCCACTCTATTCTCTGTGGGCTTCTCCTTGTCCTGTCATCCGGTCAAGGTGGGATGCCCCAGAGATCAGTCCTGGATTCTCTTCTTGCCTTCTACATTTTCTTTTTAGGGGATCTCTGCATATAGAATGTTAGCCCTGTAAAGGCAAGGATTTTTATCTGAATTTTTTCAGTGTTGTATTCCTAACACTTAGAACAGTACCTGGTTCATCTGAGGTGCTCAGTAAATATTTGTTGGATAGATGAATAAACGAATGACTCTAGGCTCAAAGTGTAAGTATCATCTATACGTTGATGACTTTCAAATGATAACCTCCTGCTGGGCTTCCTCAGCTTGTGAACTCCAGATCTGCGATTCTGATTGCCTCCTGTGTCTCCACAGGGATGGGTAACAGGTGCGTCCAACTTGTCATGTCTAAAGCGCAGCTCTTGGTAAAACCGACCCGTTTGTCCTCAGTCTTCCTTATCTCATGACATAGTTACTTAAGTGAAAAAACCTAGTATTCATTCTTGATTCCTTAGCTCCACTTTTAATCCATCAGAAGGTCCTTTAAAAGTATTTCCAATATGTCCTAACTGTGTCCATCCTGCACCACTTTTGCTGCCGCCTCCTTTGGTGAAGCCACCCTCATCTCTCACCTGGGCTGCTAACACAGATTCCTCATGCCCCATCCTCACATTTATCTCTCCACACTAATCCATATAGACCCCCGACACAGTGTTTTTAAAATGGCATTTCACTGTCTCCTGCTTAGTACTTTCTAATGACTTTCACTGCCTTGATTACACAATCTAAACTCCTTACTAAGACCTATGAGATCTGAATCATCCTTAGAGTCAAATCAGGATGGGAACTGTATCATAGCGTATGCCAGTGTCTGCAAGATTTGGAGGTTTGCTATGTTTTTAGGTGGAATGTAGCAACCCCCCTCCCCAATAGCCAAAGACTAGCTAATCAGATTTTTAAGTTCTAGATTTTATTTCCTAAAATGTGGTGCTTTGTGGGGAGGAGGATGTGAATAGAGGGCATTTCACAGCTATTAGGACAGGTGAACAGAATACTTATTGTAAATGAATACTACAATACTGTAAGTAATACTTAAAGCAAATGCTTAAATATTGTATTTATACTTAAAGTAAATAAATAGGAAAACTGCAACATCAGAAATGACCACAGGCTGTTGCTATTTACCCACAATTTGGGGAATAACATTTCTTATTGTACAGGAATTTTAAAAAAATTTATCATACATAGTATACATTATATGTACGTATATGATTATGAATATTGAATGTATGTATAAACATACAATCTCAACACTTTGGTTCAGTTTGTTTACCCATGGAAATGAAAATTCTTTATTTTAATGTACAAGTACACTAGAAGAAAATAGTGTAGAATTTATGATTTTTACTTTTTCCATTGTTTTTAGACTGTTTTAAAATATGTAATATTGTCTTCTAAGCTTTCACAATTTGGTATAAAGGTATTTTATATATGCAACTATTTTTGAAAAAACGTAGGCATATTGTTTTCACAGGTGTATTTGTTCACAATCATACATATCTCTATGGTAGATTCTTAAGATATCTGAAATCCTGGCATTTTTAGTTGTATTTCTTCCTGTCATTTGCCTTGTTATTGAGTGATAGATCCTTATTCACATTTAAATTGTCAGTCTCTTCAAATGTCTAGCTTATTGTCTCCAGCCTTCTTTTATAACTTTAACATATTTGTGGGAAAGAACTAAAGATTTAGAAAAAATTAACTAATCATTTCACTAATCAAGCCTGTCCACTTCACATTTTATAAAGATAAATTAGCACACTATTTTAGAACTCAGTATCATCTGTTTTTTGACCTCCAATATTAGTATTTAAAAAAACTTCCTTTTGTGTTTGTTATTTTTCATTCAGTAGCACCCAGCTATTTACATGGTTTTAAAAGAAAACCTTCTATTTGTTGTTGTTGTTGTTTTAATTTTGATTTTATTGAAGTATAGTTGATTTACAATGTTGTGTTAGTTTCACGTGTACAGCAAAGTGATTTAGTTATACATACACATATATTTATTCTTTTTTAGATTCTTTTCTCATATAGGTTATTACGGAATATTGAGTAGAGTTCCCTGTGCTATACAGTAGATCCTTGTTGGATATCTATCATATATATAGTAGTGTGTGTATGTTCATCCCAAGCTCCCGATTTATCCCTCCCCACCACATGGTAACCGTAAGCTTGTTGTTGATATCTGTAAGTTTGTTTCTGTTTTGTGAGTAAATTCATTTGTACCATTTTTTAAAATTAGATTCCACATATGGGTGATATCATATGATATTTGTCTTTCTCTGTCTGACTTACTTTGCTTAGTATGATAATATCTAGGTCCATTCATATTGCTACAAATGGTATTATTTCATTCTTTTTTATGGCTGAGTAATATTCCAATGTATATATGTACCACATCTTTATGCATTCCTCTGTTGATGGTTGCTTCCATGTGTTAGCGATTGTAAATAGTGCTGCAATGAACATAGGGGACATGTGTCTTTTCAGATTATGGTTTTCTCTGGATATATGCCCAGGAGTAGGATTGCTGGATCATATGGTAGTTGTATTTTTAGTTTTTTAAGGAACCTCCATACTGTTCTCCATAGTGGTTGTACCAATTTACATTCCCACCAACAGTGTAGGAGGGTTCCCTTTTCTCCACACCCTCTCCAGCATTTATTGTTTGTAGACTTTTTGATTATGGCCATTCTGACTGGTGTGAGGTGATACCTCATTGTAGTTTTGATTTGTATTTCTCTAATAACTAGCGATGTTGAGCATCTTTTCATGTGACTGTTAGACATCAGTATATATTCTTTGGAGAAATGTCTTTTTAGGTCTTCTGCCCATTTTTTGATTGGGTTGTTTGTTTTTTTGATATTGAACTGCATGAGCTATTTGTATATTTTGGAGACTAATCCTTTGTCTGTTGCTTCATTTGCAAATATTTTCTCCCATTCTGTGGGTTGTCTTTTCATTTTGTTTATGATTTCCTTTGCTGTGCAGAAGCTTTTAAGTTTAATTAGGTCCCATTTCTTTATTTGTATTACTCTAGGTGGTGGATCAAAAAAGATATTGCTATGATTATGTCAAAGAGTGTTCTGCCTATGTTTTCCTCTAAGAGTTTTATAGTGTCTGGCCTTACATTTAAGTCTTTGATCCATTTTGAGTTTATTTTTGTGTATGGTATGAGGGAGTTTCTAACTTCATTGATTTACATGTGGCTGTCAACACCCAACCACTTGCTGAAGAGACTGTCTTTTCTCCATTGTATATTCCTGTCTCCTTTGTTGAAGATTAATTAACCATAGATGTGTGGGTTTATTTCTGGGCTCTCTATCCTGTTCCCTTAATCTATGTTTCTGTTTTTGTGCCAGTACCATACTGTTTTGATTACTGTAGCTTTGTAGTATAGTCTGAAGTCAGGGAGTCTGATTCCTCCAGCTCTGTTTTAACTTCTCAGGATTGCTTTGGCTATTTGGGGTCTTTCTATTTGTTGTTAATTTAAATGACTTTCAAAATCAATCTCTTAAATTCCCTTGATATCTGATAATCTTCTAGTCCTTTAAAATCCTCAGTTAAAAAGTGCGCATGAAGATAGCCTGTCATTAATTCCATACCAACTCACAAAGTAACAATCACTAAGAGAAACTAAAAGAAATCACAACTTTATTCCTGTTATTTTTAAATGTGGGAACATCTACTGCCAATGTGTAATGTACAGTCCAAATTTCAAATGCAGACTTGACTGTTGTGATAATGACTAGAGCTCCATATTAAGTATAATAAAATCTAACTGAAGGTTCTGTGCAAGTCTCATAAGGTGGTACATTGTGAATGCCAAGGCTTAAACTCCCTAGTATGAAGTAAAACATTATAAGACAAATCTGTCATGGATATGAGTTTTTAAATTGTCATGAGGTTATTTCCCTTTCTGATGATTTCATTTTTAGTGAACAAATATAATGAATAATAATGACATATGCTAAATAATAAAACTTACTATATTTAATTGTGTGAGAATTAACTTGCATAGTTGACTATGTTTAAGAATTTCTTAATTATAGTATTAAATTGGCTTTCCTCCAAATTAAAAATTTTAGGTTATGAATAAATATATAGGTTATGAATATATAAGTTATGAAAAAAAAAATATATATCTTTTGACTGTCTTCATCCAATTCCTCCTCTCCCCACCCCCTGCCTCTGGTAACCACACATCTGATCTCCTTTTTCTATTAGTTTGTTTGTTTATTTTTGAAGTATAATTGACCTACAATACTATGTTAGTTCCTGTTATACAACAATATGATTTGATATTTCTACACATTTCAAAATGATCACCACGATAAGTCTACTTACAATATGTCAGCATACAAAGATACTACATAGTTATTGATGATATTCCCCACACTGTACATTTCATACCCATTGTTCATTTACTTTGCAACTGGAAGTTTGTACCTCTTAATCTCCATCACCTATTTCTTTCCTCCCCTGCCCCCCTTCTGGCAACCACCTGTTTGTTCTCTGTATCTATAACTCTATTTCTGTTTTGTTATGTTTGCTTATTTGTTTTGTTTTATAGATTCCACATATGAGTGAAATCGTACAATATTTGTTTTTTTCTGTCTTATTTCACTTAGCATAATACTCTCTGGGTCCATTCACATTATCTCAAATGGCAAGATTACATCTTTTTTTATAGCTCAGTAATATTTCATTGTATGTATATACACCACATCTTCTTTATCCATTCAACCATTGGTGGGCACTTGGGTTGCTTCCATATCTTGGCGTATCTTGAATATTTTTAAGAAACACAAAAGTATAAAGGATCATAAAGGATTAATTCATGTTTCCACTACCAAGATTTATATTGACTTCTTCAGTTCTTAGAATGAGTAGGTATGGGAGAAAGTAAACTTAGAAATTTTTTTTTCATGATAATGGACAATTATTTTTCTTTTACAAAGACTATATTACAAAATCAAAGATGCAAAAATGACTATTTTTTATTAATATTTAGTTAATAAAAAAAGTTTGGGTGATTAATAAAGTACAGAATTTATAAAGAAGAATCAAAAGAATATTTTGGAGAAGGAATTTTGGAAATAAATATTTGCTTATTTGTTCTCAATAAAATTTTGATTTAGGTTTACTTTAAGCTTGAAAATATATAAAGATCCAAATACAGATATAAAGACAGAGAGTTACAAGCTTGAATTTTAAGTTATGAGTGCTCTTGACATAGAGTAAAACTTTATTGATTACAACTTCTAAAGCACCTTGGTCTTCCTTTATGGGAATTATCAGAACACGTACTAGACAGGTGAATGAATGAGTGCTTGTTACATATGCAACGACTCATTCTTAGCAGTTTCATTTCGTAAACGTGTGTTTCATTTTGTTTTACAAAAGAGAGACAAATATGTTATTCAGTCCTGGACTCTGAAGGCTTAGTGATCTGTTTTAAGATAGTTGATTACCCCAGAATCTAAGTTTTTGCCTGAGTTATGAGAATGAAGTTTTTCTAAAAGGTGTTCTAGAATAAATCTCATAGGAGAGACAAAACTGATGCAAAAGTTATTTTTTCTATATTAGTTACAACACAGTATTTTCCAAAATTGTGTAATTAGTAAAATAAGAATAATTCTTCTGACAATATTATTAGACAAGATTTTTTCAATATTGGTAATGTCTTATATAAGAAAAGTGTTTCTGACAAATGACAATGGAGACGCGATGACCCAAAACCTATGGGATGCAACAAAAGCAGTTCTAAGAGGGAAGTTTATAGCAATACAAGCCTACCTCAAGAAACAGGAAACATCTCGAATAAACAACCTAACCTTGCGCCTAAAGCAATTAGAGAAAGAAGAACAAAAATCCCCAAAGCTAGCAGAAGGAAAGAAATCATAAAGATCAGATCAGAAATAAATGAAAAAGAGGGCTTCCCTGGTGGCGCAGTGGTTGAGAGTCTGCCTGCTAATGCAGGGGACACGGGTTCGAGCCCTGGTCTGGGAAGATCCCACATGCCACGGAGCAGCTGGGCCCGTGAGCCACAACTACTGAGCCTGCGCGTCTGGAGCCTGTGCCCCGCAACGGGAGGGGCCGCGATAGTGAAAGGCCCGCGCACCACGATGAAGAGCAGTCCCCGTACCGCGATGAAGAGTGGCCCCCACTTGCTGTAACTAGAGAAAGCCCTCGCACGAACTGAAGACCCAACACAGCCAAAAATAAAAGAAATAAAAAAAAAAATAAAGTAGCTATAAAAGTAATGGATTAAAAAAAAAAAAAAAAAAAAAGAAATAAATGAAAAAGAAATGAAGGAGACAATAGCAAAGATCAATAAAACTAAAAGCTGGTTCTTTGAGAAGATAAACAAAATTGATAAACCATTAGCCAGACTCATCAAGAGAAAAAGGGAGAAGACTCAAGTCAATAAAATTAGAAATGAAAAAGGAGAAGTAACCACTGACACTGCAGAAATACAAACGATCATGAGAGATTACTACAAGCAACTCTATGCCAATAAAATGGACAACCTGGAAGAAATGGACAGATTCTTAGAAATGGACAACCTGGAAGAAATGGACAGATTCTTAGAAATGCACAACCTGCCGAGACTGAACCAGGAAGAAATAGAAAATATGAACAGACCAATCACAAGCACTGAAATTGAAACTGTGATTGAAAATCTTCCAACAAACAAAAGCCCAGGACCAGATGGCTTCACAGGCGAATTCTATCAAACATTTAGAGAAGAGCTAACACCTATCCTTCTCAAACTCTTCCAAAATATTGCAGAGGGAGGAACACTCCCCAACTCATTCTACGAGGCCACCATCACCCGGATACCAAAACCAGACAAAGATGTCACAAAGAAAGAAAACTACAGGCCAATATCACTGATGAACATAGATGCAAAAATCCTCAACAAAATACTAGCAAACAGAATCCAACAGCACATTAAAAGGATCATACACCATGATCAAGTGGGATTTATTCCAGGAATGCAAGGATTCTTCAATATATGCAAATCAATCAACGTGATACATCATATTAACAAATTGAAGGAGAAAAACCATACGATCATCTCAATAGAGGCAGAGAAAGCTTTCGACAAAATTCAACACCCATTTATGATAAAAGCCCTGCAGAAAGTAGGCATAGAGGGAACTTTCCTCAACATAATAAAGGCCATATATGACAAACCCACAGCCAACATTGTCCTCAATGGTGAAACACTGAAACCATTTCCACTAAGATCAGGAACAAGACAAGGTTGCCCACTCTCACCACTATTATTCAACATAGTTTTGGAAGTTTTAGCCACAGCAATCAGAGAAGAAAAAGAAATAAAAGGAATCCAAATCGGAAAAGAAGAAGTAAAGCTGTCACTGTTTGCAGATGCCATGATACTATACATAGAGAATCCTAAAGATGCTACCAGAAAACTGCTAGAGCTAATCAATGAATTTGGTAAAGTAGCAGGATACAAAATTAATGCACAGAAATCTCTTGCATTCCTATACACTAATGATGAAAAATCTGAAAATGAAATTAAGAAAACACTCCCATTTACCATTGCAACAAAAAGAATAAAATATCTAGGAATAAACCTACCCAAGGAGACAAAAGACCTGTATGCAGAAAATTATAAGACACTGATGAAAGAAATTAAAGATGATACAAATAGATGGAGAGATATACCATGTTCTTGGATTGGAAGAATCAACATTGTGAAAATGACTCTACTACCCAAAGCAATCTACAGATTCAATGCAATCCCTATCAAACTACCACTGGCATTTTTCACAGAACTAGAACAAAAAATTTCACAATTTGTATGGAAACACAAAAGACCCCGAATAGCCAAAGCAATCTTGAGAACGAAAAATGGAGCTGGAGTAATCAGGCTCCCTGACTTCAGACTATATTACAAAGCTACAGTAATCAAGACAGTTTGGTACTGGCACAAAAACAGAAATATAGATCAATGGAACAGGATAGAAAGCCCAGAGATAAACCCACGCACATATGGTCACCTTATCTTTGATAAAGGAGGCAAGCATATACAGTGGAGAAAAGACAGCCTCTTCAATAAGTGGTGCTGGGGAAATTGGACAGGTACATGTAAAAGTATGAAATTAAAACACTCCCTGACACCATACACAAAAATAAACTCAAAATGGATTAAAGACCTAAGTGTAAGGCCAGACACTATCAAACTCTTAGAGGAAAACATAGGCAGAACACTCTATGACATAAATCACAGCAAGATCCTTTTTGACACAGCTCCTAGAGAAATGGAAATAAGAACACAAATAAACAAATGGGACCTAATGAAACTTAAAAGCTTTTGCACAGCAAAGGAAACCATAAACAAGACCAAAAGACAACCCTCACAATGGGAGAAAATATTTGCAAGTGAAGCAACTGACAAAGGATTCATCTCCAAAACATACAAGCAACTCACGCAGCTCAATAACAAAAAAAACAAACAACCCAATCCAAAAATGGACAGAAGACCTAAATAGACATTTCTCCAAAGAAGATATACAGATTGCCAACAGACACATGAAAGAATGCTCAACATCATTAATCATTAGAGAAATGCAAATCAAAACTACAATGAGATATCATCTCACACTGGTCAGAATGGCCATCATCAAAAAATCTACAAACAATACATGCTGGAGAGGGTGTGTAGAAAAGGGAACCCTCTTGCACTGTTGGTGGGAATGTAAATTGATACAGCCACTATGGAGAACAGTATGGAGGTTCCTTAAAAAACTACAAATAGAACTACCATATGACCCAGCAATCCCACTACTGGGCATATACCCTGAGAAAACCATAATTCAAAAAGAGTCATGTACCAAAATATTCATTGCAGCTCTATTTACAATAGCCAGGACATGGAAGCAACCTAACTGTCCATCATCGGATGAATGGATAAAGAAGATGTGGCACATATATGCAATGGAATATTACTCAGCCATAAAAAGAAACGAAATGGAGGTATTTGTAGTGAGGTGGATGGAGTTAGAGTCTGTCATACAGAGTGAAGTAAGTCAGAAAGAGAAAAACAAATACAGTATGCTAACACATATATATGGAATCTAAGGGGAAAAAAAAGGTCATGAAGAACCTAGTGGCAAGACGGGAATAAAGACACAGACCTACTAGAGAATGGACTTGAGGATACGGGGAGGGGGAGGGGTGAGATGTGACAGGGTGAGAGAGTGGCATGGACATATATACACTACCAAATGTAAAATAGATAGCTAGTGGGAAGCAGCCGCATAGCACAGGGAGATCAGCTAGGTGATTTGTGACCACCTAGAGGGGTGGGATAGGGAGGGTGGGAGGGAGGGAGATGCAAGAGGGGAGAGATATGGGAACATATGTATATGTATAACTGATTCACTTTGTTATAAAGCAGAAACTAACACACCATTGTAAAGCAATTATACTCCAATAAAGATGTTTAAAAAAAAAAAGTGTTTCTGAAAAGTTATAATATCCGTGTTGATATATCACAGCAGCCAGCTCACTGACCTATAAAGTACTAATGAAATTCCAGATACCAAATTCTAACTTAAAAATTACTTCCCCTTTTAACCATGAATTTCTTGATTCTCCAGTCAGAATTTCTAGGTTTTCCTGTTTATTTGCATTGCTAAAGTTTAATTTGTATAAGCACTAATTACTCTGCATGTATTAGCTAATTTATAGTCTTGACACCCTGTGAGGTATGTCCAATTATTATCACCTTTTACAGATGAGGATATTGAGAAGAGGTGAATAGCCAGGATTTCAGATCCATACAATCTAGCTCTAGAGCTGACACTCTGAATTGCTATACTATATGACTGCTAGTACCTTATTTCCTAGTATAAGGATGAGGCCAGCCTCACCATTTATATTAAGTAAAGGAAAATTATATTGCATAATCCACTTCACAAAATCCTTCTGTCAGTAGTTCTAATCCAGCAAAAGCTATCTGTATTTACTGAAGAATTACTGTGTACAAGGCTTAGAGTCAGATTCTGGAAAAATACAAAGGTACACATTTTGGTCTTAAAGAAATCTAGAAACCTAGTTGGGAAAATGGATGTGTTCACAAATAGACATACAAGTAAAATACTGTGATAGCATAGAGAAAATCATGAAAATTCCAATCTGAGCTAAGTAAAGGGAATGAGAAAGGAAAGAGAGCAATCAATATTAAGAGCATCTGGCATAGAAATTGAGATAGCATGCATATTTGACACCAATCAGAGTATTTTCTTAAAATAAGAATAAATACAAGAAGTACAAAGAATTTAAGTTAATTAAATTCTCATTTATTTTCCAAAAGAGAAGAGACCATTAAACTGAAGATAGTTTATATCCCTATCCTTTAATACACCCATATAAATGCACATATTTTATATATATATATATTACAAAGAGAAATATAAGTTACCATTTTCTAGGATGAGTCATGGCCTATACCTTTTTAACTTAATTCATGAGACAGGGACCATCTCCATACCATCGATAGAGTGGTGAGGCATTTCTGGTACAGTTCTGGCATCGGACCCACTAGCCTGTAACACTCAAATCTCAAACTGTGTGGGAGAACATTACCTGAGGTCCAGTGGAAGATGAATATGAAGACGAGGCCATAGCTACTTCTTCCTTTGTGTGCTTGAGGGAAGTGGTTTGCAGAAGTAATAAGTCTAGAATTCATCAGTCCCATTTCCTTTAGTTTTGTTGATATGATGATATTAAATGAGATTTTAAAATTATTGCTAATGATCCTCTTTGAATTAGTGTTTGTGGCTTTTAAAGAACTTCAGAATTAGCTCACAGGGAAACAATGATAACCTTAATTTTGAGAAAGACATTTTCTCAATAAGGTATTAAAAAGAATCACCTGCTTGCTCCTAGAATGGGGTTGGAGAAACTTACAAAAACATGTGTATACAAAAATGCTTTTAGAATAGAGGAAGATTTTTCAAAAGGTAGAAAATATACTATTTCAAGAGCGAATACATTAACTGTGATTAAGTCTTATACTTAGCTCAGAGATTCCTGGCAGCCAATAACAAGGAAAGGAGGATGGATTTCATAAATCTTATTATCTTTTAAAAGATATAGATTGCTTCTTCAAAGGAAGACATTTTTTGTTACTAAATTCTAAAAAAATTTTATAAGGGACATGGAACAAAATATGTAGAAGGTATTTCCAATGATAGTTTTATATGGTTTTTCCTCTTAGACTCTTGGTAAAAATCAAGGGCATCACATTAAAATCTTAGTAATATATAGATTATTTAAAATAATTTTATTTGTATTTTTAATAAATAATTTATAAATTACTTAGTAAATCTATTACGGTGGGGAGCTTAGATAATGTGGTCTAAGCTTACTGCTTTCTGATTTAATTTGCTATGAGGTGATTCTCAGTCTATTAGACATATGGTCCACACATTCCTCTAAACATTCTCTTTTCATTGTGTATGTACTGCTTCTTTGAGCTTTTGAATGAAAACTAGATATGGAAATGTGTCCTCTCTACTGAGAATTATGTCATTAACAAAGCACATTTTGAATACAGATTCTGTATTAGGAGTAAGCATGTTTATCTCTCAGATGTTTAATGTAGCAGTATAAAGTACAGATGTAGAAACAAAATGTTAAGGTCCAAATGCAAAATCCACTCTCTTTTTAGTTGTGGGACGTTACTGCCTTAGCATCTTCTTCTATAAAATGGGATTAACAATAGGGAGTACCTTAGGGGTTAAGCAAGGATTTAATACATATATGACACATAATTAGCACCATGTAATTGAGGACTCCTATTGTCTCAGATGAGTGCCTGTGAGTTTCACATGTTGTTATACCTTCAGGAAGTCAGACTGATTTCTATTTGTAGAGAAGAGCTCCCTCCTGCACAGAGGAGTTGAAAGATGCCAACCCTCAGGGCTAGTCCCTTTCTTTACGAAGCTGCTTGTGAGCTACTCAAATTCCTGAAAAAGTATTTAAATGAAAACTTACAGTTATACATCAAAGTGCATGGCAGAAATCATTTTACCCTGAAACGCTGAGTAAGCCGTCTACCTCAGCCATGATGGGGCTACAGTTTTATACCTTTGAAGTGTTTGACTTTGAATTATGCCAAAATCATCAACTAAACTAGCAAAAGTTAGTAGTTAAACCCGTTTCTAAGAAATTAAATACTTGATTGGATTGTTTAATACTGGAAACACAAATTTCAATTTTAGTAGAATTGATATCAGGAATGTTATGAGTTAGCAATAACAAGGCAAGAACTTGTAAAATGTAAAGATTTGAAGAGACAGGCAAAAGGTAATTCAGCCTATACCATGACATTTCTGTAGTGCTACTTAAAACATTTCATAATATGAGTATCGGTTTCATTGTAAACATAGTTTACAGAAGAAAAGATACCATACTGTTGAACATAAAGTACTCTGCAAATTTCCTAGCATGTCCACTGGAGAATCCCAGTGACTCAGGTCTTTCTCTCTGACCGAACTGCCCCCAAAGCTCAGGGTCACGGTAATTAATTAAGAAGTACTATCTCCGATGCATTTTTAATTTACCCGACGTAATCTCCTCCCTGAAATCACCACTGCAACACCTATAGTGACCAGTGCTAATATTAATAATAAAACAAAAGATCATTATTTCTCTGGATCAAATATGCTTCTTTATTAGTCATAGATTATTAATAATTGTATTGTTTATCTCTCTTTAATTTGAGTCAGTCCACTGGACCTAGAGCATATTGCAAAGCTACTCACAAGCCCTAGGACTCAAAGGGCTTCAACAATTACCTGAGTTGGTTTAAGAGGAATTAAAGAGGTAAACATTCCAAATCATCTATTGAAATTTTCTTTAAAGGTCCTAAATAGCTTGTTGTTTAAATATCAAGGACTTTGGCTGGACATCAACAGGAATGGCAGAATAGGAACTTCAAAATTTTACTCCTATGTAACCGAATGGGAATATTTGCAAAATAGTCAAAATAACTTTCTCAGGACTCTGGAAAATACCTCAAACCTGCAATCATTCGAGGAGCATTTATTCAAGAAAAATGGTTGGATCTCACTAAGAACAGGAAGGTTTGTGGTATTTTAACATGCCCTGATTCCACCACCTTCTCCCCAGATCTGGAGTAGCCTTGCAAAACAACAGCCCCAAAATCATGAAATTAAGCAGCTTAGCAGCCACTGGAAGGATCACAGTGGGTTGGAGACTTTTTAAAGCCTCATTTTCAGAGAATTGTCATCAGTTGACTTGTTCAGTAGTTCTCTGGAAATCTCCAGTTGCAGAGCATGCTTTTACTTGACCCAACTCAGAGATCACTCAATGAAAACAGCATTTTTACCTGAGGGAAAACTATCAATTGAAATTGTTTAACATCACCCCTGTCTAAGGCAGCAATAACAGTTGGAGCAAACAAGAAGATGACCCCAAAATGCTAGGGAATGAGATGTCCACAGGGGACTTTGAAAGGCTCCTACATATTCCTGAGAATCTAGAAGGCCATGCATGTTCAGAGGTGTGCACATCCCCAGGATTCTGTGAATACCCAGGAAAGCTCTGAGAAGGCCCTAAGTGCTCACCTCTGGTTGACCCTGATGCCTGTGAAGACAGGAGATGAAGGCTAAAGCAGAGATGTAAACTGACCACTTGGACATTGAAGGGATGCCTCAGTATGTGCATAGAGAACCTCAGCAAAGGCTAAAAACTTATTGTTTTCAAGAATTTAAGAAAATCTCTTTCTAATCATTAGGTAACTACTGAGTTAAGCTGACTAAGCAATAACTTCAGTGATCACACACAACAAAGAATACAGACTTTCCAAAATTACAATTAGTTCAGAAAAGTCACTTGCAAATGAAACAACTGACAAAGGATTAATCTCCAAAATTTACAAGCAGCTCATGCAGCTCAATATCAAAAAAACAAACAACCCAATCCAAAAATGGCCAGAAGACCTAAATAGACATTTCTCCAAAGAAGATATATACATTTCTCCAAAGAAGATTGCCAACAAACACATGAAAGAATGCTCAACATCATTAATCATTAGAGAAATGCAAATCAAAACTACAATGAGACATCATCTCACACTGGTCAGAATGGCCATCATCAAAAAAATCTACAAACAATAAATGCTGGCGAGGGTGTGGAGAAAAGGGAACCCTCTTGCACTGTTGGCGGGAATGTAAATTGATACAGCCACTATGGAGAACAGTATGGAGGTTCCTTAAGAAACTAAAAATAGAACTACCGTACGACCCAGCAATCCCACTACTAGGCATATACCCTGAGAAAACCATAATTCAAAAAGAGTCATGTACCAAAATGTTCATTGCAGCTCTATTTACAATAGCCAGGACATGGAAGCAACCTAAGTGTCCATCAACAGATGAATGGATAAAGAAGATGTGGCACAAAGAATGAATCTTGAAAGAAACAAAGAGAAGTGATTGTTTATGTACAAGGGATCCTCAGTAAGATTAACAGGTAACTTCTCAATAGAGACTACATAGGCTAGAAAGAAGAGGAATGTCCTATTCAAGGTGCTGAAGGGAAAGGACTGTCAACCAAGAAGTTTATATCCACCAAGCTATCCTTAAAAAATTTAGGAGTATTTAACCAAGAGAATTTATTGCTAGCAGACCTGCCCTAAAAGAATACCGAAGAGAGACCTTTAGGCAGAAGTGAATGGACACTAGACAGTAACTTAAATCCACAGGAAGAAATAAAGAGCACAAGTAAAGATAGCTACATAGGTAAATACAAAAGACAATACTATATTAATACATTTTTTGTTTGTAGATTTTTTTCCCCTCCTACTTGGTTGCATAAAGACAACAGTATAATGCTTAAAGCTTTTGTTTTTATCTTTAAGTTTGGGAAAAATGATTTTATTGTAACTACCTTTTTCACTGCTGAAATTTTTTTCCAGGTAAGGGCATATTCAGGGCTACTATAAACTGAATAACAAAAAATAAATATATCTCCATATAAAACAATATTCACCTCATTAAAAAACTCTTAGTTAAATTCAAATGTAGTCATTCTGATGCCTTAAGTTCATATATTGATAACAATGCCACATTGTCTTTTATAGCAATGGATGGGTAGCTATGGACTATTTCGTGTCAATAGGGAACTGAACTATTGTAGCCATTTATTTGCCCAATGTCAGTGACTCTTTTGGATGTATCCATTAGGAAGTATCATGATGTCTTTGGAGTTGAAATGCCTTTTGCTAGTCAGATGCTAGTACATTGGAGTAAGCATTTATAGACTGCTTTTGTAGATTAATGTGGAATACAGCAGTGTAAGATAACTATACGATAGCACATTTCTAGGTGAAACAAACACCTCATTTGATTTGTGTCAGTGGTAACTTAGAGCTGGTGAATCAAATGAAATGTTCTCTCAATCTAGATAATTTCTAGCAATGCTAAATCAAACCAAGTGAAATGAATTTTCTAATTGAGTCAAAGCCTTTGATCGACAAACCTGGGGATTCCTTTTGTATGAATTTATGTTTATCTTTGTTTACTTACACAGTGATCCATTAGTAGGTATAGTAGATATTCATAACCATAGTGAACATTAATGTTAATGAATCAGAAAGCACACATTTATTCTTTTGGTTGAAGTATATATGTTTAAATATAATTTAAACTAAAATAATAATAAAAGTAAAAAACATTTGTTGAAGTCCTACTCAAAGTGCTTTACATGTATTGACATCTTAAAGGTGAAGTAACTAAGTCACAGAGAGGATAAGTAAGTAGCCTGAGGTCATTCAGACCACCCAGCTAGCAAGCTGAGCTGAAATTAAAATCTAGGCAGTTTGTTTCCAGAGGCCATTCTTTTAACTACTTTGTAATTCTGCTTCTCAATAAAAAATAATGAAATTAGGACATATTAATAATTACTAGTTAAGCTGGTAAACAAAAAAAGGGGCGGTATTAGGCCAGAAGGATTAGCAAAAGTGTAGTTCTGAGATTATTTGTGGATCTTCACAGTTATCAGCAATTAGTATGCCAGCCATTACCAACCTCCAGTAAAAAGACTGAAAGTCATGTCAGGTGTGTCACACATTTGGTCAACCATAGACTCAAATATTAGCTGCAATTAACTGCTATGAGTATTAAAACAGATTTTCCACTGCTTCACAAACTCTTCTCCCCAGTCACCTCAACTAAGAAGAGTGAACTGGCACTCCATGGAGACCTAGGGAGGGACCATACTTGGACAGAAATATCATGCTGACACTTTATCTTACAGATATATATGAGAAATTCTTATGCAGAATATATTCAGTGTCCCAAAAATTTATTTGTTTTAATACAAAAATATGTTTTATCCAACACTTTGCAATAATTTGACATTCTGGGAAAATACACTATGTTGCACCTGGAAATGCAAATTGAGTTTTAAGAAACACGGGATTCCACCTCACATCCATCAGGATGGCTACTATCAGAAAATCCCAGAAAATAACAAGTCTTGTGAATGATGTGAAGAAATTAGAACACTTGTACACTATTGGTGGAAACATAGAATGGTGCAGACTCTGTGGAAAGCAGTATGGTGTTTTCTCAAAATATTAAAAATGAAATTACTATACGATTCAGCAATTCTACTTCTGCGTATATACCCAAAAGAATATTGAAGAAATATTTGTACACCCATATTCATAGCAGCATTATTCACAATAGCCAAAAGGTGGATGCAACCCAAGTGTTCATCAATGGATGAATGGATGAACAAAATGTGGTATATACATACAATGTGATATTATTCAGCCTTAAGAAGGAAGGAAATTCTGACACATGCTACAACACAAATGAACCTTGAGAGTATTATGCTAAGTGAAATAAGCCAGTCACAAAAAGACAAATACTGTACGATTCCATTTATATGAGGTACCTAGTGTAGTCAGATTCATAGAACAGAAAGTAGAATGGTGGTTGCCAGGGGCTTGAGGGGAGGGAGAATGGGGAACTGTTGTTTAATGGACACAAAGTTTGAGCTTTACATGATGAAAAGAGTTCTGCAGATGGATGGTGGTGATGGTTGCACAACAATGTGATTGTACTTAATGCCTCTGAACTGCATCCCTAAAAGTGGTCAAAATGAAGATTTTTATGTTATGTGTATTTTATCACAATTGAAAATAAAAAGACAGAAAAAGGAGGCAGGATTATGTAATAAAAATAGCAATTTCCTATGCATTATATGCTTTACTTCACTGATACTTCACTTCATCCTTGTCCAAGCTACCTAATCAATGTCTTACTGGGTCACCTCCATAGCCTCAGACTATCAGGTGACCATACATTTGTGACCCAAACCTTTGAGAGTGAAACAGGGCACTATTAATAATTATCCCAAGACAATTTGCATAAACCAGGATTGTTCTATTCTCAACAGAGAAGCCATAGTGATCTTTGAAAAAAGTCAGATCATATTCTACTGAAAACCTGCAACAGCTCCCTATTTCCACAGGTGGCTAATGGCTATCATACTGGACAGTGCTGATCTAGATGATTTATATCCACCACTCTCTTTTTGTCTGAACAAAATGGCCTTTTCCTCACTTAAAGAAGTTGAATACTTTTCATAATTTTAGCTAGTATGTAAGCTCCATGAGAGCAGGGACTGTATATTTATTCAGTCCTATATCCCCAGGGTTTTGTCTCTCCTGTGAGGTATCTCCAGGATTCAGTTCAGTGTCTGGCTTGAGCGAAGGACTTAATATATGTTGAAATAAACAATGATTATATTATCAGTATTCAAACAAAATATGATTTTGTTTTCAGACCAGAAAATATTTAAAAATGCAGCACAACATAATAACCTGGAATTATATTTTTTTCTATTTCCAATTTCTCTAATAAATATTGTGATAGATAACATAAAAATGTCTGGACCAAAAGATAGATAAGCAGACATTAAAGTATCAAGATGTCAATGTAACTGGTACATCATGTTGGAAAATTGAACAAAATACTTGAACTTTGCCTTTTCTTAGCTACTACTGAGTTTGTTATCTTTTCCTGGTATTTCTTTGACACAAAGAAGATATCCATTATAGTGGCTTCTACTCGAAACATATCAATTGGATCACATTTTACTAATCACCACCCTTTGCAACCTTCACTTCTGGGATGTGAGGGAGGTAGGAATGGGAAATACAGGTGGCGTGTAGGACTCACAAACAGATACAAAGAAAGACCATGTGAAGTTCTGCTGCTTCTCCTTGTCTTTATTTAAGTTGGCTCAGATAAGGAATGTGTAAAGCTTCGTGTGTGTGTGTGTGTGTGTGTGTGTGAGAGAGAGAGAGAGAGAGAGAGAGAGAAGGGGAGAGAGAGGGAGAGAGAGTGCCTGTGCTTACTCGTGAAAATCAGAACTCAGAGCATGAAAACATGGTACAGGGACTTGTATCATTATGACTGTGTGTTCTGGTCATAGTTCTTAGAAATGAGCCTATCGTAAGTCAATGGATTTTTCCATTTCATCATATTATAAGTAAGTTATTAGTAGTGTCTGTATTTTATTTATTTCTGCATTCTTCACAGTACCAAGCTCTCAGTAGGCTCTCAGAAAATGTTTTCTAAAAATAATAGATTCCCAATTAGCATTTTTAATCAACTGATGGCAACCAAAATTACATGTTAGTAGCAACATGTGTATATTGCCCAAATTTATAAAGATTTATTGGATTAGTATTACTACAGCCAGGGAGCATTTAAAAAGCTCAACATTTCGCATATGCAGTGCAAGTATCTTCTTGATATATTGAATTATTATGATATAAGTTTTATTATTGCTGAACAGATGACTAATGGTGCGAAGAGGAATGTTGAAGAATATTTTTGTTAATTGCATGGACAATGTGTCCAAAAGCATTTAAGGAAAGTGTTTACTATACATTCATCTACACCTGGCCTCAAGCAATTTAAGAAGAAACTAGTGTGTTTGTGTGTGTGTGTGTGTGCCTGTGTGTATAGGAAGTAAAGATCAATGGCAAAGATATTTTTCCTTTTTTTTTTTAATTCATGGCATTAAATTCATAGTTAGCTCATGGGCACACAGGTCTTAATCTCTTTCCTCTCTGCCATTCTTTTCTTTTGTAATTTGTTTACCATGAAGAGGTTGGAGAAGCCTGTTAAAGTACAATGGCAGGAGAATAGAGGATCACGGAAGAAATCCAATAATGAAACCACTCTGCCTGGCAAGCAACCTGTTGGAAGGTAATGTCTCTGAAGAAGTTGGTAGGGGCACTTAATTACTGCAACCTTTAATTCAATGTGAGTTGCCTGAACACCAAGAGTGTGATTTGTATGTGTTACTCTAGTTAAAATAGGCACTTTTTTCTCAAAATAAACTGGGAGTGCAATGTATGCATCTCAAATTCTGATTTATAGCTGTTCCAAACTTCAGAGATAAGGGTTTAGGTAGTGTTGCATTTAAAACAAACACTTTGCCATTATCTATAAAAATGCGGTTATTCTGACTTCAGGATTGTCTTTCCAAAGTCTTTTCCCTTCATATACACATGTACTCACACATATATGTAATGAATGATGATGGCATATAATGAAATAATACTGCCTTCTTAAAGCCACTTACTTTTGTACCCACCCGAAACAATACCCATTTATACTGATTATGTGGCAGTTGGACCAGATGCCTTATGACTTCTTTTCTATTGAAGTTGCGTTCTATAAATGACAGAAGCTTTAACCTTTATTTAGCAGGAGCAGTCATTAATCTGTCTTCAGACTTTCCCCTACCTCCCACAGAAAAAACAATTTGCTCTTCAAAAGTTTGTTTGGAAATGAAACCAAATTCAGTGTTTCCTCTACAGATGGTTGACCTCTTTCAGTTAGTGGCTGCATTACTCATTTAAACAATCATACAGGTCAATATAGTGTAATCTAAATTATTTAGTCTCTTAGTGTTTTTCAGACACTACTGACAGTTGGAGAAGCTCCAGCTGCTGGTTGTACCTGGATTTGAACTCCACCCAATGATAACAAGAGTTTTAGTCTGAATTCATGGACAGTGCCTACTGACCCACTTGACAGTCTTGCACATCGGTCCTTAGGGATTATAACTTAAGAATCAATATGTCGACACATGATGATTAATTATTTTCAGATGAAAAGTTTAAAATATGAGTGATTTTCAAAGACTCATTACTACCTGGACGGTCTTTCTTCTAAAGCCTAACTTTAAAACACCTCTCTTTTTTGTTTGTCCCCCACAGGGAGCAATTCAGATCTACCAAATAGACTAGCAAAATATTATGATAACCTTTTCCATCCTAATTTGTACTGGAGGCTGAGTGTGTACTAGGATCAACATTAATTACTGTATAACATTTCAGCAGTGTGGGTCATGGAAATGTCAGGGAGTTAGCTAAAGGGGACTTGGGGTCTTGGAAACATCAGGGGGGAAATAGCTAAAGAACATGTGCTCCACAGGACAATGGGGATTTACAAACATGAAATTTAGGACTAAGGTGGAAATAAAACCCAGGATTGAGGTGTTCATGCCAAGCAAATCCGATAAAAGTTAGGTTTATCAAGGTAGAGAAAAGGCACACGGCAATGCAATCTGGTGGTCTTTCTACCATCTTTAGATAATTTAAAAATTACTGAAATTTAGGTTCCAACAGTGAACACAACAGCTCGTAAAAACCGATTCCGTATAATAAGGGATCTAGTTTGTTAAAGTTAATATATCAGTTTGAATTAATGAATTTTTAAGTCATTATTCCTTTTGCAGCTTGATTTCAGATTAATTGCAGGTTTTAAATTGTCACTAGTCAGAGCTCAGCCAAGGCATATTTCCTCTCTTCTTTACTTGTACCCTGAGAATTCATGAATCAATTTTTTTCTGGGTCATGACTTTGCCCCACCAGGAGCAGAGAAAACCCTTCAGTGAGAAGAAAATTCAATAGCAGGGATCCCAGTCAGTCAGAATTTATACACAAAATGAAAGGAAGTAAATGACAGAGGAAATTTCCTAGCTATGAGGGAAAAAGGCTTAAAAATCACATATATTATCGAAACAGTAATGAATTTAGTAAATACTTTCAAGAACAGCAGTACTCACTTCCATCCTTGTAATTTAGGATTACTGAATATTTTAGGAAAGGGACTGCTTTTTGCAAGCCTTTTTTTTAAACAGCAGAGGTCACCTTAGTACAAACCTCTTCAGGGGGAAATGCTTTCTGTTCAGTGGTGATAAATTAAGTACTTTTAAACCATCAGCAAGTCTTCTCTTATTTCATTGAAACTCAAAAATCAGACACATATGGTTCGCTGGATTTTTTTAAAACTTAGACAAAATTGTTTTAAAATTAATTTACTCTCTATATCCTTTAAAAAAAGATTCTTTTCCAAAATGAATGAGTATAATATGAAATAATATAAGTAATCATAGCATCAATTATATTTCCAATTTGCTTAACAATATTCCATTTTGTATTTACTGTTAGAAAAATATCCAATAAACCATTCTGGCCTAGCCACTGTAGCTAATTTTTAAAACTAATTGTATCTATAAAATATATCCATTAACAAAGAATAGCTAATAAATAGCTGACTAAATGTAAAAATTTCCAAAAAGGGGAAAAAGTTATTCAATAAAACTTCATTTAATAAGACATGCATTAACTTAGATAAATTGATAGTAAACTCAATTTTTGTGTTATGGCTGTTTTGACTTTAAACTGTAGTTCATCTTATCTTGCATTATAAGCTACTATGGGCATTTGCATTTCAGATATTTAAAGACCAGAGGGTATACAAGTGTATACAATACACTTTTAATTAATAATTACATCTGGCTACACTATGTACCTTTAAACATTTAATCCATGTTTTCTAATGAACTCATTACCTACAAGATATAATCAATTTTAAACAAATATTTCTAATATCCTTTTTATTACATGTGCCAACATATCATTTTCATATTATAATGAACAACAATAACTATCTGACAAGGAGAATAAGATTTCTTAACATCCTCTCCTTTCCCTGCCCTTTCCTTTTCCTTCAACAGATGACAAAGTTGCTTTAACTTTCACACTAAGACGGCGAAGACAATTGCCATTTTTCAGGGAATGGGGGGGAAATTCAAAGAAATAAAAATGCCTAGGAAATTCTTAAATGCTATTTTAGATTTTAATCACTTTATTAGATTTCTTGCTTGAGTGATTTGTGCAGAAAACATTTTATCTATTTTGTTTTCCTCTGATTACCAAACTGTGTTAGACACAAAAGTCTACTTGAAACTAGCTTACAGTTTAAAGACAGGTTTAATAACAGGTGAACACTGGAAAATATGCAAACAAAATGGCAGACATGAATGACTTCATTTAAGGCATAATTGCTTCTCATCAACCCAAGAAATCATGCAGAAACAGTCTCTGTTTTACCCAGCCAGGAAGAGACCAGAGAAATCACTCAGGCAGAGATACTAAAAGGAAGGTCCATTCTTGGGTCTCAGCCAGACAACCACTCCACACACAGATCCAAGCGTAAAGACAATAGTCCTTAGAATCACAGTTCATCATAACAGATAATTATACAGCAAGTAAGACAATAAGGTTTTTTGGCCTCTGACTATATAGACTAATTGCTGGCTATGGAGCTCTGCCTGGAAGGCATACAGCACTGCCTCTGCAATGGCTTCTTATTATGTGAGGACTGGTGTAATTTGGGTGGACAAGAGCTTTAGTATCTAGTGAATTCCATATGGTGGCTCTTTCTCTTTTGTGGATTTTTTTTCCCTGACAGATATATAGCGGTATTCCAAATGGTTGCTGATATATCTATCTGGAAGGAGTTTTAAAATGAAATAATCCTGCCTAGTATTCCAAAGAGGTTTTTAGTTGATTAAAAAAAAAAAACAAAAAGATAAAAAAAGACAAGAAAATCTGGCCATTCAACTATAGGGTATGCCTTTATACATTGCAAAATATTAAAATTAAGATATGATGTCAGGTTTTATTCAAACGCATATGGTTGTCAGCAGATTTGCTGGGTAATATAGGCAAAATTCAGAGTTAACAAACAAACACTGCTTTCAAATATGCATCTGGAAGGAATAAATTCCCCCCCTTCATTTTTGTTTTCTTTTGCTCCTTTTACTCTCTAACAGGATCTCTCATGATTGAATTTATTATTTATTTATTTATTATCAGGAAAAGTGTCTGTTTTTAACATATTGATTTATGAGAGTGAGTTCCTGCCAAGATAGCAAGGGGATGAAGAGGCTCTGGATTAGTGATTCCTTCTTTCCCCATCAGAAACAAATAACGTCTCTCTGCAATTTGCGCAGCCCCCAAAGCCAGCCAATTAACTTGAAGTTGAGTTTTGACTCAAACTCGTGACCCTTCAAGCCATAGAGACTTATTCTACATCTGGCGTCATTGAACCAAGTTAGGGTAAAAATAATCTCTGCTATCGTTTTTGTGTGTGTTGCTTCTTTTTCTTGTACTAAAAAAAAAATAATAATAATAATTGATGTTTCTAAGACCTACTGAGGTCTTTAGAATTCCTAAAGCTTTCTACATGATATTTGTATGTTTTCCCCTCTTTGGGAGGCGAAAAGAGCTGGGGCACAATCATTTTTATTGAATAAAGTTTGCAGTTCAGGAAAGGCTTTCTTGCTCCCACGTGCAAGTGCTGACCATTACATCATGCGCCCTGAGGGTTGTGCTAGAAAAGAAAAAAGAAGGCGAAATAAGCAAAAATAAAAGAGTCTTCCTGACTTGAATTGAAAAAAGTGCTTGTTTTTTGTTAAACACCACAAATTTACAGGAAGGCTGGCAAGTGTAGTAGCATTCTGAGCATATGCTGCCTCTGAGGCACAAAGCCCTCCTTTAAAGAAATACACACGAAATGTACACTTTGATTCCCAAGATTTGTTCAGATAAAACTGTAGTTTCCAAGCTATGTCATCTATTTTGAAGTTAGTTTAAAAATTCTATTAGGATTGAATATGCACTACCCAACCCGATTTCGTTTCATTCACTTTTTATTGTAAATTAATTTGAAATTTTTTTCCAGTGAAGAAAGAAGGAAGGTGGATTATCTTGAAACAAGGTGAGCTGAGGATCAAAATAAGCAAAAAAGAGGTCCTGAGCCTAGTGAATTTGCTCTTTTTTTTTCCTGTTTTACTCCAATTTTCTAAGAATGCAGCGACATTTGGCTGTTGTAGATGTTTGTTAACGTTATGTATAAAATATATACTTAGACGTTGTAAGTAATATTATAATAGAGGTTCCAGGAGTGTAATGAGGTGCATATGTCCAAAAGGGGCTTTGAGTAGTGTCTGCAATTTAGCCACCATTAAATACTCATCTCATTTCAGCCGCATGTAAGTGTCTATGTTTTATTGGGAATAAAGTGAATTCACTACTTGCGGTTTGATTTGCAGAAAAAAAAATGAAAACAAAACCAAGCCCAGCAAGGCCAGTCATTTTGCTATTGTGGTGGTATTTTAATGCATTCTCTTATTCTGTGTGAATATTTTTTTTGAAAGTACACAGATCTTAAATATCGTAGCTAGAAAGTTGATATGGTTTGGATTTCAGATGATAAACACTACCAAACGGTGTCATATTAAAATGTAAAAACTCTGCATGCATGCCACAGCCTCTGCCTGCTATGAGTTTGGTTGTAGGAGTGTTTTTTTGACTTCTAAATCACACATTTGCTAAAATGAGCTCTGCTAGATATCAGTTTGCGCTCAGGCACAATGTGTCTCAGTCAGATTCCTAAAACAGATAGCTGAACTAGACTTTGACTTTTGACATCAACAATCTGACTTCAATATTTCTCCACAAAAAAGAGACTCCTGACTCTGTGCTGTTTCCATGTGATGGATAGCTTTTCAGCTGCTGACAGCACTGAACATAATAAATGTATTCATTAGCATTGGGGGCTGCATATCCCCATGTCTTAAGTTTTACAGCTAGTGGCTTTGAAATGCCACCCAGAAACACCTGCAGCACTGCCTTGTCTCTACAGAACTGCAGAGCCACTGTGCAAAAATATTATTATAAGGTTGTCTGTATATCAGCGTTTCTGCGCTAAACAACCTTTTAATTGCCTACCCTCTAATTTTTCTTTGCCTGGAAACACTTGCAGGCACATATTTTAATTTAAGTTGCTCTGTTTGACTCCTCTGATCAGCTGGGTTTTCATTGTCATTGCTTCACAATAATTTAATGTCATATATAATGGCATCAAATTGGGGAAAGCCCTAAAAGCTGCCAATCCAAAGTGATCTGAATGTTCCCGCGTACAAGCCTAGATAAGCTTGATTTGTTTGTGCCAACATTATTCATCACATTCTGTGTCTAACTGGGCCAGTGTTCTCTTGCTCTTGCATTTTCAAATCCTCTTTCAACATACACTGAAGCTTCTTAATCAGTGTGTTTTCTATACTATAGTTAACAAAATGGTTGAAAGTGTGCGTTTGAGACAAAAAAAAAAAAAAGAGTATTATGATGACGCTTAGCACACTACTATCTAAACATTTTACCATACTGTTCTTTCACTTGGTTCTTGTTAAACAAATTTCATTTTGTTTGCCGCTAGAAGAGGAGAGTTGGACCACATGTGCAATTCAACATTTGTTTTAGATTTTCATTTAATAATATTAAAGAGAGATAACTACCCTTCATGAAAACTTATTTGTGAGTCTACTCCAAAGCTGATCATATATGTCTTCTTGGGAGGAGAAGAGTTTTATTTTACAGCTAATTAAAAGTTTCTAAAGATGCAGTGGATTTTTTTTTGGTGCAAATTAAAATTAATTAGAGTTATTAAGGAGCCATGAAAAGAAGGATTTGAGAAATAGTGAGAAATATTATTTAAACCCTAATGGAATTCAGTGAAACCCACAGGTCTATTACAGGCCCCTGATTTGCCAGGATCACTGCAGGGGATCTAACATTAATAAGCACACTGGTAATTAAATCATTTGTTACTTTGTCTGTAATGTTGTAATGTTTCACTGATACTCTGTCAGAGCTCTTTGTGCAGATCAGAGCTAATCAAAGGTAATCAATTTTCAGCATTTGAGAAATCTGTAAATGATTATACATTCATCAGATCATTTAGTGGAGTGCAAGGAAAGTGCAATGCAATTAATCTTCCTGCATGAGGAGGAATTACCACCACAGAATTCAACAGTTATAATTAATTTCATTGTCTTGCTGTGAATTTTGATTGCTTTTCTTTGGACTGTATAGTACAAATGATGATTCATTGCAAAGTATTTGCAAAGCAAACACACCAGTGTGCTATGCAAATTAAAGTAGCTGTATAACAGATAGGTTTCAAACTTCCTATTTACTCAGGGTTGTTGAGTACTAATTTGCCAAATAATAATTGCTTGTTAACTTTATACACTCTTCCCTTGAATATCAAGATTGGTAACCAATGTAAATAGAAAGCACGTGCTATTTTGCATCATATGGTATGTATGCAAAATACTAGTTAGCACTTAAACTTGTTCGCTTTACCCAATAACTTAATTTAAGCATTAAAAGATGGTTATTTACCTCTGAAATAATTTGCTATTTATTTTACTTACACAAAATAGATAGTAGCAAATAGATTATGCATAGAAATTATAAGTGTGTTGCTTTTTCCATTATTGTAACTATAAACCTTTAAGAGACTTTCACTTGAAACATTTGATTCCTAGAATCTATTTGTATCTAGAATGCTACTTGTTTTAAAAATATGTAATTTTTGGTACATAGTGGGGTGTTTCCAAGACACATTTTCCATAATTTACAGATTTCCTATATAATTCCTTTTTAGTTTCCCAATATTCTGTTCATTTAAAAATGTGCCTGTGGGGACAGAAATGATTCAAAACGACCTACCGTTTCATCTCACGTTTTGTGATAAAATGAAATGATTTTTAAAAATGAAATCAAGGTTAATGACAAACAATAAAAAAATGTGCATAACTTTAACGTTAACTGTTTGCCAAATGACTCCAATTCCTGTGGTAGTTAAAATGCGGAGCACGAAATTTATTTCCTTTAAATCACTTTGCAAGATCCAAGTCTCTGTTTTCCTCCAAATTAAACTCTGTAAGTCTTGAAATCAGCTCTAATTCTTTCAATTCATACAGATCCACGAACATGAAACCCTATTTTAATATTTCTTAATCAAGAAGTTGAACTATGTGAATCCCAACTGAAAACCAAGATGAGACATTACTTTTCCCTCAGATGCATTCTGTATATGATGTTACTGAGACCTCTGTTGAATGCACATGAGGAATAAGTCACTTTTCCTGTATATTAATTTTAAAATCTGTGAATCAGTTTAAATTCGTTCAAACCATTACTTGCTAAAACCAGAAGGGTTAATATAAGTCTTTTCTATTCTGAAAAAAACAAAAAACAAAAAAACCATGAATGGGCTAACTGACTAAATTAACACATTCCAAATCATGTACAATTAAAATGTCAAGGTATCTTCACTTAAAATTCACGGTAAGGTAAGTAATACTAGGAAGTAGACCAAAATAATACAAACATAATAGTAAACTAATGTTTTTTTTTTTTCTGAGAGAATTAAATTATTAAATTGTCTGGAAATCCAAAGAAATAGTCAAATAACAAGTGAGGGCCCCCAAACCACTACTTTGCTGTCAAAATCAATAAAGCAACTATGGAAAAATTCTTTGAGAGCATCAGATCTTTCACATATTTTAAAATACGTGTCTAATGTGGAGATGCAATACATGCCTCATCAAGATTTTGATAAAAGAAAAATAGTATACCTACATTGTCTGTTTTTTCATGGGAACTGTTTCTCTTTAATTTATTCAAGTTGCTAGTATCTTTTAACAATTTTCTATTGTTGCTGGGATCATAGCATTCCTACTTGACAGTTCTCTCAAGTTTTCTTACTAGATACGCCATGGCAATTTCAGGCATTGCAGTTGGTTCAAGCATTATTATGTACTAAATATAGTTCAACTAATTTAAAATTATTTGAACTGCCAAAGTTAGAAAATTCATTAAAGAAAAATTAATCTTCTCAATTGATACCTTCCACCATAATTTCTTAAGGTTGAATCTCCAAATATTAATCTATGTGATGATTTTGACTAAATTTACTGATTAAATCATTTGGGAAAAGATAGTCTATTTGATTTAATAGAGGAAATAGAGATATAAACACAATATAAAACAAGGATGAAAGAAAATTTAAATATATAATGTAACATGCTTTGTATGAGGATCATGGATTTGCAGTAAAAAAAAAGACCTGATTCAAATCCTGGGTTAACTTCTTTAAGGTGGTGTGATCTTGGGAAACTTTCCTTATGGAAACTTTCTAAGTCTCATCTATAAAATGGGAATAATAATCTATTTTGCAGAAAGTCTTTTATTGAAATGTGCATTGATTGGCACATTATAGGCACTCAAAGAATGAAAGCTGTTGTTTTGATCCATGGAATGAAGAAAAGGAAATGTGTGAGGTGGTGGTGGAAATAGTGGAAGAAAGAGTCCTAACTTCTGGGTTTTATATATGAATGTAAAGCAGTTTTCAGTCATATTGGCCTCTTAGTTATAAAAATCAGGCTAGCAAAAATAATGTTACAGATTAAAGAATTTAAAACACATGATTTGGGTTGCAGATAGAGATGTTATGGATTTCTCCATTCACTGTCTCCAAAAAGTTTCTCTTTTCTTTTCTGTGAATACCTTTGAACTACTCCAAGCTTCTGTTTTTGAATGTTCATCAGCTCAGGTCTCTTGCACATCTATTTTTTAAAAAGTTTCTATAGGTCTCCTGAATTATTACCCTCTCCTTCATTTGCATTGGGACAGAAGTTTGAAATGGTAGAAATATTTGAATAATTTCTACTAGCCTGTTCAGCATTATTTTTATCAACAATAATTCAGAAAATTATTTATTAGATTTATCATTAATTTACTTAAGCAATGATTTTCTAGGTAAGATAGTAAAATCCAAGACACACAAAAACTTTGGCTCACTAGAAGTCAATTTGCAAAATTCAGCAAGGGTCAATATCAAGTTGTCAAAAGGCAACCTAAATATTTTTTAAAGTAAAAATCTCTTGGAAAGCTAGATTTTTTTAATGGTATAGTCTCTCCATAATTCTTGGCTCTTTACTAAATCTCTTCTAAAATTTTCTAGT
This sequence comes from Balaenoptera acutorostrata, assembly GCF_949987535.1. Lineage (NCBI taxonomy): Eukaryota > Metazoa > Chordata > Mammalia > Artiodactyla > Balaenopteridae > Balaenoptera > Balaenoptera acutorostrata. The sequence goes on along the minus strand of NC_080066.1, from coordinate 111,773,902 downwards.
TTGAATATACATGAAAAACCTTTGTAAGTGAAAAGTAAATTCAGGGATAGTTTTATAAGATTGGAAAAGTCTGTTTTATTTTGATTTTAATAATTACAAATCCAAAAAAGTCCCTTACCTGTCATTTAATTTAAAATTTGATGAGACTGGATGTTTTCTCCCAGTGCAAGATTCAGGGAAACTTTTTATAAGTCAGTGGTTATCTTTATTAACAAAATATATTTGATGAATATTTGCTTCCACTGGTAATTTCCATGCTTCATCTACTAAGTAAAAATTGCTTTTTCCTTCTTCCTATTTTTTAAATTCAGAAAGTCTGATTTTATTTTGTTGTACATCCAAATGGCTTGGAGGAACCCCTAATTCTAATAATTAATAAAATGCAATTGGGGAATGAGCATATATATTTTTGATAGATTTTTGCAAGTGTTGTTCTGTTCTTTCAAAGCACCAGTCTTTGAAATTTTTCCTTGATATAAGATGGAGAGCAGTATAAATAATCTATCTGACTTAAAGGATATGATAAAAAAAAGAAACTTGAGGTTCTTGCAATATCATAAATTATGTGAAACACGAAAAAAAAAAACCATGCATACATAACACCTTTCCTGTCTGGCTTCATTTGTATTCATTTGTTGTCAAAACAGGTTTCCATATTTAGCTTCTTTTTTTGATTATGCCTTTTCCTTTATTTCATGGAATGATATGTTATTATCTCTGAAGTGTAGATTTCTGCCAAGTTCTGTGCACTTCAGTGTTAAAAGTATGGCCCACAACTCTGGGAATCTTTGTTGAAGCTGTAGAAATAAAATGAATAGTATAAAAGCTTGATGGCATCTGTGGATAGGAAACTCATTAAAGGCCCCAGCCTTCTGTTTTATTTCTAACCACATTTTCCCTGTGGGATTTCAATGTCTTGCAGGATGAAACCAGCAGGACTCATTACTTACAAAACAATGTTTAGAGTCCTTTCGTGGTGCTGGAATGCTTCTGCCAGTCAGGTAAAAAACCTAGGCCTTTATCCTTTTGGGGACAATGCAGGCCAGCTCACAAACTGCTTGGAAAAGTCATGCCTTTGAATGCAACTGCAGGTGTTGCGCCCCAAAGGCTGTTGGTTGGTACCCTCCTATGCAATGTACAATGGGATAATAGAAAATTCACTTTGGAATTCAAACAAAGTCTTAGAGAAATGGAAATAATAGGAACACAATTTTGAGACTTCCTTAGTTTTTCCCACGAACTATGGACCATGACTAATACCCTCAGGGCAAAAAACATCCCTTTGCCTTTAAGGGATGTACACAATTCAGTATTTCAGATAAATAAGTTTCATGACCTCACCAATTTTGTGACTTCATTTACTAGAAAATAAATTTAAGCAAGAGAGGAATGCCATGTTATGGATAGAACTTCAAGACAATCTAATAAAAGATCAATGCATTTGAATATAAAGTATAACAAATAGTATTTTTATTTTCTCTTTTAAAAGAAATCATTGCTCTAACTGGGTTCGCTAAATCGAACTAGTATAGTTCTGACTGAATTGCCTGTCTCTCTTTGGCACTGTGGCTAGTGGCATTTTGGAAATATTCTTAGAACTTGTAAAATTCCTGCAAGAATAATAAGGACCTTGCTATTGTGGAATCAAAGAGATTCAATCACTTAATGTAGTACTATAGGCTTGTCAAGTGGAATTGCTTTTACAGAGTTGCTGAATAACTCATCCATAATGGCTGAAAATTTCAGCCATTTTGTTAAAACACCCAAGGCAGAAGAGATTAGTGCGCACCATAGAATAGCATATGTATAATCACGAAGAAGTTTAGACTACGTCTGCACCGTGAAGTACCATTTAAACATCCCAAGCTCCAGTCATTACATTATGGAAAACAATGTGAGCTATCTAAAAACTGAAGTGTGGCTTGCCCTTCGCTAGCTGATGAGACTGCAATAGCATTTAAGCTTGGTAAAATGTATTTCTAAACAAAGTTGCTATCTTTACAGTTTACCTTTACAGATGAGAAGGTCATGTAGAATTTGACTGGAGGGAATTTAAAAAACAGTTAAATGTGGCAACTATAGAGAAAAAGTTAAACAGTGAGAAAGTGCTAACCTAGTTGTTGAGGAATTGATATCAATTAGATTCCTATTAATAATAATAGGATAAGCTGACAACAAACATCTGGGTTGCTAAAATGAGACACCGTTAAGCTCTTCCCTTTTAAACACATTTTTGACAATGGAGACATGTATGTTATTTGTCAATGGCTAAGTTTCAACTTGCAGACTTCCGGTGTTTATTTTCACAATTTTATCTTAATTCTGAAAAAGAGTCAGGAAATAAATCGCCATTTTAAAAAGTGTCCCTCAAGCCTCTTATGCTTTGCAGAAATTATTGTGAAAGTAGTTGGGGGGCGCAGGGGTTAAGACTATTTTTAAATGTCAAATTCACCTCTCATTTTCTATGCAGAAAATGTCATGAATACTATACTTGAATTTGTACAAAGGCTCAACTAGACTTCATGGAGAATAAATATTCTTTTCTCCACTTATACTTTGAAGTTTGAATTTGGGGGTTATATTTATCTTGGGTTGTATATGGCAGTCAGTGGAATAAAAACATGTATATAAAAGTTATCTTCAGCTTGAATTTAAATTCATCTGCTTATTACCTTGTTTAAACAATAAAAAGGGAAAATATTCCCCAGGAAAGATGTTTAAATACTAGTATGTAAACAATGATGTCACCTTGTAATTTGAATGAAATATTAATAGAAAGAAGAGCAGATGAATATCAGAATATATTATGAATAGAGTAAATGCAACAGAAGGGTATTTTCTATCAAAAGAAAGGTGGTAAGAAATTTAATAGACCTAATTCAGTCTCATTAAAATTAATGCATTTGGAATAGGATATACAGAAGTCATTCAGCTTCTCTGTTCCAAAAATCTCAAAAGTCTATACACATTCAGATTAAAAAAGCGAGTCAGAAGGATGATAACTCAATCAACAATATCTTTTGGTTTTTCGTTCATGTAGCTCTTGCCAGAGGTCATGCAATAGGTCACTTGCAGTGTCAAAAATCCATCTTTAACTCTAACACTCTTTCTACAACACTCCTTACATCCTCCAAAGCAAAGTTGCCTACATAGAAAGGATTAGAAGATTTATCTTGCACAAAAAGCTATCTGAAAAAAAAATCAACTAATTAACCCATCTAATGAGCCATTCAATAGTAAAAGCAGGATTTATTTGATATGTTCCAAATATGCCAGCAATTGCTGCCTTTTTTTTTTTTTCCAAATCAGATCTAGTCCCTCTCTACCAAGTTTCCCATTCCAGTTAGTTGTGCTTAGGGTTTTAGAGGAGGCCAATAAATAACAACTTCTCCTAAGTTTAGACTCAACTAAAAGATAGGTATTAGAAGCAGGTGGATGGAGTTCAGATGGTCAGCCTTACTACTGGTAAATGGTGGGGTGGAGGGGTGCTGGGGCTATGCGCTTCTGTTCTCATAGTTGCCAGGAGTGTTTTACTCCAGTAGCTACGACGGTGTGTGCGTGGGGAGGGCCCTGCGTGAGAGGTCCAGGCCTAGGAGCAGCACCAGGACATTATTCAAACAATATGGACCATGGACTCAGACCTGGCTTTGAGTCCCAGCTTTGCCACCTACCAGGACAGTGAGCTTGGCACGTTACTCGATCTCTCCCAGCCCCATATGCTGGTATGTGGTTGAAAATTGGAAAATGATACTGAGCTTTAGATTTGTTGTGACGTTTACATTAAGAACCACATGGTAAGTGCATGACATACAGTAGGGGGATAATACATTTTAGTTGCTTTCCCCTTAATTTCTTACACGTGAAAGATATCCTTGCTTATTTTAACAGCCTCGGCTTTAGCATCCTGATTCTGCCCCAGCCAGTGTGGGACCTTCAAGGAAAGAGGTTTGCTTCTCTCTACATGAGTCCATCATGGCCGAGCAATGATTGTCATATGCTCTTTTGCTGCTGCTATAGCACAAATACCTCTTGTATACTGATCACTGACTATTCTCATAACAACCCCGTAAAGGGAAACTATCCCTAGTCCCATTTTCACAGGTGCTAAGGAGGCGTGAGAATGTTATGGAACTTACCTAAAGTAAGAGTTTCTCAGAGTTCAAGCTCCTAAGAGTTCAAGTTGAGATTCAAGCCATGTGCTCTTCTTCTAGAGGCTAAATTAACAACTACATAAGACATGGAATTGGAAAGATTCAGCCACTTTTTTCCATGGCTTCTGTTATGACCAAAGACATATATTTTCAGGTTGAGAGTAGAGTCCAAAATCTGAGGAAACACAGAAGAACGTGGAGGAGACATCAAGCCTTAGATCTGGACCTCATTTTTCTGGGTAAGAATCACAACCTCCCAGCGGCAGTAACGACTCCTTTATACTGCAAAGTTAAGTCACTTCATCATTCCTATTCTCTTGGGAAATAAACAATTCTGGTTTTGCACAGTCTACTTTAAAGAAGTCTGGCTCAATAATCAATGGTTATGGTGGGGAAGATGGGCCAACTTCCTCCCTGGCTTTCCTTCGTGGTCAACAGGAGGCTGTAACCAATGCCTGTTAATCTCTGTGTAGAGAACAAAAATGAATGTGAGCTCAGCTTTCTTCAAATTTTATTACAGACATAATACTTAAGATTTACAGTATACTTTCGATGTCTTGAAAGTTTCAAAACTGTGCTCAAGGTGATATCATTTTAAAGGAAACTTAAAAACTCTGAATACTTTTATTAGTCATTCATTCACTCATTTGTTCATTCCATACTTATTTATTCAACAAATATATATCATGCATCTTCACAGTTATGAGCCTTATCAGAGGCACTGAGGACCCAGAACTCAATAAGACAGACAAGATGCCTGCTTTCACAGAGCCTGTGCTTCACTCAAAGGAGACAGAACTCATCTGTATAGGTAAAGCCTTTGATATCCCATTTCATCAATCTTGATCACTTTGAGCTCATGACTCGAAAAAAAGAGAACATTTCATTTAGTGAAATGCATCCAATATTTTAAAAAGCTACATGAATAAAAAAATTAGTAATGGTTTTTACTGGGTGAAATCTAGCCTATTTTAATGGGTACATGTTTTAGCATAATCAGGTTAATTCTCAGAAAACACTGAATAATGGTAATTTAAATTAAGAACATCATTTGCAACTGCATGTACAGTAAATCACTTAATATCTAAATATGTTAAGTTGGGTTTCTTGAAACATATCAAACAATGTCCAGAAAATATGGTATACAACATGAGAACATCTATCTAGCAATCTATATATCTATCTATAAACATACATAATATCTAATAAATTTACTATTTTTGATACAATTGCATTTCTCACCAGGTGCTATTACTTAATCAATCAAATGAAACCTTTAATCAGCTATACTTCAGTAACAACCCTTTGAAGAGAAATGTACCTTGGAATTTTCCAGGTTTTTATTATTCTGTGGAAAGGTAGTATTGCACTCTGCCTGAAGAAGGTGCTCATAGTTTTACTTCTCTCCCAAGACTCTTACATTTTCTATTTTAAACATTTCTTTTCCTCCATTTCTGACATTTGAATTCATCATTCACGTCTGTGACATGTTTTCATATTATCATTTAATATCGATGTCAGTACCAAACAGTAATAAGGGTGCAAACATCTGTTGTTTACTCTGAAATGATTAGCTTCCATATATAATAATAAAAATTTACCCTATTGCAATAACATTTTAAAAAACCTTGCAAACATTTTGGACTCTGGCGATACCTTTAAAAAGGCAATGGAAAATTAGCTATGTGACGTTTGCCTGCTAGTTGCTTAATCCCAGTAAAATGCAGGATGAGTGGTACTAAAGTTCATTCAGATACTGTTTACATTAAAGAGAGTCTATTAAATATATGCATAGGCCTACTTGGTGTTTAACTTCACTGAGGCTCAGAAATAATCCAACCAAAGTGAGAAAATCACCTAGACTTCTGGTGAGGAAGGCCTATCATTTTACTGTCCTTTACCAAGTTGGCTGGTTGTTTCTTTGGTGACATTTAGGGACAATACACAGTTGGTTGATAATACTGTTTTAAGCTGAAATGGAAACATTGGGAGGAATACCATTTCTTTGCCAGGCTAACCTTTATTTCTCCTTTGAAATTCTGCTCAGACATTATATTCTATAGCAAGCCTTCCCTAACCCTCTAGGTTAGGCTAAATGTTCCTCTTTGAAACTCACAGCACCCAGTGGATACCCCTAACTTAGAACTCATCATAGGATTGTATTTGAAAAATCTCATATCTGAAAATCTTCCCTATTAGAGTGTAAGCAGAGACCCAGCCTTACTCATCTTTGTATCACTGGTACTCAATATAGCAATATATTGCCTGATCATGGATAAGCGGCCAAAAGTTGGGCAAAAACAACAAGAACATTATTACATCAGGCAGTGTGCTAGGTAGGCCAAGGATGAATAAGATATTTCTTTCCTTTAAGACCTAATCATCTAATAATCTAGACGTAAATAAATACTGCCATGAGAGTACACACAAGTTGCAATGGGAAACAGAAAGGGAAAATTAATCAGCTCAAGGGAGGAAATGCCAAGGAAGTCTCTTGGAAGAGGTACTGTGGGGATTAAGTATTTAAAATATATAGGTACTCATTGATTTATTGATTACCTCAAGAGTAAGAGAGCAAGACAACTTTGGGAAACTGCAAAGAGTTTAATATGTCTTGAGTTTAGGATTTTAAGGGTATAAAATTGTCTGAAAAATTAGACGGGAGTTAGAACAGGATGGATATAATTTGAAATGCCAAGTACTTAGTTTTTTAACATGCGAAATGAGAAGCCATTGAAAGATTTTAAACAGAGGAGTGACATAGTAAGTTTTAAATTTGTGAGTGATAATCCACAGTAGAGTGATGGAGATTGAATTATTGGGGGCACAGGAAACAAGGAACAGTGAAAAGAGAAATAAGGTGGAACTAAGGTATGGGAGTCAGGGATAGATTAGAGACATATTGAAAAAGTAAAATCACAAGGACTTGGTGAATTAAAGGATGAGGTGTCTGGCAAGGTGAATTGAGTTTCCTAGACTGGCCCATTGAGGGTATGAAGGTGGCATTCACTGAGGAAAGCAGTGCATGAGGATAAGGATGTAAGCCCAGTTTTGGACAAGGTGTGTTTGGGAAGCCTGGTTGACAAGGAAGAGGTCCAACAGGTAGTAAGGTGTATAGGTCTGGAGTTCAAGGGCGAGGTCTGCAGTAATGATACAGATTTGGAATTTTTCATGCTGGTTGAAGCTGTGGGTGTTATAGTGGACACTGATATTTTGCACACAGATCCTCTAGGATCCCTTTTGCATTTTCTATTTTCTAGCCAGCATCCCCACCCCATCTTCCATATGGTCTTGTATCTGGTGCCTGTACCTGTGGAAAGCTGCCCTTAGGAACTGTGGCTGCTTTGTCTGCAGGCTCAGCGAGCTGGAAGCCTCTGGTTGTTTCAGTGCCAAGGGGCAGACCTTAGCCAATGATCAAGTGGTACTGGAGTACCAAAGCCCAGCTCTCTTGCCTCCAGTTGGGACAAACTGTGAGATGTAATTTGCCCTCCAGGACTTTGCCCTCAATTGTACTTTGCTTGATTTGATCCATTTCCTGTCCTGCTTTCCCACTCCCTTACTGGTCTCCCTGGGAAGCATTTCTCTAATGAATCACTTGCACACAAATTCTCATCTCAAGGTTTCTTTCTGGGTGTATATACCTAAGACACGTTGTGAATAAGACCACTCAAATAGAGTATTTAAAATGAAAAGGAAAAATATCCAAGACAGGAACTCAAGGGAGTATCACCAGTTAAGAGGTGGGCTGTGAAATCCATTACTTTGAATCCTATAATTATGGGTAGGGCCACCTTAGGTGTTGAAAACTGTCCTCTTAGAACATGTGGTTTCCTCACCCCTGCTCTCTTTCTGGCAGGACAAAATTCCTGCTGCTGCTAAATGTGAAGAAAGGAGAGATTGTCTGATGAGGCATTGCAATGACACTGTTAGCAAGGATGCTGATAAGCATACCATGACCATAATAGGGAAATGAACACTGAACTATGGCCAAGTGGATATTGTGGATTTGTTTATTAGGGAAGAATTAAAATGCACTACTTCATATATGGAGAGGAGCTATCAGTTTTCCCCTTTCAATCTACTCATTATGTAGATTTCTATGGGAATAAATATAGATATATATACTTTTAAATTACTTCATTGCATATTATTATATATATGAATTATGGTTAGATACATAACTAACTTCTTAGTATGCGTACCTTGGTTTTCTCCATTCCTTTCTTATTGTGAATGATGCCTTTTTTGTTATGAATGCATGATGAACAACCTAGGACACATGTCTCTTTTTGCATAGTTGAGTATCTTCTCAGGGAAAATTTCTTCAAGTGAGATTTGTTGTTTCAAGGGTAAATGTGTTATATATTTTGACATGGGTAATTATATGAATTTTTAAGTTAAATTAGTAAACCACATTCATGCATATAATTTATAACTTTTTTCCTCATGATTGACATTATCTCTATTAAAAGTCCCCATTTCCACTTGATTACGGTAAATGCTGTATAGTCAATTTCAGGTTTAATCAGTTCAGTAAACTAACCTTATACTGATACTTAGTTAATACAGGTTAAAAGTTCAGCCATGAAGAGGTTTAAATTTTCTGCTCTGGTTCTCTCTCACCATATCCTCTATGGGGTCAGTTCCAAGTTCTAGGGACCTTATGCAACTGCCACCAATGTTGGGGAGGAAAGGACTACTTCCTGCTCTGGCTCTGAATTGGATCTGCACTGGCACCTTCCCCAGATGTCACTTATCAAGCCTGTCTCTTGTCACAAACAGTATCCAATGTTTCTTCAATGATGACTAGTCTGCAGTTTTAATGGAACTCTGCTTGGATCTTTGGCTCAAGTGATTTCTCCAAGATGTGGCGTGTTGTCCTCAGGTTTCTGGTTGGAACAGTAACTATCTCTCATCCAGACCTTATGAGCCTTGTACCCCTGCAGGCTCTCTCAGCCAATCTTCAATCCCTCTTGGCACATGGGAACTTTGGATTTCCTTCCACACCAATTAGGGGATGAAAACAACTGTAGGAAAATTAGGAAGTCTAACAATTTCCCCCTTATAGACATTTTTCCTTAATCTTCATAAGAAAAGAGGTAATTCCCTAGGTAATTCTGAAGAGAATGAATTTGAGCTTGGGGAGAGTAGTTAAGTATTAAAAGAATAGCTGAAGACAAAAAGCAGACTATGAGGAAGAAATGTCAGGTAATACTAAAAGAGCAATGTAAGTTTCTGACCATAAATTTCTAGTGGAAAAAACTGGGCAAATATGTGACATTTTCTCCATCATTGTGATAGCAAGGTGTTGAAGACTGGGAGAAAAAGGAGAGATGTGGACTGGAAGATTGAGGATGTCAACAAATTGTGAGAGTAAAACAATAAACGAGCTGGACAGTTTATAGATGTGATCAGAGAAGAAGGTAATGAATTTTCATAGTTTCAAGGTAGAAAATTTGGGGGTAATGAAACATTTTTTGTGGGGAGGTCGGAGTAGAGTAGTTAAACCCACTACATTGAGGAAGCCAAATCACTGTGACACTGGGGTTTTGATGGAAATTGAAGGTAGTTAGAATGAAGGTTAAAACTGGGGTGAATAGGAAGACAAAAAGCCAGGTTCTTAAGTGTTCAAAACATGTAGAGAAGTGATGGGGAGTTAAATGGAAGGAAATAAAGATACAGTGAGTGACAACAGCAAGCAGGAGTAAAACATGATAGACTAGAGGGCAAAAGCCTGAAAGGAGGAAAGATTTGATATGAGGGAGGAAGATAATGGTCTGGAAGTGAAGACCTGGAAATTTTTTTTTTGATTAATTAATTAATTTATTTATTTTTGGCTGTGTTGGGTCTTCATTGCTGTGCGAAGGCTTTCTCCAGTTGCGGCGAGCGGGGGCCACTCTTCATCGCGGTGCGCAGGCCTCTCACTGTCGCGGCCTCTCCCGTTGCGGAGCACAGGCTCCAAACGCTCAGGCTCAGTAGTTGCAGCTCACGGGCTTAGTTGCTCCGCGGCATGTGGGATCTTCCCAGACCGGGGCACGAACCTGTGTCCCCTGCATTGGCAGGCAGATTCTTAACCACTGTGCCACCAGGGAAGCCCCCGAGACCTGGAAATTTTAATACTAATTAGTTCTTCCATTCTACTTCCCCAACTCCAGACATTTAAGACATACAGAAGGTTGAGAAGAGCTATTCTCAGTGGGGAGCCAGATTTCAGTTAAGGCAAAGAGGTGGAGGGAGTTCATTTGACAACTGACTCAGAGAGCAGGAAGGGCATAGTGATGAGGAAGTGAGAGGACAGGAAAGAATGAAAGCCTAGTGGGGCTTACATTTTAGATGATAGGCAAAGCAAACAGGATTGGGAGAGAAATTTAGTTTGACTCTTCTTAATGTTCTGAAGAGAAAGAACTTATGTATACAACTGTTTGCTGTCACTGCCCGAGGTCTCAGGGGTTATAGGCCTCTTTACTTCCTCTCTGTGGCCTTGTCAGCAGGGGGCAACTTGGCTTGAGGTTCCAAACAGAATATTGATTAAAATACAGTTAGAGGGTTAAATCCAGAGTGGGGTATTGGGAGCAAGTGTGGTTATGCTTAATATGTCAAATAAAAGTAGAATTCACTTGTGGGATGAAGTGGTTGAAATTCTAATGCAAACCTAGGCAAAACCTAGCCAAAGGTTGTGGAGTTGCTTGGGTTGTATAGTAGAGTTTGCAAAAATATTACTAAAGACTTTGAAAGTCACCTTTCCCAAAGCAGATGCTAATAGCAGCTAAAAGAAGCAGTCTATTTTATCTAGAATCTGAGGCGTATAAGAGAGGGTGAGGTGAACACTGTGCGAAACTCACAGCTAACTTGACTTACTCTATTCAGATTGTCATCCTTAATTCTTGCTTTTTAGTTATAACAAAATTGAACCCCAAATCTCATTTGGGAAAGAATAAGAAAAAATAAGTAGAGTAATTAAGAGAAAAGAAATGACAGCATGTCTGTTATTTTCTTATTCCAAGAGAGTGGCAATAGTATCAGGCAAGTATAGGTACTGTTACATATTATGGTCCTGTCCTAGGAGGGCACAGCTAAAGATCTAAGACTCAAGTTGGGTCCTGGTTTTATATTTCTGTTATATCTTTAATCAGTCATTTCCTGTTTGGTGTGAGTTAACGGTTCCTTTAGTGGATTTTTTTTCCCCTCTGAGTCATCTTACTTGATAATGTCAGCCATGGGCTCACTGGCACATGTTGTATTGTCAATCTGTGATTCTCACTTTGGGCCATTTCTGTTGCTTGTGTCTCTTCTACTTGCAATTTCCCTTTGGTTGCCATCCCCTATTTTAGGAGAACTCAATCCACGTGCAGAGAAATATTATAGGTTCATCTCAGCAGGATGTGTGAGAAAGAGACCTTGGAAACAGGATGAAACTTGGAGTGTCATAATTCTATTTGCAGAGACTTGATCCTTGCTTACATGGACCGATCACAGTTGCTGAAAAAAAAATAACTCTGTGATATTTTCATGGATTCAGCCATATGGCACTGCCCTACCTGAACCATCATTCTGTTTTCCCTTACAGACACTGAGGAATGCAATATGGACATCCTGTCTGACTGCACAGTATACAAACTCTTTACCTAATGTTGCAGATGGGTTTCATATATCCAAGGGGCTGTTTATTAATGTGGGTATTTTTTCTCTTGCTTATTTACATATTGCTCAGAAGCCTGCCTACAACATGGAAATGATTTGCACGCATCTCGTTTCTTAGGAGTAAAGCACACTCCTACACATAGGGCATACCATTCCACGGGAGGCAAGTCATTTTGGGGTCTCCATTTCCATGTTTTGTGGGGGCAGTGCCATAAAAGCACTCTCTGCACAAATCACTTTCTTTAATTTATTTGAAGTTTTGAGCAAATATAAAGAGGCTCTTAAATGCTTGGAAATAGTAAGGTGTTGTAATAATAAGAACCCTGAGGAGTTTGGTAGAAGTGTAGGCCTTGGAATAGGCTGACTACAGAAATATTCCTGACTTTAGTATTTACCACCTGTGTAGCCTTAGAAAATATTTACCCTGTATCAACCTGGTTCCTCATCTATAAAGCACGAAAAAATAACATACATCATATAAAGTTGTAAGGATTGGACACTATGAATGTATGATTAAAATGGTAGTGAAAATGGCATTATTAAAAATAGTGTTGTTGAACATTATTTAGAGATCGTTATTATCTATGTTTCCTTAGGACAAGGATATTAATGCTTCCAGGAAGTAGAGATAATTGTCTGTAATTATTTGTCTTAACTCCATACGAGTTCTTGAAATGTATATTCCCAGTCCCTGTGGAAGTACCTGGCAAGTAGTAGATGCTCAATCCATGTTTGTTTGTTTGTTTATTTGTTTATTTATTTATTTATATTGCAGTATAATTGCTTTACAATGTTGTGTTAGTTTCTGCTGTACGATGGATGAAGTGAATCAGCTATATGTATACATATATCCCCTCCCTCTTGGAACCTCCCTCCCATCACCCCCCCACCACCACATCCCACCCATCTAGGTCATCACAGAGCACTGAGCTGAGCTTCCTGTGCTTTATAGCAGGTTCCCACTAGCTATCTATTTTACACATGGTAGTGTATTTATGTCAAGCCTAATCTCCCAATTCATCCCACCCTCCCCTCCGCCCCCCACCCCCATGTCCACACATCCATTCTCTACCTCTGCATCTCTATTCCTGCCGCGGAAATAGGTTAATCTGTACTATTTTTCTAGGTTCCACCTATATGCGTTAATATGCAATATTTGTTTTTCTCTTTTTGACTTACTTCAGTCTGTATGACAGACTCTAGGTCCCTCCACATCTCTACAAATGACCCAATTTCATTCCTTTTTATGGCTGAGTAATATTCCATTCTGTATATGTACCACATCTTCTTTATCCATTCATCTGTCGATGGACGTTTAGGTTGTTTCCATGACCTGGCTATTGTAAATAGTGCTGCAATGGACATTGGGGTACATGTGTCTTTTTGAATTATGGTTTTCTCAGGGTATATGCCCAGTAGTGGGATTGCTGGGTTATATGGTAGTACTATTTTTAGTTTTTAAAGGACCCTCCATAATGTTCTCCACAGTGGCTGTATCAATTTACTTTCCCACCAACAGTGGAAGAAGGTTCCCTTTTCTCCACACCCTCTCCAAGCATTTATTGTTTGTAGATTTTTTGATGATGGCCATTCTGACCAGTGTGAGGTGACACCTCATTCTAGTTTTGATTTGCATTTCTCTAATGATTAGTGATGTTGAGCATCTTTTCATGTGCCTTTTGGCCATCTGTATATCTTCTTTGGAGAAATGTCTATTTAGGTCTTCCGCCCATTTTTTGATTAGGTTGTTTGTTTTTTTGATATTGAGCTGCATAAGCTTTTTGTATATTTTGGAGATTAATCCTTTGTCCGTTGCTTTGTTTGCAAATATTTTCTCCCATTCTGAGGGTTGTCTTTTCATCTTGTTTATGGTTTCCTTTGCTGCGCAAAAGCTTTTAAATTTAATTAGGTCCCATTTAAAAATTTTTGTTTTTATTTTCATTGCTCTAGGAGGTGGGTCAAAAAAGGTCTTGCTCTGATTTATGTCAAAGACTGTTCTTCCTATTTTTTCCTCTAAGAGTTTTATAGTCTCCAGTCTTACATTTAGGTCTTTAATCCATTTGGAGTTTATTTTTGTGTATGGTGTTATGGAGTATTTTAATTTCGCTCCTTTACATGTAGCTGTCCAGTGTTCCCAGCACCACTTATTGAAGAGGCTGTCTTTCTCCATTGTATATTCTTGCCTCCTTTGTCATAGATTAGGTGACCATAGGTGTGCGTGGGTTAATCTCCAGGCTTTCTATCCTGTACCATTGATCTATATTTCTGTTTTTGTGCCAGTACCATAATGTCTTGATTACTGTAGCTTCATAGTATAGTCTGAAGTTGGGGAGCCTGATTCCTCCAGCTGCATTTTTCTTTCTCAAGACGGCTTTGGCTATTTGGGGTCTTTTGTGTTTCCATACAAATTGTAAAATTTTTTGTTCTAGTTCTGTGAAAAACGCCATTGGTAATTTGATAGGGATTGCATTGAATCTGTAGATTGCTTTGAGTAGTATAGTCATTTTCACAATATTGATTCTTCCAATCCAAGAACATTGTATATCTCTTCATCTGTTAGTGTTGTCTTTAATTTCTTTCATCAGTGTCCTACAGTTTTCTGTGTATAGGTCTTTTACCTCCTTAGGTAGGTTTATTTCTAGTATTTTATTCTTTTTGTTGCTATGGTAAATGGGATTGTTTCCTTAATTTCTCTTTCTGATCTTTCGTTGTTAGTGTATAGGAATGCAAGAGATTTCTGTGTATTAATTTTGTATCCTGAAACTTTACCAAATTCATCTATTAGCTCTAGTAGTTTTCTGGTTGCATCTTTAGGATTATCTATGTATACTATCATGTCATCTACAAACAGTGACAGTTTTACTTCTTCTTTTCCAATTTGTATTCCTTTTATTTCTTTTTCTCCTCTGATTGCCCTGGCTAGGACTTCCAAAACTATGTTGAATAATAGTGGTGAGAGTGGACATCCTTGTCTTGTTCCTGATCTTAGAGGAAATGCTTTCAGTTTTTCACCATTGAGAATGAAGTTTGCTGTGGGTTTGTCATATATGGCCTTTATTATGTTGAGGTAGGTTCCCTCTATGCCTACTTTCTTGAGAGTTTTTATCGTAAATGGGTGTTGAATTTTGTCAAAAGTTTTTCTGCATCTATTGAGATGATCAAATGATTTTTATTCTTTAATTTGCTAATATGGTGTATCACATTGATTGATTTGCCTATATTGAAGAATCCTTGCATTCCTGGGATAAATCCCACTTGATCATCGTGTATGATCCTTTTATTGTGTTGGATTCTGTTTGCTAGTATTTTGTTCAGGATTTTTGCATCTATGTTCATCAGTGATATTGGTCTGTAATTTCCTTTTTCTGTGATATCTTTGTCTGGTTTTGGTATCAGGGTGATGGCGGCCTTGTAGAACGAGTTTGGGAGTGTTCCTCCCTCTGCAGTTTTTTGGGAGAGTTTGAGAAGGATAGGCGTTAGCTCTTCTTCTTCTTTGACAGAATTCACCTGTGAAGCCATCTTGTCCTGGACTTTTGTTTACTGGAAGATTTTAAATTATGGTTTCAATTTCATTATTTGTGATAGGTCTGTTCATATTTTCTAATTCATTCTGGTTCAGTCTTGGAAAATTGTACCTTTCCAAGAATTTGTCCATTTCTTCGTGGTTGTCCATTTTATTGGCATAGAGTTGCTTGCAGTAGTCTCTTATGATGTTTTGTATTTATGCAGTGTCAATTGTGATTTCTCCGTTTTCATTTCTATTTTTATTGATTTGAGTCCTCTCCCTTTTTTTCTTGGTGAGTCTGGCTAAAGGTTTATCAATTTTGTTTATCTTCTCAAAGAACCAACTTTTAGTTTTATTGATCTTTGCTATTGTTTTCTTCATTTCTGTTTCATTTATTTTTGCTCAGACCTTTATGATTTCTTTCCTTCAACTAACTTTGGATTTTCTTTGTTCTTCTTTCTCTAGTTGCTTTAGGTGTAAGGTTAGATTGTTTATTTGACATGTTTCTTGTTTCTTAAGGTGAGATTGAATTGCTATAAATTTCCCTCTTAGAACTGCTTTTGCTGCGTCCCATAGGTTTTGGGTTGTCGTGTTTTCATTGTCATTTATTTCTATGTATTTTTTAATTTCCTCTTTGATTTCTTCAGTGGTCTCTTGGTTATTTAGCAGCACACTGTTTAGCCTTCATGTGTTTGTGTTTTTTACAGGTTTTTTTCCCTGTAATTTATTTCTAATCTCATAGTGTTGTGGTCGGAAAAGTTGCTTGATACAATTTCAATTTTCTTAAATTTCCGAGGCTTGACTTGTAACCCAAGATGTGATCTATCTTGGAGAATGTTCTGTGTGCACCTGAGAAGAAAGTGTATTCTGCCACTTTCAGGTGGAATGTCCTATAAATAGCAATTAAATCTGTTTGGTCTATTGTGTTATTTAAAGCTTGTGTTTCCTTATTTATTTTATTACTGGATGATCTGTCCATTGGTGTAAGTGGGGTGTTAAAATCCCCTACTATTATTGTGTTACTGTCAATTTCCCCTTTTATGGCTGTTAGCATTCACCTTATGTGTTGAGGTGCTCCTGTGTTGGGTGCATAAATATTTAAAATTGTTATATCTTCTTGGATTCATCCCTTCATCATTATGTATTGTCCTTCCTTATCTCTTGTAACAGTCTTTATTTTAAAGTCTATTTTATCTTATATGAGTATTGCTACTCCAGCTTTATTTTGATTTCCATTTGCATGGAATATCTTTTTCCATCCCTTCACTTTCAATCTGTATGTGTCCCTAGGTCTGAAATTGTTCTCTTGTAGACAGCATATATACAAGTCTTGTTTTTGTATCCATTCAGCCAGTCTATGTCTTTTGGTTGGAGCATTTAATCTATTTACATTCAAGGTAATTATCATTATGTATATTCCTATTACCATTTTCTTAATTGTTTTGGGTTTGTTTTGTGGGTCTTTTTCTTCTCTGTGTTTCCCGCCTAGAGAAGTTCCTTTAGCATTTGTTGTAAAGCTGGTTTGGTGGTGCTGAATTCTCTTAGCTTTTGCTTGTCTGTAAAGCTTTTGATTTCTCTGTCAAATCTGAATGAGGTCCTTGCTGGGTAGAGTAATCTTGGTTGTAGGTTTTTCCCTTTCATCCCTTTAAATATATCTTGCTACTCTCTTCCAGCCTGCAGAGTTTCTGCTGAAAAAGCTGCTGATAACCTTATGGGGATTTCCTTGTATGTTATTTGTTGCTTTTCCCTTGCTGCTTTTAATATTTTTTCTTTGAATTTAATTTTTGTAGTTTGATTAATCTGTGTCATGGTGTGTTTCTCCTAGGGTTTATCCTGTATGGGACTCTCTGCACTTCCTAGACTTGGGTGGCTATTTCCTTTGCCATGTTAAGGAAGTTTTTGACTATAATCTCTTCACATATTTTCTCAGAGCCTTTCTTTTTCTCTTCTTCTTCTGGGACCCCTATAATTTGAATGTTGGTGCATTCAATGTTGTCCCAGAGGTCTCTGAGACTGTCCTCAATTCTTTTCATTCTTTTTTCTTTATTCTGCTCCTTGGCAGTTATTTCCACTATTCTATCTTCCAGGTCACTTATTCCTTCTAGAGCATTTTTCATTTCAGTTATTGTGTTGTTCATCTCTGTTTGTTTGTTCTTTTAGTTCTTCTAGATCTTTGTTAAACATTTCTTGTATTTTCTCGATCTGTGCCTCCATTCTATTTCTGAGATTTTGGATCATCTTTACTACCATTACTCTGAATTCTTTATCAGGTAGGTTGCCTATTTCTTCTTCTTTTATTTGGTCTTATAGGTTTTTACCTTGCTCCATCATCTGTAACATATTTTTTTGTCATCTCATTTTTTTTGATGGGTGGTGCTGTGTGCTTGCCTTACTGATTGTTTGGCCTGAGGCTTCCAGCACTGGAGTTTGTAGGCAGTAGGGTAGATCCGGGTCTTGGTGCCAAGATGAGGACTCTGGGAGACCTCACTCCTATTAATATTCTCTGGGGTCTGAGGTTCTCTGTTAGTCCAGTGGTTGGGACTCAGCGCTCCCACCACAGGAGCTCAGGCCCAACCCTTGGCCTGGGAGCCAAGATTCCACAAGCCGCATGGCAGGGGAAAAAAAAAGGGAGAACAATAACAAAGAATAAAAAATAAATAAAATTAGAAAAATAAAAAATTTATTAGAATAATTAAAAATATAATTGAAAGAACAGCAAGGTAAAACAGAACCACAACAGCAAAAACAAAAGGGGGGAGAGAACAAACAAAAAGGAGCACAACAATAACAAAGAATAAAAAATAAAATAAAATTAGAAAAAAATTTATTAGAAAATTTATTTAAAAAGTAAAAAGATAAAAGATACAACAAAAACAAGGTGAAAGAGAACCACAACAGCAAAAAAAAAAAAAGCCGAAAAAGGCCTTGGCTGTGGGGGGTAGTGCTCAGGTGGAGTAGGGGCTTAGGCGGGGGTGGGGCCTAGGCTCACGACAGCTGGACGGAGCCTCAGAGTGTGGAGGATCAGGCCCGGGACCTCAGCAGGTTCCTGGGGGCCAGAGTGGGTGGGGGAAACGCTGGCTTTTCCTTCTGATCCTCCTATCCCGCGAGGGTCTCTCTTTGTTCCCATTGATCACCTCACTGTATGTGGGCCCCTCCGGGCATGAGAACCCCTCTCCTCCCCCAGCTGCCCCTTAGGGGCGCTGGTCCTGTTTGGCCTCCACTTCTCCTTCCCACTCCCTCCCCCCATGTCCTACCTGGTTGCTTGGGGGTTCCTCCCATCCCCTTAGGTGTCCAAGGTCCCCCACCAGTGCCTGGTAGGTGCCCTAGTTGTGAGGAGATGCAAACTCCGCGTACTCCTACTCTGCCATCTTGACTCCGCCCCTCCATGTTTGTTTAATTAACTATAAAATTGTTTCATTCATATGAAAAACATTTAATGTGCCGAAATCGGTATTCATATTTAGGGAGATGAAATCAAAATATTATAGACAATCACTGGATAATTTTCTGACAGGAAAATAAATCAAATATGAAAAGAGATGTAGATTTTTTTCACTCTTTACTTGTCTCATTCTCTTTTGGTTTAGAAATGGAAACCTGACACTTGGAGAACAAAAGAATAGGAATATCATTCCATCAATTTCTTCACTTTTATATGCTGCCTTCCTTTAATAGAATGCTAACCTGCCTGAGAACAGGGATCTTGTTTTTTATTTTCTGCCAAAAACCAGCCCATTGCCTAAAACAGTGTCTTGAACATAGTAGTTGCTCTATAGTTACTGAATAGATTTCTACCTCTTTGTAATCTAATATGTGGAGAAAA
This sequence comes from Balaenoptera acutorostrata, assembly GCF_949987535.1. NCBI lineage: Eukaryota > Metazoa > Chordata > Mammalia > Artiodactyla > Balaenopteridae > Balaenoptera > Balaenoptera acutorostrata. The sequence continues at coordinate 111,754,782 of NC_080066.1, read as the reverse complement.
ATTTATAATAACACATATTTCTTCCTCTTCTGAGTAGAATTCTGAAGCTCACAGTCTCATATTCAGGATGTTTGTTGTATTGCTTATCCATGATATTTTATTTAGCATATTAATATGAAAGTGAATTACTTGAATAAAAACAATCATTTTAAAGGCTCATGAGTAATATTTCCAAATTCCATTCTGGGATGATTGCCCCAATTTCTTTTTTTTACTTTATTTTATTTTTTTGGAGTATAGATGATTTACAATGTTTTGTTAGTTTCAGGTGTACAGCAAAGTGATTCAGTTATACATGTACATATATTCATTCTCTTTTATATTCTTTTCTCACATAGGTTATCACAGAATACTGAGTAGAGTTCCCTGTGCTATGCAGTAGGTCCTTGTTGGTTATCTACCTTACCTAATATATATAGTGGTATGTGTGTATGTGTTCATCCCAGGCTTCTGATTTATCCCTCCCTACCACATTTCCCCTTTGGTAACCATAAGTTTGTTTTCAATATCTGTAAGTCCATTTCTGTTTTGCAAATAAGTTCATTTGTTTCTTTTCTTTTTTTAAAATTTAGATTCCACATATGGGTGATATCATTTGATATTTGTCTTTCTCTGTCTGACTTATTTGCTTAGTATGATGATCTCTAGGTCCATCCATATTGGTGCAAATGGCATTATTTCATTCTTTTTTATGGCTGAGCAATATTCCATTGTATATATGTACCACATCTTTATCCATTCCTCTGTCAATGGACATTTACGTTGCTTCCATGTATTGGCTATTGTAAATAGTGCTGCAATGAACGTTGGGGCAGGATGTTTTTTTAATGCCAGTATTTATTTTTAACAAAACACTTCTACTATTAATTTCTGCTTCTGTCACTTGGTTAAATGGTTATCCAAATAGTTTACCCTGCGTACCTAACTTTGTTTCAGTCAAAATTCTTAAATGTGGCTATCCACAGCAATCAAATTAATGTTTCTTTTGTGTTTAGTCTGTGTAGACTCAGTCATGGTTTTCAGGTGTTTCTGTTTGGAGCAGACCTTAGCTCACACAGCAAGCTTTGTGGGAAAAAATGTATATTAATTATTTTCTCAGGATTTAAATTTTTGTTTCTATCAGATAAAACTTCCAGATGGATGGCAGATCATAGGATCACGTTTTCCTGCTATCTTATGGCACATGGAAACACTTGATTTGAAAGCTGGAACACAATGATCTGACCATGTAACTGTCAACAGCATAACCAGGTATACACCTTATGCCTGGATCCTCTAATTTGCACATTTTTTTCTGACACATATAGAAAGTCTACAGTCTAAATCCTTCAATTCATGTTCACTTAGGAGTTAGTGAAATTTTAAAATATACAAATTCTAATAGGAGTTTAATGAGAACCAATAAACCAAACCATAGATTATGTCCAAAGCCAATTAATATATTCTATTGAAACTAGAGTAAGGATCAGCATCGAGTTTCTTGCTCTTCTTACAGTAAATTTTCTGATAAGTATAGCTGGCCACAAAATGAGATGTCACACTCAGTAGAAGGAACTTAGGAATGGAGCAAAAAGGCAGATTCTAGGTCCCCCAGCTTGTTTTTTTGGTTGCATGACCTTGGGCAAGCCTTTTAAATTTTGGGCCAAACTGATTCCTCATAGAAAATAGGAAGGGTTTCAATAAGATAATTTTGAGATTCTTTATATCTCTAAACTTTTTATGATCTACAAACTAGGTAGGTCAATCCTAAATTATTGAAAAATTGATGCATAGTTCTGTGAAATGAAGCCGGTATTTCTATCACAATAAGCCCTTTAAATAATAGCAAAGATCCTGAACCTTGCTCACATTTATATGACAAAATACCATGTCAGTGACAGCCCCTGTCCTCGACAGTATAATTCATCAGCAATGCACTTTGAAACATTTGAGCGGTTCAAAGGATCACTCAGAATTTGTCTCTTACAAGTTGAAGAAAAATGAATTCTGTCAAAAATAGGATCCAAGGTCTGTGTTATTGTGCACTGGAAAATATTAAACAATAAAAAAACCAGCAATAGCAAATATAACAGTAATTTATGGATCATGACAGAGCTTAGGCATGTGTGTGGCTTATCTCTATATTCTAACATGCTGACAACAGAGCAATAATGATGTTTAATTCAAACAATCTTTTTATGGCAGGCCGTATGTGAGAAATATTTTTGATATATTCATCATGTTTTTGTGTTCCAGGATCATCTTGCAAAAGCAATCTTGAATCCTTCCTAAATGCGTGGTCCTTCAATTTGAACTGATAGAATATTATGACTTCCTTTGTCTTCTGTTTTGTGATTTTGCCAGTAGTTGAAACAAGGCAAACAATAGAGTGTATATGAATAGAACTGAGCATTACGGAAGGTGTAAAGATACTGAAAGCTGACAAAAAAGGAACACTAATGAACCAAAAAAAAAATTGGTTTACTTTCTTGAATTAGGGATTCCTATATCTACATCTCTGCATCTTTTGTTTTCCTTTAAAAAAGGACAAATAGTTTATTCAAAGGGAATTAATTCCTTCATGAACAGCTATATACAATTTATTTCAACCTAAATGGAATTTATATAATGTACCTAAAAAACAAAGATAAAATGATACTGGTCTTTGTGGGGAAAAGGCCCCATATAAAAATAATGGGACCTCGAATACATGTGTTAAAATTGTTTGTTGATTTATTTATACACACTTTATCTGTCTAATGTGATTCTTGCTCTAATTCTTATCATTAGCGACCTTTAGCAGAAAGTCAATTGCTACATCAAAATGATCTTTCATAGAAGCAGTTTGCTGTAGAAATCCAGGCACTGTACTTTATGGGGGCTTTAAGTTTGCTTTAGAAGCCTTCCCCCAAAATCTTTATTTATCTTTCTTCAAGTACCATGTTGCCTCTGTTCTGTCAACTGGGAATGTATTACCTCTCCCTTGACCTCTGTGTGCTGCCAACTTCCTCAAATGATGGACTCCTTTCTCCAGAATTAACACTCCAGACTCTTCTTCTTCCATCACTCTATCAGTTTGGATATTTTATTGTTTACTGAAGTGTGAATAGATTTAGCTCGTGTGTAATTTGCACTTTTGAATGCTACTTTTCAATGGAAAGGGATCTCTAACTGGTGGGTTTACCTGATGCCCACCCTCACTCCCTGTTCATTCTCGACCTTAAACTTCTCATCCTGCCAATAAAAGCCCTCATTTGGTTACTTTGAATTTTCATGTTTGTTGAAAAATAGTTTACTTCTTTCCAAAAAAGTATTTTGTGGGGCAAACATTTTGCTTTTCTCTAGTCTATGTGGCCCCTTGATTTGCACTTAGCTATTACTTCCTGCCATTACCCTAGATCCCCCAGTGAAGGGGTCCTCAGTAAGAGCCCTTTAGTTACTGATTCCTGGGCACAGTGGGTCAACAGACTTCACCTCCCAGATAGAACAGTGCCTCCCCACCCTCCTACGTGCGGGATCTGCAGGCGCTTCCAAAGGAGGCAAGTGCACTCAAAACTACAGCCCCAGTTTCTGCCTCTGCTTCTCTCTACTCCAGCTGCACCTTTGTTTTTGTTCCTAATGTGCCTCCAGGTCCCCGTCCCCTTGGTAGGGATGACACACGTGTGCTCATCTACTACGTTTCACAGTGTCTCAGAGGCCTCTTGGGATAGGTTCTAGCAGCCTCCACTGGGGAGTAAAATTTCTTTCCATCCAGCGAGGAAATACCTTCCTTTCTAGTGTCCAGATTGTTAGTGGTGGTGGTCCCATGGAAATGAGACCAGGTTCTGAGTGACACTGAGTATTCAGCTTTCCTGAACCAACACTCTGTTTCTGGAACTCCATCCCCTGGATGGGGTGCTTGCATTTGCTTGGCAAAGCTAGGTTTAAACCTGACTCCTGATGCTTCTCTTAGGTGTTCTCTTAGGAGAACGTTTGTTTCTCTGTGTAGTCTGGCTTCTATTTTTACTCCCTTTTCGTCTATAAGACATATTAGTATATGTTTGGACTCCTATTGAAGACCGGGTTCAAGTTCTTCCCCATGGTGTTCATGCGTGGCATACGAATCAGAGGTTGTGGCTGTTGACCTCTGCTTCAGTTTCTATAAGCAGATAAGGAGGCTTTGTCTTACCAGTGTCAGCTCTGACCCAAATAAATCATGTTACACCACATTTCTTCATTTGGTCAGACTAATTTATTTATTCAGAGTACAAGAGGGAGAAAGATCTCTCTTTTCACTGCTAGTCTAAATATTACATTAACTAAGCTGCCTGCTTTGTTATTGGCTTGGGAAGAGTGACTGGCAGGGCATATGGGAGTTATTATGACTCCATGTTTTTTATTATATACTATTAGTTGCACATTCTAGACCAACAGATAAGAATGGGGTGAGTGCAACTCTCCTGTATGGCTAGAGTCAGATGAGAAAAAAATGGGGAGAAACATGGTCAATGCTAACTGAGCATGAGTTTAGAAATAGAGGGCTTCCCTGGTAGCACAGTGGTTAAGAATCCGCCTGCCAATGCAGGGGACATGGGTTTGAGCCCTGTTCCAGGAAGATCCCACATGCCGTGGAGCGACTAAGCCTGTGCACCACAACTACTGAGCCTGCACTCTAGAGCCCACGCACTACAACTACTGAGCCCGTGCGCCACAACTACTGAAGCCCGCGCACCTAGAGCCCGTGCTCTGCAGCAAAAGAAGCCACCACAATGAGAAGCCCGTGCACTGCAAAGAAGAGTAGCCCCCGTTTGCCGCAACTAGAGAAAGCCCGTGAGCAGCAACGAAGACCCAATGCAGCCAAAAATAAATAAATTTAAAAAAAGAAAGAAAGAAATAGAGAAAGTAGGACCCACAGATTTTGTAAGCAGAGTAGAATTTTGCAGCACTCTGAAGATGGAAGACAGAGTTTAAAAATTCAGAAAGGAATTCATTAAGAGAAATGATTTTATGTCAAGAGGTGGGTCCTGAGGAAGAAAATGGTAACATCAGGTCTTAGACAGTGGGATGGGATCTCAGATATTTGGGTACAATGAGAGATTCCAGAGCAGAAAGTATGTGATGTGTACAAAGTCTTCGGTGTACATTACAAAAATTTTCTTATTAATCTCCTATAAAATGTCTGGGAATTAATACTTTGTCTTTATAAAATTTTTATGTGATATGAAAATGTTCATTTTAAATTTAGAAATTTTCTTTTATATCCTATGATTAAATGTTGGTAAGTATGGTTAGAAGGTAATAGTGACTGCTCCCAGCTAAGAATAGGAAATTTCAAGATTTTAATTTACTGAACCAGAGGTTACCAGGTCACAGAATGTATTTCTTTACAAATGGTTTCTTTTCTTTGGGCTACAAATCTAGAGAGGTTATGATATATATGTGTTGCCAAGGAACAGTGTCATTAATCATTAAAAATTCTTAGGTCAATATCAATAGAAGTTTCAAAGGATAATGCTGTTTCAAAACAGTCTTTAGGGAATTCCCTGGTGGTCCAGTGGTTAGGACTCTTGTGCTTTCACTGTCTAGGGCCCTGGGTTCAGTCCCTGGCCCAGGAACTAAGATCCCACAAGCCATGTGGTATAGCCAAAAACAGAACAGAACAAAACAAAACAAAACAAAACAAACAAAACAGTCCTTAATTGGTAAGTTACTTTCACGCAACTTGTTCAGAAGACAAAGTCTTGCGTGCTCATGGATGTTTAGTGGACTGTGTCTCTGATTTTATCCTGGTATGATATCACTGGTGTTTCAAACTGAGGATCACAATGGTGGGAGAACTGCTAAAATTGTGTTCAAATTGATGTAGGCATTTTCATTCTCCTGGAAGGTTGCATCTTAGTGTTTCTATGATACGAAAGCCCCCACGTCACACTGATGGGGAAACCAGAGCTGTAGCCTGTTTATCTTCTACCTCAGAGTGGGCATAAGGTATTACTACGTAGAATGTGCTAGTTTTGCTTGTAAATTCAATGGATTCAACTAATAGAACTTTAAGGTCATTTCCAGTTCTGACTGTATGATTCTTAACCTGATTATCAGTTAATTCAAGGTGGAGAGATTTAGATTTTAAAATATTGGATCTTCCCATCCTATATACTCATTCATTTCATTTTATGTCACTTAATTGTTTTATAGTTTAGTGTTTATTATTATTATTTTTTGGTATTTTAGAGTTTTATCATTGCTAGGGTGGGAAAGCTAATATTGTCCCACATTGCCAAATCTCATAATTTCTGAGACAGTTTTCTGTTGACACTGTTATATTTTCTAGGTAAACATAGTAGCATACCTCATGTATTTGACATCTAGAATAGATCACTTTTTGGTACTCTGTCCTCTATATGACAAAATTATTTTCAGTAATAATCATGAAAAGAAACAAGTAATAATAATAGCCAGAATAGAAATGCAGACAGATTAGAGATTTTTAAATTAAAATTTTATATACATGCCAGTTAAAGTTAATATTAAAAAGAATACAGGTATTACAGTACCTAAAAAGAAAAAAGCTATGGATTAATACTTTTCAATTACATTAATGTATTTTTTGAAAAGAGAGGAATTTATATCTGTATATAATAACCTTACAATTTTTCTTTTCAAGCCTTAACTTCTGCAAATTTGTCAATTAAACTTTGGAAAAATTAATCTTGGTTGTGCATGTTTAATAGTATAGCTAGGTTTATTAATCCATCTTTGATCATAGTAGACAGAATATTTCTATTAGTTTTAATTTTAGAGTATTTTTTTCACATGAAGCAGCAGATATACAAATAGGAAAAGTCTTAAACATAAAGATAAAATTTTCAGTGATTCATAAAGATTCCATTTCTTAATACAGTCCAGAAATTATAATACTGTCCATGTCTATGTTTCTTGGGGATCAATTCTATCAGCTTCCAAATATTGTTGTGTATAAAAATTTTCCATTAAAATATCTTCATCGGAAAGTCATCATAAATTTCTATTGCATTTGGTTGAAAGAAATATTTTTTTCTTCTGCAAAAATCAGAGGCAATGGTTGAATAGTAGCAAACATTGCTGTTATTTGATCCGTTGCTTTAGAATGAGCGTCTGGTTCTTGGGGAAAATGATGGAGGCAGTCAAGCCCAATGTCTTTGGTCTTTCTCCTGGCATTTCAAACAGTGGCAGAACTGAAGTGAATCCAGTTCAGTTTCTTCATCTTTATTATCACTTTGATATCATTTTTTGGTTTTAAACCTACTGTTTCAAGGCAGGAATACGTAGTGCCATAGGGGTACAACATACAGACAGTGCCTGAAGCAACCTTGAATAATTCTGAACTCTTAGGAACTTTCTCTCAATACAAATCCATGTAACTAAGCCCTGTGTCAGGGCTGACTGTATAACTAGGAATTTTCCATATTGACTTCCAGATATATTACAAGTTATTAAAGGACAAATAATAAAATGTGCTAATTTGTATATATTATATATATATAATATATACACACACACACATGCATAGTAATGCATATATATACATACATACGTACGTTAACAAACAATAGTCACTGAGGCTATAGTTTTAGATCTTAGACCAACAATATTTTTTTTTCAGAGAGAAGTATTTTATTATTGCCATTGCTTAGAATTGCTGGCACATGATGGTAATAAAAACAAACTGTAGTCGTTGGTTTTGCTACCATTTTACAGTTCTCTATAGACAACACATACCTCTTTGTAGCTGAAGTTGACCATTCCTATCACTACATTGCAGCAGTGATAATGAGCATTCTTGACTAGTTCCTGAGTGAAATGAAATTATCTTTAATTTTTCCATTATGTTTAAGTTTTTGATAGCTATTTTGTAAACAACCCATTACCAAGGAAGATTCCATTTCCAATTTATTAATTTTCAAATCAGAAGTTAGTGCTGAATTTAATGAAATAACTTTCTATGTCTATTATGATGATTATGTGGTTTTTATTGTCCAACTTGTAAATACTACATTAATAGTTTTCCAGAGATTGAAGCATTCTTGAGTTTGGGTGATAAAACCTACTTCATAACATATTATTCTTTTATACAATGCTTTTGTAATTTGCTAGTACTTTGTTTATAAATATTTGTAACAGTAAAGGCCTAGAGATTATCTTTTTTGTGTTTACCTTTTTTAGTTTTGATATTAAGGTCACAGCATCTCATTGAATGAGTTTGGAAGGTTTATATGTTTTTTGGTATTCTGTAAGAATTCATGCAACATAGTAATAGTCTGTTCCTTAAAGGCTTGGTCCTTTTTTTTTTTTTAGGAATAGTTTTTGTATTTTGTTATCTTCTGTCTACCACTCCCAGAATTGTTTGTAATATTGTGAAAGCAATTACATCTTGATTTAAAACATAAATGTGTTATCCTCTTCAATCTCTCTCAGAAACATTATTTAGATTATTTTATAGTTACCCGTTGTTTCCTCTAATAGCCCTGTTTCACTTGGTGTGGGGTTTAGTTCTTTTCTGTGTTGACTGTGTTGACTTTAGTTTCTCTCTTGCTGGTGGTTTTCCTCAAATATCTGCCAATTCTTGGTTATCTCTTTTCATGTGTAAATGAGGTTCTAGGTTGAACAGTATTGGTATCTGAAATAGAGTTTCAAGATATCTGCAGACAGCCAAAAGTTGCTAATGGAAATTGAAAGCCCTTCTCATCACTTCACACTTTTCACTCCCCAGCCATGAGAACAAACAGACCCTAGGACAGTTATAGGGAAGATTAGAGTGGATAAAAAATGATCCTGAAGATGAGTTATTTTCCAGTAAGTTCCTAGGTCCTTTATGCAAATAAACCATCGATGGGTCTATCAGGGGTGTTCCCAGACGCAAAAATTTTTCTCAGCCATAGAGTGCCACCAGTTTAGTTTGCCAAGCTTGGAATCAGATGAAAGGATAAATAATGAATACATAGGAGTGAATAAATAATGTTCTGTTTTAAAAATCTGGGACCTGGGTTGTGAACACAGATGTTTATTTGCTGTTATCTTTTAGAATTTACATAAAAATACACTCATATTATGTATGAAACATTTAAAACATAAAAATGAAGAAAGGCTAAATGAACAAAATTAATATATGATCCCAGGATCTCTTCTGAACCAAGAATTAATTTTTGAAATTATGTGTGTACAGACTAAGACTCTACAGATAAATTTATTAAAATGATGGTTAATTTGCATGGTATAACTTGATCATTCTGTTAAATTCTACCTATTCTTCAGATTACCAACTCTTGTTTTATATCTGAGTTCGGAGTTATTCTACCTTAAACTCACCTCTCTCATAGGCATTGCTATTTGGAGAGGGAATTGAGGCTGAAGTTGATCCCTTTAGGTTAACTAATGTGTTAACATGTATTAAAGTAACAGATTCTTTAGCTGCCATCTTGAATGGTACAAAGGGTCTGAGCCCAGAAGTGGGGGGTGGCGGGTTGAAAGAAGTGACACAGCCAGTATTTTTCAGTAGGGGAGACAGGCATAGCCATCAAAATTCTGGTTGACTGAGATGGGGGCGAGGGTGCGTGGAGAGGAAGCTGGGACAGCCTGTGAATTCCAACTCTGAAAAGATCCTTGTATCCCTGATGTCATTGCCCTGGTTCACTCTCTCATTTTCTTTCTATCTGGATTTTCACTATTGTTTTCTGATCATTCCCCTTGACTAAAGTCACACTCTTCTCCCATGCGTCCTCCATGTCATCTTTTTAAAACACAAACTTGAGCAGTCATTCTCTTCTTAAAAACCTTCAATGACTCCCTATTACTACAGAATAAAGTACTAATTCCTTGGAGAGATTCAAAGCCATTCCCTCTCCCTCATTCTACCTTTATTGCACATGTATTGTGTTTGGGAACTCACACTCTGGACTGTTTGTCTTCAAATCTTAACTTCACTGCTTACCTGTTGCATGACTTTGGGTGAGATACCAAACCTTTCTCTTTCTCTGTCTCAGCTTCCTCTTCCAAAATAAGGACCTACTGTATAGCACAGGGAACTCTGCTCAATATTCTGTAATAACCTAAACGGGATAAGAATTTGAAAAAGAATAGATACATGTATATGTATAACTGAATCACTTTGCTGTACACCTGAAACTAACACAACATTGTTAATCAACTATACTCCAATACAAAATAAAAAATTAAAACAAAACAAAATAAGGATAATAATCCTAGCTTTGCATAGGATTGTTGTAAAGAGCAATGGAATGAATACATGTTAAGTACTTGGAAGTAGTACATGGTAACCACTCAATAAATGTTAGCAATTAACATCATATTATACCAATCTACTCTATGTAATTGATGCTATACTATATTAAACTAGTTACAGTTCCCAGAAAGTGCTAGGTAGGCACTCTCCATCCTCCCAGTGCCACAATTTTGCTTATTCTATCTTGGAAGTTGCAAATTTAAGTATTTTTAGGCATCTGGCAAAGCAGGGAAGGAAATTGTGTGAATTGGAGAACATATGCCCTTTCCTTGCAAAAGCATGCAAATTAAAATTTATATTTTAATACTGTCCTGACCAAAGGAATCATATCTGTGGTTCCTCCTCTACTTTTATGGAAAATTACAACCCATCACTCAAGGCCAACAGCAAATATTTCTTCCATCGACTTTTTGGACTTCCTTCCTCCTTTGTACGCCCATAGTGTTGACTGTATTCATGCTCCCATTGTAATGTTTATTGTACTATAATTTAGTTACCTACATAATTGTCTGCCCACTTAAATTTTTTAGTTATCTGAGGGCAAGCAAAATGGCTTGTCTAGTTTTGCTTTTCCAATATCCAGCCAGTGCTTATTACATTTTTTGAATGAATGTGATAGTATCTGGAATACATGCAAATATGGAAAACCAATATGAGTAAGGATGAAAAGGTTAAGAAGCCAAACTGGTGGGGCAGTGAATGCAAACATAAACTGCATTTCATGTTTGTATTGATTTTGACTAGAATCTCACTCATGGATTGTTGCCCTATACCATCTTTGGTCAAAGGTTATTAAGGACAGCACTTTTTAGCGTCTGCCACTTCAACAAAGCAAGCAATTAAAAGGTGATTTGATAAAGTAATAGACTTATTTCCCAATGGAGGTTGGCTGGTTTTTACATAAAAATTACTACGAATCATCAAAGTCATTGATAGAAGATACTCAATAAAAGATTAGTTATTTTTCAGATGGGTTAAAGGTTATGATTTTCTTCTCTATTTCATCAAGATAGTTTTGCAAAGCAAAATGGCTGAAATGTCAATAATTTACCCAACTGAAGGCTTCTGTTTTTATATACAACAAACAAATAAATGAAAACCAAACAAATAGCTCTCTCCTCCTCACAAACACATAAGAAAACAAAACAAAACAAAAGAAACAAAACCAAACAAACAAAATCCAAAACCGTCAATGGGAATGGACGTGGCAAGCGTCAGGGGTTTGTGGCAACCTCTGCTGGACTGTTCAGGCCCCATTGCCAGTTCAGGAGCATGTAGAAGCAGTTCTCACCTACTCATTTCCCAGTCCTTGTGACTCACCAGTAGATTTGCACGGAGCTCTCACTTCTTTCTGGGTATATTAATCAGTTTTGGCTGCCATAGCAGATTATCATAGCCTGGGAGGCTTAAGCAATAGAAATTCATTTTCTCACAGTCTGAATGCTGGGAAGTCCATGGTCAAGGTCTGGCAGGGTTCAATTCCCTGTGAGGTCTCCCTTTCTGACTTGTAGGTGGCAGCTACTCCTTCTGTACTCATATGAACTCTTCTTTGTGTGCCCACTGACGGAGGGGGAGCGATCCCTCTATTCCTCCTCTTATCAGGCAACCAGTCTTACTGGATTAGGGCCCCACTCTTATGACCTCATTTAATCTTAAGCACTTCCTAAAGGCCGTACCTCCAAATACAGTCACACTGAGGGTTAGGATTTCAACATATGAATTTTGGGGGGGACACAATTCAGTCCAGAGCACAGAGGTAAAGTCCTGTTAACAACGTGCTTTGAGTGCTAGTACACGACATCATTCTCTTCCCTTTTGGTTAAAACACTTTTTTGATTAATTATATCATAGGTACTGACTTTTTATCTTTTGAACCTCTTTAAACAGGTTATTTCTCACTTTAATGAATTCAGCCAGTTTCAATGATTACTGAGGGAGGGTCTCAACAAATATAATGTCTTTCAAACTCTTAAATAAAAACATCAATGAAGGAAAAGAAGTTAATATTGTAAAGATCTTCCTTCTCAAACAATTTTTAACAAGGTATTTGCTCATACTGATCTGATCTCAATGAAAAAAACAAAATCCCAAGGTTTATTTGTGATCACGTTCAACATTAACAATAGCACCAACTTTGTGATGCTTCTCCCCAGCCCAAATTCTTAAGAACCCCAAATCTGATGGTATAAATATAGTTACAACTAAATAATTCAATTGATACACATAATGCAATAGATTAAGTAAAGGAGGGGGGAGAGGATATTTTTAAATATGTTTTTTGGTGTTTCCAATAAAGCTTAATTTATTTTTTTCATCTCCCTGAGCTGCCCAGTCCTTCCCAGAAACTTTACTGTCATGATAGTACCTGCAGAGTGACACCACTACCAGACCTGGCTGTTTATTTCTGAGTAAGAACAGCTGTGCGACAGACTGTTTGAACAGTCCCCGTTTCAGGATGCAGCATGGATCTCTGACACCGAGGCAGTACTGCACCAGCTGGCTCTGTGTTCGGTACTTTGCTATTCCTGGATGATCTACCTGCTCTCAGCCCTGTCACCTTACTGTTTCTGCCATCTAATTAAAAACCCATGTTACTGGATTCACTCTGCTACAAATTAGCAATGCTTTCTGTGTTCTTTCAGAGCCTAAACTGGCCATTTTTACTTTATGATACATGATTTATTTTTAAATTCATACAAGATGCTTGATTATTTATTTGTGGTCTATTTGAGCTCTCTTGTGGAGCCTCGATCAGAGTAATCCTCTTCTAATGTATTCATATAGAGTGAAGATCTAAATTTCCTAATCAAAATCATGTCAGCAAAAGTAGAGCTGCTCTTATGATAACATTTTAGTCTAGAAAATGATTTTCCTTTAAAAGGGATTCAATGGACATGATGACATAAAAAGAAGCGGCAAAATTACACACAATCAGTTCACATAATCAAAACAGCAATGTTTTATATTCAGCAAGGATTCCTTTTTTTACTATAATAAATGGGAACAAAATAGTCCTTTTGGAATTCTGCAACTGTGTTATGGCTACAAATGCAATACTACTAGCATTCTAGAGATAGAGACAAGCATTTTCAAAACTTTAGAGGAAAGGATCCCATTGAGACATAGTCCCTAAATATACATTCGGATAATATTTCATCACTAACACTGATGTTCTGTCTTCACTTTAACTTCATTAGGAACTCACTATTAAACCAAGATTAGTCTATTTTTAAAACAGCCTAATTCATGCAAGTAGTCAAATGGTTGCTTTTTTTTTTTTTTTTTTTTTTGGCTGCATTGGGTCTTTGTTGCTGCTCGCGGGCTTTAGTTGCCGCGAGTGGGGGCTACTCTTAGTTGCGGTGCGCAGGCTTCTCATTGAGGTGGCTTCTCTTACTGCGGAGCACAGGCTCTACGTGCTCGGGCTTCAGTAGTTGTGGCTCGTGAGCTCTAGAGTGCAGGCTCAGTAGTTGTGGTGCACGGGCTTAGTTGCTCTGTGGCATGTGGGATCTTCCCAGACCAGGGCTCGAACCCATGTCCCCTGCATTGACAGGCGGATTCTTAACCACTGCACCACCAGGGAAGTCCCCAAATGGTTGCGTTTTAATCACAACTGCTTGGGAAAAAATTATTTTCCTAACATATACATTGGAAGTGTACAACATCTATGGAACTTTTCTATATTCATTAGGAAAATCTGGTCCTGTCTTGTGGGATGTTCCAATGGTCTTCGTGCATACTTCTATCAGTATAGTATTCCAGAAGTGTGTGTTGTAAGGCATATCCAGTTTCTCAGAAAGACTGAAGTTCTGTGAAACAGGTATCATGTATTGCACATCTTTATAATCCTAGAACCTAGCCTGGGCCTGAAATATGGCAGGTGTTCCAAAAATGATTGTTGGTTGACTTCATGAAAACTAAAGAAACAGGGACTAATGTTTATATGAGTAAGGTATTAATTGCCTTCACAAGATGTGAAGTTAATTGCCTTCACAAGATGTAAAATTATAGTATACCTACAAGACAGTATCCAAAACAATTGCATGAATTATTGTGCATAATCATAGTCAAAGCTCTGCTTCTTTTTAATTAAAGGCTCTTTGATTCATAAACACACACACACACACACACACACACACACACATCTTTTATGAATTTGACCTGGTTAGATAACCACTTCCTACTCAGTGATCACATTATCCTTTTGTCTTTCCTAGATTTTTGACTTTAAGGGTTTTATTTATGTAGTGCATTTCTTTACTTTTTACTGTGAACTGTAACAAACTTTGTGTGAATTTTGGAGCCATCAGTTTACATATTGCAGTGGCTACATTTGGGAAGTAAAGATGGAGTGACAGAGGAACTGGAAAATTTTTAAAGTATTGAACGTATCTCTCAGTAGTTAGGCTGCCTTTAATGTGCAGGGAGTCACAACCTCAATCCAGGACAGACGCATACTACCACAGTGGTTACAGAAGACTTCATTATGAGCCTGGAAGTCACCAAGACATTTAAAAAGGGATAGAGGAAAATATCATTCAGAAAGAGGACTTAATTCCCCAAGGGCAATGTGCCTAGCTCCCTTTCTCCCAAAAGCTATCTCTTCCTGCTTCAAACTGCAAGGGTATCAAGAAAAGAAAATTTTCCCTTTTCATGAAAGCAAACTGTAAAGATTCACAAAGATTCACAGATCAGAACAGAGCAGGCTGTGACTTAGAACAAGCATCATAACTGGCTGAAGTGAAACTAATAAGCTTATAGCAAATGAAAATCTACCAGGGTGGTCAACAAGACAAAAACATAAGTGGGCAATAAAGTCATTGATGAAAGCATGGCCAGGAAGATCATGGCTTTTGTAGCCATTTGGCATAATGCTGAGGAAACAGTCTAAAAGGTAGCCAAAGAGAAAGTATGACATTCAGGGTCTGTGTTGACAGCAGCAGGAAATGGGTGCAAGAGGGAATGCATAGAGACAGGAAATGCACAAGGAGAAGAGGATAAAGAACAATAGTACTAGTAATAGAGTTTTCATATTGTAGTGAAAAACCACTGAACATAGAGGGAACCTGAGGTTCTTTATTGCTTACAGGGAATGTTGGTATAGAGCCCAAGAACTGGACAAGCTGATTAGAGAATAAAAAGAAAGGAGGCAAAAAAAAAAAGAAAAAAAGATCAAAGACAATACTTTTGTATACAATTTGTTTTTACGAGTGTATAATTCTTTGTATGGACCACACATGCTTTTTTGTGTTTTGTAGTAGGAACCTGTGGCTTCCATTTATGTGATTTTTCTTAATTTTTTTCTGAGCTTAAAAAAATCTAATTTGTATTTTTTCTGATCTTCATTTTAATTTAACAGTTGTATTTAATTATGTATCTATTTGCTTAAATATCTTTATTTGTAGATTAAGACAGATAATTTGAAAAAAAAATACCTGTGTTTATGCTAATTAGAGACATATAAGAATTACCTTAAACACAACTGTAATTATTTATACAGTATATTTTATATATAAATTTATAATTAGGTATATAGTTGCCTACATTAATTATGTACACATATTTACTTTAGTGTTAATTTAGGCATTTCTAGAACTAATTATAAAAAGTTAGAAAATATATTTTTTCACTGTTACCTGGGTCCTCTAAACTGATTAGCTTTTTTCTCCTCTAGACCCTAAAGAACCCCTTCAAACATTATAAACCATGCACAGCTAAGGAGACCCAACCAACATTAGGCATTATCTTGGAACTTTTGTCCAAAATAGAGGATGAATCATTACACCTCGCATCATCTATCACAAAAAAGGAAGCACCAGTGCCCTGTGACCCTCACTGGGTTTTGGATGCCACATATTTGAATGCACTTCTGACCTAGATAAGCGACATAAAAGGCTGCTATTTTGACTGGGCCCAGTAAAGGGCTTTGCATCAGGTCTAAGTTGCAGTAAAAGTAGCTTTGCTGGACTTCCCTGGTGGCGCAGTGGTTGAGAATCTGCCTGCCAATACAGGGGACACGGGTTCGAGCCCTGGTCCGGGAAGATCCCACATGCCATGGAACAACCAAGCCCTTGAGCCACAATTACTGAGCCTGCGCTCTAGAGCCTGTGAGCCACAACTACTGAGCCCACGCGCCTAGAGCCCGTGCTCCGCAACAAGAGATGCCACCGCAATGAGAAGGCCACGCACAGCAATGAAGAGTAGCCCCCGCTCTCTGCAACTAGAGAAAGCCCGCGTGCAGCAATGAAGACCCAACACAGCCAAAAATAAATAAATTAAATAAATAAATTTATTTTTTAAAAAAAGTAGCTTTGCTACCTGGCCTATATGATCTGGTAAACCCCACGGTATTAGATGTATTAGTGGTGGGGAGAATGGCATGTAGATTTTATGGCAAGTCCTAATTGGGCAAATCACAACAGATAGCAAGGGTTCTGAAACAAAGGCATTCCTTTGCAGTGAAGAATTAAACACCTTGTGGAAAACTGCTACTTGTAGGCTTCTGGTTCCCAGTAGAGAAGAGGCTCTGGTTGTGCAGACTGAACCTGACAGACCTGGCCATCTAAGAAGGCCTGGCTTGTCAGTGTTCTCAGTCCAGATGGGAGTGCCTTGCCACGTTATTCATTCACCACTAGTCCAATACAAAGACAAATTTTGAAAAATAACCTTGAACATACTAGGGTTGAACTATATAAAAAATCACATTTTTTGTAGATAAAAATGATATCAGTAATTTCATATGCTTTAACCTAATAGAAAAATAATATAGAATTTATTCAGTGCATAGTATATGCCCAAGACAGGACTATTTCCTCCTTCCCTCTCTTCCTTCCTCCCTCTCTCCTACCTTCCTTTCTTTCTTCTTTCCTTCTTTACAATGTACTTTCCATCCCATTGTATGATTTGACACCATTATTCCTTTCTAAGCTACTAAACGCATTTGTATTTTTGAAGCATTTACTGCCTTGATTTTTTTGATTATCGTTCTTGGTTGCAATAAGAAACTGTGGAAATCATAACCAGCCCCAGTTCCCAATGATCGGCTTACAAATGGATAGAAATCCTTCTTTTAAGATGCCCTTAAGATGTAGAAGCATACTTTTGCTTAGTATACTTACCAAGTGTAAAGCAATAGGTACACCATGTACTAAATGTACATGATAATTATGGCTTGACTGATAATTATTTTCTGACTGGTTTGTGATTAAATTTTTCACATGGTAAGCAGACTGGTTAGATATTATTATCTTTAAAGCAAATATGAAATTAATTTCATACTAAAGAGTATCTTAAATGCACAGAATAGCAGGAAAGAGAGAGGAAGGATTTTAGAACAATGAATTTAGAAGATATGATTAATTTTTGACATGTTTCCATGCTCCTTCACCTACAAGTCACTTGATAAGAATGACCGAAAAATTTTTTCTCTGATGCTATCTCCTGCTATCTCCTCAGCTCTGAACCTTGTCATTTTAACTAGCAGAAAAGCAGCCTATTTGTACTTTTTTCCTTCTGCATCAGTTTCGATTCCTTTTTATGTACTTGCTTTTATCTAGGTGTCAGATTCTCTCTAAATGATAGATTGTAATCTCAGCTATAGAAAAAAAAAAGAAACTTAGAAAATGGATGGATTTGATTTTAAGCAATATGGTCTAGTCAGTTGGCAGCCGCAGAGAGATGAGCCTCTAGTGAGTTTTGTCATTACGTGTGTTTTACATTAACTCTTGGTCTCACGCATATGAAAATATTTTATAAGAATTTTCTTTGTTGTATTTTGTAAAATTACTTAAAAAGTCTTTCCTCCTCAGGACTTTGAGGGTAATCCAAAACCTCTGGCAGTTTTAAAATCAGAATATAAATTATATTCTGAAAAACAGTCCATTTCTTCCACTTTAAGTACATGTAAATTAGTCATTTATTCAATCTTTTTATATAATGAGAATATACTAATTGGAAACATTTAGCAATGTAATGAAGATTGAATAAAATGTTCATGGAACCTATAGTTTGATGGAGGAAACAAGGAAATAAAGAGATAATTATAACAGTGTGACAGACCTTATCATAGGGGTAAGAAACCTGCTAGAGGGAATAAAGTTGTGGCTTCTGTAAAGCAGGGACTGTGATGAAAACATACTTAGGTTTTATTCAAAAAGGATGATGGTGCAGTGGTTAAGAATCCGCCTGTCAATGCAGGGGACACGGGTTCAAGCCCTGGTCTGGGAAGATCCCACATGCCACAGAGCAACTAAGCCCACGCACCACAACTACTGAGCCTGTGCTCTAGAGCCCACGAGCCACAACTACTGAGCCCACGAGCCACAACTACTGAAGCCTGTGTGCCTAGAGCCCATGCTCCACAACAAAGAGAAGTAACCGCAACGAGAAGCCCGTGCACCACAAAGAAGAGTAGTTCCCACTCGCCACAACTAGAGAAAGCCCGTGTACAGCAATGAAGACCCAATGCAGCCAAAAATAAATACATAAATAAATATATTTTTTAAAAAAAAGGATGTATCGTTTGCCAATATTTTCTCCCAGACCATAGGTTGTCTTTTCATTTTGTTTATGGTTTCCTTTGCTGTGAAAAAGCTTATAAGTTTGATTAGGTCCCATTTGTTTATTTTTGCTTTTATTTCTATTGCTTTGGGAGAACAACCTAAGAAAACATTGATACAATTTATGTCAGAGAATGTTTTGCCTGTGCTTTCTTCTATGAGTTTTGTGGTGTCATGTCTTATATTTAAGTCTTTAAGCCATTTTGAGTTTATTTTTTGTATGGTGTGAGGGAGTGTTCTAACCTCATTGATTTACATGTGGCTGCTCAGCTTTCCCAACACCACTTGCTGAAGAGACTGTCTTTTCTCCATTGTATATTCTTGCTTCTTTTGTTGAAGATTAATTAACAATAGGTGTGTGGGTTTATTTCTGGGCTCTCTATTCTGGTCCATTGATCCATATGTCTGTTTTTGTGTCAATACCATTCTGTTTTGATTACTGTAGCTTTGTAGTATTGTCTGAAGTCTGGGAGGGTTATGACTCTACTTTGTTCTTTTTCCTCAGGATTGCTTTGGCAATGCTCAGTCTTTTATGGTTCCAGATAAATTTTGGGATTATTTGTTCTAGTTCTGTGAAAAATGTCAGGGGTAGTTTGATAGGGTCACATTAAATCTGTAGATTGCTTTGCGTAGTATGGCCATTTTAACAATATTAATTCTTCCAGTCCAGGAGCATGGGATATCTTTCCATTTCTTTGAATCATCTGCACTTTCTTTTGTCAATGTTTTATAGTTTTCAGATATAAGTCTTTTACCTCCTTGGTCATATTTATTCCTAAGTTTTTTTTTTCTTTTTCTGATGGGATTTTAAAAGGGATGATATCACTTATATGTGGAATCTAAAATATGATACAAATGAACTTATTTACAAAACAGAAAGAGACTCACAGACATAAAAAACAACCTTATGGTTACCCAAGGGGAAAGGGAGTGGGGGAGGGATAAATTAGGAGTTTGGGATTAGCAGATACAAAACTACTATATATAAAATAGATAAACAACACAGTCCTACTGTATAGCACAGGGAACTATGTTCAATATCCTGTAATAAACCATAATGGAAAAGAATATGAAAAAAATATATATGTGTGTATAACTGAATCACTTTGCTGTACACCAGATACTAACAGAACATTGTAAATCAAATATACTTCAGTCAAGGAAAAACAAAGAAGGATGTACCTGTGGCATTGAGTTGAAGGTCTGTACAGATCTTATGATCCCATTCAATAGATCAAACTGGCTTTAAGCCTTCAAGTTCTTATTGACGATGTGTAAAATGGATCGTAAAAACAGCTGAATCTAGAAGGGAAATGCAGGATAAACCAAATTATTTAAATGATTTCTCCACCCCAATGAAGTTTAAAGAATCATATTTAAAGATATCTAGTTTCACATGTGACTGATTATGTTTTACATGAGTTTGAAAGGGAAGTGTTTTGGGGCACTAGAGAGGTTGGGGGAGGTGTCTAATTGTTGAACCAGATTTCCCAGTGTGGTTTCATTTTAAGTTTTGTAATGGAGTCTCTGAATATCATACTCAAAACTTAAGTATAAATACTATATAAGAACCTATTTAATAATTCATATTCAGAAACACATTTAGTAAATGGTGGAAATCTAGATAATCTTCCTAAGGAGTCACTTTTCAATTTCAAATTCAAGAATTTAACACCGGTCAGAATGGCCATCATCAAAAAGTCTACAAACAATAAAGGCTGGAGAGGGTGTGGAGAAAAGGGAACCCTCCTACACTGTTGGTGGGAATATAAACTGGTAAAACCACTATGGAGAACAGTACGGAGGTTCCTTAAGAAACTAAAAATAGAGCTACCATATGATCCAGCAATCCCACTCCTGGGCATATATCTGGAGAAAACCATAATTCAAAAATATACATGCACCCCCCAATGTTCATTGTAGCACTATTTACAATAGCCAAGACATGAAATCAACCTAAGTGTCCATCAACAGAGGAATGGATAAAGAAGATGTGGTACATATATGCAACGGAATATTACTCAGCCATAAAAAAATGAAATAATGCCATTTGCAGCAACATGGATGGACCTATAGAGATTATCATACTAAGTGAAGTAAGTCAGACAGAGAAAGATAAATATCATATGACATCACTCATATGTGGAATCTAATTTTTAAAAAATGACATAAATGAACTTATTTACAAAACAGAAACAGACTCACAGATTTAGAAAACAAACTTATGGTTAGCAAAGGGGAAATGTAGGGGGGAGGGATAAATTAGGAGCTTGGAATTAACATACACATACTACTATATATAAAATAGATAACCAACAAGGACCTACCGTATAGCACAGGGAGCTCTACTCAATATTCTGTAATAACCTATATGGGAAAAGAATCAGAAAAAGAATGAATATATATATATATACACATATATATAATTTAAATATTTTATTCAGGCTTTCACAGATCTATTTTTAACAATAGGCGTATACATTCAGGGAATATTTTAAAATATCCTGGTTTCTGGAGTCTATGTAAAAATTTTTGGATTTAATTATCTGAACTCCTATGACCCTATTTTTACATTTGATTTTATTGAAACAACAGCAATGAGACATGCACAATGAAGTATATCATGAAAATAATCATTAGATGAAAAGCTGACATATACTTTTCTTCTAAAATTTACCTCACATTTATTTAGTATTTTACAGTTTAGAAATAGTTGTTTGTTTGTTATAATCTTATAGTCTTTCCTATTACAAAATTTTTATTTGCTCCAATATCTTGTTTTATGTTTCATTTTACCCTCTTTCCATCTCTTTCCTCCAAACACTCCTTTCTCTTTTCTATTCCTTGGACTCTTTTTTTTTTTGTGGTGAAAATTTAGTATAAGTATTTCAAATGAGTAGTTTCTTCAGTATACTCTTCATTCTGGACCCCATATTGCTTGTGGTTGAAGGTTCACCTCCAAGCCTGGGGTAGAGATAGATAGGTAAGGAGAAGGCAGAATGACATTTCATACATAGAAGCATATTACCCAGGTTGCTGTGGACCGGCACTCTAGCCACGCTCTTTTCTCCACATTCCTGGCTTCTAGGGGCAATGTAGTGTTTCTTTAACTTGTGCCCTCAAAGCAATTTTGTTTTAAATCCTGCCTCCCACACAATGACACCCAACCTTCTGATGTTATTTCTTTTTTAATTAATTAATTAATTTATTTATCTATTTATTTTTGGCTGCATTGGGTCTTCGTTTCTGCGCGTGGGCTTTCTCTAGTTGTGGCAAGCAGGGGCTACTCTTCATTGTAGTTGTGGGCTTCTCATTGCAGTGGCTTCCCTTGTTGTGGAGCACGGGCTCTAGGCACGCAGGCTTCAGTAGTTGTGGCACATGGACTCAGTAGTTGTGGCTCGCGGGCTCTAGAGTACAGGCTCAGTAGTTGTGGTGCACGGGGTTAGTTGCTCCGTGGCATGTGGGATCTTCCTGGCCCAGGGCTCAAACCCGTGTTCCCTGCATTGGCAGGCGGATTCTTAACCACTGCAATGCCAGGGAAGCCACTCTGATGTTATTTCTGTTTTCTTGTCATCTGGCCAGCAGAGGGGTGACAAGTGTATCTTTGATAATCAGGTGAGACACATTAGAGGACTTCTCATTAAGATTTTATCCCAACAATTAGATCCAGAATCTTATTTGAGGGAAAAACAGTAACAACAAACCTATCACATAGGAACATTAGATCAAAATCGTCCAAAATGCCTTCAAACAAGACATGTGCATCCCAACATCCCAATCTTTTTTCCCTTCTTCTTCCTCTTCTCTCCCTCCCTCCCTTCCTCCCTCCCTTCCTCCCTCCCTTTCTTTTTGTAGATCTTTTTGGTAAAAAGTAACCAGTTGTGATTTGGCTAGGAGTAATCTGTAGGAGACTGGCAAACGTCTTCTGAATCAGGTTGCCACAGTTCCTGCAGTGGTTGTCTTCCTTTATAGCTTTCACTTTCTCTGTGCTCCAGTAAAACTGTTCCTTTCCCTTAGCCCTATGGGCCGAAGGAAGCTAATGGCTTCCTAGTATCATCAACATGTAGGTGCCTCAGATTCCAAGTTGGTTCCATTAATTCTGTTTACACCTGTATAAAATGTCTCTTCATTAAGTTCTCAAAATTGCAGCTGAGGGCTTCCCTGGTGGCGCAGTGGTTGAGAATCTGCCTGCTAATGCAGGAGACACGGGTTCGAGCCCTGGTCTGGGAAGATCCCACATGCCGCGGAGCGGCTGGGCCCATGAGCCACGGCTGCTGAGCCTGCGCGTCTGGAGCCTGTGCCCCGCAACGGGAGGGGCCGCGATAGTGAAAGGCCCGCGCACCGCGATGAAGAGCGGTCCCCGCACCGCGATGAAGAGTGGCCCCCACTTGCCGCAACTGGAGAAAGCCCTCGCACGAACCAAAGACCCAGCACAGCCAAAAATAAATAAATAAATAAATAAATAAATAAATAAATAAAAATTAAAGTGTGATTGTTTAAAAAAAAAAAAAAAAAAAATTGCAGCTGAGTGTGCTTTCTGCTTCTTACTGAGTCTCTCACTTATATACCACATAATTTAAAATACCGAAGTTTCCCTAGTAAGTATCCTAGAGCTAAAGCTCAGTGAACTCATGGTTTGAGCCCCTAGATAGAGATGGGCAACATTTGAAGCAGCTGTTGCCCTAGCACATTACAAGGATAGCCAACTTCACAGCCTGGGGTGTAGGTGTCATCACTGTACTAACTTCATTCTATGTTTTAGGGTCTATTGCTTATAAGACCCCACTTTTAGGACCAGATTCTATATCAAGTATGATGTCTTTATTTGTAAGTGGCAGAAAAATCTAATTTAAGCCTAAATATTAAAGAAGATATATTATCTCATGTAGCATACAAATCAGAAGTAGGGAAGGCTTTAGTTAGAGCAAAAATTCTGTTATTTTTTGTGTTTTCCCTCTCTTCAGGCCTCATGCGGACTTCATTCCTTTGTTTATTTGCTTGCTGATTTCATTCTTACAGTGATTTCCCTCATGTTTCCAAGATGGTTGCCCAGTGCAACCAGAACTACAAGTGTCCTGGTTTACACTGAGCAAGAACCACCACAATGGTCATACCCACGTCCTAGGTTTTAGTGTATAGGATAAACAATAACAACAACAATAACTGTTTTAAAAATTAGGCAGGTGACAATTATCTGATGTGACTCAGCAGAAAAATATCTGAACTCTGAATAACTGAATATAGGAAGGATGCTTTTATTTTTCCTGAAATATAAGACAACAGATAAATACATTCAGGGACTTGCCTATATTTTATTGCAGCAAAATAGCTTTAAACATTTCCAACCTGTGCCAGCCTACACTTAATTTTTTTTTTTTTTTTTTTTTTTTTTACTTATAATTTGCCCTCAAGTTAGAGTTAGTTTTCTTGTTCACTACATCATTATTAAATGTATGGAGTATATGCTTTCATGAGAATAGCAGTGCGCCAAACTTTTAGTATTTAACAAGTAGCTATGAAATTCACTGTTGGTCAAGGAACCACAGAAAGATGCCGAGAGAATGACGATGTGGTCCTGTGTGAGAAAGGCCTCACCTGAGGCCTCACAGCTTCACCTGAGCAGCATCCCACCTACCACTCACTTCTGGTGAAGATAGGTGGGTTAGATGCTGTTCAAAACGTGCATTTCCATTTGTTTCTCAAAGCGTGTTCCACAAAACAGCAATTTTAAACTATGTAAGGTTACATGGTCCAACAAGTTTAGGGAATGAAGGGTTAAAGGTTGAGTTCAAAATGTATCTTTACTCCTGGATTTCTCAGAACTTTTAATAGAAAGTGTGCATTGCAGATGGTCAAGAGGGTGGTATAGTACGTTGTGTTCCTCAGATATGTTTATACAACAGAAAGTCTTCTGAGACTGCTGTTTGAAGGAGTGTACCTAGATAAATGACAGCCTGAGCCTGGTTATCTTGTACTTATGTTTAGAATTTATGAATATCTACATGGTTTGAAAAATTATTTATTCATTCAGCCGCAATTTAGCATTGCTTGCTTTCTCCCTGTCTTAATCCGACTGGACTGCCATAACAAAATACCATAGACAAGTGAGTGGCTTATAAACAATGGAAATTTATTTCTCACAGTTATGGAGCTTGGGAGGTCCACAATCAAAGTGCTGGCAGATTTGGTGTCTGCTGAGGGCCCTTTTCCTCGTTCACAGTTGGCTGTCTTTCCCTGTGTCCTCACATAGTGGAAGGGGCACCATTATAAGAGCACTAATCCCATTATGGGGGCTCCACCCTCATGACCTAATCACCTACCAAAGGCCCCACCCACCTCCTAACACCAGCACACTGAGGGTTAGGTTTCAACATATGGCCGGGGTGGGGTGGGGGGGAATTCATTCTATGGCACTCTCCTTGCTTGATACAATGAAAGGGACCAAACAGGAGCTCCATAAATTTGAGGCAAAATCATCTCTATTAAAACCACATACATCTATTGACAGTGCCCCACTATGCTTGGGACTCTGTAATAAGAGACCCTGACTTTAAGGGCCTTGTTATAATTTGAAAGACAAGAGCAACATGAAAAGTAATTAAATCTACCAGGTACTGTGTGCCAAGTGACAAATATATAACAGGTGTTCAAGTTAGGGGGTTATCACCAAGGACTGAAAAGGGAGAAAAGGCTTTTTGAAGAATGTGAGAGCTAAATTGAACTTTGAAGGAAGGACAGGGCTTGTAGGAGGTTCAGGTGAAGAGGGCATTTTGAGACCCTAACAGAGTTTTACAGAGATTTGCTTTCCCTACCAGATTAATAATCAGTGTTACTCTGTTAATGCAGAGTGAACATTTTTGTCGTTAAAAAAAGATGTGAAGAAAAGGATTCACCTGAGGAATTACAGATATCACCCCCCCATTTAAAGAGCTCATAATATCAGGAATGGTTTTAAAACATCTTTAAAACTTTGAAAATAAGAGAAGCTATAGCATTTTAAGGCATTTTTTGGGCCATGGCAAATCTAAATGATATTGGAAATCTCATAAGAACTGAAGTACTTGCCACAAGCACCTCTTATTGTCATCCAATTTCAAGGTTATCTCCCAGGAATAGTGGAAAATCACGAACACCAAAAATTGTAGACTCTGTAATTTCCCTACCTTTTGCAATTTTTCTCTTTTTCTTTTTTCCACAGGTAAGTTTTCATTTTAAAGAAATACATTTCTCTCCTTTCCAGTAGCAAAGATAAAAACCTTTAACAAGTTTCCCAAATTGACACTGTATCTCAGCTATGCTAGTTTCAACTAAATCAAAAAAAGCCTATAAAGTAAGCTGTAATTATTTCTTTTCCATTGTAAGAATTATATAGAAGCTTATGTTGGGTTCTTTAAATCCTAGTTGTTGTTTCTGAGAATTGGTTTCACAAGCACTCAGCTGGAGTTAAGGCACTTGAAATTACCAAGCCACTTTCAGTCTTTTTTTTCCTAATTGACCATTTTGATTATTTATTAATAAAAGCTGTTGACCCAATCATTGAAGTCATGTTCCAGTGGTTCGTTTACTCCATTTTGGCGAATGACAAGCCTGACAACATAGGAATGTGAAAAGAGTTCTTACCCAAAGTCTAAGTCATTAATTGGAAACCACAAAACTTTGGGCTGACTGATACTACTAGACAAATCTTTATGAAACACTTACAGAGTCTGAGGAACTAATAAAATTATAGCAGGGGCCCAAAGATGGATGAGTAAATCATAGACCATATTTTCAAAGGTTTTATTGTCTCCTGGGAGGACCACAAGTAACTAAATAGTGATGAGTCAATGCAAATATGTCAAATAACATTAAGGAATAAGGTGAAAAATCAAAGTAGGGAGTGAGAACAACTGAGTCTACCAATCAGGAAATAATCTATGTGGTAGAGAGGAATTTAAGTTATGCCTTTAAAAGAAAGTGAGAATTTTTACAAGAAAAAGTGGGATCTGGGGAGGAAGATGAAAGTGTGGACTATGTCAAGAACAAAACAGAGAGAGAGGAAGGTAAAGGGCTTCGGCAATGAGTAATTTCGATTGGATTTTCTCATGGGTTGCCATTGGGGAAACAGCCAGAGAAAAGGTTAGAAGAGAGGTTGGGATCACACTGAAGGGCCCCATGAAAGACAGGGTGAGGATTTGGTCTTGATTTGGTTTTGACAATGAGAAGAGGATTACCTAAGGAAACTATCACTGGCATACAGTTTGTAGCTAAGTATAGATAATACTGAAGTTTGATTACCAGGTAGGATTGCACTGACTTAATCCAGTGATGTACCCTTGGATCTGTGTTATAAGAAGACTCCCCCTAAGCAAAATAAAATAACTCAGGTCAAACATTAGAAGGCATTTGAATCCAACAAAAATCTTTACTAACCTTTGATTCATTTTTCCTTATTCCAGACATAAAATATTGAATGAAAGAATGAAAGCTTTCCCAGTCTAGTTTTTTTTTTTTTTTTTTTTTTTTATTTATTTATTTATTTATTTATTTATGGCTGTGTTGGGTCTTCGTTTCTGTGTGAGGGCTTTCTCTAGTTGCAGCAAGTGGGGACCACTCTTCATCGAGGTGCGCGGGCCTCTCACTATCGTGGCCTCTCCCGTTGCGGCGCACAGGCTCCAGACGCGCAGGCTCAGCAATTGTGGCTCACGGGCTTAGTCGCTCCACGGCATGTGGGATCTTCCCAGACCAGGGCTCGAACCCGTGTCCCCTGCATTGGCAGGCAGATTCTCAACCACTGCGCCACCAGGGAAGCCCCCCAGTCTAGTTTTATACTAGCTTACTATTCCAAAGATAATGATTAATGACAATAATAACTTCTTGTAGGTTAGAATACTTAATGCTTAAAAGTGTTTCCATATGAGTAGGCTAAAGATAAAAAAATAAAATAGTATTTGGCCCCTAAATTGTAATCATCCCTCAACCCAGCCCTGCCCTGCATTTAGCATTGTTCCCCATCTACACCTCCTTCTCCTTTAGCAAATCTCTGTTTGAGGATTCAAAGGCATTTATTTTTCTCAGCAAAAGCACTAATATAGTCTGTTTTCCAATGTAAAAACAGATTTTTTTGGATTTTTCACCACTTTTTACCACCCCTTCCATCAAGTCAATCTGTCATCTTTCCTTTCCTTTCCTTCCTTCCTTCCTTCCTTCCTCCTCTCTCTCTCTTTCACACACATACATACACACATGCACACACAGAAAGAAAGGGTAAAATATATTTATTTTATACTTCCTAACCAATTAACCAATCATTTTCATTCTGCTTTAGTATTTTATTGGGTCATAATTCTTTGCTTTTGTGTTAACTTTTATGATAGATCTACTAAGAGCAATTTCTAAAATAGAAACATTTTACTTGATCCTTTAAAACATTTCATATATGTCTATAGCTATCTATCTATATCTAGCTCTTGTATAGTGAGCTATATTTTTCCTTTGACATTTTAAAATATAGGGTTGTCAGATAAAATACAGGACACTCAGTTGAATCTGAATTTCAGATAAACAACAAATAATTATTTCATCTAAGTATACAATAAATATTGCATGGGGCCTAGTTATACAGTACTAAAAATTATTTGCTATTTATCTGAAATTCAAATTTAACTGGTGTCCTGTATGTTTTTCTGTTTTACTTTGTTTTTGCTAAATCTGACAACCCTTTATATTATTTAAATACAAAATAATTACTCTTCTTTCATTGAGATATATTTTAGGTCTAAGCAACAGAGCTCACTGAGACATAACTCAGGTATTTGCAGAACTCTGCCAATTGGAAAGAGCACATGGAAACACTTTTTCAAACAGCTTAGCCAATGTAAACAGTTCTTGATGTTACTGAACAATAAAAGAATTGTAGTATTTTTAATAAAATAAACCAAATCTCACTAAATAATAGTAAATATTTCTTGAGTTAGAATACAAAAATTTTGGCAAGTCTATTCTACTTCCTAAAATTCTTTAGAGAATTTTACTCTTTTCCCCTAAACTCTGGGAATCAGTAATTCAAAATATTTTATTGCTTTTAGGTAGTTCAGATCTGGAACTGTGTACTGGTACATTTTCTAGCTTTCAGAAAGTCCATAAAAATGATATTAAGGTAGTTATTATCAACATGGCTTTATCTTTGCTTATCCAATTACTCCCAAGGTGAGTTGGTCTAAATTTTCTATTGAGAAAGAAGTTCTACTATATACTAAATGGACCATCACCAAAATAATATATGCTATATTATAAAAAAAATTTTAAATTATAAATATAAAGTGGATTGACGTCCACTTTGGGAAAGATAAATTAGACAAACTTTTCCCTGAGTAAAATGAAAAACCCTGGACATACGTATAAAACAAACATAAGGAGATTTCGAAACGTGAAGGGAAAAAGACACACTGGCTAGGAGTGAGTTCCCTAGGTTTCCTTTTGCTTCACGTATTCCAAACTTGGAGGTGAAGAAGTTGGTAGCCTGGCAATGCCAACTGGTAAAGACACAGTAAACCCCAACAAAGGCCTGCTTTCCAGCCAAAGGACAGGAAAGGGGCAGTCTAGCAAAACAGATAATTTTTAGACAGTAACCTCTTTACGTTAGCCAAAACATTGCAGAAAAAATTGTGGCCCAGCCCCTACTCACACCAGTAAAGGCTAAGTGGGGAGCCTGGAATTCCACCCTCTCTAAGCTTTAATGAGGCTACTCAGATCTCTTGCTGGGGTGGTATCAGAGGTGGCTGAGTAGAGAGCTGAAACTTTTATCCCTCACCAAGAAGTAAAGAGCCCTCCCACCACCTCCCCACCTGCCCACTACCCCTGCCCCATGATGGCAGTAGGGAACACCTGGAGAGCCTGAACTTAAACCCTCACCTAGCTATAATGCCAGTCCCCTTCCCAGCTAGGGTGGTGTCTTCCCACCCTCTTCCCCCCTCCCCCGTGGTGTCAATAATGAAGCACTCCCACCCTCCCAGTCAGGGACTCATCAGTGGAGGCAAAATAAATCCAAAGCAAGCAGAAGGAAGGAAATAATAAAAAGCAGAAATCAGTGAAATTGAAAGAAAAACAGTAGAGGAAATATCCATGAAATAAAGAGATGGATCTTTGCAAAGATGAATAAAATGGAAACCACTAGCCTTGTAAGTTAAGCAAGACTTACAAGGAAAAAAAGACAACACAAATTAGCGACATCAGAAATGAAATGGGGATATCACTACAGACCCTGCAGTCATCGAATGGATAATAAGGGAATACTATACACCAGACATAAAAACTGGGGTGGGTAAAAAGCTCCCCTCCAAGAGATGCTGGCACAGGAGCAAGACAGAGGGAGAGCATGAAATAGCGCCCACCCTTTGAGGTCTCAGGAAAGGGCTACAGTCAGCCCTTAGGTGTTCAATTAGAGAAGCCTGGCCCTCAGGCTGCAGCTATAGTGATAAGCTAATAGTCCTCTTTCACAGGAAGACTGAGCTCTTGGATCTGTTGCCTCTTGCTGTGCCCTAGAGCCGACAGCTGTTTAAGAACTCTTTCTTCATTGGCTACTGTCTTGTGGGACCTAGGATCCTAAGCCCCACTGGTCACCAGAGCCAGGTGATATAGACTGTCTCCTGGCAGCGGCCACAAAAATCAGGGCGCCAGACAAGCTCCTTTCTGGGAGATTCCATTGAGATGAAGCAAGGCAGAGGGAAAGCACATAGACTCCATCCCGCAGCCTCAGTTCCCTGAGAGCACCTCCGTAGGTCCCTGTTAAGTGTGCCAAGCCAAAAGCCTATCGCTCGGGCCAAAGCTCCTGGAAAAGCAAATAGGCGTCTTTCTCAGAAAGACGGGGGGTGTGTTTCAGTCTGCTAACCCTGCAGTGCCCTGGGAGCGGTCGTCTGATGAGAACTTTCTCTCTGATTGTTACAGTCCAGGAATGCAAGCCCACCTGGCCTCCAGAGCCAGGTGGTCAAGGGGCATCCCTGAGTGACAGCCACAAACCTGGGTCACCAGACCTATGTAGAGGTGTAACCAAGCAAGGGTTCATGTGCCTGTGGTACAAAAAGCCAAACTCTGGCAGCAAGTGCTTGCAGCAAAGTAAGGGTCCGTTTGCAGGGTGTCAAGCAAGGAAAACGGGCAGCTCATGCTCAAAAGATGCAGTAAGGGAACTCGATTTTAGGGGGACTCGTTTTCCGAGGCTCCCCTCTGGGAGATACTAACACTCTGGAATGTGTCAGAGGAAGAGCACAAAGATAGTGCCCACTGGCTGGAGTGAGGCAGATAGGTAGTGCAAAGATGACGCCCACCAAAAAAAGAAGAAAAAGAGCACAAAAAAAGAAAGAGGAAAAAAAAAAAAAGATGGCAACGTTTGGCCTCAGCAAGGCAGAGGGAGAGAAGGAAGATCGCACCCACCAGCCTCCATCCCTGGAGAGTATCTAGAAGACTAGTATCTCTCAGACCAAAGCTTAAAAGTTAGCACATGAGTCTTTTCCACGTCAAGTCTGGGCACTTTTCAATGGGCTGCTTCTGTGCTGAGCCCTGGAGTAGGTGAGTCTGTGTGCTGGCCCTTTAAGAGCCATTCCTCAGTTTGCCACACCCCCTGGGTCTCCAGCGAGTGAGCCCCTGGAGTGAGCCCTGCTGGTCTTCAAAGCCAGGTGTATTGAGGGCTTGTCTCTCTAGTACCAGTCTTAAAAGTTGGCGTGTCCCATGTGAGGTACAAACCCTTCACTCCTCAGGGAGAAGCTCCAGGTTTTGAGTTCCCTCCCAGTTATGGGTGGCCTTGCTGAGGGTGCAGTTTATGGTGAGATGGCGTCTCAGCCTTTACTACCTGCTTCCAGGTGGTTTCCCTCTCGTTGCCTGATGAGAAGGGGTCGCTCCACCAGTTTTTAGTTTTTTTTTTTTTTTCCTGAGGACATTGTTCCATACATAGCTGTAGGCTTGGTGTGTCCGTGGGATGAGGTCAGTTCAGGATCTTCCCCTGCACCGACATCTTGACCAGGAATCTCTGAAAATCTTAAAAGGAACCAGAGCTTCTGAATCAAAAAACCTACAGGAGCCAAGAGGAGGTGAGAGATGACACCAAACTCCTTTTTTCAGATACTTATTTTCCTCTACTTGAATACTTTTTAATTCTTTTAGAATACTCAAGGTAAAACCATCATGTTTCTACTTTGGTGACTTTCATGCTCAGCTGAATAGATTTTGAGGCTGATGGCCATGTATTTAATTGAGGCCATTCTGGGTGGATTTTCATAGTTTGCAATGAGGGAAGAGGGCTTATTACATGTTTAATGTAGAGAAGTAGAACATTCTTTACGGATCATTGCAAGGAATAAACTTGCCTTTCACAAAAATCATTCAGGTCCTTATGTTTTGAAAAGATTTCAAGTTTCCTTTCCCTGAATGTATATTATTCATGCATAGAAACAGACACTTCTTTTTCTTTCCCTTTGTTGTTATTAGCTTTTGTAACTTTTTGGAAACAGTTGAATTGAGGTTTGATTACAGGTGACCATAGAGAGATGCTAAAAAAAATTGAGAAATCAAGGAAGTGTCATATTATTTTGACTTGTCTATCTTTTCTTTTTTTAAAAAAATTTTATTTATTTATTTATTTATTTATTGATGGCTGTGTTGGGTCTTCATTTCTGTGCGAGGGCTTTCTCTAGTTGCGGCAAGCAGGGGCCACTCTTCATCGCGGTGCGCGGGCCTCTCACTATCGCGGCCTCTCTTGTTGCGGAGCACAGGCTCCAGACGCGCAGGCTCAGTAGTTGTGGCTCACGGGCCCAGCTGCTCCACAGCATGTAGGATCTTACCAGACCAGGGCTCGAACCTGTGTGCCCTGCATTGGCAGGCAGATTCTCAACCACTGCGCCACCAGGGAAGCCCAACTTGTCTATCTTTGCTCATGCTCAACTAATATTTTCAAGCTGAAACAAGGTTAAAGATGTAATTATCTTAAAGATTTAGAAAATATTAAAATGTATAGGGCCATTCTGATTTTCGCCTTGAAACTTTGTGAGTGATATGCCTATTAAGAGCAATTCCATGGTTTGGTGACTCAGCTGGTGGCTGGTCAGAAGTGATTGCCATGACTCACCTGTAAGTTTCCCTCTATTTCTACTTAGATACGATATGAAGAATATAAAGCAATAGAACTAAAATTAAATGGAAGGCAGCCAGGCTCTTCTAGTGTAAGAATCAGCTCATTTACTCTGAATAGTATCTGAGGACATTTGCTTACGTATTACTTTAAAAGCTAAAAGTGAGTCACATATTTAATACATGGGACTAGTAACGGTGGTGTAAGTTCTTAAAGAGCCTACAATAAATCTCCATATTTCAGTTGGAAAAATATATTGAAAATGTTATTTTAAGCTAAAAGTTCTATCTTACAAAAACCACATTTTTCTCTATTTTTGTTTGTTTTCATATCAGTCTTTGATATATCAGCATATAGAATGTTTGAATGCATCAGTGAAAATCATGTCCAGGCTGGGCAAAGAGGTGGTTGAATTTGGGAGTGGCTTCGTAGGAAAATCATTTTTTTCATTCTGGAATCAGCAATGGTCATGTTTCTAATATGTTGCTATACTCAGACACAGAGACCAAGTATACCAACTTTTGAACCATGTGTTTCATATTTTAAGATGTCATTTGTTATGATAATTATTATTGTAAAGACAAAACTATTATGTCATCCTCACTCTTTCAAGTGGGTCCTGTCTACGGAATTAGTGTTTTCCAAGACAAGGCCTACTGGAATGTACTGTTTATTTCTGCTTCTTAGTAGAGGGTTATTTTTTTCAAAACCTGTAATAATACAGAGTTTTATGTATAGCCATGACAAGTAAGACAGAGAGCTGGTTAAAATGATAATCAGTAAAATGTGAGATCTTTAGGTACAATTTAGGAGACACATCAAAGGATAGGACTATATTTATTAGAATCCTATAACCATATAATTGTAAGGAACTCCAGCGTTGCCTTTGGACCAGGGTGATTTAAATATTGGATGACAGTAAATGTCGAAGTCCAAATCTATGCTTCAACTGTTCACTAAAATAATCTCCAAAGTTTAAAACAGACAATAAAGAAAGGCAAAAGAACTGGAGTTATTTTGTGAAGAAAAGAGAAATGCGAGCGAGTATTAATATATCTCAAGTAAACTAGTGATATAAGTAGTTTCCATATAGTGATATAAGAAGTATCCATTAAGGAGATAATAAATACCATATAATTGTTATCCAAACTTGGATAATTTTGAAAGTGAATGGGGCCTATTAATAATTAAACATGAAAAAATAGGCAAAAAATAAGATGTATAGTCACCTTAAGAATGATTCCTTCATTCATTGATTCTTCAGGCACTCTGCTAAATACTTGGGGGATAAAATGAAAAAAACACCATCCCTGTCCTCAGAAAGATCAAGGCTGTGAGGGTGGAATAGATATGTTTTCATTAGGAATTAAGATAAAACTCTTTAGGGAGCACAGAGGAGAGGTTTCTATCTGTAGTGAGGATGCAGAAAGATGCTGTTAATCCTTTAAAAATCCATAGGGTTGGGAATAATGAGCTCTTACTCCCATTTGACAGCTAGGGAAACTGAGATTCATGCTATTTAACTAGCCAGTAGCAGATTTGAGGAAAGTATATGATCCCTGATTTCCATTCTAAAACTTTCCATCCCACTATGTTATTCTTATAGGAGTTATCAGAAAGAAAGGGACATATGAAAATGCTTGAGATTGACTTTACATTTCTCTGGAGACCGAGGATAGCATGAAGCTTCTTTGTGATTGAGTATCCTTGCATTGAAAGAGAAGGTCTAAGCAACCCAACTTAGTCATTTTTAACCTTATGACTCAAACTATACATTCTGCTCTTTTAATGCTTTGAGATACCTAGTAGTTTTTTGTTTTGTTTTGTTTTTAAGGAAGTCTCTTTGAGATAAAGTTTCCCTTACAAGTTGAATCTCATGACAGGAGGAATTGCAGTTTGCATATTGTACTACTAGGATGGCTGAGCCTATACCACATTCTAAATGGAATTTTATTATATCCAGGTATAGCATAAGCAGATCATACCATGTATACATATCAACTCAACCAAAGTCCATTATGAAAATATTTCTCAGATGATGCTGTATTATATTCCAGAAGCATACTTGTTAGCTGGGTGTGGTGCCAGCCCATAATATCTGGGATGAACCTGCCCACACGTAGACACACATTTAGGCACACGTTACGTTGTCAAGCTGTTCTGCCATTTGTTATTTCTCCAAATGCTACTCATTTAATTATTCATTTGGTTGAGACTTTTGACTTAATTCACAATATAGGACCATTAAATCAAACAAATGTGAATGCCTGAAACTTGTTTTTAATATCGCTCCTTATTTTTATTTTAGTCTGAAAATAATATTTATTAGTTCAGTGTGTTTATTTTGAAGATGACATTTTAAAGCTAGAAGATGGCAATTATGAGAAAAGTAATAAAATGTGCTCTCTTTGAGGCAGAAAGTGCAGCACTTAGAACAAGACAATGGCCTACATTCTCTGACTGACAGGTGGATATCACATTAGATGAAAATGATAAGAGATTTAGTGGACTGAAGAATAACTTCCTCTTGACAGTGCCCTGACCCTTGACCTATGGCCTAACTCTTGTTAGCTTCACTAACACAGGGTAATTGTCACAGGTGCAGGATAAAAGACATCTCTACAGAAGCTACCAACAGTCTGAGATTTATTTCTTTCAATGACCACACATGTGCTGTTGAGATAAAACTATAAGTTCTGACCTTCTCTGACCTATAAAGACATGAAAATTCACCCATGAGAAAGCAAAATTCCAAATACAAAGAGCTTTTTTGACTGTTGGGCTGGAAGATCACTGTTGTAACAGGGAGGGTACATGCATCAGGGCAAAGTGATGGTAAATATGTTATTGTCATTACCCTGAAAGCATGTTTCATACATAATTGTGACACAGATTTAATAAAGAATGCTCTATCCACAATAGACTCCCTGAATTTTTAGAATTATTAGTAAACTCTTACTATGTCATACACTGGAAGTGTGTCCTATTCTGAAATGATTCTTTTGTATTTATATGCTAATCAGCTTCTTCAAAAGAAATCAGTTCTTTGAGTTTTATTTAAATGTTCTGAAGGTAGTAGCTTTAAGAGTACTTATGGATGATGTAGTAACAATTGTGATTTTTTCATGAAAGTTAATGCCTCCTCCAGTAAGAAAATACATTGTGTCCTCCTTTTTTTAGCCATACAAGTAAGAAATTCAGAAAACACAGTGAAGCACAATGAGTTATGCAAATCCATGTTATAATAGGAGAGTATTACAAGGGGAAACCAAATGACTGTTACATCCATTAAAGTGAAGTCAGTTTAGTCATGTACCCATGGTTTCAAAAACTACTGAAGAATGAATATTGCTGGTAAAATGAAAATGACTTCACATTTCATTAAGTTGAAGTCAAAGCAGTAACCTGGCAGTGTTTGCAAAATGTTTTATCATGAAGGAAACAGTCAACTTTTCAAACGCTTAGCACAATAAAGTGGTGTATTTCATTATTCTGCTTTTTTAGGTGTGTAATACTAGAATCATCCCAATATTTTGTTACCCAGTATAAAGAAACCATAAGTTTCCTTACCATAATAGATTTCCAGGATTCAATTTCTATTCAAAACTATGTAAAAGGTATAAATTACTTTTAAATTTATTGAGGGTTCTTATTCAGGTCATAGGTCTTGCCCTTCAGCAATTTTATTTTTATCCACAGCATGCTTTGATGACACAAAATTAGTATCTATAAGCTTTAGAATAATCAGTCGAGGAAAATATAAAGATTATGTTTATCTTAAAGTGATACTATAGGTAAACTTACTTCAGTTGATGCAGTAAAGATATAGCCAGAACCATCTGTTTCCAAAATATCACACTTTCTTTTTATTACATCATGATAATAAGGGATTATAATCATGTAACTTATTGTCATGCATACTTGCTATAATAATGCCTTCTTCCCAGACTACCATCTTTTCAAATGTGATGAGATCATCAGGTAACAGTGTAGGATATGAAGGCTTAGCATGCTGTGTTGTTCATTAAAAAAAGAAATTGCTGGGATAATTAACAACTACCTATTTGTCTGTGGGATGCATTCATTATGGCTCTACAAATTGGAGGTCTCCAAAATCTGTGCAATAAAATTTACTCTTTGTTCAGGAAGTTCCCCTTGGATTTGGGGAAAATTCTGGTTTGCTGTGTCTATTGTAATTGTGACAGGCAGTTGACATGTCTCATAGTCTAAATGTAGTGGCAAGCAGGGGGTGGTACAATGATGAAAAAACTGCCATTCATTCTTGTGCAAAGGAAAGGTGTTTCTTAGCATATTCCAACCTATGTTCAGACTAGAGTTGGGTCTCTGGGGTTGAAGGTCAAATCTGTGAGGTCAAAGCTATTTCTTGTCAATCTTCGTTCACTAATGACACATGAATTGGAAATTAGAACAAAGTAAGTAAAACGAATAGCCAGAAGGTGAGTGTCTGTTTTATTACTCAGAAGAGCTGGGAAATCTGGCCAATTGTTGCCCTATGTGGCTTGAATGACAGTTGTTAAGTTGAAAAAGGGACAGTGTGATGGGAATGCCACTTTAAATCTCAATTACCTCCTCCACTCCAATCAGCTTGGTGGAGCTTTAATGAAGTGCAATTCTCTGTCCTTTTCCTCATACTTCTATCTCTAGAATAAGCCTCACATTCAAGTTTGACAGCAGTACAATCAGTTTTCCATTCATCACTGGCCCTGTTTTAACCCTGCTGAAAAAGGGCCTAATGTACGTGGCAGTGATGGCAATTAGGCAGAAAAGTAATATTAGAAACAGACAAAAGCCTGAGTCTTTTAGCATTACAGGTGTTTTTTTTTCTTTTTTTTTTCTCTTTTTTTAGCCTGTTCTAGACATAAAGGAATAGGCAGTGTTGTTAAGTTCCCTTCTTCAGTCTTCTCTTAAGCTGAAAGTCCAACGATTTCAAGATTCAATTAATTAGAGACATGG
Source organism: Balaenoptera acutorostrata (assembly GCF_949987535.1). NCBI lineage: Eukaryota > Metazoa > Chordata > Mammalia > Artiodactyla > Balaenopteridae > Balaenoptera > Balaenoptera acutorostrata. The sequence continues at coordinate 111,716,918 of NC_080066.1, read as the reverse complement.
AGAGCCAAAGAACAAGGTAAAAGCTAAGTTCTTTCTAACTGAAGACACACTTAGTAATTGGCCCCTTATTAAAATGGATATCTTCTGGGTGTATGTTTAATAAGGTTGATAAAAACTCGTCATTTCCTCATTAGGATAGCACATGAATACATTCTGTATGTAGAAAAGAAATCTTAAAGAGAACAAACAGGAAAATATCAATCTGTTCAATATAGGAATGTAAAACATAAAAATTGAAAAGCTTGAGAACTAGAACTTTTCAGAGATGGGGGATATTAAATGCATTGTGTGTGTGTGTGTGTGTGTGAAAGAATGAGTGTGTAAGCTGAGTTTTTTTTTAAGACAAGTCTTGGCTCTTCAGTCAGTTTACCTTGGGATGCAAAATATTTAAGCATTTGAGTTTATAACCTGGATCAATGATATTTTTTTAAACCATAAAGATGGGTGACACATTTAAATGGTTTTCTCATATGAAAACAAATGCAAGCTTTGAAAATCTATACACTTGTGTCTGTATACATGAGAATCCATGTAATAATCATGCCTGTATCTTTGCACAGAAAAGTCACATATACGTGTTTAGGTACACACATGTATTGTTTTATCTAATTATATTTGTAAATATGTCCATACTAGAGTATGAATTCTTAGAAAAGATAAAACTTCATAGACTTTTGTGCATGCATTTAATTGTTATGTATGTTTTCATAACGGTTCTTTTTATGCCAGTTTTTTAAAAATGTCAGCCAGGTTGGGGTGTTTTTTTGTTTTGTTTTGTTTGATAGATTCCACAGAACATGTGGCATCGGTGTAAGGATCTTGTTTAAGAGAATGGAGGGTTGGAGGAAAAAAAAAAAAAAAACAGATGCAGCAATTAGGCGGTTCTTGCTGCTCATTGGGGAGGTGACACAAGTGGGTGATAGTGGCTTTCACCTCTCACACTCCCTTCTCTCCTGCCTGATTCCTAGAACAATCCCTGTCAGAAACACTCTTTGAAAAAGGCTGCATTAGACAATGGCTCTTCACCCTTATTTTACGCTTTAAGTAGTGGAGCAGAATGCTGTAAGGGGCTGAAAACAAGGCGTAATCTGAGAAAGACGCGCAGGCATTGTTATAACTGTGAAAACCAGAAGAGCCCCTTTCAGAGCCGTGACTGAAAGTGCTCGGAAGACCTTTAGTCCTTTGCACTCTCCCAATCACCAATTAGACAAACATTAACATCAATTAAGCTGTTATACGGCACAGGTTCCATATAATTACCTTAATGGGTTGACGCTTTCTTTAGCAGCAATTTCTTAAACAAACTTCATCTTTTGTGCAACAGGCTAAGAAAATTTTCAGCAGGGAGCATTTCCTTTTGTCAAGTTTTCTAAAGAGACAGCTGAATTGTTCTATTTAACAACAAACACCTTCACTAAGGACCCTCGTCTTGTCCCCGTTCCCACCACATTTGACTACTAGGCTCAAAGCTTATTAACCATCAGAGACAAAAAACGGACTGGCCAGGGGAGCCCAGACACATGCAGGGCGGGCAGTACACAAAGGACCAGTGAGTCTGGCACCGGTTTGCAAGCAGACCCTTGGAGAAAGCACCAATTGAATTAGTTGCCTATTTAGTATCCAAAGCGCCAGATCCGTCCTTACCAAAAGCACAAAGAAAATGAAATAGAAAAACAGGATCTTGCTCATAAAACAAGACAAATCTGTCTAATTTATTTTGTACCAGTAAGTGCTAATTAAATGCAAGCTACTCAGATTCTTCCTGTTCCTGCCTCACCTAATTCGCTTAGAATCACGACAATGCCAGTCTGATTTTTCCCCCTGTTTAACAAACATTCATTTGAAATGTACTCAAATACAGCTATAAAAATACAACCCTTATATCACTTCTATTTTTATTTTATATAAAGTCCATGTGTTTTTACTCTGTTGTGAAATTATTTGGGGGGAGGGAAAAAGCTCTTGGCAGAAACATGTCCTTAAACTATCCTTGTGCATCATAAGGAATAAACAACTTGAGATGCATATAATGAACTATAATTGTTTCTCCCCCCACCCCCCAGGGTTGGAATAATGTATGTAACCAAATTTCACAGCAATTCATGAAAAGTCAGAAGCGTATCTCTTCCATCTACAGTTTTAAAAGCAGACCATGGGAAAAAAAAAAAAATATATATATATATGTATATATACACACTAAATACTTAAACCAAAATCTTTAAAATGCTTTTCCTTACCCCCACCCTCCCCCCACCCCCATCTCTCTCATTTTTTTCTGTCTTTCTTTCACATTCCTACTGCTCATTTTCACATACCTGACTATAACAGTATCCTCCGGAGTAGGCAGTTCATTTTACATCTTTAGGGTCAGGGCTTGGGCTCCAAAGACAAGTGTTTGTTCCTTTTAGTCCTGCCCTTGTAAACTCCCAACACCTCTTTGGGTCAAAAGCTCAAGGCCACAAAATTAGAAGATGACGATGAATTTATGTTTAGATTTTTAACCTCAGGCCACTGTTGCCCATGACCAGAGGATTTTACAGGGAAAGAATTCTAGAACAGAAACATGTACAGTTACAAAATAATTGTTCTCTATTGTATTGCCAAGAATTAACATTTGAAAAAACCATGCATATGCCAGAGATCAATTTATCTACAATATCTAATCTGTAATATATCTACTGAAGAGCTTTATAATCATAAAATTAAGTTTACCCTTTCTTAAACTTCTGCCTTTGTAAACTTAATATATATGGTGATGTTCTCCATTCCAATGTTTGTCTATAATTTATTAGAAATGATTCTTTTTTACTCAGTTTCTAATTTTCGTTCACATTGATTTGGTTACAAAATGTATTTTGAGGCTTCCTGGATTGCTACCTTGGTGCCTTATGACATCACTTTAAATACGAAATTGTTTTACTCCTGTTTTCTTCATTGGTTACTGCTGTCTGCTCTAGCACAAATACAGCTACAAACTGGGGATGTCACAGATAAATGTGGGAAGCCCAAGTAAAAAGTTTCCATCACTGAATTTTCTCAGACTGGAGTTCAGCCACTGATGATACAGTAGGAACATGTAAGATTATATTAGGAGAGGCCTGAAAAGAGATCATGGTAGATATCCTTATAACATTTACTTTATAATTAACGATGCATTAATCTTAAAAAAAAATCTATTTCTTTGTAAAGAACCACCTGAGAATTATACAAATTTGTATCCTTCTTAGAACTTTTACATATGACAGATATAAGTGGGTGTAATAAAGAGGGACAGGATACCAGGTGGCAAAGTCACCTCTGTAACCACAAAGAAAATGTGTGCAGCATCTGAGGTACCTTCTCCTGATTTCTAGTATTAGGGATGAATCTGTGATGTATAAATGGATTTTTTTCCATTCAACATATGAGGCAAAGATCTGAATAAAGTAAATTTTCACTTTGTTGACACCCGTATCAAACTGAAAACACCTCAATCAACTGTTGGATGGATTTGGCATAATTATTGATACACTTTGCAGGATTTGAAGAGTGAGGGTTCAGTGCTCACATACTGCATTTGAAACTAACACAACTTATCAAGTAGAGTTCTGACATGTGTGACTCTTAGTATCATTTTGGAAGTAAAATAACCTGTCAGATTTTAAATGTGTTAACAACTGGATGGTTAAGTGGCAGGGACACGAAGAGAGGACGTGGGCTTGGTTTGAGATTTTGTTCTGGAGTAGAGTCACTGACTGCCAGCCTGGAAGTAATCACAAAAGTTTTCCCCCAAGGGTTCTGAACAAGAATTCTATAGCAGAATAAATAAACTACTACACAGATTATCTTAACTAGCATCTGCAATCTTCCTTACGATAGCCATTTACTGATGTCTTTCCAAATACATTAGAAGTGGCAGAGGATTTATTTCGCCTTTGAAAAGTACTTATAGCCATTCACTCATTCAACAAATATTTAAGTTTCTCCTATGTGCCAGGCATTCTTTTCTAAGTACATTATCGAAGTCAAATAGTACAAAATGCCTAACATCCTATTATTGGAGATGTCTTAACTTTAAATGGATTAAAGCAATTTATATAGAACATGTAGACCAAAAAAATCTACTTCTCTCAGACTTTGTACAACTTTCTATCCTGATTATAATTTATGTCTGGGGCCTGACACATAGTAGATGCTTCAGATACGGTGCTCTGTTAATCTCTCCATGCTCCAACTCCAGTTGATTTTTTGTGTGTGTGAAACTGTCTAGCAGAAAGAAATCCTCTGACCACGGCCATCATTCATTTGCATTAATCTCATTGCCATCTATGACAGTGATTTATTTTAAGGGGCTGTAATACATTTTTTTGTTTGATTTCAAAATATGTTTTCCTTATTCTTTCCATCACTCACATTCCTTCTGGAAAAAAGTGGGAGGGCAGTGTATATGGGGTAGGGTAGGTGGGCGGTATTGAGAGATGGCTCAGCATTTATTTTTGAAGTTAGAGCTTAAATGATTTGCGTATGTGTGTGTATGTTATACTTCAGAATGAATTGGAGTCTCCCAAGATGAGAGTTAGAGATTGTGGCTCTTCAAGGAAAAAATAATAACCTAGGTTAGAAACGATTTCCCCTTGAAGAACAGGGAGTCAGTCGGCACCCATATTGCTGAGCATCTATGGTGCTGAGCAATGCTCTGGTACCACTGGAACTACGGCAGAAATAGGGAAGTACTCAAAAGAGATACAAGTGAGATTGAAAATTTCTTCTGAAGGAATTCAGAACCCAGGGTCTGGACTGCCATTTCATGTTTATTTCCTATCTCTTGACAATTTCCTGCTTCTTGAGGAAATTTTGGCCATCCGTTTATGCTGAAAGTTGGTGTTTAAGTCCCTTTTCAACCATGAAGAACCATGATATCTGTGATTCATAATCACTTAAAAAAATAGATGACAATCATTACATGCAGTTTATCTAAAGGGAAATAAGGCCTGGAAACATTCACCTAAGGGCAGAAAATAATTTCATGCCAAAATTGATGCCCTTGACTTCTACTAAATTTCAATCAATATATCTGTATCTGTGTTTAGATCTATATCCATTTAGATGATCTCTCTTTTGTCTACCTGTCTATCCTGGATTATTATAATAAAAATGTACCTTCTATTAAAGTTAATACATGAAAAATGTACTCTCAATTAAACATAATGGTAGATTGTAATCATTAAGTAAGTGGTATATCCACACACATACGCTGACAAATACAAAGAAGTAGTCTTACTGCTGAGATATTTGGAAATGCTAATATATTTCTAGTACTTCAACTATTCTAAATATACATAGATGTAAAGGGGCAAGCCCTTAGAACCCCAGGGAGGGAGGTAAGCATTTTTATTCAAAATGTTGAGGATAAAATGAGAAGGCAAAGCCTGCAGTAAACACACAAATAAATATCTTCTTTGAAATTCCTTCCCCACAGTATTTCATAGTTCCCATTAGTGAAAGGAAGGTTCTTATTGCAAAGGGTATTTTTTAAAGCTACTTACAGGTGCACCTCATTTTTATGATCCCTGAATCAGATACATTTTATAAACCTTTCACATTTACCCAAGCTCTTCTGTAAGAGCTATACTGTGTAAAGAGGAACCCTCAGTATATTAGATTTGGAACATACTTTGTGTTTAACCTAATTCTTCCATGTTTCCAATTGTGTTCCTCTTTCTATTCGGAGTAAGAATGCAATGAAAACCTGGGGAATCATTTTTTTTAATACATCAAAATTGTGCTTCATCTTTCTAATGTAATATTTAAAACCCAAACACTATTGAAATCAATTTATCAACAATCAATCCTGGATGTTTTTGTGCTTTCTTTCCAAAATGCAAACATGTTTCTGCTCTCAGATGGAGTATTGCGAATGTGCCAAGTACTCGTTCATCCTCATGAAACTAAAAAAAAAAAAAAAAGTCTTCATGGCCCAGTTCTTAAAGATCCTATATAATGTTGGGCTTTTGGATGTTGGCAGGGGCAGGTGGTCAGGAAAGTTCACCTGATTTATTGGCTTCCCATTTAGTTAACTTGGTATGGCCTAAATTCCTCAGAGTTTCTAAAGCTACCCTGTCGTGTGTGATCTTTTTAATGGTTCAGCCTGGTTAACAAACACTGTTTCCGTATTGTGCATCCCTGTCTATAGCAGAGGCCAAAGGCTTTCATTCAAACTCTGGAAAGTTTCCTCCTCATTTGCAGGTGGTGGTGTAAACAGGGAAGAAGATTAGGGGTGTGTCATGGGCCATGTCATGCCCCAGTGCCCCTCCTTCTCCCTTTATGGCAAAAGAGTGACAAGAGAAGACTAGGAGACTTGAGGGTTCGTGCAAGAGAATGTGGACCAGGGTGGTATGAGTAGGGAAGATGAAACAGTAATGGACAAAGTGAAATGAGGGAATATTGGAAAATTAGGTAAGAAAAATAGGCACAACCAAAAGGGCCCCTGGAGCCTCTGTATACACAGCTTGTTTGTTTTGCTTTTGACAAGGCGTTATGAAAAATGTGCATTAGGTCAATTAGAGGCATACCAAATTTTAAAAAGGAAAGAAAGAGGGTGAAATACTCTTCTCCTTTATAACCCCCTGCCCTTATTATTTTGGTACAATGCCTCAGGAAAGGATTATGACACAGTGGCCTTGCTTTTTATAAATGTATCATCTTTTCTTACATAAATATTAACTACATTTGGCTTTTTGGGTGTCACACAATTAGCAAATTAGTCGGTCACTAAGAGTATTCATCTAGGTTTTGTAACACTTTCCCCACCTTAATTTTAGAATATTACATGCCAAGGGGAAAAATTGCCTTCTTTTTTATTGCACTCATTGAAATCCCTTCTCTTAATGCTAGGCTCTGGAGTTATAGTGGCAGTTAGTTCTGTCATCAGAATATCAGCACTTTGAATGGAATTTTGAAAATTACAAAGACTGCCAGGGCATTATAGCAGAATCGATCATTCTCTCTATACGATAAATGCACTCTCACTTTGAAGCCTATGCATTTCCTTTAATATAGTCCCCCTTTCAGTTCAGTTGATTGCATTTATTACAAGTGTGAGATAGAAATTAGAAACTTCCTTGAAGGTTTCAGATCTTTTGTGCACGATATCTGTGAGAAAGAGGAGGATATTTTTTTCTGTTAGAGAACCTCATAAATATATGAGATTTAGTGAATTGAGCTTATATTCTAAGAAGTAAAACAAACAGTTCATCTGCACTTATGTGGACAAGTATGAAATACAATATCCATGTCCAAGAGAATCCAGAAGTATAATTGAGGGCTTTTAATTCCATGTTTAAAGTATCCTAATTCTAATATGGTATACTTCCAAAATGCAGTATTCCAAGTATGACATTCAGATAGGCCCAGATGCGGTATTATAATTCTCTGGAACAGTCATGTTGAAGATTTGCCGAAGGACTGTCTGTAGACTTTGACCAATGAATCTTGGGTTATTTGAAGCTGAGGTAGAGGCCATTTTATTTTAGTCCATTTCTTCTAGACTTTCATGATTTGCCTATTGGAAAAATGTATCAATTCTTCAGCAAATCCAAGAGCTCCGCCAGAGGGAATCAGTCTTCTATTACTAGCGGCTAGGGGGTACTCAAGAGAAGCCCTGTATGCCATTCCTGGAGAGCTGGAGGATGGCTTGAACACAGTGTGTAGTGTTTTGTTCGTTGCATCTGTTAATAGAGTTGTACAATGTAATGTCATTTTTTGAGTTGAGTATTCAGCACCTGGACTCACCCTGCATTGGTAATGAGACCTTGAATAAGGTCCTTCTCTTAGAGAGGAGCTGGCACTGTAGAAAATAGTCTCAGAAGTTCATGCATTTCCATCTGTTTCTCCAAGCATGGGTGGTTCTTTACTTGTCAGGTTATTAATCCTCTACTTAATATCACACTCAAACCGAAACCTAATTATATGAGTCCAGAACCACAGCATAATATTATGAAGACAAGTGCATATAATATTTAAAGTCCCAGTGGTAGTTTTAAAGGTTTATGTAACTTGGAATCACCATTTTGAATATTATTGGTAAAATTATGAAAAGCAGTTCTAGGATCAAAACACAATGGCATGTTAATTTCATAGTAAAATGTGATCCTGCAACTGTAATTAATATTATCCATCTCAATAGCTGTGGGTCATTATATAGTTTAATTCAATTATTCTTGATTAAATAGAGTTAAGCTATTGTAGGGATCGGTTAACATAATTTATGGCAATTTACAGTGGATAGATTTATTAAAGATATATAGTGAGAAATATTTAACATATATTTATACTAGCTTAGTTTTAGAATTTAAAGATCATAATCTGCTCTGCTCTGGCAGCACATACACATACACACGCACGCACCCTGTGGTTAGTTTATTTCTTGCTACTTTTACAATCAGTTACTGCTTTGGTGAAAGCCTAAAGCTTAATCCATTAAGAGCCATTCAGAACAAAACAAACAAACAAAGCTTTAACCACTTCAGTGACAACAGTGCAGAACCAACAAGCTGCCTTCTTAGAAAACCCTTGCAATTTTAGGATCAATAGCCTCACACAGGATGCTCCTAAATGATGAAAGCTAGAACATTTGTGCTGCCAGGTTTTGGAGAATAAAACAAAACACAAAAATGTCTGGGAAAGATAATTTGATAAGTTTAGTGTGGAAATACCCGTGTAGTCCAGAGGGCTGACTTAAGTCCTATCAGCACTCATGAAACAAACTAAACCTCACTTTGGGCTGAAATCTTTACCTATGTGTCTTGAGAGTAGAAACTGTTAAAATATCTTTTAGTCTTTCTCCAAGTTCTGCTACTTACAGCTTTATTATTACTACTTCTAATTAGTGTAAGTGAATATCCGTCTATCCATCCATCCATCTATTTCTTTGAAAATCTATCTGATCTAATATCTTTACATTAACATATTTAGAAGAATGTTATAGTCTACTAAATTCAAGGCTATAGTTTAACAATAAAACTAACATACATTCATATATGAGAGGAGCAAAAACAAACATTTTTCCCCCACAAGATTAAAAGCCTGATCATTTCCTTTTAGAATTATTCCACTGTATATTATCCTTTGTGAAAAACCCATTAGCTTCTTTTATACATCCTTGAGTCTTAAATAATACACCAGTGCTGCAGAATATGTTTCATGGAAAAAAAATCTACTGTCATTCCATAGAATAAAAAAAGGCCTCCTACATCTTTTGTATTCATCAAATTATCCTTTTCAGTTTCACAAAACAATCTTAAGTACTGTATCTCCGGTAGTTATAGTTTTTAAAATGCCTTTATGTTTATAGTTAATTATAAACTCAGTAATGAAATAGGAGTATTATTTATTATTTATCTCAAAATGTCAGCTGGTTAGACTTTACCCACAAATTATCTGGAGGCATTAAATTATATACCTTCATAGGTAGTCAGCAGACACTGTTGGGGTTTCCTGCAGTATGTTTACAAGCTAATTTGTTTACCGAATATTGTCTACTCGTTTACACTGCTGCCTTTTTTTTTTTTAAAGCAGATCCTCACTGAAGAAATAGACTTAATATTAGAAACTTATAAAAGAAATCTAAAAAGATTTTTAAAAATAAGCATCAGATCAAAAGCAGAATAATCTCTTTGCTGAAATGTTATCAAATAACATTGACCATCAACATTTTACAGACTAAAGAAATAAATTACCCTGCAATACCATTAAAATGCATGATTTTCCTGTGTGTCAGGAATGCTGTGCAGTTTTGTCTGGATTCATTAAGGCTCTCGCTGCCTAAGTGCGTTGCCAACCGGGATGTGGGTGGCTGTAATGGCAGCCTGTAGGTTTGTATGGAAAACAAGTATGGCACTGTGAAAAAAAAATCCTTCTCTCACCCTCAGATACCTGTACGGAGAGCTCCGGAGGCATTTCCATAGGCTCATTGTCAAGTAAATGTTAAAGCCCCCATTCACTGGGAAGCAAAGGTAAGTCTGAAAAATGCATTGAGGGAAGTGGAAAGGGGGTGTCGGTGGGGGTGAAATCACCTAGCATTGAAGCAGCCTAACCAAGTGACAGACACGTAGACAACTCTGATGCTGCCAGAACAACACTCTGCACAGCCCACCAGCAAGCAATTTGTCACTGCGACAAGAATATCCTCCGCAATTTGGCATCAGGGTCCTTGGACAGCCAACTGCGCCTGTACAGCACGAGACGTGCTATTCGGCAACAGGGAAGATGGGAACCAAGGTTCTCGTTATTATGTCCTAATGTGTTATTTTATGAAAAACATATCTTTTGTCATGATCAACATAGAGATAGAACAGTAGTAATTGATAATAACCGGGGGCAATTAAGACAACAAATTGGGAAAAGTATGTGCTGGTATGTTTTTGAGGTACCCTGTGTAGTGAGAAGATTTCAGGATGTTTGCTTGATTGGTCTGGTATTTTATGGCATGCTCCCACAGTGTTTCATAGAAATAATGAGTCCATAGGTGCAAGAATGAACTGGCAAGATTTTCGGTAGTAAACCATTTGCTTTTAGCGGAACATACTCTTTGCTTTTAGCCTTTATGTGTTTGTATATGGCGTGTTGATTAATATGTCACTGAGTGCAAATCCTTTCTTGCTGGTATGATTTGAAATAGGACAAAGAATTCAAGGTAAGTTGGGTTATAAATGTGCAAAGGAAAGACCCTTTACTCTTTACATTGCTACCCTGGTAATCTATTATAAAAGTGCAGTAAAGGAGAGAAGCCAGGGGCATAGGATAAAGGTATCTGATAAATAAGCAAGTAGTGTTCCCCTTGCCAATTACTTGGCATCTTACTTTGTAATTAATGCCACAGTAATGAAAAAAAGTGGTAGGCACGAAGATTGGGCCTTTTGTGCATTCTATACAGAACCAAACACTCATAAAAATCTAGCTCAAAGCTAGCCTAGTTTGGCTCTCTCCACAATCAAAACTTACTAGAGAATTAGAACAGTCCCATAGGGTGTGTGTGTGTGTGTATGTGTTGTGATGTATTATATAAGAGTGACATCAGGCAATTGTGGTATTGCTGTCTCCATTACACAGACAAGGGTGTCCTTC